>NC_092422.1:153670805-154381305 GCF_036169615.1 Heliangelus exortis | reverse complement strand
CTGCTTTTTGGCATGGAGAGGAAAATAGTTGTTGATACAGTCTGCTGGTTTTCTATGAATTCTAGAAACCTGCTAGATTTCTATGAATCACTCTTAAAGGATACATTTTAGTATTGATTTCTACTCTCATTTAAATAGGGCTCAAAAATACGTATTGTGAGGTTAAGTTGTAAGGGAGAAGGTTATTCCCAATGCTTTCCTTTTCTGGATATGATTCCAAATTAGGGAAATTTTTAATTTTTAATTAAAATTTTTATTTTTAAATATGTTGGGGGTTTTTTGTTTGTTTGGTTTCTTCTGAAAGAAGGAGTTTTTTGTTAAAATCACCTAGTCTGAGGGGGAGGGGGGGAGGAATCAACAAGTGAAGACTACAACAAGGAAAAACTGAAATGACATTTTCTCCATGTCATTCTGAATTTCCTTATTTTGCTTTGCCTATCAGGATCTTACCTTTTAAAACTGAGTTATGTAAATAACCATGCAAAATAAACTACTGATAAATCAAAATGGCAATAGAGATGAGTCTTACCAATAAATATCTTGGACTTGCGTAGATAAGAAATAGCCCCATCTGCCATAATATCCACAACCCACAGTGAAACATCTGTTGACTTCTCTGCTCCTCTTCCAGAAACATAGTTTTAGGGTCAGTGTTTCCCCTGCAACATTTCAATAATTCAATTATCATATATTTAAAATTGTGAAGGCTGCTACTTTGCACTGAAGTTTCTCTTCCTACATCCAACCTTCCATTTGTACAGCCATCAAAACATTCTGCTCCTATACAATGTTTTTGAATCATAAATCAAGTAATTCTGACTATAAAATTAAGGCAACATTTTTGTCCTCCAGGGATATGAAAGACCTTATGCCCTGTTACATCCTTACTAAACTTGCCCCCATAAGGAGTTCCATTTGTACCTCATACCCCTCTAATGGCTCAGATGTTTGAGAGAACAGAAACATTCTTTTCACCTTTTGAGCTATGAAAGAACTTAAAACAGGATCAAATTTTAAAATAACCTGGCATAGTAGTCATAATGCTACCTCTGCTGTAAATCTTGTAAAAGTTTCAAAAACTAACAACTTCTCACAGTTCAATCACCGTTGCTTGCCTAGAATAACATGGAAGATGATTGGTTTGTTGGTTATTTTGGGTTTTTTTTGTTAAGGCAAAATTATTTAAAGTTATTATAATACAGTAATTTCACAGTAAGATTCAATGTTCTTTCATAAACTGAAAAGAATTATTTATCTGCTCTTTTTTTTTTTCTTTCAAATAGTTTGTACTACCATGAAATTAGACCTACGACTTACAGGAACTTGCACTTACAATTGATCTCCCAAATCCAGGCTGTTGAAAACAAGATCTAGATGCGTAATAATTAGATATCTTTCTCTTCTCTTGCTTTAATTTAGTTTTGTAGACAACACATTTTCATGTTACAGTAACTGAATAGTGACTTCTGTTTTAGAAAACAGCTGGTTCCTCCAGAGGAGTGCACAGGTCACAAGGTTGGTGCAGTACTTAAGGTTTTATTTTTACTCACTAACTCAATATCACAGAGCAGCTCTGACTTTACACCAAGGACACACAAGCAACACATGGATCACATCTACTGTTATTTCATCTGTACTTCATTATGCTTTGTCTTGCCTGTTACTTTTCTTTTTTTTTACCCTGAGCACCAGGACCAATACTGGAAATGCACAAACTCTCTCATTAAAATTGAATTTATCACACAGGTCATACCACAGCTCAGTTTCAGGTGTGACCAAATAAATAATGACATTGCCAAAACAAAGCAATGTGGGGATACAGTGGCAATATGGAGCTGTTCCATCAGAAAAGCTTGCCAAGAAGACTCCAAATGAGGTCAGCCTGGATAGGAATTGAAGATGAGGAGGAAATAAACCTGGCAAAAAAATCCAAGCAGTGTAATTGTCATTAAGAAGAAATTATCTCAGCACGTGTTGAAGAACATCCATTGAGAGAAGCACTATTGTGCTATAATTATCTTTTAGGAGCACAAAACTCAGAAACAATTATAACAAAGAGCATCAAATGTGTTTTTGAAGGGGAGAATTGGATGGAACTTCTCAGTTTTTTTCACGGGGAAGCACTACAGACATGGTGCAAGATGTCATTATACAGAAAAAAGAGAAAAAAAAATGCAGAAGTAGTATCAGAAAGTATTTGGGGGGAAAAAAAAAACACAATAACCCTGTCATGATACTTTTATGCTACATCATACTCAAGCCTTGTTTATGAACTAACCTAGGGATATTTTTTTTCCTCTTCATTAGCATAGTCAGATCTGAGGAACATACCAGAAAACTCATGAATAAGAATGAGCTAGGGAAATAAGCAATGTTCAGCATATATCATTTTAAGTTAAGGTTTTGAACTGAGTTTCAGGACACACCTAGGTGGTGGGAAGCAGTGCACCTTCTGTAATTCTCTTCTAAAACTACAAGAAAACTCATATACTTATCGACAGGTAGATTATTTTTTTCTTAATTATTTTCACTCTGAAAAAAATGTCACCAGACAATATTTCTATCCCTTTCCCTTGCCACTGAAGATACCCTGTATTCATTACAGTTCACACCAGCCCAGCCTGCTGTACCTCTATCTTGCTGCACTACAGCATATGCACATTTTGTCTTCTCAAAGTATTCAGCTACCAGAGGTTTGAAGAAGACTTGTGACAGTCTTAGGTAATTACTGTCACCATTTGAACAGGAGGAACTAAAGAAGAAGGGCTTTCAGACTCTGAGAGGGGTGGAATACCATTTCCTGCCATACTCTATAAAAGGTCAGAAAGCCAGAAGCTCCTCCCTGGTTTTCCTCCCATTTCTTGGGAGCTGTGCTGGTGTTTGTTACTGCTAGCTGGCCAGGTGTTATTTATCAAGTTATATATATATATATATATATATATACTTGTATATATTTGTATTTTTTGTTACTTTACCTTTATGTTATTACTTTTCTCTTGTGTTAGTAAAATCTCTATCCAGTTGTTTTCAGTTTCCAACTTAAAGTCTCCAGTCTTTATTCCCCTTTTTTTTTCCCTTTGAGGGGGGAAGGGTGAATAGAGAGGAATTCTGTCCTAGGCTTGTAGCCCACCTAAACTGTTAAGCTGTGACAATTAACCACTCACTACCAGACTTTTAGTTTGGTTTTAATTGTGAAATCATTAGTGGATAATTCTTTATGAACGTACTCAAGCTTGTTCATGAAAACAAAGACAGATTGACTGGAGGTTGTCTCCTGAATCAGCAGACTTGCCACAGAGCTATAATCATCTGAACCAACAATTCAGCTTTTTTCCCATCCTGTATGTGTTCCCCTGACATATAAATTCATGGAAAGTGGGTGCTACAGTCTCACTAAAGGAGAGCTTTCTAATTTGGAAAATTTCCTACTTCAATTAGGAGATTCAAATGAATGTTGCAAAGATCAGATCCGATGCTTGCAACCATGATTAACAAGAAAAGACAAGTGGAATCCTTATCATCCTACTGCCCACTGCCATCTGAGGGGCACCAAAGCACATTATCATGGCTCAGGGGGGAAGCTGGAGGTTTCACCACCTTCTTCATTCACAGGGCTTCTCTTCTTTCACAGGGCTGTTAAATGACCAGCTAATCAGAACATAAACCAGTGAAAATGCTATTGTCTGGGAGAAGGTAGAGAAAATACAGCAATGCTCTTATATTAGGCATAGGCCAGATGTAGTAGGAATAACACGAGGCATGAGGGATTTCTTGCTTTGCTGGGTGGTATTAGTTAAATGTTTGATATGTATCCCAAGTGTGGTTTTCACTTGAAATGACAATTAATTTGTGCCCCTTGTTCCCATCTCCAAGTGACTGCTTTTCATGATGGCAAAACATCTGCATTGCTCTAGGCCAAACTAATATGAATTACCAAAAGAATTGTAATTTACCCATTTAGACAATTGCTGTCAACTGTACAACAGTTGAAAAGTTTCCTATTTCTGATTATCCCTGTAGTTAGTCTGGCACAGCTGACTAATTGCTTATAAATGATGTGTTTTACATGAAGGTTCACACTGCATGGAAAAGAGAAACCATGCAAGAGAGCTTGATTAGCCAAAAGTAATAGCCAAATGCCCACCATGGGGACAATTAAACAAGCCAGATGAAAATGTGTTGTTTTGTTTCTTCACTGACACTATATGTATATACCATAACTGTGTGCATGAATACATCAATTCTAGGACAGAATGTCCCTTACATACTAAAAGAGTAAAATTAATGGTGTTGAGGCACAGACTGCTTTCCAGCCTGTGATATTTGTCTGTACTGGTGCATCTTCTGTGGCTGCACAGAACAAATCAAAGCTAACTTTAAATGGAAAAAGAAACCTGCTCAGAGTAATTGTCTACATTTTTACTTAGTATCTTTATCAGATTTTTAAGCTTAGGCTTAGATTGCAATGCTGCAATCTAAACATATTCATTACATTTAATACAACATTTGAAACCTATAACGATATGAGACTACCACCATAATAAAAAAAAAAAAAAAAAAAAAAAAAAAAAAAAAGGAATATGCCATATGAAGAAGGAAGGAAATAAAAACTTCTTCATGAATTGATATAATTGAAACGTAACCTTCTGTTAGGATAAAATCCAGACCATGACAGTTCACATTAAATTAAATCTGTATTTAATACTGGTACAAACTTTTGGAATGCTAAAAGCTGCTCTGCTGCTCAGACCAAGAAAGCTTTGGCAAAAAGTAGAAGACCAAGGAAAGCAATCTGGGAGTTGTTGAAGTATTACATCACATGCTGCAACCAGCCTGGAGGAGCTCACATTTAAGTTTAGTGAAGCAGCATGAGATTGATGACCATAGGTCTGCAAATATGTGCAAATATATCTTCTTCAATCTAACAGCCAGGCACAAGGAGATCCAGTCACCTTACCATGAAGTCAGATGACTTCAGGGTAGACATGAGGTGCACAGAGCTATCAGTGGAGTTTTCTCATCACTGGAACTATTACCAACAATGACTGTGGCTGTCACTTGCAGACCATCTTAAAAAAAAATTAACATTTTGATACTTCTGTGCTATCAGAAACACCAGCTGCCTGCTTTAGTTCTCTTCCAAGCTTCCCTCTGTTACCATCCCTCACTGGGTCACTTCTGTCCAAATAGGTGCAAAGAGGCTTTGCAGGCTGGATACACACAGTTTCTGAGAGCACAGAGGAATTGCTTCTTGACCAACACTCCCAGCATAAGACAAGAACTCAGTGATGCTGAAGTAACTCACTGGCTGGCCAGCTACCAACCCTCTGGACAAGTGTAGACCTCTAGTTTTTTGGGAAAGGCTGATCACCGAATTGCTTCTTGATTTCTGGGGGGGGGGGGAGTTAGTGATTTTGTTTGTTTGTTTTTTCTTAGAGTTTTGTATGTCTTAATGTCAGTAGTTCTCTTATGAATGGTGTAGTTGCCAATGTCACCAACACAAAAACTTTACTCCATCATTTAGCCCATGTAATCTCTCACAACTCAAAAACAGTTTTCTCATGAAATGTGACTGTGGCCACAGAGCTCCACTGAACCAAACTGAGCCTTGGCTCACTACCAGCTGAGACCTCTAGGGGAGGGGTTATGATTCTGCTGGGAGACCTCTTATTCCTTGGAAGGCAAGAGAAGAGCTCCACAAACTGAAGGCCATTACAGACCATATTTAATTAATGTGTCAAAAATGTTCAGCATTTATTATAAGAGTTTCCCTGATAGAGATCTGAGATGTTCCTAGTACCTTAGATGGGAACCATGGGGATACAAGGAACCATCCCAGTACATGGTGTTGAAAACATTCAAGAGGTTAACATGCAGATGGTATAAAAAAAAAATAATTAAAAAAAAATCTTTACATTCAGTTAGCCCCTAGGTAGGCAACAAATCAAGAATTCCAAGTAAGGCATAAACTGTTACCTTGAAGAACTGAGAGTGCTGACCTGTGCTGTAAAGCCTGTTACAAAGAGCCTGGCCTGTCAGTAAGGAAATTTTAATTGATCCTTTTCCTCTAGCAGATCTCTTGTGCCACCAGCAGAGCTGTAATCACTGCCCAACACACTGGCACACAACCTCTGCTTTAGATGACACCACTAAAAAACATTTGTCCTCTTATCATAGGAGTTTCCCAAGACAAGGTGTGAAGCCTGTTTTCACAGGCTGTTTCACACTGATAAAGGTGGCACATAAACTGATCCTGAATTTTTATACCAGCACTGACCAGGGTTCTTACCTCAGATAACCAAGCACATGATAATCCTCCTCTGGGTAATTGTCTCTTTAGTGACACATTAGTAAGAGCCATCCTAATAAAGTTTGTGGGATTTAGTCAGAAGAAGTAAGTCTTCTTCTTGGGCAAAACTTCTAGTGAGGCAGCTACAATGCCACCTTAGCCATGGTTTTTAGAGCTGGATGCTCTCTAGTTAAGAAATGGCCAGGGCTAGGAATACAAGCACCTCTTCGATCATCTGTGTGACACCAGATCTCTCATTCTTGCTCAGGCTATGGCACACAAAGGTTGAACAGGGGCAAACCAAGCAGGGGCTGAGCACAGCCCTTCCCTTCTAGGCTGCCAACACACAGCATCCACCCCCAGCTGGGACTGCTGGTGAGGGTAAGAAAGGACCAGGACTCTTATGATCCTTCTTAGTGTAGGTGAGCAGTCAACACAGATCATGGAAAAAGACTGATGTGGCCACCATGTTCCTCTTGTGCATAAGGGCTTCTTGTGATCCTCCTGATGCTGTTTTCCTTCACTGGATGCTTCCTCTCCCTCAGTGGGCCGTGCAGTCCTGCCATGTCCTTGCTCTTTGATCATGTCAGATACCATCAGCTCTCACACTTTTGATACTTTTATGTTAGCAGGCACAAAAAGAAAACAATACAGATGATGTGTCAAAAGAAACACAGAGTCAGGGTACCATGGCTTTCACCTGTGGAGGAGGTGACCTTCAAGAGCAATTGCCTCAATACGTTAAAAGCAGTCAACACATTAAAATCAGTCAACCCTTTTCAAGACCTCTTAAAACATTTATTTCTCAATTACAGGCAGAGTAAGGTGCCCGAGTTCTTAACTATCAGCTGATGCTCAAAAATGGATTAGATTGATACACTGCTTGATTTATAGCTCTAGAGACAGAGCATCTAGAAGATTTATTTTTTTTAAGTAAAAATCACTCCCTGGTCATCATGTCACTACAGTTATAAAAAGCAAACATATCTGCAAGCTTTCCCAGTTAATCTACAGCCCCATATTTTGTACACAGGCATCTGCTTATTAGATTTCTGATTTAATTGTAACATATTTTCATCTATTTTTTGGTATTACCAAATACATATACAGGCAGGATTTACAACCTCAACTTCTGTCCCTGGAGCATTTAGAAATCCTCAGAGAAGACAGAAATCTACCTCTTCCACTATTTACAGCTACAGCAAAGAAACACGAGAGCTATAAAATCACCTGCTGACAGTCCAATTTCTTTGCAGGTTCCTGACTCAGAAAAATTTAATACTTTACCAAATCAAAAAATCACCTCTGTGCAGTAGCACAGAAGTAGGCAGGAAGGCAGGGGATAGGTGGCCATCCTTGCCCACCATGGGACCTGCTGGTGTAGCCACACAGGAACACGTCGGCTGAGACCTGAGACTTTTGGCACCAGCGGTGTGAGAGGAGAAGATCCCTCCTCCCTGCAGAACAAATTCTGAGGCTTCAAGTGGTTAGTGTAACAATCCCATTGGGAATTGCTATAAAGAGCAAAAAGGGAATCGAGAATCTGTATAGTCCAGCAAAACATTGCCAGTAGAGGTGGTCTGGGTCTAGAGGTGAGAATCCCCTATGCTAACACTCGTGTTTCAGGATGAGTCAGGGGACTCTTACTTCACTTCAAACCTCTTTCCAAAAAATGCACAATGAACCAGAAGAGATTCAAGCACCTATATGGGAGATTGCCTTGGTATAGAAGATCAAATGTATCTGTCATCTTATTCTGGGAAGGAAAGCAACCAAATTGCCCTCCATCTTAAGTAGGTCTTGAGACATAAAGAAACAGGCAAGAATGAGAGAGGGGGAAAAAAAAAAAACCATGAAAGGTAAGGCTCCAGGGAACTGTGAAACTTGATTCTGTTGAAAGTTGTCTCTCAGCTACAAAGCAGAACATGTGAAGGTATGGCATCTAGCCTGCAATATGGATCACTGTTTGTTAGAACCTAAGAACCAGGCTCTTCTATTCATAACAGCAATGCCTTGAAAACAATAATGACTTTCCTATCTCATTTGATTCTGCAGCCTCAAAGTACTCTGCAGCCCCCAAAATACAACACAGAGGAGGTCCCACTGGGCCATCAGGCTTTCTGAAAGCAGCACTCACCCACAGAGGTTCTGGTATGTATAGAGATATAATTTTTCTGAGCAGAGGGTAAATGCAGGAGAAAACATCAGAGAGTACTTTGTTTTGGGGCCAGATAGCTGCCTCCACTGGCAGGGGATCACGGACAGGTAGACACAAAAAGCAGCTGCATTTTTGGGATTGGGTTCAGGATGCTCTCCACAACTGGGTGAATGCTCAGTTTTTCCAAATCCATCCCAACCTGCTGTGAGAGGCAGCCAGGATGATGGCTGCTGTCATCACCTTGCCTTGACCAAACTGAGCTCAGCATTGTGATATGAGGAGACAAATCTACTGAGTTTTGGGTAAGATCCAGATTGCTCCTGTGCTTCCACCTTCAGTAGGGAATCAGTCTTTTTTCTGCCTGGATGTTACACTTAACAGATGTGTGCCACATGAGGATGACACTGGACACTGAGAATCTTTATGTTCACAGAAAGCCAACAAAACAACTCTGGGATCCTTATTAGCCACTTTTTCATGAGGCTGCTCTATAGCCACTTTCAAATATTTAGAACCACCTTTTAGAGGGAATAATAAAATACATGCTGAAGAAATTCATTGTTGTTTGGATTCTGCTGCACTGCTCCTAGGAGAGAAAGAGAAAAGTTTCAGACTCAGAAGAATAACTTTGCAACAGCCTACAGTAACCAAAAGCAATTTGTACAGGGGGGAAGCTTTGATTTCATTAGGCTGTGCTGAAGTTGCACTAAAATAACTCTTTTGCTACTGTTTTTTCCTCTTCTGTCAGTCCAACATAATTAAGCAAGAAAACAAAAAGGCTTAATTGCTCTTTTAAATAATAAATCCCCACCACTCACATCTGCATTTAAGGACTTTCTTAGTGCAGAGGCAAGCTCCTCCACTTCACCTCTTCCTTCCTTTGTCACACCTCCAGGCAAGGTGCTTCTGGCTGGCAGGAGATGCTGGAGCTGGCAAATTGTCCCCAGAAAGCTGTGTTCTTCTCACTGGTGAAGATCTCTGCAGGTCCGTGTGGGAAACAGGGCTCTGGCAGGGGCACCAGAAGGGCTGGAACACAACAAGAGCCACAGCAGCTTTGAGCAATGACGGGGCAGATTTCACCATGTCAACACCTGTGATTTACACAACTGAAAATAAATAAGTAAATAAATAAATAACTTGGCCAAGCATAACTGCAGAGTTTGGATTCACACCAGCAAAACTCATCTCATCTGCAACATTGGAGGGCAGTGTTTCCTTGGGAGGATGGTGGCGAGGAGAAAGGCTGCAGGGAAATCAAACGGCGGATGAGCCAAAGGTGAGTAGATGTAGAGATATTTTATTTCTATGCTAGGAAATATTTGATTTGATTAAAGGTGGCAGCTAATTCGGGAACTGGAATGAGGCAAACTGCAGTTCTGGTCACAAAATAAATCACTCCAGCACTACCCACAGCTGAATAGTCATGACATGCTGCAAATGGCTATTACGAACAGCAGAATAGGCTTAATGCAGATTGGGAAATGTAATGCATAAATATGAATTACTCCCAAAAAATCCATAGGCAAGTAAAAAAAAAAAAATTAATTCCTGTTGGAAAGCCTTAAATGTGGGAAAATGAAACAAAAATCAGCAACACTAAAAAGAAAGCATTCTAAAAGTAAAGTGAAAGCAACAGTTGCACATGACGCACTGGGACAAGTATGGTCTCAGAGACAGCCATAAATTTGCAAACCAGACGTAGTGAAAGCATTGCAGAAGGCAACATATTTGTGTCAGAAACCGTAGGATCTAGTTTCTAGTGCAAACCTGGGTCATGCTGCTGAATCAGTGACCTCCTGGTGTGCACCTGTGGACCTTCCCTGCAGCAGCTGCGCAGGGACACGGCGCCTGACTGCAGCTGCAGCCTGCAAGAGAGTCCCAACCAAAACCTATTGCTTCCAGATGAGGTTTCTGGAGAGCTGCTACAGACTGAACTGGAGGCTCCAGCACAGTTCCCAGCAAGCAGCTGTCCACCCTGTTAAATGTCACGGGAGAGACTGCCAATAGCAGGAGCACGCAAAGCCAAGGACTGGCTGTGGTTCTGCCAAGGCTGTCACATTGTCAGAGCCTTGGCTGTGCTGCTGCTGCGTGTGGACCAGCACTCCAGGGCTGCTGTTCTGGCATTTTTACAGAAGAGAAGGGAAAAATTGTTTCAAAATATAAGCTACAACTGAAGTGGACAAAGAAACCCAAACCAACCAAAAAAAGGTAAACCAAAATGAAAAAGACAGGCTCTACATAAAAAATAAACTGCAAAGTCTCAGGCTAAATCAAAGACAGATCAGGACTGATCATCTTGGCTACACAGGAGTGTGACTTTAAGAGAAAACATACAGGGAGTTTGCTGCTACTCCTCCACTTCTTTCTACCTTAGTTAAAAATCAAGAAAAAGAAATAAATTGAATACACTTCCACAAATTTTCTCCTGAGCTCCTCATGGGAACAGAGCATTCTGCTACACATTTTACCCTCTTTTGCAAAGAATACTTCAGAGTTACTGAAATCTGTTGTTTTTCACAGTTCAACATTTTCAAGCCAGTCACTAGGAAACAATCTCCACCACAACTGGATCTCTACCTTTGATCCAGCCTAAGATCCAGATACTCACTAAAACTCAAGAGCCTGATCCAAGATCCCAGCTATCCATAGAAGGAGGGTAAATCAGGAAGCCACTAAGGAGGGTGGTGTGGGTGTCCATGCATTATTGCTTTGCTCCAGCTAGGATACCTCTGAACTTTTGCCCAAAGGCTTACCCTGCTGAGACTCCCAGTCTGTTTTGGATGAAAAAAGTAACACTACTGATTAACCAAAATCCATGTCTTGCTCCATATCAAGGTAGTATGCTCATCCATTGCTTACTTTATATATTTCACTAATGCTCTTTCTTGCCTTACTCTAGTACAAATCTGTCCAAGGTTGAACAGGATTTATTGGTGGTGGTTTTCCTCTTTGACTTCTTCTCCTCTTAGACTCCTCTTAGGGAGTGGAACATCTCCCTGATGAGGAAAGGCTGAGGAAGCTTCTCCATCTCTAGCTTGGAGAAGAGACTGAGGGGTGACCTCATTAATGTTTATAAATATATAAAGAGCAAGTTTCAAGAGGATGGAGCCAGGCTCTTCCCAGTGATGCCCAATGATAGAACAAGGGGCAGTGGGTACAAGCTGGAGTATAGGAGGTTCCACATAAACATAAGAAAAAGCTGTGCGGGTGACAGAGCACTGGAACAGGCTGCCCAGGGATGCTGTGGAGTCTCCTTCCCTGGAGACATTCAAAATCTACCTGGATACATTCCTGTGAGACCTACACCAGACGATCCTCCTCTGGCAGGGGGTTGGACTTCATGATCTTTTGAGGTCCCTTTCAACACCTAACATTCTGTGATTCTGTGACTTTTACCCAAATCCTCTCTCCGAACATCTCTAACTGTAATTTCCATGTCTACAAATAC
This sequence comes from Heliangelus exortis, assembly GCF_036169615.1. NCBI lineage: Eukaryota > Metazoa > Chordata > Aves > Apodiformes > Trochilidae > Heliangelus > Heliangelus exortis. The sequence goes on along the minus strand of NC_092422.1, from coordinate 154,369,410 downwards.
ACATATCACAGGAGCTGTTTCCTGGCTGTAACTGAGTGTGAAAAGCACAACTGCTCTAGGAAACCCATGATATCCCCACTACATCAAAATAGACCACCAGCTGTAGTAACAACTACTCACTGCAAGAGATTATCTTCATCTATCAGGACATGTTGGATGAATCCCTATGCAATCCTTGCATACCTGATTGCCCCGAGGAGGTCATCTTAATTGGTGCAGAAAGATCTTCTCTCTCTTGACAGTTCCTTTTTTAATGACTTGTTTACAAGCTGGAGTCAGTGACTAATGTGCATTTTGCAAATAGCTTTATGTCCTCTGGCCTGTGCTGGAAACCCCTTGTCATCACAGAGTAGGAAATTTAGAAGCTGCTAAAATCTCATGTTTGCTGACTCTGGTAAGGCAGGGGGACATAGATAAGCTCTGCACTGAGACACTTCAAAATAGGACACCAGGGTTTCATCTTGTCCTCCTGTCTGTCTCAGGGAGAAGTGCAGGAGGTGCTACCAGCCAGAACTGGTGAATCTGACCACCTTGTCTCTAACTCCCCCAGTGCTACCAGCTGGCTGATGTGCATGGATAGGCTGCAGTACACCCAGGACTTTAGAAGGCACCTTTCTGCATTTTGTCAGCTCTAATACCACTGCCGAGATACCTGCCAATATATCCCGTACACCATAGTAGGCAATGGGGTTTTAATTTGAGGTAGGAGGTTAAAATCATCTAGTTAGAAACAGTATGTAGGCCTGCACAGCCCATTCTGCTCTCATACTCCCAACAGTACCTTACTGTGTCTCAGACCCATAAATAGACAGCCCACGAGTCATGAGAACCCCATGCTTTGGACGCTGGTCTTCAGGCCTGAGCAAATACTGAGTCAGCCCTCATGGCTGATATTTTGGTGCTCCACATCATATCATGAAGATGTCAAAAGTCAACTTTAGAAACTAAAAATAGGAAAAATCCAACCAATCTACCACTCTTTCCTACCACACAGACCCCAAACTATTTCAGCTCATTTTATAAATGATCCAGTTCCCAAATCCAATTCCAGAAGAGTATGTGAGCTTTACAGATGATTTTGGTTTACTTTTATCTACCATAATCACATAACTACAGGCAATAATTTTCACAAAAAAAAAAAAAAAAAAAAAAAAAAAAAAAAAAAAAAAAGCCACAGCAAAATTTGCACAGCAGAAACTAAAAGCATTATCCGTTTCCCAAACCTCTTTTCAACAGATGGACCCAGAGACTGCAGCTATACCAATAGGATAAGCCCAGTGATTTCCCTGGGCCTTGGGCCAGCCTTGCCCACATCCATAATTCATAAACTCTTGTCAATACAAGAGACTGGCATACAAAGTGCTTTTGGGAATGGTCCTTGAATTGTCCTATTTCCTAAACTGTGCTTGGCAAACATTTGGGAGACCCCCAGCTGGCAAAGGCAGGAGATCATGCTGGCAGCTTACAGTATAGATGATTGTGTGACAAAGACAAATAGGGGATCATAACTCATCCTCATTTCTCCAGCATGGAAATCCACCGAGACCAACCCAAAACACCAGAAGCCACTCTGTTACACTACATTTAGATCTCTTACCCTGGCATTTACGGCTGCTACCAAGTAATTATCCAGCCACCAAATAAACTTGCATGTGTTTAGACAAAGAGTTTTTGCATGCCTTTTTAAGTGTTAACTGCCCCCAGCTTTCAGATGTCACCCAGTGTCAGTAGCTGTGGATAATTGTGACATGAATCAGGTACATGGGATTTGCTAATAGACCCAGAGCCTGCAGAATGATAGGAGAGCTCTGTAGGGGCTGTTTACTCCTTTCAAGAGAACAAAACAAAGAATCATGCCCACAGCCAGCTGTAGTTTTAGTGGTTTTGGATCAGTTTTTGCAAGTTTCAAGGGAGAGAGCCTGTCCATTCAAAAATGCAGACCTTAGCCTTTCGTTATCATAACAAAATGTTAATATTAGGTATTTGGCATTCTGAGTCTCACATCTGAAAAAAAAGGACATGTGGAGAGATTAACAATAACTTTCACCCCTAAACTCTACTAATGATTTCTCTTTCATATGTGCTTCTCTAAAGTTGCTCAAGTAGCACTTGAGCACATCTTTGAATGGATAAATATATACTAATGCTTTACAAACAATAATAAAATAAAGGATTACAGGGACGCTGATAATTCCCCAATTTTTAAAACAGAAACATAAACTACTTGCAATATCTTTCTATACATGTTTCTAGACAGATTCTTTTCTGCTCTTTTCAAATCAAACTGAAGAAGAGTTTCTAATTCTTTTGCCTTCAGATTTTAGGTGAACTGAGCTTGAACTCATCTTACATTTTTATTAATCCGGTGTAATTTTTCCAGAAATCCCACTACTCTTCTGTTTAAATCCAAACCATCTGTCCACAAGTTTCTTCAACACAGAAGTGAACTTTTCCCTTTACATATCAAATTTATATGGTTTACAATAAATCAGAAATCAGAAAAGTCTGGTTCATATTCTGTTTCATTAACTGCATGGTAAAGGACTTATGAACTATTTGAAATTAATTAAAACATGAAAATATTCCTTCTAATTGTGTTATATCCTGAATCAGACTTCAACAATCATGTATCTTAATAAGAAGCAGAAAGGAAGAAGAAAACACTGCTCTGGCAAGTTATAATATAGTAAACCCCCTTCTCCCTAAGCAAGTTGCAAAAAGGGTCTACTTACTCTTCCCCATGAGGAACTTCTCCACCTTTTCCTTGAGAAGCTTTGTTTGCTGAAACTTTTAGCTTTTGGATTCAAACTCAGTGTTTTCAAGACAGAAGCACATCTGGGAATATACAGAAAAGGTATCTTGGGGAAAAGAGCCAAGAGAGAGCCTTGAAAACCCAGCCCTTTCAACACAGAAGTGAGACTGAGGCAGAATGTTGCCTTTGTATTAGTCCATTAGCAAGGCAAAATGCATGTACTCATCCCCACAGAAATAAAAGGGCACTTTGATAATATGTATAAATAATAATTTTTTTAAATGTGTAACAATAGAAATAAAAAGAAGAAGAAAAGAAACAAAGATCTAAAGATCACCTTTCCTTACAGCCAGAGCATTGCTCATGCAGTGTCAGCAGGAGGCTCTTGCTGTGTGGAGAGAGCCAGTGATGGAAAACTGCTCAAGCAAATTGCCATCACTTGCTGGTTACTTCAACAGTGGAAAGAGAAATTACTATCTGGTCTGAACTCGAACAAAGTAAAGAGCATTTTAGGCCACAAAATCAGCTTGTTGAAACAAAAAGAGGATAGAAAAGTAAACCAGCTTTAGTTAGGCTTGCAGAACTCCTTTTTATCTACATCTCCTCTGACTCAGCTGTTTGCAGTGCAGAAACCTTCCCAAATTTTGCCTGTTAATCAGAGCTATTCCACTACCAATTTTATGATGGAGATGACTGTTCATGTAACACCCTTCATAAGCTTCATCTTCATTACCCTCCAGATATTGCCCTGCTGGCTCCAGAGATTATGATTTTTTCTGCTTCTTCAAGTTTACAGTATCATTGGACAATGACCTTTTACCCAAGGGCTTTGCAGGTTACTTAACTGGATTGTGATCAAGCTTCTAATGAGCAACATCATAAGACTTTTGTTGAGGTACACAAAAGAGCTCTCCTCTACTTCTTTTCAGGTGCCCAGCCTGTATCCCTGCCCACTGGAGTTTTCCAAGTGTATTATGACATAATGATTCCTACACGTGCAAAAAAGACAAACCTGTTGCCAGGGAATCCCATTCCCTATATGATTCTCCTTTTTCTTTACCCTTTCCAGACTTCGTGGACCTGCAGTCTCTTTGCTGGAACAGTAGCACCAGTGGGAGTAAATAGCAACCTACAATAGCAGACACAAAAGAGAGATCAATCTTTTGGAACCTAATAACATTATAAATATACTACTGGTTCAATGAGATTAGACTTAAAATCACACATTGAGGCTTCTGGGTCTTATCCAAGGTAGCTTCCAAAACTATCCCTGTGTATATAACATCTATTTGAAATGTTAAGGTCACTGGCCTTGACATGGAGAGAATAGCAAAGAAAGATCTCTGGCCTGGTAAAGGCAGCACTTCAAATCCTGTGCAAACTGCCTGCTAACAAAGCAATTTTCACTGATATTTCCTGGCTTCGTACTGTAAACCTTGTGCTAGGTTGTGCTCTGCACAGCCTGGTCTGATCACACTCTGCATAATCCCATGGCTCCCACCATCCCTCCCTGGGGCTGAGGCAAAGCATTTGCACAGCTACATGATAAGAAAAGCTCATGGCTGGGACACACTCTTGCTTTTTCTCTGTACATTTTATGGCATTCTTATCGTTTCCCTTTTAAATCCAAAGAAGAAAAGGTCCCTAGTCATAAAAGGGAATTTTAATACCCTATCTGTATTTGGTTACTGCTGTACCTTGTACTGCAGCACTGAGTCCACGGGACCTGTAAAGCATCCTCTGGAATTTGATGTGATTCCTGGAGCAGCTGGGCATCAAAGAATGATGCAAATGTGCCAGCAAAGGAACCTGGTTATCTCTGTCACATACATTGCTTTATGGATGTCCTAGCAGAGCACACAGGACACACAGTAGTTCACTAACATCACTTGTGATACTACATAATAACAATTCTCATTTACAAGGCTTCCTCCTGCCATTTTGCATAGTGGCACATTTTAGGCCAGCCCTCCTGCTCTGTTCAATGGGTTTGTGTTGTCAGTAAATACTGGAGATGGCCAGCCTGTGCCAGGAATTTGTAGAAAAGGTTGCATAATATTTGTTTCCAATTTCTAAATACATCTGTTCTGAGCTCTGCATGGTGCCAGTGGGGTTTGCAGAAGTAAGCCCAAAGGATATGTGAACTCAGAATTGCCCATGTTTTTATAAATATTAAGCTTCATGACAGGCTTATGAGTAGACGATATTCATCTGTATACAGATATTCATCTGTATTCATCTCCACAGATGGATATAAGTATTTGTCAAAAGTGAGACACCATAAAGGGTAATGCCTTTAAATTAGAGAAGAGTAGATTTAGACTGGATTTTAGAAAAAGGTTCCTTATTGTGAGGGTAGTGGAAAAATGGAACAGGTTGCCCAGGGAGATAGTTGATGCCCCATACCTGGACACATTCAAGGTGAGGCTTGACAAGGCTCTGAGCAACCTGATCTAGCTGAGGGTGTCCCTGCTTACCGCAGGGGGGTTGGACTAGATGACCTTTATCCCTTCCAACCCAAATTATTCTATGATTTGATGATTCTCTACCATGAGGGTGGTGAGGCAGTGGCACAGGTTGCCCAGGGAAGTTGTGGCTTCCCCCTCTCTGGAAGTGTTCAAGGCCAGGTTGGATGGGGCTTTGAGCAGCTTGGTCTAGCATGAGGTGTCCCTGTCCATGGCAGGAGGGTTGGAACAGGATGAGCCTTAAGGTCCCTTCCAACCCAAATCATTCTACGATTCAATGATTGGCATCATCTACAAAAGTCCCCTTTTAGCACTATTTTCTGTACTTCTCTTTCTCTCCCCACTGCATGTACACTGGTGTACATGACATATTCCTGGCTTATTCAGGGCTGTTGATATTTGAAGTTAAAGAGGGCTGTGATAAAGTGGAGTGTCTCACAGTGTAGCATAGACATGGTAAATCAGAAAGTGTGTTTATTTTCTCTTTCATGATCATTTCTTTCATGCCTTATATGAGGGCATTAATTTGAAATTATTTTGGAGATTTAGCTATGAGGCAGAAAATGCAGAGAACTCCACAAAGCCACCAGGGATCAGTACTTCTACATCTAAAATTCTGGTTTGCCCCTGTGTGAGAAAGAAGATACCTGAATCTTTGTGTAGGAGGCAAGGAATGGAGATCAGACACCAGTACCTGAGAACATCAGGTCTCCAGCAGCAAGTACCTGCTATCCCTCCCCATCCTCAGACTGATGGGTTGAAAAAAAAGAGCAGCTTAAACACAAAGCCACCTGGAACAACACACAGGGAGTTTTCTGAAAAAGGAACTGCTGGCTGAGGTTGTCTCCACTGTATTCAGAGAGCAGGACTTCAAGTGCATCCTTTTAAAATAAGGAAGACGACACTAAGAAAAACAGAGTCTGTCCCTTTTGTCGTGATTTTGTCCTCTTTGTGTTTACTGCTTACAGGAAAGCAGGGAGACATCTATCAGTTTCCTAAGGAAGCCCTGTCTCAGGGAACAGAAAATGTGATCTAGCTGTTGCAGGGCAGGGCAGAATAGACTTGGCAACTCCTTTGACAGCATCATCCTGTGCACACCCAATGATCAGTTTCCAAAAGACAAGGACCAGCATATCCATTAAAAGTTCAGAACAATAGTTCTCAATATGCTAGGCCTTAGGTGCTTAGAAGAGCATCACTAATAGAGAGAACAGACACAGATGATGGTTTTAGACATCCATTTGTCTTCAGTCACAAAGAGTATAACATACTTTTGGGGAGCTTCTCTTCCCCAAAGTGTTTCACAGTGTGATATATGACTCTTGCCTTGGGAATAGCAGTGGAGCTGCTTATCAACAGTGGGTGAGTCCCTAGGATAGTGGTAGAATGATGTTAGAAGATACTGTCTTAGAAAGACACTAAAAGCCAAGCCAAGAAGATGAAGCTGAAGACCAATAGAAGCAATAGAACTTTTCTACAGATGCTGAGGTATCTCACAAGCATTCTCTCTCCTGTGTCTTCACTGCAACAGCCAGGGACTCTCAGAAGACTTCGTGGGAAATCTCCAGACCCTCTGAGAAGAAGAAGAAATGGAGACATCACCCTAGCAGCACTTTCCATCCCACAGCTTCATAGCTTCAAAGTAGTCTACTATAATGCCTGTGATCAATAATGCAACCTGTCAAATCAAAGTAATTTCAACCCAGGGTTGGCTGTCTGCTAAGTTTACACTGGGGATGGCAGCACAACAGCTAGTGGTGACACTTCATGACCACTGAAACTTCATTATATTTAATTTCTACTGACAGCAATTGCTTGGGAGAGAGACAGTGGGATTACAAAAATCAGTTGGAGTGCTGCTGGTCCCAGTCACAGGCTTTTAAGTGGGACCTGAACTGTCAAGTGCCTGCGAAGAAATGTTTCTAAGCTCAGAGTATATAGTGCCAGACACTCTTATTGGGTAAAATTGAGAGCAATATAACCTGAAATATGCAATATATGGGTGTGTTTGTTTTGGTGGCTGGGTTTTTACTTTATTTGGAGGGAGAATGGATCTCCCAAGATGTCATATTATTTTTCTGAAATTTCTGGCAATTCCAGTGCTGCTTTTCATTGGATGAGCTCTCGTTTTCAAACGTATGAATATGAATCAAGTTTTAGAGGGTAAGCCATTAGTGTGTGTGCAATGGGAGCTCTTTAAATGTTAATTCTGATGCACCATGCTGTATGACGCCCAAAGTTATTTATGGACTTTAAATGGTTGTACAGCTTTAAGAAGCAGTAGAAGTATGAAAGGAAGAAAATCAAAGGGACAAGGTCACCCATTGTTATGATATGTTATGTTTGTATATGATACATTATGTTTGTATTATTATACACTGCTATTTGTATCACCTAAGGCTCTGGATGAAGCTTCAACACTATCAGTCTAAATCTAAGGGAAGGAAAGAATTTTACAGGGGAGGAAACAGGGAAAAAAGGGACCTCTTCACCACCAAAGGTAAGAATTCAACATGGACTTTCTGATGCCCAAAGAGATGCCCTGCTAATAAAGAAAGAAATACACACTTCAAGGACATAGCTTATCTGATCTATTTTAGGATGCTCACCTCACCCAAGTGATGCCCATTTCTCTTCATTGGCTCCAACTGGACATTCTCAGGGGCCACAGCAGGATCTGGTGAGCTAAGGAGGCTGCTCTAAACATGGGTGTACTCACAGTGCAGCATGAGGACCAAAATTAGTCTTACTTGCCTTCACTTCCTTGGCAGCCTCATATTCTTGTGTCCTCCTGCTCGTGTTGGAGCTCACTCTCTTCTATTTCTGTTTGAAGATGAGCACAGACTGTCCGAGCACAGAGCACCCTGACAAAGTGCCACTAAGCTGTAATATTAACACTTTGATTAAATTCAGGACCTGCATGCAGATGGGTACTTGTAGAGGTACCCATGAAAACTTGTCAGTGGGTTATATCAAGCTAAGGTTATGCATTAACTCCCAACTTTTTCGTTATTCTTCCCCCCCACACCAACTATTTAAAATTACTAACTGAGGAAATATACCTATAATTATATATAAAAGAACTACATTTGAAGCACAATAAATCATAAGGCCAAACACATCAGAATTAGAAAATACAAGAATTAAGTTTGTCTGGGCAATGTTCAGCTCCCAGCTCCTTCTACTTCCTTTGTGCACCTGCACTGGGAGTTACATAGAATTTTTTTTATTTCTTTCCACACAAGAACCTCTTCTTTGTAGACTGAATAAATAGTTACTTATATTTCTTTTTCATTCAGTGCAGTTGCCCTGAGCTTTCCAGAATTCATACCATCAAATTATGCACTGATGAAAAAGTATTTTCTTCCTCCAGGCTACTTTTGTGGCATTTTTCCCTTCAGCATCTGCCTCAGTCTGTCAAATACTTTTAATGCAGAGCTGCAGTTTTAGCAACACCTGCAGGGATCTGAGTGGGAACAAGCAGGGGCCTGAGAGGATGAGAATCCTGGGAAAACAGAGCAGGAGGGGTAGGCAGGGAGCACCAAAAAGGGCAGGACCCAGAAGAGAGGGTAAAAGATTGGAGAACAGAAAGAAGTGAAAGAGAGATGAAGTGGAGGAGATGAAATGGAGGAAAAGAGGAAATGGAGGAAAAGAAGGCAAAATGGAGGTATACTCAAAACACTAGGAAAGTTGAAAGGCCTGAGAGCAGATGGTAGCAGAAAGGGACCTGGTAGGCAAAGGGAAAACCCACAATCACCCACAGGGGCCACAGCCCTATGAAAACCCTGGAGGGAGATGTTCTGTCCCCCCATCCCAGCCACACTGGCACTGTCCCTCCACCCTGTCCCATCTGCCACCCACAGAGGAAACACACACCTGTGCACTGTCTGGTCACTCTTCTCTGTTTCAGGCCTGAGCAAAAGAAAATTTGGACTTGCAAAAAGAAGTGGTGAGGTCCTTTAGGCTGCTGAACAACCCCACTGAAGAAACAGCAGCAGTCTCATCAGGCAATTTGTTTCCAAGTAGACAGGTCCAGGAGTCTATCTGGAAAGAAGACAAAGCAAGACATTCTACCCTCTCTTGTGATGATACTGGTACAACATAATTGCCCTAGTTTCTTGTAGTTCATGGAAAAGGAAATGTAAGCCCTTCTCTTGGCAATACCATGGACTCAGAGCTAAGTTTAAGGTTCATGCATGTTACTCAGGCCTTCTCCAGTCTCTAAGTCCAAGACTGGAGACCCCAAACCCAGCCTGGTCTAGTGACCAATGACCCCCACAGCAAAACTTTTTATATCTAACAGGAGGTTCCCTTTCTCCAAGCTGTGGATGTTGCCTCTCATCCCTCACCGTTTACCTTTGAGGGGTATGGCTCTGTAATCCCAGCCTCCCAGCAAGAAGCTGAAGAACACCATGAGCTGCCCCTGCCCTGACTTCTTTTGTTCAAGCTGAACAAAGGGGCAGCTGCTCCCAGTCTTTTATAGTATACTCTGCTCCCATCCTTTGGCCATACCACCTTTCTCTGGAGTCATTCTAATTTTTCAGCATCTCTGTCATACCGGGACACCCAGCACCAGATGCAGTACTTCAGATGCAGACTCACCATTCCCTTACATGTGAAAAAACCCTACCTCAGCCTCCTGGCTACACTCTGTGCTTGGTTTATCACTGCAAGCACTGGCTGTTTCTTAACACTTAACTTGATGTCCACCACCCAAGCCCAGGCCCTTTTGTTCCAAAGGATATATCTCAGCCTGCTGGAGCCTGTCCCACATGAAAAACTTTGCACTTGTGTTTTTTCTGCTGTCCACAAACTTTGCTGATGGCTGATATCTCTAACAATTAATCATTCAGACATATAATAATTTCCAGAGCTAAACAACATCAGACAGGCCACATGCAATCTAAGCCAAAAGTGCCACGTCACTAAATGAACCTAAGGCCATGCTGCTGTCACCCATGATTTCTTTCCATTGTCATGGTTTTGTCACTGTTTCCCCGTTCTCCAGACATATTGGGTATGTCACCAAAGGTGATTTCTCTCCTCAAGCCTTTGTCAGTAGCCAGCAAGTATTCACAATGGCAAGGGATGGGAGAATTGGAGATGGGGAGTGTGAGGGAAGCAAGGGGCTAGTGCTGGATGGCAAAGTGCCTCATCCACCATTGATGGGTTTTCAGATTTTTTTTAATTGCTTTTGCTAATAATACGTGTTCAAATTTTTGAAGTATTCAAATTAATTCTTGTTTTAAATAACTCAAACAATTTTTGAGATATCTAGATACTAGAAGGGATTCTGAAAAATACATTAGCCTCGGATAAAAATTCTGTTATGGCATAGGGCTGTGACAGAGATTGTGACAGAACTATTTTGAACTTTGTGTTGTCTCTCCTATGCATATTTTCAGTCTCATCTCCTTACTGAAAAATGTTACACTCACTTGATTTTGAAGTACCTTATTTTATCTTAAAATACTTGGTTTTAAATTTAAACACCACACACAGAGCCTGGTGATGATTTGGCATGCACAGTTGTATTTTATTTTTAGTATCATGACAGATCATTTCTAAAACAGGAATTCTGAATTGCTATTCCTCTTTATCTATAATGTTCTTCTTGTAGTAATCTTGCATAACACAGTAAAAGAATATTCCCTTTCTTGGGAAAGTAGTCTATGCTTTCTGAAATGGTTTTGTATAATAACATGGTATAGCTTAGTTTCAACAGACACATTTGCAAGTATCACTAGTTTTAATTCTAAATTGTGAATACAAAGTTCCAAGAAATCTATGCATATATCCTGCCTGAATATTACCTGGAAGATTTTTGAGTATTGAATTCTTCTTTGGCAGTGTATACATGTGCTTATCTCTTTTTTGCAAGTTGTCTACATTGCTGGTACTGATTAAGAAAACCCTAGTTTTTATGATTGCTTATGGGTACATAAAAAATGGAAAAGTACAAATAGGATGAAATAACAGATCAAAATATTGACAGTACTACAGGATGCTTTTTGAAAACTGGAGCAAACTAGGTTGAAAGAAATAAATCTCATCATTGACTAGATTCAGAGTGGACCAGAGTCAGTTATTCCATCTCACAGTATCTTTAAAAGTATTACAGAATCATAGAATGACAAGGGTTGGGAGGGACCTCAAAGATCATCTAGTTCCAACCCCCCTGCATGGTCAGGGACACCTCCCACTAGATCAGGTTGCTAAAGGCCCCATCCAACCTGGTCTTGAACACTTCCAGGGAGGGGGCATCAATAACTTCCTTAGGCAACCTATTACAGCATCTCACTACCCTCACAGTAAAGAGTTTTTTCCTGATGTCTAACTGAAATCTCCCCTCTCCAAGTTTGCAACCTTTTCCCCTTGTCCTCTCGCTACACACCTGTGTAAAAACCCCTACTCCAGCTTTCTTGTAGGCCCCTTCAGATATTGGAAGGTCACTATAAGGTCACCTTGGAGAATCCTCAACAAGCCCAACTTCTTCTGTCTGTCTTCACAAGGGAAGTGCTCCAGCCCTCTGATCATTTTAGTGGCTCTCCTCTAGACATGTTTAAGGAGCTGTATATCCTTCTTTTGTTGAGGATTCCATACCTGGACACAGTACTCTAGGTGAGGTCTCACAAGAGCAACGTAGAGGGGGAGAATCATCTCTTCTGACTGTCTGTCTCTGATTTTTTTGATGCAGCCCAGGACGCAGTTGGCTTTCTGGGCTGCAAGCACACACTGACAGCTCATGTTGAGCTTCTGGTCCACCATCATCTCCAAGTCCTTCTCCTGAGGGCTGTTCTCAATCCTTTCTCCTCCCAACCTGTATTCATGCATGGGATTGCCTTGACCCAGATGCAGAACCTTGCACTTGGTCTTGTTGAATTTCATGGTTTGCATGAGCCCACTTCTCGAGCCTGTCAAAGTCTCTTTGGATGGTATCCCTTCCCTTCAGTGTGCTGACTTCCCCACACAGTTTGGTGTCATCAGCAAATCTGCTGAGCGTGCACTCAGTTCCACTCTTCATGTCACCAACAAAGATGTTGAACAGCACTGGTCTGAGTACAGATCCTTGAGGAACACCACTCATCACACATCTCCATTTGGACACAGCCATTGATCCCAACTCTTGGGGTACAACCATCCAGCCAGTTCCTTATCCAACGAGTGGTTCATCCATTGAATCTGTATTAAGATCAGAATGTGGTGTGGGACAGTATCGAATGCTTTGCACAGGTCCAGGTAGATGAGGTCTGTTGCTCTGAATTTGTTCTCTGAGGCTGTGGCCCCATCATAAAAAGCCACCAAGTTAGTCTGGCAGGGCTTGCCCTGTCACTGAGCAGAGCCTTCAGGAGGATCTGCTCCATGGTCTTGCCAGGCACAGATGTGAGACTGACTGGCCTGTAGTGCCCTGGGTCTTCTTTTTTTCCAGTTTTGAAAGTGAGCCCTTTTACGGTCACCAGAAACTTCACCAGACTGCCACGACTTTTCAAATATAAAGGACAGTGCCTTTGTAACTTCATCCACCAGTTCTTTAAGGAGCTGTGGGTGAATCCCATCAGGTCCTATGGACTTGTGGACCTTCAGGTTCTTTAGGTGGTCTCAAACCTGCTCTTCATCTACAGAGGGGGGATCCTCCTTTTTCCTGTCCCTGCCTTTGGCTTCTGTAACATGGAGGGTGTGACCAGAGCCCTTGATGGTGAAGACAGAGGCACAATAATCATTGAGGATCTCAGCCTTCTCTACATCTGAGTGACCAGCTCTTCTGCTTCCTTCTGGAGTGGGTCCACATTTTCCCTAGTCTTCCTCTTATCATTGACATACCTATAGAAAACTTTCTTGTTGCCTTTCCCTTGCTAGATCCAATTCTCTGTGCTTTTTCTTTCCTAAGCCTGATGTCTTGCTTCTCTGACTACTTCTCTGTACTGAGAAGGGTATCTGTCCTTGCTTCCATCCTCTGTGAACTTTGTTTTTACACCTAAGTGTGTGTACTCACAATAAGTGTCCTAATATTCTTTCTAAAGAAAATATCAACATGTTTAAGGTTTCCATTTAAATCTTTCTATGCAGAAGTTTACTCTAGGCATCTTAAGCCTTCTCATCAAAACCCAGGATGTATGCAGAAATGAAATAGTAAAACACATACCTAAAAAAACACAAAGTTCTAATCCTTATTTTTTAGTTTCAGTTGCTAAACCCCTCTGACTTGGACATCTTGAGTTTGTCAGGGAAGAGGCTAAAATTTGAAAATTAGTAAGGCCTGATCTGGAAACCACTGAAAATAATTTCAAAATTCCTGCTAATTTATCTGTAGGATTCTAAATCTTCCATCTTAGAAAGAAAGAAGCAGGACCAGAAAGACTAAAGGAAGAGCAATAGCAATAATCACAATTACTGTATGTCTTTCATTAAAACAATAACTAAACAGGCTAGGGAGTCTTAGTTTGGAGAAGATTCAAGACCTCTGGATGGTGGGGATGGAGAGAAAGCTGCGTTATACGATGAGAATTTAATTATCACACTGAATGGGCAATACAGGAAGCCAATTTATAAAGTGTATTAATCAAGATGGACATAATGCAGCCTCTCATGGTTGTGGTACACTTAAAATATTCTCTGATCAGCTCTGGCAAAGCAAAATGTCATTGTGACCTGTGACTAGCACTCAGTTGGATTAACTCCTATTGGAAGGGCAGGTCACTTACTTCAAGACTCCTGTTCTCTCCAATAACATTTTTCAAAGATATTAAAAATATTTTTCCCTGACATCTGCAAGACCGGGAAGAATTGGTCCTTGTTGACAGATAGCAGCAATTTTACATTAAGAGGCTGAAGAGTCTGAGGGAGTAAGCAGGCAATCTGCAGCAGAAATCACAAGTGGACCCTTTTCACCTAATGCATACAGAAGTGTTTTCTCTTGAAAACTTCAAGTTGTTATTTGTGCTACACATAAACCACTTCTGTGGTCCTTAGGAGGACAGCACATTCTGTGCATCATCTGCTATCTGACGGAGGCTCAAATCTCTTTGTTGATGAACAGGCTTGAGCAAACATGCCACAGCCAACTGTGCAAAAAGCCTAATGCAACAATTTCATAAAACTTTTGAACAGAGATAGGTGCATTTGCACCAGACAGGAACAAACACACTCCTTAACACCACAGTGCTTACACTGCAGTTGTCACTGACAGATGGTATTTTCCTTTAGGTGTGTATTTTCTACCACACATCTAGATCAAGCAATATAAGATGTGCAATGCTTCTGCTAAAATACCAAGAAGAGGTGAACTGGGAAAGTACATAAAAGAAACAGGCAATAACCTCACCAAGCCCTCCAAGATGGATATGTGACAGTGGGCTAGAAATCTGGGTAGAAGACATTTTAAAATGAGATACCAAGAGAATTTCCTTCCCTGAGTATGGACCTCTTGTCCCAGAAATGAATGTTTGATGTTCCTACAACTTTCAAGCATCTCTTCTCAAAACCACGTAGAGGGAGTGTGAGGAACTGATTTGACATTTTGTCTTTCCACAGAACATTTTCATACGAGAAATTAATACTAGATTATCAGGGTTAAAGGCCTAGGAAGAAGAGGCACAGGACTAAAGAAAAAAAAAAAAAAAACAAACTATCTACAGTCAGTGGTATAGCTTAGACAGGATTCCTTTCTGGAGCGAAAACCTTAACAGTAGCTACAAGATATAGTTTTCAAGTAGAAATTCACCAGCTGAAAGTGAAATGTAGCTGACAGGACTTGGAGATTTGTCCTAGATTTCCTACTGTCCAAAGCAATATTGCCAATATGCACTATGCAAGCAAGCACACAAGAGAAAGACCCTGTGCAGAAGCTTCCACCCATTGACAACTCACCTGGCAGAAGTCCTTGGAAGAAGGGGATTCTTATTTTGTGAGCCTCTGTTGACATTTGTCCCTCCTTGTAACAGGAAGAAAGCTAGTGAGTAACCTAAGGGGAGATGTTATAGTTTGAAAACTAAGAAATATTAATAGAGAAGAACAAGAACTTCCTATTTACTGTGTAGGAAAATACATTTAAGGAAAAGAAATAGACTTCATCCTCAGCTGGCTTCACCAATTTGTATCTGCCCACACCTGAGCCAACTGGAAGTTAAAAGGTCTTTTGCTCATCTCCAACTGGTACTTTTCTGAATAAGAACAATTGTGGCTGAAAGAAAGGTAGCTTCTGTCTTCCCCTCTTCCCTTAGCAAGGAACATCTTTGCTACGGATAATTCCCACAATAAAATGAAGACAGAAAGAGATGCTTGCTTTTTTGTATCTACCAGGCTGAGGAACCATGCTCCAGCTCTCACTTGAATGGCCAGGACCATTTCACCCTGTACCTTCCATTTGTTTTAAAGGCAGCAGGTTTACCATGAAAGAAGACATTTTTGTCATATCAAAGGAACTTGGTGACAACTTCAGCTATCTGAAGAGATACGAAAAGGCTTGTGCACAGAAAATTTAGCTTGAAAATCTAGACATCTCAGCCAGGTCAATCAGATGTTCAGCTACTAGAATCAACATTTGCTTTAGAAAATGTACTCGGGGCCTCTTATGGGAGTATCAGGCTGAGGACTGGAACATCCAGCCCAAGGAAGTGGGATCCAGTTACAGTGATTCAAGTGCAGAATGGGACCCTCTTTGACAAAGTGCCTGTGTCTCCTTGGGATTCTTACATACATCCCAAGTTGTGGTTCTGGGTTGTTCTGGGAAGGCAAAAATGAACAGGTTCAGTCCCAGATTAATTCTCAGACTAGCATTGAAGATAAACTTATCTCACTGACTGAGCAACAAAGAAAAGGAATTAAGTAAGCAGAATAACCAGAAATATCAGCTGAGAACAATGGATGTAAATCTTGACAACAGACTATATAGGACAACAAAAAGAGAAAGAGGAAATGATCTTGATTGTTTGGGCATTCTGAGTTAGAGAATGGGGAAAAGAGAAGAAAAATAAGCCCCACAAATACTACTTTCATTTCTTAAAATGGAGATATTTATTTAAGATAATTAAATCCAAATTATAAATAACGTAATAGTTACCTTTGAAAAATGCCATCAAATTTAAACAAAACAATGAGCCTGTCCCTTCTGATCATGCTCAGTAAGACTCTTTAGCTATGAAAGAAGGCATGGACTACTATAAAATTGAGATTTGTTTCTGCCCACTTGCACAAATATTATAAATAAGACTTCCCTTATAAAAATCACATCATATGCTCATGGCATATTTTGTAAAATGCTACTAGAAAAAGACAAGAAGATACTCTTAATAAATAATACATTCAGTAACAAAGCAGTTTTTGCTATTGAGAGACATCTAGACATTTTTTGGTACAATCACCATGAAACCACCTGAAAAAGAGACATTCTTCAAAGGAGCACTGCATACTACTTGAAAATTAACAACTCTACTGACATAATAGAAAATACTTTATTGCCAGGCAAAGAAAGATAAACCCTTAGTCCTTTTAACAGTGTTAGCCCACAGCAAACATTTGCTACTTTGGAGAGAATTAGACAAAGCCCTAATCACAAGACTCTAAACAGCAACACACTTTGTGATGTTTAACACACTCCACACAAGTACCTTGGCCCTCGAGCATGTCAAAATGAGAGTGATTCAAGCAGATCTTTACCCAAGTGCTCACCTCATTTTGACACAACATCCAGCCCGTAGCACTTACACACATCATAAGTGATAACAATAAATATTACATGCCAGTCACAGGAGGTAAGACAAATCCATGGAATTATGCAACTTCAGAGGCATAACACTTTGCTTATCTACTTTAAAACCATCTCAAGACATCGAACTACCACATTACCACCACATTTTTTCAATAAACTGGGCAAGGATAAAGAGAAATGCAAATCAAAGTACTAGAATTACGCAAGGGCAAAAGTCACCAGTTAACACTGACATATCACATCACATTGCTCCTTTGGAAATATTCTGTGAGAGCAAAAATGGCATTTATGCCCATTCCCAAAAAGAGACAGGACACACCTTATATCTGTCCTGCCTGCCTAGGCTGTTTTATATCAGCATTACTAGAAGCCACAGACTGATCCCAAATCAGCCAGTTTTAACCAAACACTGAGCTCCTTCCAAACATACATTTTTTTGAACACTGCACCAGGAGGAAAGTTTGTCCTCTTGTAGCCAGCCTTGTAGTCTGGGTCTACTACAAGGCAGGAAGGTCTGAGACGTGTGAGTGGTACAACAAGGAAGGTGACAGCAGGGACCCTGCAGCTACAGGTGAAGGCAAATCATGATCACTTCTTGGTTCTTCAAGAAATGCTTCTTGGGCTGCTTGTCTTCAAATAATTCTTTTTCGTTCCCTAAGAGAAACACTAGGGAGCTGGTATAACCCTAGCAATGAGCCAGCTGAGGATTCCCTGCACTCCTGTGGCTGGGTGGGTATTTTAGGATTGCTGCAACTCAGGGATAAGGGAACAAATGCCAGTCCCTCCTGAAAACACTGACTTCTCATTAACACCTCAGTCAGGTGAATGAAAAGCTCATAATTCTGAAAAACCTTTGCCTGCCCTATTTCTGTTCCACTCAAGCTGAAAACCCCTTCGTTGCGTTACTTGCGTGTCTGTGCCTACAAGAAATGGAAGCAAACTCACAGCACTTTAGCTTGCACTTCAGCTTCCAGCCATAAGCAAGCAGCAAACCTTACCAAACCACAGTTCACTTATTTCCTGGCACAGGAACAGACTTTTGAGTTCCTTGAGCAGGAAACACACAGTACAGCATCAGCAGTGAGCCTGACTGATCCCCCAGCCAGTACAGCCCTGTGAGCCCACACCTGCAAATCAGTCTGAGCTGCTAGAA
The DNA here is from genome assembly GCF_036169615.1 of Heliangelus exortis. NCBI lineage: Eukaryota > Metazoa > Chordata > Aves > Apodiformes > Trochilidae > Heliangelus > Heliangelus exortis. Next base: position 154,351,333 of record NC_092422.1, on the reverse strand, counting down.
ATACAAATACATTTTTCCCTTACAGTGCTGGAAGGAAGTGTATTTAACTTTAGGAAGACAGCAGTTTGTTTATTACCACCCTAATGGCAAAGTTCACGCTACCGGAACCCTGGTCTGGGCATGAAAAGGCAGACAGACACAAGAGAATGTGGTTCTCTGCAAAAACTGCTAGAAATACCTTCTTTCCACTTCACTTCTCTTCTCAGTATTTTTACACTACAGAGCTCATACTAATAATCCAGCTCCTGGACACAACATTCAAATACAAACACATGCAGTCTTTTACATTCCTCATCATCCACATGCTAAGTTTCACAGTTCATTATCAAAGCAATGTGCCAGTCCATAAATAAAGATCACAGGGAGGGACCTTTAATTTCCTTTAGTTTCCTTTTCTCTTGAGCTTTCTGAAGTAGCCAGGTGGCAGCAGCATTGACACAAGTTAAAGCATGGTGTGCACTACTGATATGCATAAGAAATAGAAAGGTTTAGAAGTCCTTAAAGGACCTCTACCACAAAGGCGAGATTGCTGTGTCACATCGAACTTCCAAAGCTGGAGAAGATGAAAATTATTTGACAAGATTTCAATTGTTAACTTAGATACTCATAATTGTCCTTGAATAATTTTTGTTTTTTAAATCTAGGTTTCTAAATAAAAATAAGAGGCATTTCCATCTTCTGCTTGGGATGAAAAAACAGAATTTGCGGCTGGCTGTTTGCACCATCAGACTTTTTGTTCTTGACCTGCAAGAGGCTACAGTATGGCATGAAAATGCTCTGCACTGTCTTCCCTTCCATAAAAAAAGGAATAAAGAGCCTTGTTGCTATTTGACTGCTACAGCTGTTGTGCTTGAAGATTCTTCTGCTTTGAAGAGGGCCTGGACACTTGCTGGTTTATCTCTCAGATGTTTTGGCTCAACTGCAGCAGAGGGAGGCTGTGCTGCAGGGCACTTGACTAAGGGATGCTCCCAGCACCCTGCTGGAGTGATGAGCTGCTCAGGACTGGAAAAGGCAGGGAAGGGGACAACATAACCCTACCTCATCAGCTTCCAGCTAGGAAGGAAACTACTTCTTAGACTCAAAACTATCCTTCTCAGCAGGGCCAGTGAGGCTGGCTGCATCTGAGCACAGGCTCCTGCTCAGCCCTGACTGAGCATGGGCTGGGATCAGGCTCCATATTTCATCCCAGGGCTGGGATCATCTTCCCTTCCCCTCTGGCTCTCCTCTTGCTCAGCCAGACTGAGAACCCAGCAGTCCTGGCACCACGCAAAGTCTGCACACCAGGTACAGCCCCAGCAGCATCTCAGAGCATCTCCCACAGCTCCAAGAGTTTCAGCAGCCTGGGTTTGCCTCCTGCCACCAGCACAGGTATGCAGGGCAAGAAGACAAGACCCTGGCATGGTTTTTTAATGCCTTGCTTTCTCAAGCAAACTGTTTTCCTTCAAGAAGAGGATAGAACCCCCTTAATTTCAAACGCAGCCTACTAGTAAACTCTCCAGAGGAACAGAAAACTTAGTAAATGCAATTTCTATATATTACATGGAGTAAGAATTTAGGCAAGAATCTGAGACATTCACTGAGATGCAAACAAGAGAAAGAGTCATTGGAAAGAATACATGTACCAGAACCAAGAGGCAAATTAGATTAATACTGATACAAATTGTTTACATCCTTTTCTGAGATTGTAAATTTCATGAGACAGAAAGCAAAGATAAAAAAAATTTTCACCACCCTGGTACTTAAAGGCCATTATTAAGAAGGTTTATAAAAGACTCTTTTTTTTTTTTTTTCTTTTGCTGAGGTTGAAAGCAATTTTGTCAATGAATTTATATTTTATTGATGCCTGATTGACTATTAGTGCACTAACATTTGTAAAGATTCAAGACCTGACTGCATGCAAGAAAGCCTAAAACCCAAAGACACTTACAGCCAGACTGGGTTTTATGAATTGCAGAATTCTGAGTTAATCCAAGATATTTAATGTTTAGGAGGAGGGCAATTTGTCAAGGCTTCATTGTTGATGATCATATGTACTGTTATGAAAAGAAGATACTGTGCACAGCACAGGGAAAAAGCTAAGACCAACATTTTGAAGACGACGAGCATCTGAGACTAGAATTTAACCTTAGACATAAATTGTCATTGAAAAAAATGAGAAAGATGTCTTCCCTGCAAAGACTATCAGAAAAGAAAAATAGCAGTAAAATAGCAAGGGGAAAAGATTGTCTCATTACATCAATAGTCTAACAAAATCATTTGGCAATGAATGGAAACATTAGAAAGCATCTGATCCATCACAGGCGATAAATTACTTGAGGATACCCAGTTCCCAGACAGTCAACGGTGAGGCTTCCAACTGTAGTAATGTCCTTTTTTTCATTTTCATTTGGCTCATACAACATACTTGACAGATAGAGCAGCACATGGACCACTTTAATGCAACTTGCTGAAACAAGGACATGACTTATATCATTATTTGATTTCAGATTGTGGCACAGCCTGCAGAAGATGTTTGAAATGCATTGAGATATGCCTTACAAATAATCCAATGAGTAACATGAAATCCTCATTCTCTAAACTCCTGGAAAAAAACCCACACCAAACCTTGTAGCTACCAGAACAGGAACCTTTAACTAGGTAGAATAATCTGGTATTGCTATAAAGTAATAATCTTAATTTACAGTTTTCATAGGATGAGTTACCTCATGTTTGAGGACAGCTGGTTAAAATCTAGGCAATTCTATTGATTTGAGAGGAGTCAGAGAGAAGAGAATTTGTCTTACAAATTGAAGGGCAAGAAAAAGATAGAGGAAAACCCTTTCTCATTAAAATGCATAGCTTTTCCCTTTCCCACAATCCGTACATTAACTGAAGGTAATATCATTATTGTACTTACTCATAATGAAGGTTAATTTTAAGACGGAAGCATAAATTCAGTCAGATAACAAGGTTTGTTTGTTTGCTTGTTTTCACTCTTCAAAACAGATAAAACCTTAATATTTTATAAAATTACAGGGCTCTTTTTCACTTAACTTGCCAAACATGAGTTAACTAACTCAAAACATCTAGGAAATATAATCTCCATTCACCTGATGGAGAAATCATCTCAGGAAGAAAGATTTCGAAACATTCTGGTGTAAATGTATCTGAAAGAGGAAAGCCTTTATTTTAATTCTTAGTTAATATTGTAATTAGTACTAGGGCAATGCGAAATACTGCATACAAGTTTTCTTACTCTCAGTATTAACGTAAAATGGTTTATATCTCTCTTACATTTTAAAGTTTATAACCCAGAGGAAAGTTCAGTGTTGTGCAAAGATTTTAAACAACTTGTGAATGCGTCAGGCTTCACACCAGTATGAGAAGAGAGAGAAAAAATAAGCAAAAAAAATAAAGATCTAGTATCTGTCAATAACTTCAGGTGCCAATTCAGCCAAGGATTTAAATAAATGCTTGCATCCCTTTACCTTTACCAGAAAGAGTGGAGCACCTTGCATATTTCTCTCCTTTCTGATCTTTGGGTAGTTCTTCAGCTACTTTTACTAAATGGCAGCACTCAAACAGTAACAGACTTCAGAAGATTTGAACCTCTGTCCTGAGTTGGTTTTTCTTTCTTTGTTGAAAACATCTGGAGTGTAGCATTCAATTTTTTATCTAAGGACACCAAACTGAGCAATCTTAAATTGGAAGCTTTGCAGAAGTATGGACTTGAATTAAAATCCAGAAGTGCAGACTAACTTGAAAACCAGGGGAAACACCCACATATCTCTAAATTAAAGGTTGTTCAGTGTATTTTAAGAAAAAAAAAGGGATTTGTTTTCACACGTAAAATTCCTTCAATTTCTTTTCTCTAAAGGATTTTAAAGCAATTCTTCAAGATATTAAACAGTGAAGGAGCTATAAACTTCAGGCTACAAGCTAATTTGTTCATATTTATATAACTGTATGTCTATGTATTATTTAGGTAGTCCACAGAGACCACTACAAAGGGTAAAGACTTCTGATTGACAATTCATTCCATTTTCAATGCAAGGTGAAGTGCATGAAGAAAAGGAAGATCTACTGCGTCTGCCTGTGCATAGAACAACTCTTGGAAATGCTTATGGTACATGAGTTTCAAGAGCAATGAATGGTGATCTAATCCAGTATTGGCTCAATGGGGATTTTGCGACTGATATAAATAACTTCCATTTTTTTGGAAGTGCTTGCCCTATGCAGCATCAGGCATTCACCTTCCAGTAACCTCCTCATACATACAGGCTCATAAATGGCTTTCACGGAGAGGTCTGCTTTGTAAAAGGCCAAACCATGCAGCGTGACCACATTAATACACTTCAGGGCTTATTTCCAGTCATTTCAATGCTCAATTCATTTTTCAGTACATTCAAAGTCCAGTCATTTAAAATTAGTCAACGTATGATCTTCAGGATCAAAGTCCACGGTTGAAGAGCCCTCACAGAACTACTACCACTCAGCATATGGGAGGTATCAAGCAGGGACAGCAGCAGATTTTTTTTTTTTTTTTTTTTTTTTTAATGCTCTGAATCATCTGCTGAAACTCTACTGCTCAAGAGGCAGCAATCAACTCCATGTTTGCCAGAGTTCTGCCAGAGCTACTCCAAAACAATTTTCTCCTGAAATGCAGACATCTTCTGCCAGGGTTGCTCTGCATACTAAAAGCTACAGGTATCCAAAAAGCTCTCTTGAAAAAAAGAAGTGTTTATTTTCAGCACACCTAGGGATTATTAAAAAGTGTTCAAGCATCTTCTACACAAACAAATCCATGCAGAGAAGAAAAAGAAGTTGTGATTATGGCACTCTCAAAACGCACTGAGATCCTGATAGTCCTCTGAGTAGGGACTTGAATCTCTGTCTCAGTGCTCCAGATTATACTTTTCTAATCAAAGCCTCTTTTCCTCTGTGCATCCATTTTCAGCAAAAATGTTTCCTTTACTACCAAGTTAATTACACTTTAACAAAACTTCTTGCAGAATATGTAGATTCCCCAGCTTCTTGGAAATAATTTAGTTCAAAATATATTACGCTTCTGTAATTGCTCCTTTCAAATAAACAAAAAATGATGCAACTCATCTGAGCAAAACAATCAATTCAATATACAATTAGAAATCAAAAGGACCTATATAAAAAGTACCTTAGTGTTTTTTGAACAGTGGATTATTCATAACCCAGAGAAAAATGACTTGTTGTGGTACTTTCTTATACTGTCTTGGGTTCACTCGCATTAGTTAAATCCAGACTAAAAGAAAAATGGGGTCAACCTGGAAGGCAAAGGCACTGAATAGCAGAGTAAATTCCAGGTGGGCTAAGTGCTGAGGGTACACTTTGCTGAGAGAGACACAAACAGGATAAATATTCATCTCAGCAGAAAGCTGACCACCTCAACTGCAGCAGGGAGTACATGTAGATTTATTTTAAGATGCAGTTTTAATAGGCCCTTCTGAGACTTGCCAGGGACCAAAAGTGTTTCAGGGCAAGAAGCAGGCTGGTCTCCAAAGAGATGAGCTGCCATCAATTCCAGTAAGCCTAGCACTTCTGACTCTGAAGTAGGAGAGTGTTATCCCTGCCACAGGTAATTATCCAGGACCAGGTCTGCAGCAGCACTTGCTGAATTGCACCCACAGCAGATCTAAAGAGAGCCACTCCAGTGACTGCCAACTCCCAGCAGCAGTCAGCAGCCTTATCCTTACAAGTTATTACCCTGAGCAAACCTGCTGCCTCCACACAAGAGAAGACCCCTCATTGCCCCTGAGGACAAGCAGCAGGTCAGGGTTGGCTGAGTTCCTCACACAGCATCACTCCCCTGGGCAGATTGGCATCATCCGTGCCAGCTGCCAGGAGCTGCATCCCTCACTGTGCAGTGCCTGAGCACCAGTTATAGAATCACAGACTTGTCATGGCTGGAAAAGACCTCTAAGATCACCGTGTCCAATTGTCGACTCAGGAAAAATAAAAATCACCATACCCACTAGAATGTGTCCCAAAGTACCTCATCTACACAGGTTTTTAATACGTCCAGGGATGGTGACTCTACCACCTCCCTGGGTAGCTTGTTCTAGCACCTGACTACTTTTTCAGTAAAGAAATCCTTTCTCATATACAGTCTAAGCCTCCTCTGGTGCAACTTCAGGCCATTTCCTCCACTCCTACCACTAATTACTTGAGAGAAGAGGCCTACACTCACCTTGCTACAATCTCTTTTCAGGTAGAGTATGTTGTTAGGAGAGCACCACAGCAGTGCACTCTCACAAGCAAACCGTGCACCACTAGGGATGTGCCCTGCCCAGCTTAGTCTTGCTGACACAGCTGGGATGTTTTCACAGTCCTGAAGGCAGACCATGTCCAGAAAAAGTATAAATCACCATCTGGAAGTGCCTCTCTCTCCAGATTGTAAAAAGAACATATGCAACCATTTTCAATTAACTTTTTTTTTCTCACTGAAAAACAGAGTGAAATTAATTTCCAAGTATAAGCATTAAGCTTAAGAGGCTGAATACACTGGGGCTCAACCTAGTGTAGTAACAACTGGAGAAAATGAATAATCAGGGAAGAATAAGTAGCTGTTTAAGTGCTCATGGCTGCCAAGGAAATATCAACTAAGGAGAATAGGTTATGTCTCCTGTTGGGTATTTGTGTTACATTTAAGAAAATAGTTTGGTAGGATTTAACAAAAAAGGCCAGTGAGTTCTTTACAAATTATTCTGTTCAGAAACTATCAAAAAGTCAAACATCTGATAGATTTTAAGTGACAAAACCTGTGAATTCAAGCAAACAGAAGTTATTTTACAAAAGTAACTTTAAAAAATGCAGCCTTCTTCCATCCTCTTTCAATTCTCCAGGGATGCAATTACCAACACCTAAATGAAGCTATGTTTTTAATCTAGAGATAAGTCCTGTTGGATTTATCAACACTTTAGAAGAAAAATTACAAAGTATATTAGCTATCTTACAGCTGATTTTTAAAGTCACATTTAATGAGGATGGTCATCAGGAAAGACAGAACAGACAGATATTTTAGGATGACTTCTTGGGACACAAACACAAGCCCAAACTATCTCAGAGGGAGATCTGGAACCACGTAACATTAGGAGCAGGTCCCAATAGGGAGGTCACAGCACACAGAGCATCCCCAAACAGCAATGGAGAACTAGACATGGGAACTAGACATTTCTAGGAAAGCTGATGAATTATGTTTACTAGAAAGTATGAGCTAATGGAAAGCCCACCATATTCTTCCATGAAGGAGATGGTGACTCAGGATAATAGCTGATTAGTATATTTTATTGCAGGAGAGTATGGACAGATATTTCATCATAATTCTTTGTTCCACAGTATTTTTCTTTTCTGCTTATTCTGTTTCCCCTCCTCACAGCATTCTGCTTTGCTGCCATCCTTCAGAAAGCCATCTACAGGTCATAAGTAGTCCTATTTTTCATAGTCACTATCAGATGAAAATGTCCCACAGTTGCTAGGAACTGGGGATCTTTATCAAGAATCGCTGCATTCCAATTTGTTACACAACTGATTTGATCTTCCTTTTTTTTCCAGCATCATCCAACTCTTCAAGAACTTCCTGTCCTTCATGTAATCTGGACTTTTTCCAATACTCCCTACTGAGCTGAAGAAAAGAACCAAAGCAGGCAGCAAATTAGGAGATAGCCTTTGCCTCCTCTATCATCTTCACTTCTATATCAAAAGTTTTCTCACTCCTGTTCTTGTTATTAATTATGGGTAAGGGTGATCAGATATTAAACCACTTGCCATGATGATACAGAGGAAGGGCTTTAAGTAACTACCACAATTCATTGTTTAAAAAAAGCAGATGCTGTGCTGAGTTTTAGATCCCACAGATGTGCAAACTCAGCAGCTTCAGTTCTGACATCATTTTGATTAAGAAAACAAAACAGTGAAAGTAGTCAAGTTGACAAAATGGGCAGTATTTCTGTAGTCTACAAATATTAACCTCAAACCAAGACTTTGACCTTTGGCTTCCATAGCTGGTTACTCCATATCTGATCTCATTCCAGCGCAAAAATATCAAAATACAACTTTCCTTAATGAGGATTCTTAGTACTATAGCAAGGCCTGTGCCAAAATTATAAATGTTTTCATTCTCATGAGCACACACATCCCTTCCCTAAGATTTTAGTTTGCTGGCTTCTATTTTGCTTGTGTTTTTTAGAAGGAGCTCCAAAGGTTTCATGATCAACAGGAAGAAGTTCTACGTAGTTTTGGTGTAAGTTCAAAAGTTGGTCTTGATTTATTCAAGAGCATATACACCCCCAAAAACACTGTATCTACAAACATCTTCCATGCACAGCCCTTATAAAGGAATCTAATTTATTCTGTTTACAAAAGTGGGGCAATGCTTCTTATGCAGAGCAATGATTCCAGTGCTTCTGTACCTTATCACCTCTATGATAAAATTAGAAAATTAGCAACTAGAAACGTAACAAATCATTTGGCCAGTATGGACCAGTTTTTATTGAAGATGAGTTGCAGTAGCTTTCAACCTAGCAAAGACTTGTGCAGTTTCAGATATACTTTTGGAGAAATTCAGGGACTGGCAGTAGAAACAGAGAAGCTCGAGTCAGGAATTTCACTAGAAAACTAAAAGTAGGATTTCAATTCACCTTAAGGAACATAAAGCATCACAAGCAATGAGACTGATTAAGGGCACTGCCATCAATAGACTGGAATCAAACAGTAGGTAAATGCTGGATGGGTATAATCACTGGATGGGTATAATCACTTTGACCACAGTTTGCCATGACTGCAAGATGCTGATTTCTCAGTTAGCCTTCTGGATTTGATCATGCCTGTCTTTAAGCACAAGCATGGTCCTATCCCATGGTGTGATCTTTCTCCTGAAGAAGGATTCAACTTCAGTCCCTTGCATGCAATGCCATATTTCCCATCAGTCATCCTACATATGGATGCCTCCACCCCTAGGATTTAGGCAACTTAAGCCTCTACGCCTCTAAGCCTCACACTGAGCAGGATGGACAGAGCATATTTACTGCAAGATTTCAAGTTGTTTCCAGCTGTTTTTGTTTTTTTTTTTTTAGTAGTTTTTTAGACTTCTTTTGCCACACGAGCACTTGCAGTACCCTCCTGCATCCTTTTTAATATGCTGGGCAAAAGGCTGTATTTGTATGGACTGACAAGTCAGCCAGCTAAAACAGATTTTGCTCTCAAAAGGGGCATTTATTTTCATTTTTCTTCTTTCCTCAGCTGCCAGTTTTCTGTAAGTTACAAAAAAAATTATTTATCCTTGAAGGCTTTACTTCCCCATCAAATGGGCTTGTCTGTAAGATGCAGTTATATTCATTATACACAAATGTGAATAGAGCCAGAATTATCAATTTCTCCAACAACAGTCACATGTCACACACAGCCTGGGTCCCTCCTATTCCCACAATTTTTGATAGCTATTATCTCCTAGCAAATGTCAGTACTGCAGCCATCAGAAGGGATTCACAAAGATCACAGAGTACAGGTTCAGTCTGTCTCAGCCTTACAGAGGTGGGGAACATAACATCTCCAGATACCCAGGGCAGACATGAATAAGCCAGACATTATGAAACACTGCACCAAGTTTTCCTACAAAAATACATGGTTTTCTCTTGTTCTTCTAGTCTGATTACTTTCCCAAGACACAGAAAAAAAAAAGGATTACCAAAGGTCTGGAGAGCCATCAGAAAGGTTCAGAACTAAATTCCCAAGTATTGGTAAAAATACAAAACCATGACCAGCAAAGAGGTAGTTTCCCCCCTGACTCTCCTTGTTCTCTCACACCCCCATGGAAATGCCTGATTCGTACTGAAGTGCCATTTTAGCACAACATGTTTCAGCTGTAGTTCTCACATGATAATGGCATCTTTAAAGCAATATGAAAGTGCAAAATTTGATGCATTCAATTAAAATACAGACACCTCTTCTTCTCCAAGAAAGGCAGCTCGGTAAAATTCTGCCACAACAAGCAGTAAAGAAAATATTTTACTTTCAGCTCTTCCCCTCACCAAGTACCCACATGATAGACAAAACAAACACCAAAGGGAACACGTTATCAAGTGATGTTCCATCATTGTGTTCACTGTGTTCACTGTACTTTTAGCAGAAAAATGGACAAAGATAAAATGCACATAACAGAAGCACATTTGGATTTTATCAGTACAATCCCTAGAATGCTATTTTATCCAGATCTCCAGGTTACAGTTTAGCACTGTCCTGTAGGACTGCGGAATATGTCCCACTTCATGTTTGGAATATCCATATATAGAAAGGCTTTATTATGAAACATAAGTTTAAAAAGCAAAACACAATTATTTTTTTTCCAGTGTCCTACACAGGTAGTTTAATTATTCATATTTAAAGAAGAGCCATGGATTTTGTTGTTTGTTTTTTTTTTAATTATATCTATATAACTTGCAGCTGGTAGTCTACAAAGAGAGATGTCGTCAGCATACGATAGGACACATCCCCCAAAATACTAGCACTTTGGAGCTAAAACAGGTAGCACAGGAAATTATTGTGGAACCCTGATGACAGTTTTGTTGTTTCAACACTTTGACTAGGATTTCAGCTACTAATGATGGAAGGATAAGATAGAGAATACTGATCTGGATTTTCAAGTTAATGGTGATAACATCTTGCAGCTGAAATCGCAAATCGCACTGGGGACTGAGCTGGTATTCTCTTCTTGTCCTACAGTGCTAAACCAAAGCAAACAAACAAAAAAGATTTCTCATTTACATGGCAATAGGGCCATCTGCTACCCAAGTAATAACCCAAAATAAAACAGCCCTTCAGGCACTGAGCTGGCCGGAGAGCACGTGTGCAATGCGCACACTGACATAATTCACCCACTGTGAGGACAGAGCCTCCCTTACGTAAGGGCCTGCTGCTTGATTTTTTTTTTTTTCTTTTCTTTTCCTTCCTTTTTTTTTCTTGCTGGCTACACAGTTTTTCAGTGCTCCCAAAGGCTGTTTTATTTTTTCAGACTATCTTTAACCAGAGACAATCTTCCAAGAAAAGTAAAAGTCTTTAAGGCGAACGTTACAATCCAGGCAGAAGTCACACAAAGAAAGATTTTTTCAGAGCATCAACTCATTTTAAATGAAGCTTACATTCATTTCTGCAGGTTTTCTGCTATAAGCAAATGAATAACCTCATTCTGCATTCCACTGAACACCTCAAATCCCCTGTACAGTCAATGAACATCTGGAGTCCAAATGAATACAGAATTAATCCCCAAGCCTGCACAACAAAACAGGTCAGGAACAATCCCTGCTACAAAAGACACTGTGGAAATTTTGCAGCAGGTCAAGAGAAACCAGGCTGCACTTCAGTACTGGTTTCGTAACACAAGTTTTATTTTCAGACCAATTTCCCTTAATCAGGTCTTGCCCACAGTATAGCACTAGCATAGCTATAAGTGCAGTGACCTAAACTATCATGCTAAAACCTATAGCAAGTAGGTCCACCCATACTCAACAGCAGGACATTCCTAGGACATTCTTCTATCCAGATTCTTAGCACCCTTCTCTCTCCCAAGAGTCTTTGAATGAGTTGACAGTACTCAGCTCCTGGGTCTTTTAAGCCTTTCCTTCCATCGGGGAAAAAAAACCAAAACTAACTTAAAAAATCCCCACAAACAACTGAAAAAAAAAAAAAAAAAAAAAAAGGAAAAAAAGAAAAAGAAAAGAAACAAAGAAAGTCTACAACACACATGCTCTCTTACGCACACACAGGGGAAAAAAAGGGAAAAGGAAATTTGTAAGTTGTATGAGGTGCCAATCTGGAATGAAATGGATTTTTGAATAGACAGTCATTTTTGGCACTGTCAGCAAAAGCTTGTGGGTGGCTCTTCGTCTCTCTGAATAATGTCATTTTCACATTGGTCATTTAAAAACATCCACAGAAAGTTCAGCTGTGCTGCTTCTGACATTATTTTCACAATGCTGCTGAATGGACTCGATGGAGGGATTCGCTTTCCCCCACCCCAGTTCCACAAAGCACTATACATTAAGGACATAATCCATTTGGCCTTCAAGTAGCATTTTTATGGTCCATGCAGATCCACGATTTTTTTCCCTTTAAAAAGAAATAACAGAAAACAGAACTCTCTGTTGGAGAGCATGGAAATTAAAAATTACTGAATCTCCCAAACCAAACCCTACGATCCTCAGGCAGAAGATCGGACTGAGGGGTCCTCACACGGTTCTAGCTGCATTCTCAGTACACCACTTTTATGAAGAAACCAGAGCTGTAGAAATTCCTCTGGCATGGCATGGAATCCAGAATCAGGCAAGACATTGTCATAGTAATGATGGCTGATAAACTTCCCACGCAGGTCCACCGAGAATGGCCAGAAGCCATAAATTGTCACTTCTTCACACAGCCCAAGGGCGGCACTGACTAGGAAAAGTCCTGTGGAAAGCCTTTTGGCATGGATACCTTTGCTCTTCCAGAACTTGCCAATGTCACGCAGGAAATTGGGGTTGGCAAAAAGAACTGCCTGCTTGGCACCGAAGTCCTCCAGGGTATAATAGACACGTAGGGAGGGTCCTGTCCCTGTCTTCATCGAGAAGGCTGGCATGTAGATGTAGCTGTTGTTATACACCTTGACACTGTCCACAAAGGCTTTTCGAGACCACAGGAGATTCTGGAACCTGGAAAACAACAGAAAAAACCAAATTGGTTACACGTAGGTTTTCCCAGTCATTTCAGAACCTGCAGCTGCTCTTGATACACACTTTTACAATTGACCTGCACACCTTTGTCGAGCCCAGACAATGTCCTCCCAAACTTCTGACAGTCACACCCTGCCTCTTTTAAAAACATAAATCTGAAGAGACAGTAGAAAACTATCTATTATCCTGCTAAGTCCAAAACCAAAAGTTTCTGATTTCATCTTTTAAAAAAAGCTTGAATGAATGTTGACAGGTTTCCTGAAAATTGGTAATTTTTAGTGACGTTTTTCTCTCTGCCCAAAAAACAACCTGCATTTCAGGCAGAGGAATCTTTGAAAGAAATGTTCAAGTCTGCTGTTCTTGTTTCTTAAAGGCATACAGAAAAGAATCCATGTTAAATGCTGAACAAGCAATACAAAGAAATATTTAAATACACACTTTGGACTTATAAAACTTGGTACACGTCTTTTTTATGCCTGTATGGCAATTTAGGTTGCACTGCCATAGTAAGTCAAAAAGACAATTTGTTGCAAACAAGTACAATGGAAATCTATTCATTGTTTAAGGGGCACCACAAAAATTTAGCAACAGGAACAAAACCATATTCTGAGCCAGTGTTTAAGGTGGCATGATTTACACACTGACTAGGTTTAAAAGCAGCTGGTACTTGCAGCATGTTACAGGAAAGATTAGATGGCAGCTTTAAGGAGGGCAATGCATATGCATAGATTATTTCTCTAATACTATAGATAGAAAAACTATCTTTTCTTGATAGAAAAACTACATCAGGTTACAAGTTGTGAAACTCCCAATAACTATTTGCCAATGTCTATTTTAATCCTGACATTAGACATATACACTAGTGCAAAACCAGTATTCTGTCAAGACTATAACCTTTCCTTGGCATAAACTTCTGGATGTGCCAAGATGAGTGAGAGATCAGGCAGAAAATCCTAGACCCTCCATACACACCAACACATCCACTGATGTTTGACCTGTCCTGACATCTGACACAAAACAAATCACGTTTCAGTAAAATATTAAAGGTCAGCCAGAGCCATAGGTCAAATCCATTACCTAAACCACAAACTTGCAAAGCAATAGGAGCATTTGCTATCCTGGAGTGCTGATTTCACTGGAGAATACTTTTGAGTAAGAAATTCACTATAATTTACTCGCAATAATCTGCTTTCTTTACAGAGTGCAAGCAATCTTTAGAACACCATCAAATTCTCCCTGCCTTTACCACAGGACAACATCCACAGCCTCAACCAGGCAGGCAGAGCTTATTACACTAAAAGCCACTTCTGCACAAGCCTCACACAAACTCCTTTCATTGCAGCTGGGTTGCTGTCCCGCATGTGATCCCTAATTTTTCTTCTCAGTTCCCAAGTGCCCATCTTGCCATTATTGCTGCCACCTCTCTCTTTGTTTCCTGCAGCTAAGGCAAGTGTGTCATGACTGATTTCATCGTCAGGCAGCAGAGGAGTCAGAACAATAGGGTTTTGGTTTTTTTTTCCCTGGTGCAGACAGTTATAAGAATACCTTAATTAAAGGGTTCTGAAGAAATCAATTTTGAATATGTGAAACAACGGCAAGAATTACACAGAAACCAAGATACACAGCTTTAAGTAGGATGCCAGATGACCTCAGGAAGCACCAGATGAAATTTCAGCTCAAACAGTTGCCAACAAAAATTACAGTACTGAAATGTCTCATGAACAGCCTTTTTTAGGTCTTTGGTTTGGCACAAAACTTGAAATATTCCTAATAAGTTGAAAGACTTTGTTGACGTTTTCAACATGCAGTTTTTGATCTCCTGATTTTCTACAAGTTTCTTTCAAATTTTCCTTGAGGTGGAATTAGAATAATAGCTGTTTTGCAGCAATACCCCTGGGTCTTCACTGCTGTTTTGCTCTGCAGATCTGCTCCTTCTGCACGGTGCCGTTCGCTAACATAGACAAAGCCTCCATCTTCCAAGGAAAAAATCAATGCAACCCAAACATACAAGCAATAAACAATAAAAATTGTTTAATAACCTACTGCATTTGGCATTCTTCTCTGTAGAAACAGCCACCATGCAACAGCCAAGAAGGCCAGCCAAGATCAAGGTGCCCTGGCAGAAATTCACTGGCTATTCCTTATCATATGGATCCTCTTACTCTATAACTATCTGACCCTCAGCTAAGTGTCTCCCAAAACAGACTTTACCATCCCCTCTTCCTAATGAGTAACAAGACAAGCTATCAGATTATTGCGTGCAGGAGTTGGATCCATCAGGCTTGTTCTATTTCCATCAGGACACAGTCACGGAGGGTAAAAAAACCCAAAAACCAAACCCCTAGCTTAATACTTTCAATATTCACCCAGGTGCTCAGAGCCTCAGTATGCAAACTCTGTTCTAATATCCCTTATTGCTTACAAAAGATAAAGTAAGACCATCAGGGGGCTCTGAGACTCTCACCCTCCCTGTAACCTGGGCCATCCACTGGGATGTGGGAGTCACAGGATCAAACTTCCTTTCATTAAAGGGAACGAGCACACAGCTGGATGTGACGGGCTGCACCTTGGCAGAGGGGAAGGCAGAAAGAGCCCTTCTGTCACTCCTAGAAGCCAGTTTCCCAGTTACAGTTAGTTAATAAATTTTACTGCCAATAGCAAATAGATACAGCTATTCTAATAGTGCATATTTTTTTCAGAAAATTAACCATTCAGAGAAAAGTGATGTGCAGCTCTGAAATGACTACATTAGAATTTCTCTGAGGCCTCACAGAGGGCCATGGACTGTCTCTGAATTCTCATTTGCTATCATTGCCACAATGCTTTAACAGTTCTCCAAGATGAATCTCCCCAAATGCCTTAAAGTAACAAGAAGTGCACAGCACTGCCATGAGAGTGGTGCACAGAAGTGACTTCATGCAGAAAGGACAGCATTTGCCATGATACTGCAAAGTGTCCTTGAGGAATACCACCTCCTGGAAACCTGTGCCCCATTCAAAAGTCCTGGATTGCAGTGTCTGTGGACATCACACCCATGTCAACAGATGGATGTTAATATAGGTGAGCCTGGAGCCCAAGTAGAAGCATAAAATGTTCTGATTGTGGCTGGTCTCATGGCTGAACACATCCAAAACAAAGCTGCTGCCCATCTTGGACTCCTCATGAGGGGAGATATTAGAAGCAAATGAAATTTTCTGTTCCCCATTTGTAAAAGTGGGAGCCCTGAGCAGCTTTCAGACATTTTACAGGCTGGTTAGGGGCTGAGAAATCTGGGGAAAATACCTGTGCATCAGCAAGTTTGTAGAAATGGTACTGGAAGCTCGAGTTTATCTTTCTTTAGCTCACAATCCATATGAGGAGTCCTGCAGGCAGTCCCATTCCAGTGGTGGCTTTGGGGTTACCCTACCACATCCATCCCAGCAGACAGCAAGGAGGCTACTCCAAGCCTGACAGAGAGGATAGGAGGCTTTTCTGTAGCTGACCAGCTCTAACACACGAGTGTGATGATACAGGTCCTTTCTCCTTGTGCTGGCATGGATGCTGCCAGCCTCCAGATGGACAGAAACGCCTTCCTTCATGCCAATCCTCACGTGGCCTTCTTTGGATGTGGAGCCACTGGTTCCTTGTTAATGCTTGCCTTTACCTGACATGCTTTGAACATTCAGCATTCTCTGTGGCAGAGTCCAGAAGCTGTGCAGCCCCTCCCCACATGCAGCAGCCTTCAAAAAAAACCCATCAAAAGATCCAGCCTGTTGTGCAAGAGTGCATCTCGGGCAATGTTATCTCCCCAGCTCAGCTGTCAGCAAGAAACAGCCACTGAGTGGCTTTCAGGGTTGTCTTACGACCTTCTGCAGTCAAGCTCACACACACACAAAAAAAAAAAAGAAAAAAGTGTGGCAGGTTGCCAGCATTTAGATAAAACCAGAGCTGGAATCTCCCAGGCCCTGAGCAGCACCTGAAGACTACCAGAGCTGCTCAGTCATTTGCAGGAAGATGTCCTGGCAGCTGACTGCAGCCCAGAGAGGTGACAACAATGTGAATGCTGGTGAGAGCAGATCTCAAGCATGCTCAGCCCGAGTGCTTTACTGCCACTACTCTCATTAATGGACAGGGAGCAAATCAAATCATTATCAACACACCTTTCCTCTCAGGTCCATATGCCAGATCAGCTCAAGAAGCAAAACTTTCAACAGGCACATCTAAGCACAGCTGCACAGGTAACAGAAATAATTTCCTTGATACCAGCTGTAGAATTCCCTCAAATGCTCTACTCTGCTTTTCCAGAGGGAACAGAGCATCCGAGTGAAAACTGCCACAGTACATTCTTATGACAGTACAGCCAAAGACTTCAGAGCATTAAGTGTTTTGCTTTTTGTTTTAATCTGTCTTTAATGTTATTGATGTTCTTTAGCAGACATTCAGGGACAGGACTGCTCTCTGGTGCTAAGGGATGACTTCCAGTAACCACAAAGAATTTGCTGCACTGACATTGAGCTAACCTGCCTGTAGATAATAATGGCAGCATTCTCTTGCATCTTGGTTTCTTTTTGATCTCCCTGGAGAGTCACTATCTCATGCCTGTCATAATATCCCAAGCACTTACTGTGGTGGCATCTGCAAAGTCACAAGTTCAGCATTCTGGATTAATTGAAAATTGACTTACAGAAAAGACGGAAAAAAGATTGAGTAATTAGAGGAACAGCTCAAATGCCAAAGAAATAGTACATTATTTTAAAATTAAGACAAATAGAGCTCAAAGGAACAGAGCAGAAGGCAAATAAAAACTTATGTGTTTGCTCCCATGTCAAAAGATAGGCTTAGAAAAATTTAGATATTTTGATGTCACCTTTAGCCAAGAATGATCTAGCAATGTGCTGCAGCTTTTTGAACATGCTTACAGGCACAGTCATAAGAAGTCAGCTTGCAACCACATACCTGAACCTCTGCTGCTGTAACCAAGTTTTACCATACTCATTTCTCAGAGTGCTTTTATGCTTTCAAACAGTGACGCCCTTCCTAATGCACTGTACTCTCATCCGTATCATGCACTTCTTGGTTATCTGTCCCTTTGGGGCTTGTGAGGCCAATCTTATGAAAACACAGCCTGTGTTTGAATTAACAGCACACTACTTTCCATGCACTCATTCTCCCCAAAGGCACTTTTAGCATGTATTAGGTGCAAAATAGACTATTCTACTTGTCCACACAGGGAGACAGAGACATACACTTAAGCAGCACTGTAAATTGATCCCCTTTCTTGTTTTACCCCAGCTTCCCCAACTACACAGGCCACTGTTTACTTAGCCTAAGGATAGCTACCTGATTTAAGATTCAATTACAATCCCATTCAAGCCAATGGCAAGACCAGCTCTGAGCTCACTGGATTTATGCTTGGAGCCTCAGGCAAAAAAATTCAGGCCTGGAATGCACTTCAAGAATGCCTAGGAAAGGTATGAAGTAATATGAGCAATCATAAAGTCTGATCACTAAACCAATAAAATTAAAAATGCCATCATTCTCCATCAGTGCGGGAGGCTTTTATTCCTGTGATAAATCCCAGGGCTTTGTCTACTTTCATGTCAAACAGCTTCAGCACAAGTGATCCTCTTTTGCTCTCACTGCAGGCCCCTCCACAGGCACCACTGTCACCCAATCAAGAGCTTGTGGCATGGAAGGGGTGATGCTATTCCCATCTTTTCCTTTCCCTTTGCATTTCCTTTCCCCTTTCCTTTCCCTGCATTTCCACCTGACTGCCCTTTGTGGACCTCAAGACAGTGACTCAGCAGAGATGCTCCTTCCTCTCAGGGTTCAGCTGACTCCAAAACTCTCTTCAGCTGGTCCCTTAGGCACAGCCTGCCAGGACCCCACATTGCCTCCTCTTTCTTAGGAATGGGGACTTCCAGTCTCCAAGAACCTGTCCATTCCTCTTGTCACTGGTAGCAAAGCTTAAAGACAAAAAATTCAGACTGACTGTCCTTCTTAGATACTTTTTCAGTGGGTTTTTCCTGGACAGGAATTCTAGTTACTTCCACCAGAGCTCCAAAGACCCAAAAGCAAGGCAACACACTCTTTCCACAGTGACTACAGACTACATCTTTCTCTGCCAGCCTCGCTCTTAAAGACACACTGTCTTTAGCACATGACCTTCAGAATAATTTGATGCCCTCCAAGTCCATTTAGACATTGCAGAGGTAGGCTCTAATCCCCATGAAGAGGCAGGCTCCCCTTCTGACTGAATTCAATATTAATTAGGGTTTTTTTTTAAACCTCCACCCATTACTGATCTTATGTTGTTGCCTGTATACTATATATAGTGCCAAGGGAAAGCTGACTCTCTGTTTTTCAATGGAACACAGAGCTATCCTATACACCAAAGTAATGAAACATTTAAAATCAGTGTTCTATGGTATTTTGGGACTGTGTGTGATCCTTATTCTGCCAACTCAAATTAGAATGTGCTTTTAATAGCTACTCTTTCCAAAATCAGTAGAGCTAAACATCAATCCTTTCTGTTATCTGACAGCTTGAATCCTAGCTTTCAGAAGATGAGCTGTTCATCTTAGCTTGACTCTTTGAAGATTGTGACTGCTAAAGTCACACACAAGTTGAAATAATTTAAAACGATAGCCAGAATAGTGTGGCTGTAAACTACTTGCATTTTGAAATGAAATTGCTGCCTCGTACTTCTAAGTCTTTTAAGTACTTCATAGTTCTTACAGCTGACAGTCCAGAGGATGAGAAAATATAGAAGCAATGAAATCAGCTAGGAAAAAAAAAAGATACAGAACTAAATCTGGTATCTTTAGCATTTAATTCCACTGGACTGCATGCCAGAGTGAGCCTCTAAGAAGGAACATAATCAGATCCCATTTTCATAGGTCTTGATGGGAAAAAGAACCGCAACAAAGCCCAGATATAGTCTTCAATAGATTTAATTTGATTAACATGGTTTCCCTAAGATGTCTGTCTGTTCCTGTGTCTTCAGGTCAGAAACCAAACAGGGTCAGAACAGTGCAGTATTCTCCTGAACTTCTGGGTCTTTTACTCAACTTCTTTCCAGCTGCAAGTTTCTATAGATCAATGCCTGCAATAGCATTGCAGCAACCACAAAGCTAATAACATTATTCTTCTCTGTCTGTACATGCTGGCCTCATGTATATAAAATATACCAAATATTTACATCCATGAAAGACCTATTAATAACTGAGAACACTTTCTGGCTGGTATACTTGACTACTTGCTAAGTCTTTTGAGTTATCTCTTTAGCATCATTGGCCTCCTTAGCATATTAATAATTTGCAAGTGTCAGTGAAGGTGACATTCAATTATATAACTTCCCGGAACTCTTTCCAAAAAGAGAACTAGACTGAGAAAACAGCAGTACTTGAATGCAATGTGTTTTCTTTTTAAAGATGCTCCATGATATAAAAAGTGAAGATTGAAGAGAGATTATTTAAAACAGTAGATACCTCAACGGGCATTACAGCAACAGTCGTAAAGGCTAGGCCCTTTTTTAAGTATATGAGCACCATTTTTAAATTATAGCACATGTATTGCTGGTGATATTTGAGCATGGATCCCTAATTACACAACACTGTCACCTACATGTTTGATAATAAAAACAGTTGTTCAGAGCCCATAGAAATATCTGGTAAATCTACAGTACTTTAAATGGGGTGAAATCAGTTCACACAAGTCTAAAATATGCAAGGGAAGATATTTACTCTATTAGTAAATAGAATATTTACTCTATTAGCCACTCCCTCTGGACAACCTCACCTGTTTTAGCATTCCTAGGATGAGCATTGCAATTGAACAGTAAACTAGTGACCACCTGAGTGTAAGCACAAGAGGTGATAAATTGCTCTGGAGCAGTTTGATTAACAGAGGCCAAATACAAGGCTAAAAAGATGGAAAAAGAGAGTGAAACAGCAGTCCAACAGATGAGAAGTCCCTTCCAGTTCTCAGCATAAAAGCCCATCAGTAAAAGCCTGAAAAGGAGCCTGAAAAATTCAAGCCATCCCAAGGACTGCAGAGGTAGACCTTGAAGTCACTACCTTTAGTGAGATTTCAGAATAGCCCAGCTGAAAAAACCACTTTGCTTTCATCTAACAACAATTTAGAGCACTATTTCTCAGTAGTTCTGGTGCTGTTCAATTATGCTCAGACATGCTGGTAGATGCTTCTCAAGGTTTCTGACAGTGTTAGAGATGTGTTGATTTGCTGCACACCAGATCTTTGAAAGAGTCCACCCTTAACATTGCAACTTATATGCAGACACATAGAGAAGATTAAGAACACAACAAGTGTATTTTAAACTGTTTGCACATCACAGTATTTTCAGCTCCTAAGATTTCCTGATAGTGGTGTATTTTGTCAATGAAGAAAACACAGTGAATCTTGTTTCCAAACACATGCCTGATCTCTTATTCTCCATATCCTTCTAACCAATTGTTTTACCAATAGCTTTCCTCTTCAGTCATGATTGCCTTGATAGCTTTATCAAATGCCTTTTAAAAATTCAAATCAATTTCATCTACTGGATAAGGACTACCCTTGTCTACATGCATCTAATCAAAGAAATCCAGAATTTTTACTAGGTACAATTTCCCTTGGACTCGCCAGTGCTGACACATTCATCCAGATGGTCACTAATATTATAATATAGTCTCTACCAATTTAGCTGGTAGAGATGTCAGGCTTACCGATCCACTTGAATTATTTTTAACTAATTAGTTTTAAACACTGATTGAATTTTCAACACCTTCCAGTTCCCAAGTAACTAGGTGGGGAAATGCACACCAGTGTTCTTCAGCACTCATGGATGAGTCCAATCCTGCCAATACATTCACCACTCACATTCATCCTGTATGTATACCATAAACTTTAGTAATTACTCCAGTTTCTGCCTGCTGATTCTCCCCAGGGGCACAAGGAATGTCCTCAGTTTCTTTCAGAGTAAACAGAGATGCACATAATACACACACAGCCTCCCTGTGTCATCTCTGAGCACTTCTATTATATCTGATCATCAAATGACCACACACATATGGGGTGGGGAGTTTTATGCTCTTTTTTTTTTTGGCTTGTGCTGTTGCTGGAAGGAGGACAAAGGTTTTCATTCCTCTACTTCTTTTTGGAAACTTTTTCTGCCTGCCACAGAGATAAAAAATTTAATCTGCCAGAGCTTATAATAAATCTAATTTCCTTTGGGAACAACTTCAGCTTTTGGAAGGACATTTCTCTGCTTCCATTAATCCCTTTTCTTTGCCCTTTAGTGATGCCAACTTCCTTTTTCCTTTTCTTAAGGCTTGATAGATGTTCCTAGCACTGAACTTCTAGTTTGGTACCCTTAGGAGAGTCCACTATTTTGAGTAGATCATCCAGATATATATTTCAAGATGGATAGTGTTTAATGCTGAGAATACCATTTAAGCTTCTTTTCAACATGATTAAGCTGCAAATGTTTCTCCTTAACTGTTAGTACAACCTGCACTCAATCTAAATTGCTATAGCTAGACCATGCTTAACAAAAATCAAAGTACAGATTGCTGAAACCGGCTGGAGCTTTAGCTCATCTCTTCAACTGTTTTGATACCTGTGAAAGCACTAGAGTTATTTCACCTTTTTTTCCCCTCATTAATTTCATTCAAATGAGATACAGTGTAAAGGAAGCAAAAAGCCTTTTTCTTTTCTTTTAGGGTAGTATGAAATAATTGCTATTTGCCAGAACAAAGTAATACGTTTAAAAGGCAGTGCATGCCACTTGAGTACTTGGCAGCCCTCTGTGTGCCAACTGAGGGAAGTGGAGCAAAGCTTTCAATCCCCTGCTTCTCTGTTTCCAAACACAAAGGAAGGGTCAGTGACATTGATCCTAAATCACAATGGTGTAGCTTTGTGACTGTAGTTGGTGTTCTTCCCATGTCACACATCTAAAAGTGCTATGCCTCTTGTTTTGTATAATATACCACAGCTCAGATGTGGTTCCACTCTCTCACATTCTGAAATACCAGGCCAGGAAACCTTTCTCTCTTTCACTCCCTATCTCAGGGAACAGTCAATAACAACAAATTATGAGACCTGGATACAGCTTAGCTCCAGAAGACACCATTGGGAGGATATTTGCCTGGGCAACGCAATCTCAGGTATAAGCAATGAATGAAGAAGGGTCTTTCAATCCCTCTTCTTAAAGTTAATTTTACTAGGCATACAATACTCATTAAATCACAGAGGAAAATGAAAAAAGTGAGTGCAAACCCAGACTTCAGGCTCTCCCTGTTTAGTCACACAAACCGGAGTAGGATCGGCAGATGACGCTGACAGCACCAGCCCAACTTACCCCTTTGCTGATGGTTAGAACTGCCTCCTATTAGAGGAGAGACAGAATTTTAAGTCACCTCACACAGAAAAGGGAGCTGAACTTGAGCCAATCACAGTTTCAGTGATTGAGATCACTACTGGCCTCTCACAAAATATGGCATCTGCTTTGGACAAGTTTTGAAATGAACTCTATGCTGTTCAGCTGAAACTACTCAGCCTGGTTTTTTAAATTTCTTGGGGGACAAATTAAACTAGGTAATCTGGAACTTTTAGTCTGAAAAAAAACCCTAATATATTCAGCCCTAGGTTAATTTCTTTTTGACTCAGGTCTTTGCACCATTTCCTTTGATTAAGGTGGCAAAACAGGAGCTAGACTGAGATGACCCACCCATATTGCATGGACTGTGGAGGAGATGATGAGCACCTTCCCAACAAGTGCTTTATGTGAAACTACAGTCAAACCATAAGCTCTTAGGTTTCTACTCTTTTGAGCTACCTTTTCCTTCCAAAAAGAAAAAAAAACATCAGCTTTTACAGATATTCACATTCAACTTATTAAGGAAAGCAAGCTGCCATCTCCTATGGAATTAAGATTTCTTTCACAATCAGGTAGCACAAAAAATAAGCTATTTTTCTTTAATGGTCAGAGTAATTACTACTCAATTACAGTAAAAATTCTACCAAAGGACTTCTCACAATCACATTAATAATAAATAACTCCCACATGCTTTACACAATTACAACACCAAAGATGTGAAAACAGATTAGACCATTCTTTTAAAGCATTTCTGAATAATAAAACAGGAACAAAAGCTACAGATTAGTGGCTTGTCTCCCTGAAGCAGCAGTAAGAAACTACCTGAAAAATTTAGACCTAGCAAACAGGCCAAAGGGTACTTTGGAGTGAGGAGGAAGGTATGGTCTAGGGTCTACAGCACAAAGACAGGAAAACAGAATACCTTAAGGGCATCCATTTGATAAGGACAAGGCATTCTTCAGATAAGGCCAGATTGTAGGTTTGAAAGTAGCTGTAAATGTCAAAGCTGTCAGCAGCTCTGAAGAACCTGAGGCTGGCCATGAATCACATGGGGCAAACAACAGCCATGGCCAAAAAATCCTCCTTGAGAAAGTGGTTTCCTTCCTCCCAGGTTTCCAAATGCCAGAAGGATCATTCAGTGATCAGTTGCTTTGGCTGCTAGACCTTTAAATCCCCAGCAGCTCAGTACACATATTATCAAAGCAACTAAACAAACAGCAACAGCAGTGAAACCCAGCTTTCTGTTTTACAGACAGGGGCCAGAATAGTTTGTACAATTATACACAACACTCGGGAGATACGGCTGAGATTTTTATCCAGAGGCTGTATGCAGATAATGATTTGGAAAACAAAGACACTTCTTAACAAGCAGAATTGTCTCAAGGCCAAAATTTCCCTTCCCTGATCTGATAGTGTAATACACCATAGTGACAGTGCTGCTTTGCTTTACCAAGGTAGACTCAGGAACCTGGCATGTTCCAGCAAATCTAGCACTTCACTTGGAGTACCAAGTCCTCTGCAGACTGGTTCTGCTCATAAAACTCAGACCATTTCTTCTACCTCCCCCCCATCTGCATTTTCAGTGTTTAAAAAAAACAACCTGAGGAATGTTGCATTTTCAAAGATTTCTCTATTTTTAATGTATGTTGACGTGGCATAGAAATATGATCATTAAGATCCTGTCTTCCTTAGTTTCTTTGTGGAAAGTTCCTGCAAGATTTAAGATTTGCTGATTTGCTTTAAATTGACACAATTCCCCTGATATCAATGGATTCACACTTTCACCAAGTGAGTATATAGGTCAGTCTTCATGATATCATATGCCAGATATTTAAAGCTTCAGAAACCACCAGTACACTGCATTATTCAAGAAGAACACTATGAACCTACAACTAAAGACAGTGATATTATCTGGATGCTCAAAGCTATGGAGATGACTCACTCAGCATAATCATTTGCATTCCTAAACCCTGGATGTTTAATGTACCAGGAAAAATGAAGGATGGCAGCAACTGTTCTAGAGCATGAAGTGAGAAATCAAAAAAGAAGAAGCACATTGCACTGATGCTCTGGCAGAAGAGTCCTATGTGTTCCATTCCGTTAGCCATACTCAGTTCCATTTACAACTTAATGGACCAAGGAGCATGAAGTCAAGAACATAAACAGTTTGCACAAGGCCACAACAGTGTGCCTAATGAATTTTCTTTTAGAAAGCCAGTCAGCAAAAATAGTTCAGCCAATACATGCCAGATAGTTCTCTGGTTTATGTTTCTCAATGCCATTCTCTGTACTCCTAAGTGCTGGAGTAGTAGGTACACACAAGGCAGATGCATGAGGTAGTTCAGGTACCCTATTCCAGCCACCAGGTCTCTTGGGATAGCACAGCAGCAGTGTGTTTTTCAGGGCCATCTTACTTCAATTCCTCATGAACAACTCATTTGTTGTGTAGCAATATGTACAAATTTCCCCAACAGACAGGGGAACAAAGGCACAGGTAGAAAGGGAACACTTGGGTTTAAAGTCTCCGTTGGGTGAGGGACTTGCTGCAGGTGTTCTGGCAGAGCTGAGATGCCAGAAGGGAACCCAGAGAGGAACAGAGGAGACACAGAGGAAAAAGCTTGTTTAGGAGCTTCCAGAAGCCCTGAAATGCTTCATAACTAACGTAATGTCCTGTAACTAGCAGAAAAACTGTGACAAATGATAAAACCATCAGACATTGAGGGGAAAAAAAAAAAAAAAAAGCTGAAGAAATCAAGGACATCACCTTTATCCTCTAGCCACTGAACTATGATGATATTTGCTATAAAAAAAGCTCACAGATGACCTTAAAAAGTTATCTGTGGCTTATGCTGGAAAATCTGTGAGCAGATTCACAGTTCACACTAGTGACATGGTGAAAAATCCAGATGTAAAGACCAGTTTTCTCCCAACACTTCCTTTAAATTATTTTTCCTATCCAGCTCAGTATGCCCGAGCTCCCACTCTCAAACCCTACCCAGAAGGGTTCCAAACTCAGCAGTTTCAGTTTGTAAGACCAGATGGTTCAGACCTGCACAGACTGAGACATACAAAGTCAAATGTTCAGTGTAGCCGTATCATCTTCACTGTCTAAGCCCTGTTCTAAAGATCATCCTACCTGAAAGAACACCAAGAACTTGTGCAAGTATCCATGTTCAGGATGACAATTTTATACAGCCATACCTTGTAACTGCTGGGGACAGAGTGCTATAATAGTGTTGAGAAATATATTACCCCTGTTAAACTTAAAAGGACCCTAAAGCCCACAGAAGTGTTGTATTTTTGAGTGCTCACACAGCTTAATTATGTTAGTTCACACTTTGGCTCTGGTCCAGGTACTCCAACTAGTTCTCTCTGAGACAAATATGGGACTCAACATCCTTATAAGCCAGTCTCTTCTGCTCCTCTTTGAGGCCATGGATTGGTCCCTAGCCCTCTCTGTTTACTGGTGTATCTGTATCTCCACCACACATCAACTGAGGAAAGGGCACCACTACAGTTTAAGAGAAATGAGGAACAAGCTACATTTTGCCATTGTCACAAACCACCTCTGGGACTACAGCTGGAAGCCCAGGGAAGCCCAGGGAGGCAGTCAGCAGACCTGACTTTGGTTTGTGTAGCTTTCCTAACCAATATGGGTCTTAGCAATGTCTCTATAAGCCAGTATGAGACCTTACAAGGGAATTAAAAGCAAAACCCCTGAATGCTCAGCTGCTGCCTGGGGACAGTACATACAGAGGCCTACTGAGCTGAGCCTGTCAAGGGCAGTGCTTTGCTGTCCTGCCAGGCTCACATCTGAAACCAGGAGTAAACTTCATGCTCCAGATATTGCCTGCAGAAAAAAAAAAAGCAATAAATGACCAAGAGGGCAAGGCCACCAAAGTCTGGGGAAGGGCAGAGCACTGGTGGCACTCAGGCTGAACCACGCTGTTATCTCAGGGAAGGAGCTGAGGAAGGACAGGAAGGAAGGGTCTCCCTTTGAATGATGCCAGTGATGTATTCCCCTCGAGCAGGAGGGGACAGAGTCTTGTGTAATACAGCACAATCTGTGCACTGTCAACAGTTCTTAACTTTATTTTTACATTTATGCTGAGTATGCTGCTGTATACTTTCACATGTCTTCAACTCCCATATGTGTACAAGCTTGCACTTAAAATATCCAGCTTGTCATGTTCCCAAAGTTAATTTGGGGGAAGTTCTTGCAAGAGTCAAGTAGCCACCTTCTCATTTGCTGCCCTGAATCATTAAAACCCTCAACTTTCTTCCATGTCAGCATTCTGAAACATCACAGCATGATATATTTTCTGATATAAATTTGAGAGATTAGCAGACCATACCCTCTACATAGAAACCTCATTAAAACAAAAAAAAACAGACAAACAAACAAACAAAAAAATTTTAGGATCACAATACTCAAACTCAGAAACTCACATTTTAAAGTTATGTTACTCATTTTGTGCTTCTAATATGCAGCAATATTTTAAATTTAAATTTTAAAATATTTTAAATAAAGCTCACAGAAAACATTACAAAACTAATTTCTATTTGAAAACAAACTTATTTACCTACTTTACTATCACTCTTGAGTATTTGCTGCTAACCCATAAGTCACCAAGAAATCTGTTACATAAGAATAGCTTATTACAAACATAATGGAAGAAGTTACTTTCCCATTTCCCTTGCACAAATCCTGATATTTCAGTGGCATGAAGCTTTTAAGCATCTCTACTCCTGTTTGCTTGTTTGATGGAAGATTGTTTGCTGTTAGGAAGTACATATTAGCTAAGAAATCAATTAAATCTGAAGAGATACTTTTGCTAAGGATTTTTCAGCTAGTACGCTAGGAAAATTCTCTCTGTGAATCACAAGCTAGGAATTGGCTAGATAGGTAAATACTAACTATTTCAATTTATTTTTCCATCTCTCTCTAGTTGCAGAGTCACTTGAAACTACTATTATTTTTCCATTGCTACTGAAAAATCCCACATAGATTCAAATTCTACTTTCAATTTATTCTGGCTAATTTTTTTCTTCCATGTGAACCGCATTACTCTTTGCCCTGTTAAATTGCACTACACTTACTGACAGCTTGATTTTCTCCATCCTGCTTTATCTTTCAGAAGTAGCATTTGGTTCTCTCTCAGTGCAATGACAGCTTTTGGCAGATTTCCGTTTCCCCTTCCAACAAACCAGCTATTGTGGAAAAATGATGAAACTGAGATGAAAAATTCCAGCAGATCAGCTTAAACCTACCAAAATGGCCCCAGGTATTCTGAAAAGCTCTGTGGTTTCACTATTTCCTCTTTTAAATCAGAAATTAAAAAATAATCACTGCTAGAGAAAAAAAAAAAGAGAGAGAGAGGAGCCAGGGAGTAGAAATTAAGTATTAAAGTGGCACATATCTCATTTAAATGATTCCATAGAAGTCCGTGCCTGTATTACATTCAGAGCAGATGGCAGACAAATGCCATGAAAAACTGATTAGAAAAAACTTCTTCAAAAAGAGTGACCAAGTTTAATACAAAAGCACTTCGTGCCATTGCTGTGATACCCAAATAAAAAAAAAAACAAAACAAAAAAACAAAAAAAACCCCAACCAACCAGAATTAATTTCAATTGTTCAGTTTTTCCCCAAAAACTACATATGATGAAGAAACTCATATTTAAGTTTGAATGTGTTTAACTTAATTGGGGAGATAGATGTGGGAAGGAATACTGTTCCTTTAATTTTAAAAACCTCTAATTTATGTGAATAACTGGTAAAAAATGTTAAGACAAAAACCTGATGGCCTTAGTGGATTTATTGGCTTTTAGCAAAAAAGGATGAACAGAAATCACAATTAATTATTTTTTGTAAGTATAATTACCCTCTCCAAGGGAAAAAAAAAAAAAAGTAAATGATTTCTGCTTTTTCTTTCTGTTATTTTTGAGAAGCCAAGAAAGACACAGAGCAAACCCAGTTTCCTTAGGTCTTTACATATCATCAGCTCAATTTCTTAGTAAGGATTGTGCTAACCTCCCTTTTGGCTCTTTCTGGGCAATGGATCTGAGCTCAGCTGAAAGCTATTACATTTGTTGCAGAGTACCAAAAGAGGATAAAAAGATTGCCAGCATTTTAAAATCACTTGCCAAGTGCTGGAGATAGCAAGATACTTTCTTTTCCTGCTGTCTTGAAGCAGTGGCAGAATCTAATGGTAAAAGACAGGAGACACAATCTGAAGTCAGGATTAAGTACCTATGATTACCACCTGCACCTGGGACTAAATCTGGACACGTTCATCAAGGCAAAGAAAAAATTGAGGATCTTGGAGGCTAGTTTGAGTGGCAAATACAAAAGAAATAATTCATCATCAAGTTTGTGGTCAGAGGTGCGGAAAAGGGTTTTCTGTCTTGGTAGATAAGCACGGATTTCTGGCCCACACTTCCCCTAACTTTCCTTCCCCTCATGCTGGTCTTTCAGATGTTCCTGCCTAGACCTATGGTTATCTCAGGCAGCATAAAATATAATTTCCTCTTTCTACTGCAATCTACTATTTTCAGCTGCCACCTCTTTTTATTTTTTTTTCTGGTGGTTCTGGAACAATTGCACGAAGCCTTCTACCCTTCCTTTCTCCTCGCTCCTTTAACATAGGTCCATCTGGTTCTTCTATACTCCTCCACCATATATACTTCAACAACTAATTTTAAGAAAGCTTTTTATTCCTTAAAGTACATATAAATAAAAGATACTACAGGGCTTTAATTCTTTTTAAAATTGCTTTTTAGTTCCTAGACAAACTGGGGGGAAAATACAGGAAATGGAATAGTATGTGAAAGGAAACTGCTTCTTTAAGGATATATTGTCAAGGACTTGTTCAATAAATAAAAATATTTAATACTATTAAAAGTGTTGTTTTTTTTTTTTTAAGGGATAGTAAGAAAAGGAGAAATACACAACATGGGGAACAAACCTGACCAACAAATGCTAAGGGAGACAGAAGAGAGAACCAGACTTGATGGGGATATGAGAGAGTGTGAGCACCTGCAACTGGGAAAGCAGCATCCACGTCCCTTCAGCCTGGGCAGAGACCCAGCAACAAAAAGCAGGAGGGTCCTGACCAGGCCTTCAGGAGGAAGCAGCTGCTCCTAGCAGCCTTTCAGAGGAAAAATATTTTTCTTGCCTTGAAAACAAAATGAAAGATTTTTTTCATTTTATTTTTACTCAAGCCAATAGAAAATGCTGGGTTTGCATTTGTCACCCTCCACGTCATGCTTATCTACAGACACATCTTCAGTGCATCCCCAAGAGGAATCTTACTGTGTTCTGCAATACAATATTGTGTCTTGACCTGAGATCTTCTGACCACCATGCTTTTTCATGCTTATACTTGGACCTTTTTTTATGTTTGCTTCTGGGCTTTTGGTTATCATTGTTACAGACCATTTAGAAAATGCCAAAATTAACTGGTTTTTTAAATAAATTATTACGGTCTTGAGAAGAACTTGTAAACCATTTTTATGCCTTTCAAAATATAGTAAATTGTAGTTTTCGATGAATAAATTATTCTTCTGGAAACGGTACCTGAGAAGCTTCAGCCCCACTACCAGGCCATGGGACCTGTGTATAAGAAATAAAGTTATGTTCCCTATACTGTGAAGGGTACTAATTAGCCAGCTTCTGTTACATTCATAAATATGACAGTTACATTCATAAATATGCTTGTGATATATTAATGCTTTACAACCATAAGCATCAGAAAGGCACAGATTCCCTGAAGAATTGTGAACTTCAGAGCTCAGATCAGAAACAAACCTTCATCTTTTGTTCTTGCCCACTCACCTTCTTCAAACCACAAACATTACATTAGGAGAAAACGTAAATTAAAAAGCAAACAAAAAAAAACCCCAAACCAACAACAAAACAACAATATGGCTTAAATTCCAAGGACACTGTGCATGGGCAACCCCAGAAGAGCAGTGGACTAAGTCTATCAGAGCAAGAAAGAGACAAGACTGGGCAGTGATTTGGTCACAGCTGTCCTACTCCACTCACTGACACAGCAGGAGGAAAGCAAAACCAAACCACTGCTGCCCTAACAGGGTCTGTGACAGCCAGGGACAAGCTGCTCAGTGTGTGTATGGTGGCTGCTGCTGAAGAAGGGTAATGAGCAGAAAGACCAGCAAGACATGCTCAGACACCTGAGAGCTAAAAAGCTTCCTCACAGACCCGCAGTTCTCCGTGAACCAGAGGCAGAAATTGTGAGCAAACTTAAAAACATCTTAAAACACCTGGGTTTTGCTGGATTAAAGCTGTCACTGGTGAAAATCATATGCACATTTCTGTGCAGAGTATAAACAGGGAACGCTAGTGAGCAAGCAGCCCTTGTAACCCTTGAAGTGCTGACCCCAGATGGAAGCTCACCCATGCTGGTTGGACAGCAGGGAGCAGTTCTATGTTGTATCTTCAACGCGACTGAGCTAAAAAGCACTGTATAAAACCCATGCCTCATCAGCCCAGTGGGAGACAGAGAAAGCTATAATGAGACTGAGGGAAAAGGGCCAGAAGCAAACATTAAAATGCATGTAGAAACAAAGCGCTCAGAGATGGTGAAACATGGAATACATCAACACACTCTAGAAGCAAATGCCATCAAAGAAAGGAGACAACTTATTTCAAACAGAAGGGTCTCATCCAAATTCAAGAGAGCCCCAAAAGAAATTCCATTTGCCTTCAGCATACAGGAACACACTACATAAATCAAATGTGGTAAGTAAGCATTGTCTGAAGCTGTCATCATTTGACAAAAGTGGACTTACAATCCAGCTGTATGACTGTCACGCCAAGAAATTCACCGGGATGAAGTTATCTAAACCTAACAAAGATTAATTCAATATCACCCTGGTATATATCCCAGGTGAAGTTACTTTTGAGGTGATATATATCAGCTTAGCTTCAGAGACTGCATTTATCCTTGTAAATTTAGAGGATGATGGGTCAGAATATTATGCACCAGCAGTGCACCCTGAACATGTTATGACAAGTCATCTGGTTGCTAGCAAACAGCATTGCCTTATCTAACGCTGGGATCTTGCACCGAACGTGCTGGTTAGACAACAGAATTATTGAAAACGACAAAAAAAGCCTGCCAGTGCAAACACTGACTGCATCCAAATCCCCAGGCTGTGCCTGAAGTGCTGAGGCTGCATCCTCCCATTGAAAGATGGGATGCATCTGACGTAGTTACACAGCTCTGGCCCGGGACTCGGGAAGTGCACTGGGGGACGGGGATATGGGACCAAGCGCTCGCTGCCAGAGCAATGCTCTTGATGTCTGACTTCAGTTCTGGGTCCCTCCAGGATTTTTCTCCATTAGGGCACAACTGGTCCAGCAGCAACATTTCAAATCGTGCATACTTGTGCAGGGGAAGGAGTAAAGGAAGAGAAGACGAATCTCTTGGGACCTTATCCAAGCCTTTGGAAGTCAACAATGGTGCATCGGCCTCACTAGGCTGTCTGCAAGAAATGAGCCACAGCTCCCAAAAGCTGGCACCTTAAAAAAACCCCTCCTTTGCCTTTAACTACTTAGACACATAAATATTCAAAGGACATGTGTGGAGATACCTATCATGCAGAAAACAACTGGAACGATGAAAACAAACAATTTAACCAGGAGCACAGTGAAAACACCACAGTTGCTATCAAGAATTAAACCAAAGCCCCATCAGAACAGCTTGAAAGCTTGCTTGTACAGCACAAGTGCAGGTGGTCGAAGATCAGGTGTGACAGCATCATACTGGGTTTTAACTCCCCAAGGCAATGTCCTGACCAGAAGATGCACCCTCCTCTTGCTCTTTTCACTGCTATCACGTGGCTTGATCTGTTTAACACACTGTCCTCATTCAGCAGAAAAAATTGCACTGCACAAAATTATCTCTACCTTGGAGCACTTTGAGCACGTTATGAAATGAGGTAGCTCCACAGACAACAAATCATGCCTTCATTGCAAAGCTGGTGGTGTAATATAATGAAGCAAGCAAAAGACAGGGACAAAATAGTTGCAAAGGTTACACAGACTACCTAGGAACAGGCTGAGGTCAGAGACAGAGAAAAGTTCCTTTGGGAGATGCAGCATAAAAACAGAGTGAGCAAATTCCCTATAAAACATCAAAAAGCAATGATGTGGAAATATTTTTTTTTTAAAACTAGCAATGTGCAAACCACAAGGGAGTCACAGGCTGAGTTCAGTTTATGAAAGGGTGAGAAAGACAAAGGTGACATCAAATGACACAGGTTTATATGTAAATATTGGCACCTTTTAAAAATCTCTCCATCGCCTTCTCTGAGCTATGGTTCATGCCCAAAGGCTCCAAAAGTGGCAGGGTTTCTCTGACCCTTTTCATGCTTTGCTAACAGCTGTTAGAAAAATCTTTTCTCTCTTAGCACTGATGAACATTAATGTAGACCCTCACTGGAGGTCACCACAAACTACATGCTGACCCAATATTGAACAGTTAGTTCCATCCTCCAGATTCCTCCTATTTTGCTAAGCAGAATCATAGGACCAGTCAGCTAAGAGCTTAATTAAGAAAAGGATGTATTGGTGCCTATAATTCTATAAACACTCTTCATGATGCACAACTTTCTCCTGCCCTTGTTTTCTAGTTTTATCACTATTACCGTGCTCAATAAGCAGTGTCTGAAAGGGTTGAGTTGAGTATGTCCCCAGTGCAAGCTTTGCAATGAAATAGTTACAGTTTAGGAAGGAAAATAAAGCAGACTTACAGTCACTGTTGAGACACCAAATAATATAGCAGGAACATTTCTCATACAGCCATAACTAAGGCCTCACAGATTATGAGGCATGTATTTTTTATGGTCTTTTACTGACCCAGCAAAAACAAAAGCAGTGGCTACTCAAAGAAATGAAACTCTCTAAAATATTGCAAATAAACAGACATGTGAAAAAAAAAAATTAAGAGACTTTGGAAAGAGTTTTTCATAGCAGAGTTTCTCCAACAGCTCAAGTGTGTAGCAGGGCAGTTTTATCCAAGCTGTAGGTGTGCTGTCTGTGTGTTTACGTTTGCCTAAGTGCTGTGATAATGTGGCTTAATGATTACAAATGGTGGTCTGGGCCCAGCTTGTGTTGTTACACACTCTCTGCTCCCATTAATCTCTTTGAAATTGTTGGGGGAGTGGCAGGGAAAAGACAGATGAGGAGGAAGGGAATATATGGCATGCTGTAGGATGCTCTGCTTCTCAGGAGGGATGATACAGCCACAAGGCAAAGAAACCCAGAGAAATACACACAGGGAACAAACTCTCAAGGAAGAACAATATGTGGAAAAGGATAACCAAGCAAATTCTTCAGCAAGCTACTTAAACATAGAGGGAAGTAAAGACTGATATGATCATTACCAAAGATAAGGACAAGACAAGTGGAATGGCAAACCAAAGGAGAAGCAGGGTTTTAATATAGATTTAAAGGCAGAAACAAGGAAGAAAAGAAAACCAAAACACACTGCATTCAACTGTTTCTGATATGAAATGAATAGGACCCACATGTAATTTTTCATTCATTTTATCACTCAAGCAGAGCTGCTCTCAGTGGAACCAGGTGGTTCCTGCTAAAAGCAAAGCTTAGCAGGGAGTTAAAACATCCATCGGAGCTGGATGTGTCTTTGCCACATTTGTGAGAGGCAGCAAGGCTGCCTGTGCACAGAGTGGGCTGCCTGACCTGCCTCTCTCACACTGGAGGGAAATCAGGCAACCCAAAAAACCGAGAGGGAATCTGCCTCTTGGTCAGTATTCCAGAGCTTTTCTGATTTAAACTGCACAGCAACAATTAATTGCCCCTGTGATCTGGCCACTGACTGCCAGAGCTTTTCCTCATCAATGGTCAGGCAGGCCAAGGGCATCCTCTATCCTTAGGTTATAGAGGGGACATCTTTGCAAATTATTTTGTAGCCAAACTGATGAGGACAGATGGCTTTTTGATGGTGTTTTAGAGGTTCCAGATTTTGATGAGCAAACAGCAGTGAATCTACTAGCACTGCTCCCATTTTCCATTTCAAACCTAAGAACAACCTTCTTCAGCACCTTGGGTTAACCAGGAGGCTCATGCCAAACATAGCCCTGAAACTCACACCTCCCTCCATTTTCAACCAACTGATGAGTTCCTGGAGGTTTAAGATTCGGAAATAACCATTTTTGACAGCTTCAGCTAAAAACTCTAGGGAATTAAAACCAAAACCTAACTATAATCTCAAATGCCAGTTCTGCAGGACTTCGGTTTATAAATATGTAAATAAATATTCTGATATTCTTTCTCTTATTTAATTCAGTTGTAAATAGCAGCTGCAATTGTGACAGCAAAACCATTTGTTTTGCTTATGGGAACACTAGTAAAGTAATAATTAAACCAAGACAGTTCAGCAACATGCTTCCTACCCTACAAACCTCTCTGGAGGACCCTTGTCAGTGGATGTATAGCACAAAGGAAAATTTCTTAAAAGTTTCCTGCTGAACTATTTTGTAACAAGAACCTACACTGCACAGTATTTGTCACCACCTCCCTCTTTCTCTCCTACATCTGCCTGTCCTTCCCACCTCACAACAGCAGCTCATGAACTCAGATGTCACCACAACCCAGTTTCCCAGAGCTTCCTCTTCCTATCCCTGTTCCTAATTTATGGTATTTACATCCTCCACACTACAGTAATACACAGGGGGCTCTTCCCGCAAAAATAATACACAGCAATATACAGTGTTTGAATCAACTGATTGCACTGACTGTCTTGAAATAAGGCCTCCAAGAACAACAAGTAACTGCTTTATGTGCTGTGGACCCAAGGGTATTTTTGCCTTTGCTTCCCAGGAAATGATTCCCAGGAAGTCCAACAGGAACCAAATCTAATGTTGTAATCGAATCACAGATCAGTGAGGAAATAAGTTTTAATCATCTTTGGGATTTCAAACAGCAGCGTTCTCTCTCAGATCTATTGAGCACACATTTATAGAACTTCTTTCATTTAATTCTTCCTGAGATGAAGGAAAAGGAGTGCAGAATCACATGTAAAGGCCAAGTAGTTTTTACCACTTTCGGTAAAAGTGGTTCATCATTGAACCAGTGCTCAAAAGATTTATTTCCTGGAGGTAGATCCATTGCCAGAAGCAAGGCACCATCCCTCTCTTTGTGACTATGCTCTGTGTGCTAGACACATTATGCTTGCTAGGGCTGGGGGAAGAAAGAGCTGCTTGTAACAGAGAAGGAAATAATCAAGGTCCTCTACTCCTTTTTCAGTCCCGAAGCATCCAGATTGTGGTTTTTTCCCACTTATTGGTTTGTTGTTTTTTGTTGTTACTGTTTTGTTTGTTTGTTTTTTAATTTATTTTAATCTTTCCCAAAGAGAACATTTTTTGTCATCCAAGGAGAAAGCCCTTGGTATTGGAAACAGCTGTTTCCTATCCATTTTTAGCTATCATGGCTGTTGTGTAATTCAGGGATTAACTTCCCACTCTCTGATTTTTAAAAAATCTTTACTGTAAGCTATCCCTCTTATTCTACAGCAGGGAAGAGCATCTAAGCTTTTGCAGGTCTGAGGCAAACAAGCTGATGCCACTTACTGAAAAATAGAGATGCTCTCCGTTCAGCATTCAAAATTGCAGACTATGATGTTCCCTCCAGATATCACCACATGACTTAATCCAACTGTCCTTCTACCATGTACTAAACTATAAATTCCCCATAACTCTGTGTTTAGTTTGTTGTTGGTTTTGTTTTTTTTTCCCTTGACAGGGTATAACCATCACAAATAATTTCTTTTTTCTCACTTCAGGTATGATTTTTTTCTTTTTTAACCACAAGGGTTAAGTTATGGCATGAGAAGACACAAATGCTGGCAGATACAAATGACTATCAGCCACACAAGAGCAACACTCCTTGTCTTATAGCAAGGACAAGTGAAAAGGAGGCCTATTTAAAAGGGGTTACAATACACAGTCCAAAGCTAAACAGAAACAGTTGGATGGATTTGCAGAATTGCTTCAGGCTTTGACTCACATTCATTTTGATGATTTAAAATTTAATGACCTGTTCTCCCAACTGTTTATTCCTGCCTCCTGCTAGGGGTTACTGCCTCCAAGGAAAATGAGTAAAATGAAACTTGTGAGGGCTGCTTTGACACAAAGCTCTGCTACTTTGCTAGCTGCATACTCAGAGGTGCATTAGGCTACAGTTGTGGAAGAAGGCACTTGATACCACAAATTCCACCTAAGATCAGTAGCAAGCAGCTAAGGATGCTAAATCCATCTCCAGTGTTAGCTAAGTAAACAAGACACCAAAGGGACAAGGCTCTCTGTCTAAGTCTGTGAGTCTGCAGAAAGGGACCAGAAATTCAAAGCCTACCTCAAGAATAACTACTCTAACAGTTGTAAAGATGTAAAGATGTTTTTGTCTGGTGAAATGATTTGTTGTCCATAAATCAGGTGATTATCTTTTAATCATCATTTTTTAAAACACCAAAAGTTAAAAATGTATCACTTCACACTCATTAGCTTATTTTTAATTCATTAGAATGATAAGGAGGAAAACTGTTTTTCTTCACTTACAGCAGAACTTGCTAACCAGCTGGTGGAGATTAGAGTCTCCTAATCTTCTGCAGTGAGGACATAAACTCACTTTTCACTTCTGCTAAAGCAGGGAGCATTGCTGTCATATGTCAGCTGTCTGTCCAGCTCAGCTGCTGGCTCCAGGGCTTCACACATGTGCTCAGTCTAAGCCTCTGTCTGCCAGGTGCCACTTTCAGTTCTCAATGCCTGGCTAAAAGATATGCATCTTTTCCCTAACTTTATAATCAATTAAACTGTTCTCATTACCAGTGAAGCTGAAATTGCAGCTGTGATACTGAACCCACTCTGGACAGCTGCATACAAGAAAAAGCAAAGGTTTTCCACATTCTCAAGCTGCTTGAGGTGTCTCCTGGGGACGCACAAAGATGAAGAGAAATGCATCCTGGAGATGAGCTGCAGCAAGGTGCAGAATAGATGTTACCTGTATCTATATCAGAAACTGACTTCAAAGGTAACAAATGTATTAGTAATTAACTTCAGTTGCAGGAGAAATTCATAAGCCATAATAGACAACACCAGTTATCTTGTCACTGGAGTCACAGGGCTGCTCCTTGGTTTTATTGGTCCAACATTCTAAATGTTTTATGTACAAAGGTTAAAAAGATGAGCTCAAAATAGGAGGCACTCCTCTTTCAGGAAGGCTGCGAAGTTGCACCTAAAAAAAGAGACTTGTTTACTAGTGTCTATCTCCTTAGTCCTACCATAGACCTATTAGAAGAAGCTACACTGTAACTTAAAGCTTTTATAGGACCCTGTACAGCCATTACA
Source organism: Heliangelus exortis (assembly GCF_036169615.1). Taxonomy (NCBI): domain Eukaryota; kingdom Metazoa; phylum Chordata; class Aves; order Apodiformes; family Trochilidae; genus Heliangelus; species Heliangelus exortis. Next base: position 154,312,870 of record NC_092422.1, on the reverse strand, counting down.
GTAAATGAAAAAGGGGGTAACATAGCCTTTTTTTCATGCTAGATGCTGATGTATTTTTCATGCTAGGTGCTGCTAGATGTATTATGGTCTGGCTGATTCAAAGAAAAATTAATGTTAGCATTCTGGTGGCCAAAAGCAGGCTGCTGTTTTATAGGTAGTCAGCAAAATGTCACGCTCCAGAATATTAGTGAGCCTCTGCTATACACAATAAAAATATCCAATTACACTTTCCAAAAAAAATTAAAAAAATCACACGTATAGGTGATAGGCAGCAGAAGACAGGCACCAGAAAATATGGAGGAACTAAGATTGACAGCCTTTTGGAAGCACTAAGACTTCTATTAATATTAATCATGGCTAGAAGGGATGTCTTAGTCATTTTGTAGCTGATCGTTGTACAAAAACAATGTGAAATTACAATTTCAGCTAATAATCAGTAGCTTCTAGTTCTTAATAAATTTAGGTTTCCTATAAAACAAACCCAGATTCTGCTTTCAAGTACATAATTGCAAATCCATAGTAACTGATTTAGGAGATAAAATTCTACTATGAGAATAAAAGGCTACCAAAAGTTTGATTCAGAGTTTTTCTCTGACCTTAATTGATAGGAATTGGGTCATGTTTTTCATGGAGCCCTCTATCTGAAATGCTTAGATGAAATCATCTCACAGTTAAGAGCTCGAAGGTAAAAGTATCAAGATACTTTAGATATCAAGATACTTTAGAACATATTTCAATATGTTCTAAACAAAATAGTCAGCTCTTGTGTTTCAAATGTCATTTTCCTCAGCTACAAAAACTTCTAGTGCTTCAAAACAAAATTAAATACTCCAGTCTGGTTCCTCAAAAAAGTTTTCTACACTCAAAATAATTATTTTAGTTTATTTGGACAGAACAGCTAAGAAAGTAAGTAGCTATTTGCACAGCTCTAAGATTAGTATGTCAGAAGTCAATCTTGATTATATATATAAACAAACACACATATTATGCACATATGAGACAGAGAGTTTGTTGTATTTTCTAATTCCCTTGAATGGTACCTGCAGCCTGCTCCAGCCTCTTTGCAGTAAAACTCATCAGCAAAAAATTTTTAGTTTATGTGGTGGTAGCAAACAGACACCAGGACGTGTGTCAGGTCAATTGCACAGCAGTTACAAATCAAAACCTGCTACAGAGAACAGGTTGCTCCATTGGGAGCCACGGCTACTTATCCAAGATGCTTTCTGAAGTGCAACCCAGAAGCTGCAAACATTGTTCACCAGGTAAGACAGCACCAACTCTCACTGAGAGGCTGGAGAGGACTGGTTTGGGAGGAGGGTGAAGGCACATTTCAATCTAGGCAGCTCTTTTTTGTTACTCATATCACCAGCTCAGAGCTATGAGCAGCTTCAGCTGATCCTCACAAGACCCTCCTCTCTTGGGGCTATTCAGCCTGGAGAAAAGAAGGCTCTGGGGAGAGCTTATAGAGGCCTTCCAGTTATATGAAGAGGGTCTACAGGAAAGCTGGGGTGGGGGTTTTCACCAGAGAGGGTAGAGACAGGACAAGGGGCAATGGTTTTAAGCTGAAAAAGGGGAGATTTAGGTTAGACATTAGGAAGAATTTCTTCATCATGAGGGTAGGAAGATACTGGAATAGGTTGCCTAGGGAGGTTGTTGATGGCCCCTCCCTGGAGGTGTTCAAGGCCAGGTTGGATGGGGCTCTGAGCAGCCTGGTCTAGTGGGAGGTGTCCCTGCCCGTGCAGGGGGGTTGGATTTTGATGATCTTTAAGGTCCCTTCCAACCCAAACCATTCTATGATTCTACATGGTTCTATAATGAACTGCAGAAGCCTAGAGGAAAGCCTGGACTTTTTTATGTGAGGCCATTTGCACCATGGTTTGTTCTGAAGCTCTACAGATGTCCCAAGTGAACCTCACTTAACTACAAGGTCATTAAATTTCATCCAAAAAACAGCTCTTTGTCCACGTTACACCGATCCTACTCTTTTTAATACATTTGGCCAAAACCACAAATAAAGCAAATAATCTTCACAAGGACTAGGGAAAACAGTATGAGAAAAATATTCAGAAATTATTTGCTTGTGTCTTTAAGAACCATAGGCTTTTTTGTAATAGATTTCTGTAATAATGTATATTGTTTGTGTTTTATTGTGGACATCTGGAGAGAAGATACATAAGTATAAATAATTAAAACGCTAAAGGAAATGGGTAATTTGTCTCTGATTAATTATGGGTTCCAGTATAATGGTCTTATGAATTGCTAATTTAAATAACGAGCTTTAGCTCTGTGCTAGTTTCATTACAAATGAAAACTATTGTAAAAAACACAAGCACTTCACAAGTAACCTAGGTCTGCTTCTCCAGAAGTGCTGAACATGCCTCAATTTGGAGAAAAGGCAAAAGCACCCCCCAGAATTAACACTCAGTCATTCACAAACACTCAGTCACATTCATAAACCTATTGTTTATAGGGCAGTCTGTCCTATTCACACACCAGGGATATCATTAAGCTCTGTAGGAGAAGCACAAAGGCCCAAACGTAAGCTTTGGCAGCTGAGAGAAAGAGCAATTGTAGGAACTATGGCTGTTCAGATGGTGCAAATTAGTATAGTTGGTTGGCTTCACTAGAATTATAGGGACATAATACACCAGCTGAGGATGCTATCCATTATCTGTAACTCCAGCTGTGCCTGCCTTTGCTAATCCAGACAGATCTTTGAGTTGAGACTTATATGGCATGAAGCAGACTGCCTAATATAATTTAAATACCAAGAAGAGACTCATAGACAATTTCTTCCTCAACTCACAATGACTCAGAGCTAAGTGAATATGGCAGAGCAAATAAACCAACCCTACAGTTCTTGAGAGAGCTATTAAACAGTCCACTGAGTGGTCCATGCACACACACAAAAATAGTAATTGAAAATTTATTTGTTAGAATGACTTGTGTTGCACCATTCATAAGCAGCTACGAGCACTGAACACTCCCTACTCAAGTTACTCTTACTAGACATAAAGTCCAAAGCTGCTGCAAGATGGGAGTTGCCAAAGGGCTGCTACATGATAAATGGTTTGCTCTTAAAATTCTTTAACCACCCCTAAATATTCCATAGAATTCAGGGCAATTTTACGGATTCAAACATTTTCAGAAGAAATGTGCTTGTCTGTTACATGCAAATGCAAAAAAAGAAGTAAAATCTAGGTCAGCGACTTACAGGATATGCACAGAAAAATGGTGACAACATATGCCTGGATCTATTAGTGAGCCACCATCCTGAAAGCTCCTTGTGTACTAGGATGTCCACTTTCTCCAAGATGCTGCTGTCAGTGCTGCCTGAACAGCTTGCACGCCATCGTTACAGTCTGGGCACGCAACCACTCGGTCATTTCACACCACTCAAAACTTCTGGCAAACTGCATAGAAGGAAACTGCAAAGAACCTTCTGAGCAATCCACAGGGGAGTCCTTGCCAGGTGGCTGCTGAAGGACGTCCATGACCACTCAGCATGCAATACGGAGGGGACATGTGCCTCCTTAGGGACACAAGGTGCCCCTACAGCAGTCAGATACATTATTGTCACCAACTCTCCTATGGCACAGACGGTTTTGCTTCTCAACGGTGTAGAGCTGCTGTTAAATGTTTAGTGTGTTGCATGTTTAGTGAGGAAAGGGGGACAACTAGGAGAAGAAGCTGATCCAGGGTTCAGATCTTTATATCTGCCAACAACTCCCTTCTTCCACCTTGTCTTCCAACAATCTGTAGCATGCAGTAGCTGCCAGTATCCCCATACCTCCCTGCTTTCAGGTGCAGAAGCAATTTTCTCTTTGTCAGGCTGTAAGGAGGCTCTGGAAGAATCATAGAATTGGCTGGGTTGGAAGGGACCTCAGAGATCATCAAGTCCAACCCTTGATCCACTACCGCTGCAGTTACCAGACCATGGCACTGAGTGCCACATCCAGTCTCTTTTTAAATATCTCCAGGGATGGAGAATCCACCACTTCCTGGGGCAGCCCATTCCAGTGTTTGATCACCCTCTCAGTAAAGAAATTCTTTCTAATGTCCAACCTAAACCTCCCCCAGCACAACTTGAGACCGTGCCCTCTTGTCTTGCTGAGAGTTGCCTGGGAAAAGAGACCAACCCCCACCTGGCTACACCCTCCTTTCAGGGAGTTGTAGAGAGTGATGAGGTCTCCTCTGAGCCTCCTCTTCTCCAGGCTGAACAGCCCCAGCTCCCTCTGCCTCACCTCATAGGACTTGTGCTGGAGTCCCTTCACCAGCCTAGTTGCCCTCCTTTGGACCTGCTCCAGGACCTCAGTCTCCTTCCTGAACTGAGGGGCCCAGAACTGGACACAGTACTCAAGGTGTGGCCTCACCAGGGCTGAGTACAGGGGCAGAATCACTTCCTTGGACCTGCTGGCCACGCTGTTCCTGATACAGGCCAGGATGCCATTGGCCTTCTTGGCTACCTGGGCACACTGTTGGCTCATGTTCAGCTTCCTGTCAATCCAGACTCCCAGGTCCCTCTCTGTCTGGCTGCTCTCCAACCACTCTGTGCCCAGCCTGGAGCTCCCCATGGGGTTGTTGTGGCCAAAGTGCAGGACCCGGCACTTGGCCTTGTTGAACCAAAGAGAGTCACTTATCTAGTCAGACTGTGTTTGCTTGGCCAACTATTCCCCATCTCCTTCAGAGAAAGGGAGATAGAGCACACACAAGATTTCCAAGGGCCAGATTGAGCCCCCCCATCAACTCCCCCAGTTAGACAATGCTGTTTTACATACAATTAGCCAGATTTACATACAAAGCCAGATTAGAGTGTAGAATAAAGCAAAAAATAGGAAATGGGAATGAGATGACCCAATATCACAGCTCCGCTCGCTTAAGAACTTCACCCTGCTCAGAGGCAAAAGCAATCTCACGCCAGTTTTAAACAGAAGCTGTTAGCTGAGTTCTAACAAAGGTCACCAGGAAATCCACAAACACCAAAGGTAAAAGTAACCCCATTGTTTCCCAATGAGTATCATTATAGCCAGTGTTTGAAAAAAATGATCTGAAGCAAAACCAAACTTTCCTGACATCAGAATGCCAGCACAGAACAGAAATCTTGCATCTCAGTTCCTGCTTTGGCCACTACAATGTCCCTGCCACTATGAATAACGAGTCCTTCAGTGAACAGTGAATAAACTTCTTTCTGAATAGTGCAAACTAAGCAAAACTCAACCTGAAAACTCAGCATCAGGGCTTCAGCTGCTGTACCTCCAGTATCTTCACAGAGCTAGCAGACCCTTAGTAGAGCCACCTGGAGACAATGGAACATGGCTTAAAGGTTGCCATGCATGTGTGCCTATCTCTATGTGACCATGGAATCCATCCCTCAAAATCAAGTTCATTCTATAGGCCAGAACCCTCCTTCACAGCTAGAAAACACACAAAGGAAAAGCAAACAAACCAATCCAAAACAAATAAACACCAAAAAAACATTAATATTTCACATGCACATTATTTCAAGTAATTAGTTACCATTCACCATCATCACTGATTAATTTATTTCTCCTCTGCCTCTGGGTCTCCAGGACTGTTGCTGATGGTGATTATTTAAGGCTTCATTTCACAGAGACACATTTTCAGGCAAGGTTGCATGGGGCAAAATGAAAGGAAGCACAAATATTACTCCAGTACTGAGCTGACCCAGCAACATCCCAGAACACTGATGAAAAATATAAGGACGATGTTGAAGGTCCTTCTGTGCTGTGGCTGCTTTGTGATTGTGGAAAACTAATAAGAAAGGGCATGTCCCTGAACAACTGATGGACATCATCTTGTCACGGTTTAACACTGGCCCGGCAATTAAATCGAGTAACAGACGCTCTCTATTAATCTCTCTCTCCCCCCTGATAAGAAAGGAGAGAGAATAAGGGAGAGAGACTTATGGGTTGGAAACTAAACTACACAACTTTACTGAAACAGTAATGATAAATAGGAAAAAATTACAGGGCAGCCCTGGGAAAGTCCAGGCTGGACTCCTGGAGTCAGCAGCAGTTGGGAACTGGAGGCAGGAACACACAGATATGGGCTGGCACGGATCAGGGCCACAGGCAGACGAACGGACAGAATCCTTCCAGGATGCCGGGTGAAGGAAGGGAAAGCAGGAAAGGCAGGAAGGGCAGGCAGCCGGAAGCTGGAAATCTGGCTTGGCCCTCGTGATCCCTCAAATTTATACTGAGGGTGACGTATATGGGATGGAATACTCTGTTTGGTCAATTCTGGCATCTATCTTGTCCGTTCCTCCCCAAAGGAGGGATGCAGGTGGGACCTCTTTATCCTCCTGGAGGGTAAAATGTTTTCCTCAGAGCTGAGCAGTGTCCTTGGCTCTGCACACCAGTCTCTAGCAGTAACTATAAACATCGAGTGTTATCAGTCCTAGAAACACACACTGTCTGAGAAACTTGATGTTAATTTCAGCAAGTGCAACTACTTACTGAGACTTAGCTGAAAGCAAAAGTACAAGACAGAAAATCACCTATATCCTGGCCCAAAGCAGGACACATCTGCTCTGTAGGAAAGTGGGATGCTTGGGATCCTGCTAGTCCGTGCCAGCGGAAAATTTTTTTGGATGGTAAGTTTGTCACTTGCTGTACCAAAGGAAGAAGCAACAGAGAGCACCGGAAATGAGAACCAAACCCTGCAACATTTTGATAGTGTGTGAACAGCAATTAACAACTCTGTAGACAGAACCAGGTTCTCTGGCAGGTCCCATTAATCTCTTTATGCAGATTTAATACTCATGAAAGAGACTGTGTTGAGTAGCCAAGAATGGAAGTTTGCTCTTCACACCAGGTACCTCAACAAACACCTAGGATGGAAGAGTGGGCACAGAGCTAGCTCTGGACTTCACTCTGACTCAGCATTGGGCTGTGATGGCTCCCTTGTGTTTCTGCTACCCTATCTGAAAATAGGGGACAATGACATTTCATCTGCCTTGCTAAATGCTTCAGCTCCACCTCTAAACAGCAGCTTGACTTAAGCTTATTCCTTTTACAAAACACCAACAACAAAACCTGCCTTCCAAAGTAGGATGGGGGGCAAATCTTTTATATCACACTCCATTGTGCCCTTGGGTTCCTGCTCCTCATTACTGTGCATGATCAACATTCAGAAACCTTTCCTGAAGGCCAACTGAAAACCTTGTAGCTGGCTGTCAAATATGCTTTAGTACCACCCACACTGCAGCTTTTCAGATGGCTCCTTCCTGCCTGACACAGAAGGAGGAAAAGCTGAAGTCATTCTCTGGAAGACTGACTGGGAGAAGGCAAAACTGGATTCCAGCCAATTGACAACCCATGAAGGAAGTGAAGCTCTGAACTGCCTCCTGTTTTACTTGCTAGAGGTATCCAGACACCTCCGTGCTGATACAAACTCTGGTTTTTATTTTTGTTCTACCTCCAAGAAACTTGCACTTGGTGATCTAAGCCTGTTCTGCCATTACTGCATTAACTTCTATTGGACTAGACCAGAGCACAGATGGGACCAAGGTGGTCCAGACAACCCCATGTAGCTGGACAGAGTGTGGAGCATGACCTGAGGACAAAACATGCAGGACTCATGGGAAGAGTATGAGCAGATGATGAGCTGCCCACCTCCTGTAATGAATCATTTAGAGAGTAAGGAGCTTTACTGACTCACACAGCTGTGCTCTACATCCATGAAAAGCTCTGGAACTGTACATGCAGAGGGATCATTTTCTTATTGGTAAACAAGCTCAGTATTACTCTGCCTCCACCCCTAACCCAATTCAGATTTACAAGAATATTGCCCTGGCTATTCATCCTTCCCATCTTTCACATGTAACGGGATCCTACAGCAAACCTGTCACTGATACAGGGTCTTCACTGTATTTTAGTTGGCAACCCCTGATGTATATCTAACTAAATTTGCATCTTCTGTTTTAAGGCCCAAATCCCACCAAACTGAACACCGCAGTTGCTGTCAATGAACAATGTGTTTGGTTTGGGGTTTTTTCTTCTCTTTTGGTTTAGATCTCACCTACTTTCTTTAAAAATGAGGCTTAACTCTTACTTTTTTCTTCTCCTGGCTACTGCTCAAGCAGTATACTGTCAGGATACAAATCTGGCTACTTCTTTGAGTGGTATTTTCCCCCAGGGGTTAATCTGCAATAAAAACAGTGGAAGGTCGGACATAGATTGTTCTGAAACATCTAAGAAGCAACCCTTCACCATATGAAGAACAATCCAAAAAGTTTCATGAATCTAAGACCAGCCCCTTTCTACCTTGTACAGTGTAAGTAGATTTTCCAGTTACTGAACTGACTTTTATGAAAAGAAAAAAATGTCATATTTACTACATTTTGCCTTTCACTCATTTTGGCAGCTACTCTTTCTACTTGGTTTTGATTTACCTGCAGTTAGGACACAGCAGAGCAGTGTCACCCAACTCGCAATTCCATGGGCCAGCTAGTTCAGCTCAGTCTTTAATTTTGTCACTGAGAGTGAGTAAGAGAAGCATGAAAAGTATTTCTACATGTGTTAGACTAGGTTACAACTTAAAAAAAAGTAAATTCTAAAAGACCATATGACCTATGGTATCAGTGACAAGGAGAATGCCTCCTTAATGTGAGTTGGCATGTAAAATAGAAGAGCAATTAAAAAGAGCGAGTTACTAGATAGGAAAAGAGGGAGAGAAAAAATAGATTAAAACCTCATTATAAAGAAAGATGTGGTCTTATCCCATAACTGCTTCACAAGTTCTAGCAACTACTGATAGCATGCTCATATAGTTATGATAGAATATGATATTATACTATACATTATAGTATATGATAGTAGATGATGATAGATAGCTATGCACCTATCAGCAGACCTATCAAACCAGACACATCTAACGACTCAAGCAGCTGGTGTGTGAAACCAGGAAATTCTGTTTAAACACAGGGAAAAGCTTTACTTCTGTCAGGGTAGTAAATACTGGAACAGGTGGCCTGGAGATGTGGGGGTGTCTCCATTCCTGAGATAATCAAAACCCATCTGGACACAGCCCTGTGCTGTCAGTTCTAGGTGGCCCTGCTTGAGCAGGGGGTTGTAGATGACCTCTAGGACTTCCTTGCAACCTCAACCATTCTCTTCATCCTGATCAAGCTTAGCTGTACAAAGATTTCAACTCAGTTCTACCAAGACGGGGACAGTTTTGATGGCATGTTTGTAGAATTGCAAAGACCTGGGAAACTAATCTTAGCTGTGAAAACCTGAATCCATTCCCTCTCTCCAGGGAGTAAGCAGACCTTTACAAATTACATGCTTAGGCTTGGGAATGGAAAAATCTACCCACAAGATTTAGTCAAGTCTTTGCCTGGAGGAGGGTTGAAAAAGGTTACATTAGATTAGTGTGTCTCCTACTTGGATAATAAATACAACCATCTCATGGAAGTCTATACTACTTATACTGGTACTACCATTCCATCATTAGATAGTACAAGATAGCAGACAACAAATCTGATAGAGCTTGACCAGAACCAGTAAGGAAATTTTGATTTAAGTTAAAAATGAGCCACAATGTCTATTCTACACTGTGTTTCATACCAGCGTTACTCACTAATCCCAAGCTACTGTATGAAACAGACATGGCACTGAAAAGTTGAGCCAAGAGTATTTCTGAGAACAGTCCATATTCACCCTTGCTATTTATTTGAAACATTTCTCTGGGCAAAGACCCAGGCAGAAATACTGTCTTATTTGTCAGTAAAGCCTGCCAAAAGTAGCAGAAGTCATAATTATCATAGACGAATCAACACCCTCTCAGCATGTAATGAAATAAATGAGTTAGAAATTCGAGACTACGTGTATTTTGCACATTGTTTGCTATCCTTCTAGACAGGGTAAAGCAAAAATGTAGGAATGTCACAGTGGGACATTCTAGCCTGAAAAATGCATTTCCTTTTAAAGCACAAAGAATGCAAATACCTACAGATAAGTCAATTTAAAAAACTGGCACAGACAACATTAAAAATAATCTAAATATTTCATGTACAAAAAGTTCAAGAAGTGGCTAAAATGTCTTATTCTAAGACACTTGAGAAATCTGTTCTGTATTGTTTCAGAACTCATGTGAAACGAACACTTAATTTTAGTGTGCAGTTTGACTCAAAGAGTCAGAACCTTAAGGGTCTGATTTTAGCAGCCTGCCTGTTTCAGTGATAAGTACACAAGTTATTCAAATGCATAAACAGCATGCCAAAATCAGCAATGCCAAACCTTACAGTTGTATATTTGTGTCCTCAGGGGAGGGTGTTAAAATTACTCTGCTGGAGCCCTTTTATACTTGCACTTCACAGCTCCATCTTTTAGTAGCTGCTAATAGCACAGTTCAACATCAGAAGCTGTCTACACACTCAGATCTCTCTTTCTATTCCAACTGATCAAATTTAAACTCATGCAAGCCTGAGCTTATTTTATCATTATTCCACAGGTATTAAAGACTTGATTTTTTTACTATGAGGCCATAGGCTCTTTTTTTGGAGCTCTCGGTATAACTGGGTGTTTGCTATTTAAGTCCAATCTCAAAGAAGAAAAAGAACACTGTGTTCAGGTGGCAAGAAACCATGGTGTCTATGGACTTTGGTGGAAGCTGCTCTGAAGCACAAAAGACAAGGCTTTCATTAATGTAATGGTAAGGTTTTTGCTTCAGAAATGGCATCAAATTAAAAAAGGACACTCTTATTTCTTGCCTTCTGTCCAAAGAAAAGCCGGCTTTGATCATAATAACAGCACAGTGAAAAGTAAGAAATTGAATCTGTTCTTTGTCTGTCACCTCCACAGTAATTTCTTTGGAACTGTCCTGCTCCATCTTTTCATCTTGTTCAGACAGCATCTAGCACTGTTTAGCAGAGATCCCAAGTTAATGCAAGTAAACACATTGAAAGCTTCCAATCTTACAGGGATGACAAAACTGATGGGACGTGGAGCTAAAATTGCCACCCTATCCTTCGGTGTGTCCTATATGCTATTGGAAATTGGGGAAAATCTTTGTGATTTATTTAAGGTCTTGGGTAGGTTTCCCAGCTCAACTCACCACCACGTGGGGAAAGGACAAGAAATCAGATGGAGCACATGAGAGGAAGCCCTGCCCAGTCAGGTGGCTGATGCCACACATTGAGAGCATTTTCCAACTTAAACCGCAGCCTTGATTCCTAATCCCTTTCTTTCTGTCCTTAAGCCCTGTCTTTCCTACTGGGCCAAAGAAAATATATCTCCCATTAACCGTGAGCCCAACCAGAGAAGCAGTAGACATGTTCTCGTATTTCTAGCTTAGTCAGAAAATGAAAACATTGCTAAAATTGTCTTCCATGTTTACAAATAATCATGACAGCCATGACAGTTTACTAATCACATCACAGCCCAAAATGCAGGCATCTTTACTGTGTTTTTTCTCCATTAGCATTTGGACAACAAAAACCACCCCAGGACCTCCACAGATACTGTGATTTTTTGCATCACTAGATTGTCTCCACTATCACTACCATCCACCTTTTGACTTCCTCTTACCTTATTGTAGAGGACTTCCTGCTTCTAACCTCTTTGGTGGTAGATACACATAAACTAATGCCACACATTACATTTCCCCTTTTCACCCTAGAATTGCTCCTCCAAGACCAGGGAAACCCTGAAAAAGAACCCTCTACAACCACAACTCACTGTCTCTTTTTTGCTACTCCACCTTTGAAATCTTCTGTCCTTTTGTTTTCACCACTGTCCTGGTTTGGCCCTGCCAGGCCAGTGTTAAACCGTGACACCCACTCTTTTAGTACCATTCGCTGAGAGCATGTGAAGAAATAGTTCCAAAGATCCTTCCTTAGTGGCTCTGATATTGCTCTGACTATTTACTCTCAAACTTGTGAAAAAAAAAATAAAATATTCTCCAGTTCCCTCTAAATCCTGTTTTACCTAAAAACCTCTTAACCTCTTTGTTTCTCACTTCTCTTATAAATTCTTTGTTAAGACTAAATGTTTACTTTTGCTGTATTGACTCCATCACTACCATGCACTAGACTTGTTCTAGCCCGTGTCCTCCTCTTTCTTGCCATGTATTATAGTCTCAGATGCTGGTTTCCTCAATGATATTAGAATATTGCCTTGCAGGTGTTGTACTATTCCACTTTTAATAAATGCCTAGCAATTTCTCAGGATTTTGCTGCAAAATTCTTGTTTGGAATTTCATTAGTCACAACTTCATCACATAATGACCAGATCTGTTGCCCTTTAGTCATTTCACAGATAAACTAACAAAGATAAAAACCCTACGCAAGACAAACAATTCTATTTAGCATGCAGGTACTTTTAAAAGCTTCTTTCTCTCCCTCTACTGTTCATGCTTTGTTTCTCCTACCTCTCCAAATCAATTTTTAATATTTCAAATACTTTTCCATCAAAATCAGCTCTTATACTTTAGTAAATCCAAGGAACCGAGAGGGAAAACATTTAGCAAATAATAACACACGGTGGGTCAGCATCCAGCTCTGAATATGGAGCATTAAGAAAGAAAAGGGGGAGGCTGTATTAAGTGGCACCAAAACTTTCATGCACAGAGCAACATGCATCTTTTCATACTTGACATAAATCTTCCAGCAGCTCTGCCCTGAAACCATGAAATATTTGCAGGACCCAGCACCAGGAAGAGGCCCTGAAGAGCATCTTGACCAAAAGCCCCATGTCTGCCTATCTAACCTGCAGCCAATCCTCACTGATAACCCCACCAACCTTCCCAGGCACAGAATGATCCAGTAATTCAGGCACATGTGAAGCAGCTGTTATCGCTTACCCTCCAAGGATCTTTATAGCTAAACATTTATCTAAAAAAAATAAGTTGACAGCTGTCACCTTCCCAAATTTTCTACAGAAGTAAACTAAAAGCATTACAACGCAAATGCCAGTTTTTACAACTGGATTTGTTTTGTTCAGGGAAATAGCAGTTTTGCTAGAAAATAAAACAAGCCCTCCTCTTCTTGGAGGTGTATTTTCACTGAAAATTATTCTATCTCTGTTATACATAAAAGGCTAATCATGAAAAATGTTCTTACAATGTGCTTACAATGACTCATTTCTAGCAATTTAACAGCATTCTCTTGTAAGAAAGATAGAGTAGTCTTTTAGCATTCTAACTCAAGCCCATTGTCCTTTTAATCAGCTCACTTTTTGCTTATAAAAAAACATTCCATGAGTCAAAACCTCACCCTCCTAGATTTAAGTCCATCTCCAGCTTTTAGAGGGAATATAATAGTTTGAAAAAACAACAAATGTCAACAAATCTTTGTATTTCCCAGCAATTTTCTTTAGGTGTGGACTGTTTAGGAGTAATTTAGAGGCTTCTGTGAGGCTACCTTCACGACTAATGAAATGCATTTTGGCCACTCACTAAGTCTACACAGCAAACATCAGTAAGACGATAGTGCTGAGATACCTACATGTGCTGATTACTAACTCAGTTACAAGAAATAACTAATTTGGGGTCAAAAAGATATTCTAATTTCCATACTGGCTAGCACCTAGAGTGCCAGCTGGCTAAAACAGAATTAGCAATGGTAGCTAGAGCTGAAAAATCTCCAGTCAAAAATTAGCTGAACCAAATGGCCTAGCTGTGAAACTCAGGCTTGTGCCTTGCCTCCTCTAGCATCCCCTTTAGTACTGATGTTTTCCAGCAAATCAACTTGCCTACAAGTTGATTTGTCCTTCTCAAAGGACAGGCTACACTTCAAGTATTTCCAGCATGGAGGGTGGGCAGAGAAGGCTACCCAGATTCCAGAGAAGGCTGGAAAGATGAGACTGTCTCATTCATACTCTCTGAATTTTTTTTTGCTTGGAAAGTAACTCCAGCCATAGGCTACATGAGTGTAAGATCCAACCCTCCCTGAGATTAAAAAAAAAATTCAAGTCAGGTTTTTTACAGGTGGGTGTAAAGTCCTGCAGTGAGAGCTACAGTGATTTACACCAGGAGACAAGTGTCCCTCTAAAGGATTCCAGATTAGTGTTTCTCTCTCCATTCATTCTTTCCTTCAGCTTTGTCTTCTCACTGAAATTCACAATGAAATAATGTCCTACAGTTGTTATTGAGAAAAACTTTGCTTTTGGTAACAAACAAGCAAATCTTTTCAGACATTACATGAAGGGAAGTGTTATCTGTGAAAACCAAACTGTAAGTGGAAAAGTATTTCACATACTTTTGCATTCATTATAACAAATGCTGTCTAAAAAAGATTCTCTGAATATTGTCCTCAGTTGAGAGTGCAAAAAGAAAAACAGGGAGGGTGCTTTCAAGGCACAAGCTCTTGCTGACCAACCTAGCAGCTACATAATCCCATTCTCAGCAATCCCCTCCACTGTTAATGAGAATATAGATACTAATTAACCTCTTGGCCTCTTTGACACCTTTGATCAACCTATAGCTTTTGGCCTGTGTCTAAGCACATAAGGATAATTCACTCCTGTGACCATCTCCTGAATTTAGAGGCCTTCTTTGATGTTTATGGGACCACATGGTTGCAAGGTGCTGCTAACAGTGAAAGTTATTTTTTAGAGACAGCGACAACAGAAAAAGTGGGGATGTCAAAATTTGACAGACAACAGAGAATTGTTTTCTGTGTTCTCATTATCTGCAGTCTTTTGGATTGCAGGATGCCTTACACATGAAGTACTATTCCACATAGTGTCAGTAGGATTTAGAAGTCCTCTTATGCAGTCCTACTGCAGTAAATATAAGGGTGAAAAAAATCACCGTAATTGAAAGTATCATTTTTTCAAGGACACATATAGCTTTCCCATTTCACAAATGTAATAATGGAAAATCAGACAGATGGTTGTCTTTCTGTTCTGTACTGCTGGCAGCTTCTTCAATTCAGTGGTCTTAAGAAGACACCAGGAGGTGGGAAGGAAACCCTCCACCCAAAAAAAAGAAAGAAACAAAACAAAAAAATAAAAACCCAAAAACCACACCACAAAAAAAAAATCATGCAGTGGCTTGCCAAGAAAACGAAAATGTGAGAGACAAGGTGTTAATGAATATCAGCACATATGGGCAAGCACAAGTGATTTTGGTAAGGCAAAAATTTGCAATTAAAATGCCACTCATAATAGAGATAACTGTGACTATAATCCAAATTCCAGTTTAAGTTTAGAGACATACAAACGTGCATGTAAGACAATGCGTTCCATTCCATTCCTTTCCAATTCTACAGTAAACACACATTAAATTGAAATCTGAGGATATTTCAATCAGAAATCCAAATGGATTATTTTAATCTCAGTATCTTCCACCTCTGCTTTATGAGAATTACTAGTAAAACATTTATTTTTGTTTCACAGAAAGCATCAAACTGTGATTTAATGACATTTAATTTGTAATTTCCCATTTCATCCCTTTATCAATTAGCCCTTTAAATTACTGTAACACGGAAAATGTATAGAAGTTCTCTGGGAAGTTCTTCCTAATATCTAGCAATTGCTTTTGCTGCTGAGGTATCACCCTCACCTCCACCACTTTTCATCTCAGTTTTCTAACCCAAAAGTTCATCCCATTGTTTCTCATCTCATCAACAGCAACTGACATTTCTCTCTGAAGCCACTGGCACATTTTGAGACCCCTAGATTCAGCAGTCCTTTCCTTAGGGCTTTGTTTTCATAGAATTCTTTTTTCCTACTCATCACTCCATGCTTGGGCTTTGTGACTTTTTTTGAAGCAACTGGTACCAAAACTGAGTACAGTTCACCAGCTGAGACTGCAGTTGATTTTAAATATATTTCTTCATTCCTTACACTTATTTACATAAACCAACACAGCATTTGCTGTTATCTAGGAGATAGCCTATTCATGCTCAGTCACTGGCCTAACACCCCATGCTTCTTTTTCAGCAGAAGTGCCACCTAGCAAACAACTCCCTCAATTTTTCAGATATTCCTACCCACGTGGAAGGTTCTACATTTGCTTTTTCTGGGTAACATTCTGTGAAGTTTAAATTTTTGCTATACCTTTGAATTCTAATACTAATGCTTGCAGTGCTACCTCAGCTGGTACTGGCTTTACATCTGTACTGGGAAGATTGATGCTTTTCAGTGGGATTGATCTACTGCTATGATTTCAAAAGCTGACTTTAAGATTGGAGTAGCACATATAAGGTTTAACTCAAGTGAATTAAATTCATTAAATTCTTTGGAAATGTCTAATTTGACTGCAAAAGGCTTTCACACAAGTCTCCCAATACAGGTTAGGATTTCTGGATCACTGAAAAATGTGACTTTACAGCCATACTGCGATTTCTCAAAGGAAAAAACCCATCTAAATCTCACCTGGAAAGAGCAGAGGAAAATACAAAATAGATTAGCATTCTTTAAAGTATTCTATATCCTTTTCTCACTTTAAAAATATTATACTCCTGTCCATACTGGAAATTCAGGAGAGAGGGAGCAGCTGAGAGAGTAAAAGCCATTGATTTAAATGGGATCAAAGGATGTTGTAATAGCATCAAACTGTCCTTACCACAACATGGCTTTGACATATTTCTGTTCATCAGCTAATAAATCACAAAATCTAAATAAAAATTTTGGAATTATTTTTTTTCTTGGCTCTGCCTTTGGCCTAGTGGTAACACATTGGCAAGCACTCAGCATCACTACAGTTTCGCTTCCTTTTCTGTTCAAATGAGGACAAAAATAAGTGTTCCTCACAGAGATAAGTATGGCTTCAGTTCTTAATAAATTTAAAGCTTTTAAAGGGAGTTTCTATTAGAGAAGAGCAAAGATTGATCACCCACAACTGGAGCTGCAAGCAACCTCCTTATACAGAAGGGGTTGCTATACTTTTGTCTAAAAAAGTGATTCCCAGTTTTATGCCCTTACTGTCAGCATGGAAGCTCACAGGCTCTTGTAGAACATAAAAGGGCTGTTTTGCAATGTGAATGAAAACTGCTACTCTTATCACTTTGAAGTACTTTTCAATAAGATAATCTGAAATATATTTAGATATCAGGAATGAAAGAAGAACCTCTATGGGAAGTATTAAAAATCTGATGATTAAATGACTTTACATGAAAATCATCGTCTTATTCCTAAAGAAAGAACAAGATGAGCAAGAGAAGTTTTCCTCTAATAACTTATTATATGGGTTTCTTCCTTTCTTTGATCTTTACCAAACTAAAAAGTAACTACCTAGGAACAGAATATATAGTTTTTAAGGAGACATAGTCAAGAGTACCATTTTCTTGTATGTATAAGAGTACCACTCTTGTACCATTTTCATGAATGTCAATGACAGGCTTAATATTTTACATCTGTTTAATCAAAGGTGAAGGACGCTTTAATCAAATTAAATAATTTCCTCATTTTCAGCTTTTTACTCTTAACGGCTTAAGTCAATTGGATTCAGGACTGAATCCAGGAAAGATTATTAGTTGGCTCTAAAATGCAGGGAGAACTGGAAAGCAAATTTAATCCCACTCAAATTTTGTGGGAACCTTATAAACAGCAGCGATATTTAACTGACATTTCAAAGCTCAGAGACAGAACCATTGCATTTGTTAGCCTTTAGTCTCATTCCTTCATCTCATTTCAGAGGAGGATGCTGGATGAAACAAAAACTTGTCAAACATCACGAACATCAAAGAAGTAAAAAAAAAAAAAAGTTCACATTCAGTGATGGAAGTTTCTACTGAGCTGCAAAGTGTAAGGGCTGATCCTAAGTCTGCTTATCCAAGTCCCAGCAACATTATACAACTGTTGTGAGACTCCACTATAAAAACTTTAAAATATCCACATTTCGAAGAATGAAGATTGACACCACCTCAGTTAACCCTTCGCTTATTTCTGTACTGAAAGCAACAAGGGATGTTCTAATAATAACACCCTAGCAGCAGAAACATGGATCTCCTACATCCTCATCCTGTCTCTGACAGCACAGGTATTTCACAGAAATTTTCAAAATTAAGGTGATTGTGGTAACCTACAAAGCCCTAAACACATACAAGGATGACGTGGTCTTCATCCAAGTGGATTTACATGATGAGGGGAGAAGACACCAAAAAGGGGCAGTAGTGCTCTGCCTCAGAGCCCAGCTCTGCAGCCTCTGCAGCCATAAAGCAAAAAGCTGCAGAGGAAAGCTGGAGGTGGGGAAGGACTCCTTGGCTGTCCCAACAACAGTGCTCTCTCCTGCTAGAACAAGCAGCATCAGCCTGTGCTCTGCCCTGCCATGGACTGATGTGTTTTCCAGCATGAAGGAGAGCTCAGGTAGCACAAGAGTCTGAGCTCTCACTTCAAAGGAGATATGGAGGCATGGAGGGCTTTCTACAGGGAAAGGAGCAAGTCTAAATTATTCATCATACATCAAGGGCTGTGAGGGCAGTGACCCTGAGTCCCTCTTCACCATCTGCTCCTCAAGCTGACAGCAGCAGCAGCAACGCCTGGAGCATCTGCTTGTGTCCTCTCTCCTTCCAGAACCATTAGTGCTGAGAAAATACAGTACCCTGAAAGGAGAAGAGGGAAAAGCTTCACCCAATTCAACCAATTGTCAGATTACATCTCAAAGACAGTGTGGAAGGTGTGTGTTAAATACCTCGGGGGCTTCTGCCAGTTATACCAATGCTGAATTATAACAGTGATGCTGTAGCCATTGTGCTGGTTTCTAAGGAGATTATTTCCACACAGGTCAGAAACACCAACACGGCTCAGGGACAGAACACTCCTCAACAAACAGCAGTTGATCTGAAGCCTACTGAATAATGGGAAAACAACTATTTGGACTATGATATCCCCATTAATGATATATGTGTGCACGGGTTAGAAAGAGTAAACAGATGTGGCGACTAGAAAGGAAGATTGCTGCCCACGGCATTTGTTTGCAGCTTTAATTAAAAGTTGAGACAAAAGGTAAGACTATTATTATAATTAGACTATTATTATATGTCAGATACAAGAGTTGTTCAAGATGGTAAGAAATTGCTAGAATCTGCTTCCCTTGAACATGCCAGAGACTTCAGAAACACATAATATCCACATCCCAAATAGTAACTCTTTGTATTTCTTAGTCAAAAATCTTACAGCATTGATCAAAACCAAATTATCTATTTAAGCATTTTTACACTCACGTGCAATTCACTGACTACTCCCTCTCCACAGCCATAGACAAGTGTTCAGAATACAGAAACAACCATTGCAAATGACATAACATTGTTGATTCTTCCCAGAGTCTAAGAAGAGCTGCAGGCACACCATAGGTCTTGCCACTGCACTGCCTCTTTCCTAGCAGGTGCTTATAGCAGCTCCTTATGGAAAGAAAATAAAACCCAGGATAAATATAGAATAATCTTCTGTGTACAGAGGTTCCCTACAGATAAGGCCAAGCTGACTAGGGTGCTAAAGGAATGAACTGGAAACAAAGATACCACAGTCTTTTTCCATTCCCTCAACACTAACAGGGTGGAGGAGGGTGGGAGAGGTCACAGTGGCCCCATGAGTAGCTTTATGCAACATTGCAATCCCAATTGCAACCTCAGACCAAGGGTTTGACAGAGAAGTAAGTTTTTAATACAACGTGCAAAAAGGGGACCTACACGGGCTCAAGGGACTGTGAGTTCCAGTATTAATTGGAGATGCTTGTGAAGTATTTTAGACAAAAAAAGAAACTGGAGCAGTCATCATGTGTCCTCTTAGTCAGCTGGGAAAATTTATATCATGAGACATCTATTGTCGGTACTCCTGTATTATATGAAGCAAAACTAGGGTAGAAAATTCCTCATTTTTCAAACCCAGATGAGACCTAGGCACAGTATTTTACAAGTGAAAACTGTACTACCTGCACAGTCACATTTCCTGCTGGAAATGGAAAAGGAACTTGATCTCTAAGTTTTGCAAAAGGCAATGTGTAGAAAGTATCTCTAAAGCTGGTGTACTTGTAGATTAAAATCTTGACTCTCCCATCCTAAGGCTGTAAATCTGGAGGGACATAATGGCAGCTCAGACATCACTCTGCAATAATTACTGCCAACAATTTAGTTTTCTAAAGGCAATAATTCTGATTTTAGAACAACATGGAAAATTGCTTCCATATCCCTGGTATAAAAACTTTGTCCTATCCTGGATGCCCCATCATAGATCATCTGGTAAGGATAAATCTTTCAGAAGCCATGAATGGTGTTGCAGGACCAATTCACTAAATCTGCCATAACACACTTCAGAGATAATTGAGATGTCAAGCCTCATCAATTTCAACCTCCTTAGAGTAAGGACAAGAGGACAGGGGTAGAATGATAATGAATAATACCATTATCTGAAGCTACTTAACTTACAGCTTACAAACAGATACATATCAGTCACCAGTCTGAATGTCCTTGACTTTCATGAAAGTCTGGTCTTATAAGCAGTCTTAAATCCTTAAAAAGATTCTTTCAATAGGAATTGATTATTGACATTCCATAGAAATTGACAGAGCGGTAGCCTTTTTCTCTGTTTTGATTTCCATGACTTAAGCTTTTTTTCCAACTCTAACTGAACACACAGGAGGTAACATGATGAGGTTGGATAGCAGGAAGGAAATGATAGCATGATTTTATGTTTTTTTAAAATCTCTTCCTGACCAGGCAGAGGAAGTCAAGTGACACACCTCCAAAATTGCTCCTCAGGGGTTTCTGCCAATTTCCAGTGTGATGAGTTTGTCCTTTGTGTCAACTGGTTGTATATCTCCTCCTAATCAATACACATCCCACATTACTGTCATTATTACATTACATTGCATTTATCATCCCCTCACTTTGAAAACTGTAATTCAGCACAATCCTGTTTCATCTATTCCTTCCACCTTCTCTCTTTTCTCATTTCCCTCCAGTCCTTCTTACGATACAAAGTAGAATCTCACCCTCTCCTGCCTCTTCAACCATATATTCACTCCTTCCCTTTGTTTTTGCTGGATAACTCCATAGTCTCTCTGTAGCATCATGAAAACTCTATTTCCTTGTCCTCTTCTGTTGAAAAATACTAAATATAGCAGGCTTTCCACTCTAGGCCTTGATGGAGCAGAGGGTGCAAAATAAATATCCATGAATTTATTAATCCTCTGCCTTGACAACTGCAAAATCCTTCAGAAACTTTGTTTCATACAGCTCATCTTCATTTTATTCAAAATGCCACGGCCTAACTAATCTTTCCTTGATGGGATGCTCTGGACATTTTATCCCACTCAAATGATTTCATTAGCCATCTACATCCCACAAGATTTTCAGTCTTCATCGTCACGTTGACTGCCCTGAGCAGCTCCTCCTTCTTGCCAGGCACCTGGTGCTATCCTCTGCCAATTCTGCTTGGTTTACTTTGATCTCAGCCCACCAGCACTTCTGTGCCTTCTCCTATTCAGACTCTCTGCCTGGAATCAGCTCTTGAAGCTGATTATTACTTCGTTTCCCACTTGTTCACCTTCTGTTTTCTACTCTGTCAAAGACTCATCTTTGTCACACACAAAAGTAGAAAACCTTCAATTCCTGCTAGAGAGGAAAAATATTACATTTAAATACCATCAAACACCCATTTCCAAGTCTCTGTCTTTCTTCTTACTAAAACACCTGGCTTTCTACTATGCATTTTTTTCCCCTGCTTTGCTTCCTGCACCTCCCAGTACCTGCATTATACATTTCTTTATGCCTTATCATTTCCTGCTCATCCCCTTGGTTTCTGTCTTTTCTTTGTGTTTTTCAGTGAGCACTGCAGGTCACTTCCAGATTTTGTTCTGCCTGAGAACAGCCTACGTCATTCCAGGTGATAAACAAACAACATAGCAATTAAAATTCAGGAAGGCAAAATCAGTGAGATGGTGTTGACTTTGTTTTCCCCTCTCGTCAGCTACTGACATTTGGAAAGTTTCAAACAACTCCAATAAAGCACCAAAATTTGTTCCAGTTTCCTAACAAAGCAAGGCTTGTATGATCACAACCTGCCAATCATTTCATTCCCAACCTCATTGCTAACCTTAAGTCAACATAGAACAAATAATACAAAGAGAGTGAAGACACAGAGGTTATTGGTGGTGAAACAAAGAGAAACCCAAATTAGCATCTTGAATAGCTGTGGGATGCAGCAGCCAGCTGGCCTGACCAGCAAAATAGTTTGGACCACCCATCAGTACATGCCTGGCTTGGGAGCAGCCAAAGCACCTCTGGCACACACCCAGCTCGTGGTAAAGGGATGGAGCTGGAAGAACGATGTGGGCTATGGTAGAATAAATAGTTCTGTGAGAAGCCAGGTTCCCTGGGTTTCCCTGCTTACAGTGAAAGGATCAGAGTCCTGGATTATTTCACCTAACACCAAACCATTGCCCCTTTTATCTTTTCCAGTTTCTTTTCCTGGACCAGATCATGAAGAACGTAACAGATGCACAAATATCTATAACACAGGTGAAGCATTTTTGTTTTTTCTTTCCCCAACCAGAGAAGCAAAAATACGCTCTCTACCTTTTCTGAATTATACTTGGATTTGCAGTCACCAGCTGGGTTTTTGATCCAACATCCTTGCTGTATTCACTGGATAGAGGAGGAAGGTTGCACCTGCAGACAGAAAGACAGTCAAGGATTTAAATGACATTCAGGACTGACAGACTTCAACCTCACTCTTTTTCAGTACTGATGTTTGCAGATATCAGTTGGTTTTCATTTGGTTGCAGTTGGTTTTCATTTTTTTCTTAGAAAAACAAAAACAAACTATCAGAAAATGCAGAAGGGCTGTATAAATACTAGACCAAGTATTCCCCTACAAATTTTACCCAGAAGCAAAGTAGGACATCTTTGTACCAGATTGTGGGGAAATGCAGAAACAAAATCTTTTGCAAAGATGATCTTACTTAATTACTAAGCAAAAACAAAGAGACAGACTTGGCATTTCCAGTGGGCTTAAAGACTGAGGAAGAGGCCATTATTATCTATTGCAAAGACTTTTTTCCCAAAACTCTTTAAATAGTTTTCACTCTGTTCTGCCTTGACTGCCAGTCAGACTGTTCCCACTCTGGGGCATTACAAGCATTACATGACTTGCAAACACAAAAGAACTTTTTTAATATTACACTGAGGATATTTTCAGTGTACAAAATTCACTGGGCAAAAACACAGAGAAAACATTTTAAGAATTTTATTTAAAAACGTGTATCTCTGTTCTACCCATAGCCAGGTGGCCAGGTTGAAAAGGTAATAAAGATAAAATGACTGAGAAAATTTACTTTGGAAAGCAGAGAAAAGACTCTGAAAAATAAAAGTGAAGAGAAACTTCCATATAATGAACAGTCCTAAATGCTCAATGGTAAAGATCTAGGAGAAGAAGGAAGACACATTAAAGATGAAAATACACTCAAACAGTATCCAGAATTACAATCAGGAGAAATGCACTCACAAATTACCCTGAAATTACCCCAAAAATTGCTGTCAAAACATTTCTAATTTCAACTTTGTCCAGCTTCTTAAATCAAAAATATGAACAATATTTTTGATGCTTAGAAGGCAAAAATGAAAGCAACACTGTCAGAGGCAAGTATAGTTTTGGTTTCTTTTCATTAAAATGTTTGGAGTCTTTTGTGTTGTTCAGTTTTGTTGTGGGTTTATTTTTTTAAAAAAGCAACTTTCAGGCTCTACCATAACCAAATCTGTACTCCAATTTTTAAGTTCATCCATCAAATCAGGACATCTCCATTTGCCCACGCTGGTTTCAAACACTGACCCAAAAGAAGAGGGTCAAGCAGCCCCTGGTTGCTTTAAGCTCTACAGACAACCACCTCCTCTGAAAAACATTTTCTTAAATTCACAACATCAGGAAATGCCAAGGAGAAAGAACAGCAAAGTCCCACCTATATGGAACATATATCAATTTCACCAAGAGAAATAAAATTTCCAGGAATATTATCTCCTTTTCATGACTGCATTGGTAAAGATGTGCATAACGCATTGAGATCGCAGCTTGGAAAGAACCTTCTGGTTTGGTCTACTGCAATTTAAGAGAAGATAGACAATGCAAAAAGAAGCCAGAAATGAGGAATCAAATGCAGTCATTGAGAAGATGGAGAGAGGGAAAAAAAAAAAAAAAAAAAAAAAAAAAAAGAGGAAAGGCTAGAAGCATAGCCAAATTTTAATTCTCAAACATAAAGCAGGTCAAACAAATATTTATGATGCAAGATATATAGGTGATTTGTCTCAGAGCAGAGAGATGGCATAAAAGACCTCTGACCAATTACAGTTTCAGGATCTCCAATTTGAATAAACAAAAACTCATAGGGCAAGTTTTAAGAGGCCATTTTTGTTGCAGTTTATTTAAAAGCGCTATGAAGGACCAAGGTCCTACTTACTAACATCTTAACATGCCAATACTGAAATTTCTTTCACGAGCCAGTCCCAGATGCATTATTTAAACACATCTAATTCCTTTCATCACTAAGACTCATTCCCAGCTCGTTCTGCATGAAATATTAAGAAATGGCCTGGGTATACCAAGTAAACTCAGAAAGAAATCAGTTCTTGGCCTCCCTGATTATTCTGTTGACCAGGTAAGCAGAGTGCTGAGTGTTGTGCAGGTGAGGAACACACCAAGAAACAAAAGATATAGTCTAAGAATCAGCTGCAAGGGTAAAAAAAAAAGAGGGATTCTTTTACACTCACCAGGCAGAAACTGCTCTTTTGGGTTTGGTAAGACAGCAGACTATGTCCTGCAGGTGCAGAAAACCCAGGCAACTTGGCTGATATTTGTTCATCTGGTAGATGCTGTGAGACTATGTAGCTATTTTAGAATGTTATGTATTCACATATACCAAACACTGGGGACTAATATGAATTTAATGTATGATTGCAACCATTCATTTTCATTCCTTTGTGGCACCTCAGCTAGCATCAAGGTAACAGGTGCATAAGGCAGCTGAAAGCCATGTTTCTTGTCTACAAAACCTGAAGTGTCACCATAAAACCCCTAAGTTCCACTGTACTTAACCTCCCCAGATCCATTAGGGCTGGTATGGCAAGACAGCATGGAACACCATGGCTGGAAGATAAGAGAGCTTGGTGTCCCCAAACCAGGTCAGCCAGGAGCCAACTTGAAATAGTGACAAGTTGCTTCCAATTTTGGAATAAATTCAGCAGCAGCTTGGAGAACTCCCTTCAAACCCCTGCTATTTTACAGAGAGAAACCCTCTGTCTGGGAGATGAACAAACCATAGCAAGGCCATAGAAAGTGGTTGGGGGAAAGGGAAAATTGTGAGATACAGAAATATTTCTTCAAAATCTAATGCCAAGAAAACGTGTCTCTTCTGTCATAATACAGACAAAAACATGGCTTAGAGTTTAGTACCCAACATTTCTCTCTTAAAATAAGCATTAGCAGGGAGGGAGAGGGCAAATAATTTTTCTTAGAAGGAGGGTTTCCAGACTTGAAAGCCAGCCAGGTATCAGAAGAAGAGCCTATTATAACCACAGTACCTAAATGTGTAGAGAATATGCCATGCTCCTCTTTCATATCAGATGCAATGTGTTGTGCCTTAGGGGCTGAAAACTGCTGCTCTTTTAATCTCTGTGTTGGTACAACTGTGTTTGTAGAAGATTCTTTGTGATGAGATGAGTTTAAACTCATTAATTAACCTTAGCAATTATAATATATCAGAGAAGATGGCTGCAGTCATATGACATAGTTTATGGAAATACACAGAAGTGAAATAAAAAAAAAATATGCGAATGGAAAAAAAGAACAAGGACAAAACCTGGCATGATATTTCACACTGCAGAAATAGTTTTTCAAAATTACCCAAATTTCTTTTTTAAAAACTAAAATGTGTTATGCAAGTCACTATTGTGCTCTTTCTCTCTCAGCTCTGAGATTATAGAAATCAGATTTAGAAAAGATCAGCTAAATCCTATAAAAATACTTTCTCCCAGTGGTATGTTAGCTTCTAACCTGAAAGAACTGAAACATTTTCCATAAATATGGCAGCACAGCACTAATATGATACAGCCTGCAGGCAGCTACTGGGATTTTTGCAGGATTTTCCCTATCACTTATTTCCAATTCAAAATAAGTTCTATACAGATAATGGCTGCTTTACCCTTCCTGGAGAGAAAAGGATTTTTATGATCAAGCTACATCTACTGAGTTTTATAAAATAAAAAAAATAATAATAAAAAAAAGTTTCTGTTGTTTTTGTAACTGATTGCTCCTACAGCATTTCAATTTCCCATTTCATCCAGATAATATTACTACAGTAATAACATATCCTGCAGCTTCTTATATTTAGTCTGTAGAACACCTAAGGAGTTTGGCAGTAATGGCAATCAGCACACAGCCTCTCTCCTCCTGTGCCTTCCATCTTCTCTTCTGTGAATGCTGTAAGTATACATTCCCTTTCTGTTTGTTGCATTTCTTTGCTTTAACATTGAAAGCATTTTTGTTCTTTGAGATGCAAATCAGAAATTACAGTCATACAGTTTGATTTGCAGCAAATCTGTGTGGCTATCCTAAGCTATCAGGATCTAATAAGAGTTGCTGAAGTGGGTGTTCATTATGGATCCACCTCAAAATGCAAAGAAACTCCATCTCACATCTCTTTGGGAGCATTTCTCCAGTTTCTCCCTCACAATGTTTTTCTTGTTCATGTTTAACAGAGAGGAACTAATTTCTGACTTTGTTCCTCCAAGAATGCAGACCTAGAAAGTGCCAAATTCAATCATGAAAGCAGTAGCTGGTTCAACATCCTTCCTGACAGGTTCCAATGACTTCAGGAAGGCTGGAGGGAAAGGAAATGAGAGGAATCCCAGAAACTCTGTACCAAGGAAGAAGGTTCAGCCTTCCCTCACACACATCAGCCAGAAATCACTGTCGAGGGATGAAAACAGATATAAACTTGCTCCAACTTCCAGTTTCTTAGACCCCATAAACCACGACCTGCTAATCTTGAGTTCAGTGGGTTGCATATGATGGCATTCTGAGCTGCAGAGGACAGAGCACATTGCAGGATAAGATCCTGCCTAACACTGCATAATTAAAGAGTAAAGCAGCTCTTCTGTACCTCTGTGAGGCTGCACAATCTGTCACAGCCATAACCCATCAGTCTGCAGATTGCTCCCCCACTACACGCACATCCTCAGAACCCAGTCACAACTTTTCACCCCTCCTTGCACTGTTACCCAGTGCAAGTAAAGCATCTTGCAAAGGAGTTGAGGGGGAGGAAACAAGGCAAATTATAATTGATTAATCACAACTGAGTAGCTTGGAAAAGACCAAGGCTTAGCAGAGGTAAGGGGAGACAAAATGTGGCGTTGAAGTTTTCTGCCTTACCGCATGACAAAATCTGCTCGATCTATTTGTTTGCCGCAGCCGCTCTTTTTCAGGATCCCACCGTTTCCCACCACGGAGCATTTCTTCAGTGGCAGCTGGAAGGGAGTAGCCTAGCAACACAAAACAAGGACTGGTTTTACTGAGGAGAACACACACATCTTTGTAGCAGCCGCTTCTGGAGAAACCCAGGGAGCTGGCAAGGCTTGAAGCGAGGAAAGAAAAGGGAGAATTAGGGGCTAAGGAAAAAAAAAAAAAAGGAGAAGTAGAGAAATTAGCTGATAAGTAGACATAGGATAGGTCTAATCCCCACTCCACAAACCAGGATGCAACAAACGTGATATAGAAGATAACAACCTTTCTGCAAAAGAAAAACTGCCTGAAGTCCTGATGCAGGTACTGACCAAGCCAGGCAGGCAGAGTAAGCCTTCTAGGCAAGCTGCAAGGACACAGGGGAAAAAAAGACAACCGCAGTAAAAAGGAAAATAAAATAATCCATGGAAGTGGCTTTCCTAAGCTGATATACAAAAGGCAGCTCCAGGGCAGACAGGAAGGAAGAAATAGGGAACGAGGTGATGACAGAAAGATCCTGGGAATCAGAAGTCACCCTGGCTTCCTCCATGGTTCTATTGCTGGGACAGGTTACTCTCAAGCCTTAGGCACAGATATTTAGAGCTTGACTGCAGCTCTTTAAATACTCAGCTGCCCAGACACAGCATAAATTAAAATTAGAAAGGGACCATTTTAACAAGCAGCTCTTGTAGCAGCTTAGCAGGGCATTAAAGTGCAAGGTCAAATTGTCATGCTATCTTATGCATCAAACCCAGTCATAAACTGTCTCTGTCCAGTCTTCTGCATTCCAGAGGACATCAAAACTATGGGTGAAACACATTCCTGTCAGCCCCAAGTCATCCACCTTTAGTGAGGTCAGGACAGTCCTTTAAACAGGAAACAGTGCATCAGTGCAGCATTAAAGTGGTGTCAAGATACGAAGGTAAGGCTGTGTGATTCAGTTAAAGGATAGAAAAGAGTTAGTATTCTCTGCATGCCAAAAAAACTGTGCAGGGACTTTTTGTTTCTCGGGTCTGTCAAAACCTGACTTGGCAGTAGAGACAGAAGTTACTGCACAGACCTAGGAGAATGCAAATGCCACAGTGACAGGATGCAGCAGCATCACAGAACAATTCTCCTCTCCAGAAGGACAAGGTAGAATGGTGGCAGCACTTGTCCTGGCTTTCATGTACAGAGCAACATCTAACAATGCATCAGGTATTCACCAGGTAATCACTGTTTGTGGTCCAGAAAACAGACCCAGTGTTACAGCAAGTACTCTACTTATTGCACTTATTTCTAAAGCCTTATTTCTTTTCTTCCTCAGATTTATTTGCTTTATCTTCTTTCCTCACAAAATTAGATTTCACTCAGCTAGTATAAAGGCACAGCATGGTGGGTTTTTTTTTTTTGATGGAAACCATTAAGACATTTTGCTTACTCTAATTCTGGATTAAAATATTCTAAAGCAGAAAAATAAATTTTAGTTTCCTGAAGCCTGGCCAACACTAGGAAACCAGTGGTAGCCCGGCAGAGCAGTACTGGGTATGCAGCTGCATTCTTGTCCTGCATCTGCCTTCTTAAGAACATTTTGTTAATTTACACAGTTATTGAGCTAGCAGCATATCTTGAAATTCAAAGGACATCTTATCTTTGAGGTGTCTCCGACCAAATGAGAGCTCACATGCTCTGTTAGGGGGGGCGAAGGGGTGAGAGAAATCAAAAGAAGAGTAGAAGAGAGATATATTATAAATAGCATCCAATTCTCATTCAAGATATACCAAAACTCCTTCCAAGAGAGCTAGTTTACAAAGGCAAGGCTGTGACAAACCACAGACAAAGGCAGCAGCCATTAACTCTTGCTTTTAGGAGTTGTGGACACACTGTCACATAAATGACATGGCATTAGTACATGTTGAGTGACTTTAGACCCCCAAGGAGTTCCTAAATGCTTAGAAATTCTGAGTTCTGAACATCCTATGAGATTGTTTGAGATTACTTGCTGTCCTTCAAGGGAGTCTTATATCCTGCAATTCTCAAAGATGATAATATTATTGTCATATATGCACGCGGACTTTTGTTTCTAAAAGCATGTGAAGCTTTGAAACTCTTGTCTTTCTTTCTCGAGTCCAAAAAAGCAACAGAACAAGCTCAGGGCTGCCAGGCTGATTTGAGGGAGGCAAAGGAAAATAGAAGGGGCAGATAAAATCACCATGGTTGTTGTCCCATTGCCCAACCTGCAAAGAAATCCACTCCCTCTATGGACTTGGGAAGAATTAAGTTTCCCTGGTTTTGTAAAATAAGACTTGGGCATTACTTGTCATTTCAGCACGAGGCAATTTTCAATCAAGATGGTTATATTTTTAAGATGATGGTGCTATTTGGAGACAATATTATATAGTAAACCCAAATTTGCTTCTAGGTTTCTATTACCAGCAAAATCTGTTTCAGAGGAGTTAGAAAAACCTTCTCATGCTTTCCTTCTTCACCTCCCACAGCTTAATTCTTTGCTAGGCAAATTGTCATCTCATAGCTAACAGCACATAAGTTGCCACAGTATGGGGACAGCTGGCATTTATGCTAAATGCTCACAGAAAGCTTAGTTGGTTTTCTCCTTAGAATTGTAAGCTGGCCTACCAAATGCTGGTTTGGACTGTGAAGTTGTAACAAAAGCATTTCCACCAATAGTGGCTTCCTGAAACTGTTATTTTCATTGTCAACACATTTGTTATTTTCTTCATTCATAAAATTTTAATGAACAGCTGGAGTCTTGTGGGTGGACTAGAAAAAATAGTGCACCATCAGTTCATCTAGTGTAATTGAGAAAATGTTAAAATAAAGGACCAGCTCATCCCCATTTTTAAGCAATCATTACTATGGAATCTGCAAATGCTGTTAACTAAAAGCACCTTGCGCATTGGAAATAAGCTGAATTAATGCCCTTTAAAAATAAGTTTAAAATAATTTTAAAAAGGATTCGATGAGGTGGTTTGTAAAAGGCACCTCCAAACAAAACTATAGATGGAAAGGCACCATTGTCTCATTTTTCCTGGTTTAAAACAATGAAACTACATTGATAATCAATGAAGATGTTCTAGTTTATATTAATGGAAATTAAAGAAGAACCTGCACACAGGACACCCTCCCACCCCACCCCGCCCCAGTGAATTCAATGATAAATAAGCACACAAAGTTACAGATTAAAAACTCACAATTGAATAAGGTACTAATTTAACAAAGCATCTATCCAGTAATTCACTGATTGGTTTCATCATTTATCTAAGTAGAAATAAATCATTCTCATCAGCTAGAAAGAACATTGCATAGTACTAACAAAATATAATTTCTTTTACATAATGCTACTCTAAATCACTTTGATTTCACCGTTAGGTTGTTAATGCACTAATTTTTGCCCACTGTCTGCCAAAGACTTTAATCAGCCACTAAGTTCTTACTGAGAAACTGGGAAAAATTACAGTATTCAGCCCCTGATTTAATGCTGAAGATGTCAGAAACACTGAATACATTGAGAAAGTATATTAGAATTTTTTTTTAATAAGCTTTTTTATTTTCCCAGAGATGCTGTGATTTTATCATCCCTTTTGAGAAGCCAGCATCTTGATGCAAAGGGCGTTGTTCTACTGATTTTCCCAAGGAGCCAGCATAACCCCACAAGCTAACACCAACCCAAATTCAGATATTAATAAAACATTTTGTTGCACCTTTGCATAAGGAAGGAACTGACATTTTAAAGGACAGCCTCTTCATGTCAGCCACAGGTTACACGGCGTTGGTGTTTGAAGCTGTCAGCCATGGCAGGGTGGCAAATGCTCCTTCTTCATTGTTTACAAATCAGCTTCGGTCTGATGGGCCTTTTGTTCCTCCTACAGAGCTGTCAAGACATGACAGCCTGATGGCAACCGGTTCCAAAAAACATCAATGTCAGGGATGGCATATTTTCTGTAGGGACAAGTGGAGGGTAGATA
This sequence comes from Heliangelus exortis, assembly GCF_036169615.1. NCBI lineage: Eukaryota > Metazoa > Chordata > Aves > Apodiformes > Trochilidae > Heliangelus > Heliangelus exortis. The sequence continues at coordinate 154,281,510 of NC_092422.1, read as the reverse complement.
TGGTTCTCTGATTTCCACTCACTCCTCCTCACCAAACAGCTCCAGTCCTGCCCTGACCTGGGAACAGGAGCTCAGAGCAAGAGGTAACCACGGAGAGCAAGGTGGTGACCATCACCGTGGTCAGGATGACAGTTGCTCCTCCAAAAAGAGAAAGTTTTCTGCTCACCTCCCACACTATGCCACTACAGGGAGACAAATAACCTTCTTCTTTCCATCCTTTAGAATTGATATTTTCTCAGGAAAAAAATCCAAACCAAATCAGTTTTCACCAAGAAATCCTCAGGGATAGGTTTGGGGTTTTTAGTGAAAATTTTGAAGAACAAAGATTGACTTTTGTTTTTTCCAAGAAGTTTACCTTTAAAATTGGGTGCATTGTTATGGAAAAGGTCTTGAATGTACTAGTTGATAAATCCAGGCATTTTCTATCATCTATCTGTTCTCAGCCTGGTCTTTCTGTTTGTAGTCAATGACTGAAATAATTGCACAAAATTCGAAACGCATTTAAAATGTTAACAATAGTTTTTGTTTGGAGAGACAGAAGAGAAATGCATTAGAAAGAAAATGCCTTTGTGTGCATAGTGGAAAGGGAGAAATTTTTTTCCACGTGATAAATCTTGAGCAAATGTTGTGGGCTAGAAGACGAGTGCATTTTAACCTATTAAGAAACCACATTGATACTTTACTGGTAGATTTACTGAACACAATATAAATCCTAAATAGTTTCGTGTTCACAAAAAGCTGTATTAGAAAAGCACATTAGTGAAACTGTTGAAAGCTGTATTTCACATGTACAAAATCTGTCAGGATCACAGTCTACGTTCCACTGAGACTTGCTAAATGTGTGTGCTAACTACAACTTATACAAAATTCTCTATATTCCACTAACGTGAAATAATATGTGAAATGCTAAGCAAGAAGCAAGCCAAAAACCTTGCCTCTATGGTAATGCTATCACAAAGCAGAGTATTATAAGGATACTTAACAGACATTTTGTGTGAGATCAGAATGGAGCCTCTGCCAGACTGATGCCAGGTATGCAGCCCTTTTTGTGTATGGTAATCATGAATATAAATAAATAAGCAGAGTATGGTTTTCCAAATTCTGGATACTGCCAAACCCCCATATGTGACTACAAAGCAATTATTACAGGAAGAAACTGTGAGAGTGCCTGACTGTGAAATCCCTGTAGGAGGTAAGAAAATCTTAAAATGACCCTCCAGCTGCGTTTTGTTTCTTTTTTTTTAATAGTTCACTTGCTCCACAAGACACAGCCAGCTAACAAATTATGAAACCTGAAGCTCAATGCTCATAAAAAAAGAAAAGTGGTCCAGGTGGGGTGAGCTTCTCTATAGTACCATGCAAGCATGCCTCAGTCATGCCAGCAGTGTCTATCATGAACTGAAGTGGAATTAAACATTCAACCCTATGCAAACTTTGTGCTCTTCACAGAGACATACTTCAGGCTGTATTCCTTTTCATGATATTAAGATCTAATGAAATATTTATACGGGGACATAGTTCTGCAAAAGACCACTAAGGAGATTGAATGCATCACTCTGCAGCTGCAGGAAACCCTCTTCTATTCCAAAAGGCCACATGGTCTACTAACAGGAGAGCAACCACACACAAAAGAGAGAACACTTTGCAGCATACCTGCATATTCACAAAAAACATGGAGTACCAGTAACTGGCTAGCACTCACTTTCAGTTCAAGCTCTTCTTTAAATAGGAACTTCAAGACTGTGTGCTCTCTAATAGCTTTCCACCCAGCATGAAGTCACTGCAACTGAGTACTTGCTGTGAATTCAAAAGAACATTTCAGATTGCTGCTGCACCATTCAGCTCAATGGAAGCAGCCTTCATACAGCCAGGATAGCCAGTGCAGCAACTGTGGAAAAAAATACTACATTTGGAGAGTGTCACAGTTTATTTTAGAAAACAGACTATTGGTGGTATATCATAAACAGTGTTTTAAATGATGAATGTGCCGGAAATGGTTCCATTTTATGTGACTTTCAAGACAAGGACAAAATAATGGGTGGTAATTCCAAAGTTCTGGAAGATTCCTGGATCCATATTCTATGGACTGAGGTGTACTTGAACCACAAACTTAAAATTTCTTAACTGGATTAATTCAACTGGATTTAAAATGAAAAAAAGGGAATACTTTTTCATGAGTAATTAGAAAAAGGAACTCAACCTACTAGGGGTGAGGATGGTGTACCTAGCTCTGAAAGATGTTAGAGCTTCTAATATTTCCTGAACTGGAATGCCCCAAGGAGGACTTAGGTTTCCTTCCAAATAGCTGCATTTATATGTTCCATGGAGGAACTCGGTCCCATGTAAAATGTACAGTGGAAAATCATGTACGAATTCCTTAGTAAAAAAGCTTGACCAGAATTTGTAAATAATTGCCTATGTTGGCTTCTCTAAACACCTTCTCACACACTTGATTTTTTTTAATTATTTTTTTTATCCTGTGTAGCAATAAGGGTAATCTTTGATTCGTAAATCAAATCACTAAACTCTACCCACAGCCACAGAAATTCTCAGCAAATCCTTCCTTGGACCTGACCACCTCACATCCCCAGACACAATGATGAGCTTCAAGAAAAACCCTATCCCTTGTGTGGGACTCTGCACCTTGTTCTGCTTTGCCAGCACCTCCAGAGTCAGGTACATAACACCCTGACATTTAGGTGATAACTGACTCACACTGTACAGCATTTACACACTTGGCACCAATTCACCTCCTGGTTCACTGTCAAAGACAGTCAGAAACAACAGGTACTCCATTGGCTATTTAACCCTGCACTACAATGAGTGCTTGGCAGAAACCTTATATCTTTTGGGCTTAGAAACATAATTTTCAGATGCTGCTTCTGAACAGTTTGCCCATCTTCCATGTTTTCCCTGTTCCTTTCTTACTCTGCTCCAAGTCTGAGCAGAAGATAAAAAGCTAAGTATATCAAGGTATATAAGTCAGGGTTGCATTGATAAAATGCTCTAAGCTAAAGTCAGTTAAGTGCATTGAAACATTTTTGAGTTTTGACTACATTTCATGGAAACAAGGGGGAATACAAAGGGGAAACACTACTTTCTTAATGTCGTATATGTCTACTAAACAGAGTAATTACTAAGAGTATTTACTATTGACGAGTTATTCTTCACGCCTGGAAAAACCCATTACTGACTTTTAATTTAATCTCCTGCAGTGCAGTGCAGTTTTCTAGCTGAGGAAGTTACTGTATATAGGTGCACATTTAAACATCTATGCACAAAAGTTTTTGTTAAAGCAAATAACTCTTATATTCCAGTTGGAGAAATGTAGACAGAAAACAAATGAAATGGTTGCCCAGTGACAAGGTCCTCCAACTCTGACTGTATTTTCTCCCTCGGTGATTTTGGGATGGAATAGTAGCAAGAAGCTGCAACCAAAACAACAGAGAAAATTGCAGGGTATCTGCTTACATATGGCTGGTGTAAGAATACATAGAAAATGAACTTTTATGTTGAACTAGTCTCTTGTTATCGTATGGAACAATACACAGTCAGGAAAGCCAGGAAAATATTCAGAAATTTTGCAAGACCAACTATTGCTGAGCAAGGGGAACTACTCACTCATTTTTCCAGCTTTACAAAGGATTTCTCAACACAGTTTCCTATCTGTGAAAGGCTATTGCCAGGACCAATCCACAATCAAACCCACAGTTCTTAAGCATTTTTAAAGCCAATGCTAACCCTGCAGAACTGATGCAGGATGTATGTTGCTACAGTGGCATGAGCAGAATACAAATAATGGTGAAACACAACAATAGCCTGCACTGAACATGGATGGGGGTAGGAAAGAGAGCAAGCAGGAGGAGGACTGAAAAAGATGTCAGAAGACCCATCTACATCTATGTGACTGATTTACTAAAAAGCTCATTCAGCCACAGAAACACAGTTTTCTAAAGCCTTATTAGTAGCACACAGTACATGCCATAAATAAGGTTAGTTTCAGCTCAAAAAGAATATAAAGGGCTTCCAATTCTACTTGTATAACAGACAATAACATTTAAACAAAGGAATGGCTCTCTGAATTGCTATGGGCTGATCCCACTGATACGAACAAGTAGCTGCAGCAAAAGAAATCAATCAGCTTATACAGGCACCAAAATACAGATTTAGTTATCATGTGATAGATACTGAAGTTTAAAGCTTTGGCTTTTGTTTTTTAGGCTCTCTTAAAAGCAATACACTTCCATTTAGACTCTTCCATTTAGCTAATATTTTAACTAATGAACTTCTACAAGGAAAACATCCCCTAAACAAAAAACATTTCCTACCTTTGAATCTAAATAGTTCGTATAGATAAATTACATCAACTGAGAATCACTAGTTAAAAAGACATCAAAGACAAGTTGCAAGAACTGATGCCTAGAAAATTTGTAATTAGAGTCTTAGTGGACTTTAAACACAGACTGGTTTGTGGGAGCATGGAAGCACTGTTGACTTTCTTCAGTAGTAGATTATTTTTTTTCTTCTCTCTTAGTGTCAAAAGACTCTTAAGAAAGTTTCACCTATGAGGACAGAGTCTCTTACCTATTTTAAGACAAATTTTAGACCTTGAAAATTCCAATTTTTACAGAACAGATTCAGATTTATTTACTGATCTTTCTTTTGGTAAAAAACTAAACTATTCCCTCTCACTCCAAGTGGATGAAAAAGCCTTTTGACATTGGGCTGCTCAGAAAAAAAATCTACCATGTAATATCATCTTACAGATACAGTGGTTACACTTAAATGCACTGCTGAAGTGGATGAAACAACAGCATGAATCCAGAGAAGTGAGCAATCACTTTTTCCCCCTCCCATACCACACAGTCAAAACAAATACATAAAATACACTAAGAAATAAGAAACGATTTTCAGAATCAGTAAGTGTACCTAGCTCCAAAGAGCTATATCTGGGCCAGGTCAGTAGTCTGCATCAATTTTTATCACCTTATATATTTAGTCTGTCTGTCATTCACAAACCTAGATGGCATGTGAGCTTACTCATATAACTAACAGTAAAAGAAAACCTGACAAACAAGAGTTGAAAAGCAAAGCAAATAACAGTATGCAAAGAAAGCAGTGCAAATAATTTTAAAGACTGCATTTAAAGCAAGGGTATAGGTGAGCATTTAGAGTACTATCATTCTCTAAGGCAGTCTTTCTGCAGAAAAGTATAGCAATGTCAACAGACGTTGCACAAAGTAGGAAAGCCAGCACAATAAGGTTTACATATAATGGTGGCTATCAAATTGTCACCAAATAAGGAAATAAGTAGAGGAAAGTTAAGTGTAATGTCATGTCCAAAGGTTATGAAAACAGAAGTTTAGAAGACCAGGGAGGCAGAAGGGAAAAGCTGCTACAACTACAGAATTAATGAAGTTTCCATAAGCTTCTTATTTTTTTCCAGTAATAAAAAAAAAACAAAAAAAAAAAAAAAAAAAAAAAAAAAACAAAAAAAACAAAAAAACAAAACCAAAACCACCAAACAAAATAACCTCTTTAAAATGTATTTTCACATTCACATTCACACATAGATGCATGAAAGTAAGTAATGAACTTGTTTGAATAACCTACCATGCCATAAACTGATTCGAATAAACACAGCCATTTTTATACCAGTAATAAAACACTTCATAATGCAAGTGTAGAATGGGGAAAAGTGTAATTTTATTATATGACAGTGAAGGGCCCCCCAGAAAAGCAAACAGAAAGGGTGATTTATTGCAAGCCTACACAGAAGTTCATTTGGGACTCAGTCCTCTAATCAGTGCACAATAAAACAGGAAGCTATATTACAGGACCAAACCCAGCCATAAACTGGAGTCTTAGTAATGCAATGTACACATCAGAATCTGAAAATCAGAAGTTCAATAAATTGTGCACTCTGAGGCAGCTGTAAGGTGATTTCAGTTGCAAAGCCCTATCTTTTGTCACTCACTGTCTTGGTGCATCCCTTGCTTTTAGCATCATATGATTCAGGTAATCTAATCCAACTTCCTGCTCTAGGCAGGGTCAACCCCATAAAATTAGGCAGCCTTGGGATTTTTTACCTGCTTCAGTGCCCCTGCATCAGTCCAGTAGTTCCTACCTGCACCTTGCTCCAACCTCCGCACCACGGGCCCGGGGGCCGGCCCAGTCCCTGCCGGGGCTCAGCACCCTGGACAGCTCCGCGACGCCGCTGCCGCTCCCCCGGACACCGACCCCGCCCCGGCTCCCGCCGCTGACCCGCACCCCTCCGCAACCTGTCCCGCACCCCTCCGCAACCTGTGCCGCACCCCCCTCCCCTCTCCCGCACCCCACCTTTCCCTTTCAAACGCTACGGGTAGGCACAAAAGCTTCCTAAGTGGGAACATTTGCTACTTGGATGAAGACAGGGCCTTGAAGGTCCTGCATCTGGGTTGGACCAACCCAAGCACAATTACAAGATGGGTACAGATTAGGTTGAGAGTAGCCCTGAAAAGAAGGACTTGGGGGTGTTGATTGATGAGAAGCTCAGCATGAGCCAGCAGTGTGCTTATGCAGCTCAGAAGGCCAACTGTACCCTAGGATGCATCAAGAGGAGCGTGGCCAGCAGATCAAGAGAGGTGATTCTCCCCCTCTGCTCTGCATTTGTGAGACCTCACCTCGAATACTGCATCCAGTTCTGGTGTTCCCATTATAAGAAGGACATAGATCTGTTGGAATAAGCCCAGAGGAAGGGCACAAAGATGATACAGGGGCTGGAGCACCTCTGCTATGAGGAGAGGCTAAAGGAGCTGGGATTGTTCAGCCTGAAGAAAAGACCCCAGGGGGGCCTAACAGCTGCCTTCTAATACCTGAAGGGAAACTACAGGAAGGCTGGAGAGAGACTTTTAATAAGAGTGTCCAGTGACAGGACAAGGGGAAATGGTCTTACTGAAAAATAGGTGTATTCATCATTCTATGAGTGTATTCTATGAGTGGATAACATCTCTGTCCCCAGTGTGCATGACAGTTTATTAATTAGCCTCATGAGAACCCATCTCTCAGCACTTGCTAGCATGTAACACACCATTTTTAAACACATATCCCTGCCAGACTTGTTTCTCTGGCTGAGAAAACCACTCTACTCTGCCTTTTATACTCATTGTAGCAATTTCATCCTTTTTACAAAGACAGAAGTCACACAAGAAGGGCCATAATCTTCCACCTTTTGGAAATCCACTTGCTTGGATTTTGATACTCCCCAAACCTTATCTTCTAACTTTTCCTTTAGTTTTCTTTATTCATATGAGAAATTTCATGGAAAAAGACAGCACGGGCTGGTTGTTGGCTTTTGGTAAGACATGTAACTGTGTCCTCTAGTTTTATCTTGCCACTCTCTATTTTTAGAGTTTTCTCAGTCAATTAAAGAGAAATATTCAAGAGGTGCTGCACTCCACTCATGTCTGGATAGCCTTTAAAGGGCTTAGAAAAAAAAATATGATAAAATGACATGGTGAATCTTGTGTGTTATACTCCTTCTCAACTGTATCCAGCTAGAAAATGTCACACTGAAAATAAAAATTATGGGTTTTCCCCCTAGTGACCTAATCTCAAAAAATTACCTGTGTTTAAAAGTCAAATTAGATTCTTTTCTCTTTTTGTATTTTACCATCGTTTGTAAACATTCTGCACAGAGTAAGAACACAAGCTGACCACTTAGATCTTTCGCATTTGTGCTTGCATCCTAACAATGCCACTCACAACACCTGGAAACAAAGACCATTCCACTGTAAAAATTAAGGTAACAACTGTGCTTTTTTTCTACTTAATGAGAGTGTAATGACTTCAGAATATGCAGATAGCAAATAGATTAAACAGATTCTTTTTACCAGCATCCCTCTTCTAGTTACATTTTCATGCCGCTCAACATAAATCTGCACTCTTCTTGCTGAGAACAAATGTGGCTCTGTCTTGGATGGTCATAGACTACATTTTCTCATCTTGGTTTTTTATTCAGCTTCTCCTTTGCTTTAGCAATGCATGGCATATTTTGTGTATTTATCTTCATTGTTTCTACCAACAACACAGCCATATTGGCTCAGGAGATGTAAAACAACCATAATAAAGCTTATCAGACTGGTACATCTCCAAGGTATATAATCAAAAGCTATGATCAGTTTAACTGCACAAGGACTCCTTTGCATGGCCACCTGCAGAAGGTAGCTCTTTGCCAAAAAATAACATGACAGTGCAGAGGAACCTCTGGGCATAGAGGCCACATCTGTAATGACAGCTGTAACAGTCACAATGCAGCCCATGGACCAGAGCTGGAAGCCCATATTTCTGACCCACCTCATGCTGTCACAGTGAGAAGAGTAGTTCCTGGAAACAGCTTTACCAAAGATGAACTGGACTTTGTTTGAAGACAAGAAGCAAAGAGCAAGCCAAAGAGGTGGTGAAGAAATGAGCTACTGTGCTACCTCTTGTCAAAAACACTGCTGACCTCACCATTATCATGAACAAAGTTGATAACTGTTATCAACTATGCCTCCCCCCAGATTACCAACACTTGTTTGGTATGAAATAATATCAGTTGGGCTGTCATCTTTTTTAAAGACTAGAGCAGAGATAACCTGGATGCCCATAAATTCAAAACCTTCAAATTTTACTAACACCTTCTTGTCTTTCAAAATTAATTCATTTCAGAGTTAAATCTCAAAGTGAAACCTTATCAGAACTACTGAGCTTCATTGAGATTGTGCATGAAAATCTTGGAAGCCCATGAAATTCACAGTCATTCACAACTTTAAACAAGATTCAGCTGAAATGTTTATGGATACCAAGGAATTACTGGCCTGCATTTTTTTTTCCACAACAAAGTCTAGTTGCAAAGCTTCCACTTAAGCAAAAAACATTTCCCCCAAGGTTTCATTAAGTCTGAAGAGAATACTTCTAGATACAACTGACTGGCAGATACTGCAGTCCAAGTATTAGCATGAAGAGAAGGTAGCTAAAGATAAATTAGCAACAATTCTACATCAGAATTCAAAGTGGGCAACACGTTCACACAGTGTTTGGCAAAGTTATGGGTCAAAGGCTATAGTATTTTCTTTAAATCACTTCTCCCACTCCTACTTAAAATTCAGACATTCAAATTCATTACATCAAAGAAATGCCACAACTCTGCTGAACTTGTGGTAATTGATAAGGAACGGGATTCTACACAGACCTCTGAGCTTGCTGCATACCCACAGACTTTGTCCCACAATAGAACAGGAACAAAACCCATGTGCTTCAGGGTAGGAGCCATATTCTGTCAGGTCACACAGGAACTGAGAGGAAACACTTCATCAGACCTCTTGAGCCTCAGGTATTATGAATGAGATTCATCCCCAGTGTCATAATCCCCTACTAAGGTTACAACACTATACAAGTTGGCCATTCTCTCCCATTTTAGGAGTTTTTATCCCAAGTGCACTCAACTGATAAGCACAAAAGCTGACAAAAAGTAACTCCCACCATGGTCTCACACTCAGAAAATCCCCATGAAATGCCAGGGCTTCAGCCTCACCTCTCAGAAATCTCTCACTAACATCATACACAGTCACATCCAGGACCTTGTGGTAGAGTTAACTTCTCCACAAGCACCTCTCTGCTTCTTCCCACTAAATGGCCCAGGGATACCTCCATACTGGGTCAGTAAAGGGTGAAGAGATAGTCTTTGGAAGAGCATTTCCTAGCAGGATGCAAGATTTCTGGCAGATGGCATTCAGTATGTCTCCCTTTCTCTTTGCTACCATGTACAAGAAAATATTTCAAAATCAAAAAACATTAGGATAAATGCAAAGCTTGGTCAGACAAAATTCTGTAATTTCTAACCTGAAGCATGCATACATAAGGAGAAATATCAAGCTGTAACATGGAGAGTTTTCAACAGGGATTTCACAGGTAAATGAAGTATTGTTAGTTACTGCCAACGTGCTGAATGATGTGCTTTTGTATTCATATATACCACGCACGTATACCTATAAAGCTAGAGTATAACAACAAAAACACAAACACAGACTGCATTTGGTGAGAATAAGCATTAAATAGGGAAAATTATGATGAATCAAACTTCATAAATGAATGAAAAAAATACTGCAATGATTTTGCAATAAACATAACAGAAGGGCAAGTTCTCATTGTTGACCCAGCAGATGAAGTAATATCCTACACAGCTGACTGTACACCCAAGAGATCTTCATTGTCTCTAAACACTGATGTAATTTATACCCATTTGCACAGCCAGAGAAGTGATTTAAAGAACCTAAAGCACAAAAGCAAAGAAGTTCTATCATTCGGTTAACAGTCTAAGAAGCTGCGGGGACAGAATTTAGAAGGTTTTCTCCATAAAATCTATATTTTTCTACAGTGAATTTTAAATTTAGGATAATGGCTAGCATTACTCAGTATTCTGATCACAATAAGGATGTGTGCTGTATTTGCTTTCTGGTTTGGTTGTTGATGTGTTTTAATGATTTGGTAAGGTAACATATTTTACCTTTCTTCTGTGCCTGTTAGACCTAGGTAGCAAACTTTCTAAAAATCAATGTTAGAAGCCATAGTGATGTATTTTGGTATTGCACAGTCTGATGGGCAAAGTCAGCAGTTCCATTCCCATGTTTATACTAGAAGGGATGGTGGAAACAAGATCCAGACTTCTGGAGTCAGTGAGTTACTGGAACTCACTCCTGGGGTATGGTAAAAGCTCCATTATGAGGAGTTTTTCCCATCCAGAAGGAGTAACTGCAGTCCTGTAGCACTAACACACTGCAGCTGAAGCGCAGAGAAATCCTAGAAAAAAAACCCTACAGCTTGAGTTACTTGGGAGGCCAGGCTGGATCTTACGGGTTCCTGCTGCCTTAAGGCTGCTGCACTGGAAATAATGACACAGAGCACATTGCACCTGCAGATCTTAGAAGTATCTGAAGATGTTAAGTAAAGTGGAGCCAATGGAATAAGAACCATCATGATACCCATGCTTGGGATCTGATTTGCAAGCAGCCTTTCTATGGCACTCCAAAAACAGGCAACGGGGATTCCAAATCCCAGAGAATTTACAGGCTGTATTAAAGCTTCTATCATAACTGGTTTATTTTGTTCCTTCCCTCAAATTAAGGTTCCTATTCCTCATTCAAATGAAACTATCACAAATGATTCTCGACAAGTCCTAAAGGTGTGGGAAGAATATCAATGCACAGAGTAAATTGTTCTTAACACATCGCCAAAGTAAAAAATCATTTTTACTCAGCTCATCATTTTTGCAGAGACAGCTTTTTTCTCCCTCGACTACATACCTAGACATCTGTTGAAGGCAAAACAAAGATATGGCAATCAAATGACGAATTTTAAAGTAGAAAACTTTGGTTTTTAATTTAATCCTTCTGTCAGGAATTTGGAGTGCGCTGCCAGTAAACAACAGCTAGGCATATGTTAGTGAAATGAAGAAGACCCTGAAAGCATCATTGGAGGGAAAATGTGGGTTTTTTCCAAAAGAAATCCCATGAATTCTCTCAGAAAGGCTTGTCATCAAAGCCCAACCCATACCTGCTACATTTTTGCAAGTTATATGGTATTCAGCCTTCTTTGGAATGTTTACATATTTGCCAGAAGAAACTTCTTAAGTTTGTAGCTAAAAGGGCTGTTAAGTGGTTGTATTAGACAGGATTATTAGACATTATTATTAGACATTATTATTATTAGACAGTATTACTGTCAAATAAGGAATGCTGCACATCTTAGATTTTCTGTACTTACTCAAGTTTTAAGGAGGCTTCAAAAAGGAGGCACATCTGGCCTGCTAAGGAGATGGTTTACAAAATAGTTTCAATACAGTTTCCAAAAATGTGACCTGTACAACATTAAAATAATACCAAATTCACTTTTAGATGCCACAGGCAAATGTCACTGTATCATGTTAACTGAGACTGGAATTAGGGTAGTTTTGTGACCTAAACAGATAAAAAAAATACACATAGACAAATGTAGGAAACAAAAGAAAGAAATTGATTTTGTGCCTATACTCTTAAATAATGGGTTGGGGGGAGGACTAACAAGACAGGATACTCCCTGTTCTGACATACAAAAAAAACCCTAAACATCTTTACAAAAATAATGCAATGCCATAATGGAGATCTCCCCACTTCAGGAAAATTCAGAGAATAAGTATCAGCAAGAAGATTCTAATTTTGTCCCATTAAAGAAAACCATAATTCAGCTAAAGTTAGATAAATGCCAACTAACCAAAACTCCTGACTACATGTGTAGTGCTTCTGCAAAATCAGCATTTTGCCTCATATTGCCTGTGATTAGTAAGTGCCTGCCTGTTTTGACTTTACATTGCTGTATGAAATTCAGTAACTAGCCAGTTAAACTTCAGATATTAGTGAAGACAGCATAGGAGATGAGCTTAAATTCTACCAATCTGAAAGAAAAAAAAATAACTCCCCCCCCCCCAAAAAAAAAAAAAAAAAAAAACTTATTCAGACCAGCAAACCTTCTGAAGTCCTCCTCTACCTCTGAGTTACCACTGGACAGGGCTGGTAGCTCAATGGCTTAGATTAAGCAAACACAGAATGTCCCAAAACCTCACACAAACATTGAAATCTTGTACGAATTGTGCACAGTCCCCTTTGCACATGGCAAAATAAACATATAGCCTATATCATTTATGTTCATTAAACATAAGGTCTGCCCTAGATTCTGCAATCACCCACCCATGTTAGGTAACTGCTTGTTTCCCCATCCACAAAACAGAGAAAAAACATGAGATCTATACTGCGGGGGTCTGCAGAGCCCTACAAGAGCTAAGCTTATCTTGTTTTAATAAAAAATACTACATCTTCTTACAAATATTGTTTTATCTGTGTTCTTATACCTTCAAAGCCAGGAGAAGGCTATCAGAATAACAAGAAGAACATTATTGCACAGAACTACTATGGGTAATCAAAAAGACATCTACACAGCAAAGGAACAGGCAACAGCAAAGCAACTGCAACCCCCATCTGAAACCAGTCACGAGTACATCATTTCACAGTCGAAAAAACAGCCTTGAAGACCTGTAATTAATTTCTAGAACGCTTTGAATTTTACTCCAGGTGTGCAAATTACCCCCGTATCAAGACTAACAGAGAAGCACTTATGTGGAAGGGGGTTGTCTCCTCTTTATACAGGATTCAAATCCCCACAGCAGGATAAAGCAGAGAAGTCAGAAGAGTTGAGCTGCTGCGTGAGATTCATGCTCCTTCTCTTTATTGCTGCAATGACTCTGTCTCCAAGGGCTATGATAAGCTGCATCAACTCCACAAAACATGACAGCAGCCCAGAAAGCATTAATGGGGGACTCAATTGACCCCCTAACTGCGATTAAAAGGCCAACTAAAAGAGACACTAATAAAGACTGAAAAATAGCAGCTGCAGGTGGGGAGGGCTGGCAGGTACCTAGGAGAGATGTCAGAGCCACAGAAAAAAACACAGTGAGAAAAACAGGATAAAGAACTGAAGAAGCAGACTGGGTAGCTGCCAGCAATGGCTGGGTACAGGGTGCTTGAGCTGGAAACCAGGAGGAAGACAAGCTGAGTTACTCAGATATTAAGGAATCATAGAATCATAGAATCAGCTGGGTTGGAAAGGACTTCAGAGATCATCAAGTCCAACCCTCGATCCACTACCGCTGCAGTTACCAGACCATGGCACTGAGTGCCACATCCAGTCTCTTTTTAAATATCTCCAGGGACGGAGAATCCACCACTTCCCGGGGCAGCCCATTCCAATGCTTGATCACCCTCTCTGTAAAGAAATTCTTTCTAATATCCAACCTAAACCTCCCCTGGCACAACTTGAGACCGTGCCCTCTTGTCTTGCTGAGAGTTGCCTGGGAAAAGAGACCAACCCCCCCCTGGCTACACCCTCCTTTTAGGGAGTTGTAGAGAGTGATGAGGTCTCCCCTGAGCCTCCTCTTCTCCAGGCTGAACAGCCCCAGCTCCCTCAGCCTCACCTCATAGGATCTGTGCTCGAGTCCCTTCACCAGCCTGTTTGCCCTCCTTTGGATCCACTCCAGCACCTCAATCTCCTTCCTGAACTGAGGGGCCCAGAGGAGTCACAAACTCCTCTGAACAGAGGCTCCTTCTGAACAGTCAGACCTAAGGCTCAGCTTCACATGTCTGGGGGATGAATTTTTTTTGCGTGTGTAGCAGGAAAGACAGCAAAGACCTCCTGTATCAGGGACACTGATCCAAAGGTACACTGTAGACAGCAGATATCTTTGACAAGAGCCATCAGAAAAGCACACTAGAATCAGTGAGATTTGAAAAATACTTATTTACTCTTACCCTCTTATATGTAATAGGATTACCCTGAAATACACTTATAGTATAGTGTACATACTAGTTTACCTCACTTCTATATTATCAAAACTACTGCTGCTATCACACAAAAGCTGTATTTACTGTGGTTTTTCATTTTTACCCCTCTCAGTCAGACACCAGCTCGAATTTCAGCTTAGGCATGAAAAGATCCCATCTCAGCTGACAAGCCAGAGTTTTGCTCTTACAGACATAAAGAAAAAGTGCCTATTACAAGAACATGTAATTTCTGAAACCAAGACCTCTGCTAGGTCTCTTAGTAAATCAGCTTTGATTTTGATCTGTCTTGTACATTGTCAGCTCCCAGGAGAAGAAAAGGTACCATAGTTATGTAAAATTTTAACACTTGACAAACATATGATAAAAAAAGCTATTAAGCTAGCAAGATGCTAGTTAGGAGCAAAGCAACATACACTGGCTTGCTTTTCTGTAGCTGAATGTTCTCTGAAGGAATGAAAACTTGTTTTCATCAGTGGGAAAATAAACCTTCAGGATATGAAAGAAGGGACTCTGTTGAGTAAAAAGTTGACATTTTTACAAGCTCACATTTCTGCATATATACACAAGTGAAGCCATTTGCTAGACCTACACTCATAGAGAGAGCATCAGGCTAAGTTCCCTTCACTCCAGCTCCCCCCAGCACTTCTCTGGAACCACTAAACATGAGCCAGTAGCAGCCACTACATTAAGGGCCCTGCCAGGCCAAGCTGGCCTTCCAGGTTACCTTACCCTACAACCCTCAACAAAAGCTGGCAAAGAGAATAAAGTGAAAAGTTATATGAAGTGCAGACCTGGCAGTACTCAGAAGTAGGAGAAAGAAAAGAGAAAGGCTAACAGGGACATTGTGCAAATCAAATCAGTGTGAAAATCAACTTTATATGGTTAGGAAGAGTAATATTGGATGGAGGAAATTGTCATATCAAACTTTGAAGTGCTTGGAAAAAGGGGAAAAGAAGTGCTGAGAGCTTATGTTTAAAAGAATAAAACCAGATATTATCTCTTGCATCCCTAATTGGTACAAATGAAGAGTTCTGCAGCTATGCTCCTTCCAGGATCAAAATGCTAGCAATGAAGCTAACAGGAAGAACCTAATTTACATTGGGATAGAACCACCCCTAACACTTCCTACTTTTGCCTCCATGTTTTTCATCTCTGATGAGAGAAGACTTTGAAATCACAAAATCCAAGTTTCTGATCTTCCCTGGAAAAGATGTTTATTTTGTAGGCTTCACATAACAGCAGGTTTTGGAAAAGTACTCAGCCTTACAAGTGCCCAGTGGGATCAGATACCAAACTTTAAAGAGAAACCACCACTGCTAATTATCACTATATAGGTTCTCTCTACAAGTTCCTCACTTCTCAGATATAGCAATTTCAAAATCCCCAAGCTCTGGGACTATCCAGGCATCCTAACAACAATCTGGGGTAAATTCATGCCTTCAAGAGGATGGTATCTGGTCCTCCCTCAAAAAAAAGTTGCAGAAGATAACATACCCACTACTGCATCAGAAAAACAGGATGCCAGTGATTTCACATCTTTCCTTGGGTCACATGCCAAGGATCTCTGCACTACTTAAAAACAAAACAAATAAATAAAAAATAAAAATAAGCACAACAACTATGGATGACATCGCTTTAATAGGGTATTGTTGACCACTGGGCCATATCATTGCATGCTCCATCCTCATACACAGACATAGAAACCATGATTCCTGGTTATGCACAAGCATATAAAAAAGGCTGCCTTTGCCCTGCAAAAGTAACTGTAGTAGAGTAAGATGGTCACATGGAGAGAGATAGAGAAGTAGAAAAGTGTGCAAAGATTCCTCAAGACTTGCAGACAGTCCACTCACAAGGACTCAAAGAAGCACCAAGTCAGGGATGATTCCCTGCTTATTGGCATGGACAACAAAAAGGATGCTGCCAGATGGGATGGGGGCAAGGAAGAGCAGCCACAAAAAGCTCAATTTTATCTCATCTGAGAGGCTGTTTCAGATTTGCCTTGTATTTTCACTCAGGGCCCATCTTGAAGGGGAATATAAACAAGTATCCTTCAGTCAGTCTAGATGAAGAATTTAAATTGCTGATTCATTAATTGAAAACAAGGGCTCATAAAGGCCAAAAATGGAAAAAAAGTCATTCTTTGTTAACCAGGAAAAAGCCACAAAAACAAATGCACTTGTGCCTAGCAGAACTGTACGTGGCAAAAAAGTACCATTGCCTAAGTCCTGGTCATGCTGAGGTCAACTGGAACATTGCTATTGACTTTGGGGTAACCAGACTTGATGACCTATTTTGCAACACAGTTTGTTCTCATTTCCTCACCATGCTTCTTTTGGTGCTTAACAAACCAGCACTCACACCTCCCTGCCCAGCAACCACCTTGAAAAGATGAATGCAGCCAGTGTGCCAGTCACAGCCACAGTGCTGGGATGAGGGGCAGCAGGCCCTGGGTATCTCTTGGATGGCACATCTTGAACTGGTGAACTGGAACTGCAAGAAATCTGACAAGACTGGAGCCAGGAAAGCAGTGCTGATGAACTTAACTGATATAGTTCTGCTTTTTAAAGGCCTTGCTTAATACTGCAGGGATGAGAAAAAGCTCCTGTCTGCTATATTCGTGTACTGCCCAGAATATCACAGGGGTGCCATAGATCTCTCCCAATTTTTTTGTCTGTGCAGCAAAAGTAGAAGTGGTTCGTCATGTGTGTCTCTTTACTGTAGAGGAAAAGGGTGTTGCAATATTTCTTCCCCATATACTCCCCATGCAGAAACCCTCATTTTAATTGTCTCCAGAGACTTCTAGGGATAGATTTAACTGTGCAGTAACACCACACATGGAATCTGAATGACTATAAAGTGCTTGAGGGAATTGCTATAAAGAGCATCATACTCACACCAAGGATTATTTATCTTTGACTTTCCCATTTCTTCTTCTGGCACAACAGTGGCTCACAGAACAGATCTGTGTGGCCTTTGCATTTATTGTCTCATTTCACCTAAACTATCTCCTATTGAGCCTAGTCCCATCACTTAGATTTGCAGCATTGCTCCTAATAACAAGCTACACTGTGCATATGTCAAGCCCTGCCGCAAGGGAAGGGAGACAAGCCAGTGGGTTTTACATTAAGGAAAAGGCTGGAGATGGCCGGGATGGAAGAATTCCCACTGATGAATTAACCTACAAGTAAGTGAGCCAGCCAAGAAACCAGAATACACTACACATTTCCATTCTACACTCTTATCACATTCACAACCTTGTTAGATATCATCAACAGAAAGAAAATAGTACTTGGTATTACTTCATGGCCTGCAGGTGGGTTTAGTTCAGCTTGGCTCTATACACTGGTAAGTGAAGTCACACAGCAGCAGCTTCACTCAGTCCTCACGGTGCCCCCCAGAGAGGGGGCTCAGTGCTTGCACCTGTCTGTCTGTCTGTCTGTCTGTCTGCCACTGCAAGAAGTACATTCAATTTACTGAGTTAAAGAGATGAGTGAGATGAGCCAACACAGACTGTCAGAGCTGTCATTGCAGCACCCTTGAAAGGAGAAGATATCTCAGTTTTGTTCCCTGTTCAGTCCTGGGTGAATATTATTAAGGAGGAAAGATGAGTGTGTATGTTAGGATTCTAGGTTTGCCTCATGTCATGGTTTAACACTGGCCTGGCAATTAAACCGAGTAACAGACACTCTCTATTAATCTCTCTCTCCTCCCTGATAGAGAAAGGAGAGAGAATAAGGGAGAGAGACTTATGGGTTGGAAACTGAACTACACAACTTTAATGAAACAGTAATGATAAATAGGAAAAAATACTAAATATGTACAAATATACAGGAAAATTGATCCCCCGTTCCTTCACTCTTTTCCCCCAATAACTCTCACATCACCACCGAGGCTGCAGGGCAGCCCTAGGAAAGTCCAGGCTGGAGACTCCTGGAGTTGGCAGTAGTCGGGAGCTGGAGGCAGGAACACACAGATATGGGCTGGCACGGATCAGGAGCACAGGCAGGCGAACGGATGGAATTCTCCCAGGACGCTGAAGCAAAACAGGGAACAGGCGAAGAAGGGGAAGCAGGAAGGGCAGGAAGCTTGTTTGACCCTTGTGAAGCCTCAAATTTATACTATGATGTGTATGGGATGGAATACTCTGTTTGGTCAATTCTGGCATCTATCTTGTCCGTTCCTCCCCAGACGAGGGCTGCAGGTGGGACTTCTTTCTTCCTTCTGGAGGGCAAAATATTCCTCAGAGCTGAACAGAGTCCTTGGCTCTGCACATCAGTCTTTAGCAGTAACCATAAACATCAAGTGTTATCAGTCCTAGACGCAGACACTGTCTGAGAAACTTGCTGTTAATTTCAGCAAGTGCAGCTACTTACAAGAGACTTAGCTGAAAGCAAAAGTACAAGACAGAAAATCACCTTTATCCTGGCCCAAACCAGGACACCTCACTAAGAGCAACATCCAGTGATCTTCCAGCTACAGGAATAACCAGCAACACTAAATACAAACTTGTTCAAGTAGAAAGGTGTCATTAAGCTCTGCACTTCAGAGGATATGGCATTGATGTTTTTGCACCATCTCCAAAAGGAAACTTTGAAAATTCTGAGGGCACCACATGGTTAATTGTCACGGATCTTCCTTACAAACTATCAGAAACTAAGAAATGTACAGAAGTTTAGAAAAAATGGTCTAATTAAAAGAGGTGTAGTTGTTTATCCTACAGAAAAAGACTGTGGGGAGACTTGATAGCAGACATACATGGAAAAGATAAGAGAAAAATGTTCTGAAATTGTAGCCAAGGGGGACTTTTAAGTTAGCCATCAGGAAACACATACCACACATATGGAAAGAGAAGTCCAGCGAAGTACTGGATGGGACTTCCTAGTGTTCTGTGTAATTTCTATTACTGAAAGCTGTAAAAATTTACTAGATAAATATGTCAGGTACAGCCCAGGTAGGGCTGTCTGCCACAGGGCAGAGACAAAGAGGGCAATGACCACTTATTATCTCCTCCACAAAATGACTGTACACAGGTTTCACTCTGATACCATGAGAATGGACTGACAGTGCCCCCGTCAGCCTCCCCTGACATGTATAGCTTTTGTTCTTTACCTACCATGAAATTCCTGTGCCAGAGAATGAAGATGCTGAATTGCACCTTCACGACTTGAGTTCATAGAAAACATTTTAAGTCTCCCAGAGCTAATATTTGGGATATAATTCAGGTAATGTTCTCCTGATCATCTGGAACCCAGTGTCTTTCATCTCAACCTTCTGAAATTGAAGAACATTGGCCCATTACATTTCACACTGAGGAAAATACAGCCATTGAAGACTGACCTCCTATGAGGTGATATTCAGGTAGCTCTACTGTAGCCATTATGCTGGCATGCAGGAACCTTGAACCTCCACCCTAACCCTGCTCACAGATTTTATAGCTGACTTTTAGTTTATACATCAAGGGCTCACTTAGCTCAATGCTCAGAATCATGCTGGCAATAATGTACCCCACGTGAAAATATCCTGCAAATGCCTGGGATTGATGGCCTGGACTCGAACCAATGAGCCTAAGCCGTGGCTTTGAGCTTGAGTATTTCTCTTTCAAATCACCTGCAAACCCAGGCATGCACTTGTGCAACTTGTTCATCTCCACAACATCCATAAACTTGCACTGCCAACACCCCCAAATGCCCTCAGTTTGCAGAAGGTCTAAGACAGTCTTTAAAATTTTTTTTTTGTTTAAAAAGGGGAAAAAAACCCATCATCTCTGTGATGAAAATAACTCTCTCTCAATCTGCATCTGGGATCCCATAAGTCTGCTAAATGCCATGGCCTGATTCATTTCAGCTGGAAAGACATCAGTGCTTTCAGGCACCTTGCCTTTGCATCCCACCATGGACTATCCCTTTAGTCACCACACACCAAACAGGCACCTCAGACTGGTGGTTACTGGCCTGTTGACAGTCAGAGCAGCACAGAGGTAATTGTCCAATTTATACCTAAAAACTCCGAAAACAGCATCAAGCTCTTGTGATCAAGAAGGAGAAAACCAGGCTGAATTTTTGATCCGAGCAACAGCAAGTTAACAATACTTCACCTGCAGGTCCAGCATCACAGGAATCATGATGTAAGAAAACCACTATTGTGTTACTTTCTCAATGTCCAAAATGTCATTTGGAAGCCAGCATCTGCCTCATGGGAGCCATTCAGATGATAAAAATTGTTCAGAAGAGAACCACAGCTCTTCCCCTCCACACCATATCAGGTTGCAAGGACTCTAAATCAACCATGCCTGGCTACATAAGTCAATTTCTGAACTGTAATACAGCAGATTTCTCATTAAATGTAAAGCTGGGCTTACACTCCCCCCTAAGCAAGAAGACATAAAGGATCTTTTGAAAGTCCCTATATAATCCTCCTACATGATTTGTAACCATGCTAGCCCTTCTTAATAGCTTCTGCAGTGGTGTAACCTTCCCTGACTTTCTTCAAAGCCTGCAAACTCTGCTTAAGCCAGGCTTCCACCCCTATTTAGGAATACCTGGAAGAAAAAGGGGGGATATGTCTTTGCTACAGATTATGCTCTTTCTGAACACAAACTGATATCCTGCCACACTCCAGTACAATTCACATGAGCCATTTCAGGAAATCAAATAAATGTATGAAATAAATATGTACTATTTCATCAGTGCCTGCTCACCTGCCACATGGTACATGCCAAGCATGAAATGCAACCAAACCTAAGCCTCAAATAAGCCAACACTGGTAGTAAGCCTATTTTAAAATATTTCACCAAAAAAAGCAGCAATTAAATGTAATGCAATGCAATCACTGAATGATCCAAATATATAGTCAGATATGCAGCAAAAAGTCTATAAACTGACAAGATGACTTCTGAAAATAAAATTCATAATTACTACAAAAGGCAATCAGGTGGCCATGATATAAAGGATAAAGCTTACTCAAGATTTAGACATTGACACCCAAAGAAAAAAAATCTCATTGCACCTGTAGGTGGAAGTCTTGGCATAAAAAGGAACTCACTGCCAGAAAACCCCCTGTATGGAGAAAGAACCTCCGTTTAGCATCTCATCAGTTATATAAAGCTACAATAAAACAAACAAATCTAACTGTGTTGCCTTCGGGCAGATTAGAACCAACTCTTATTTCTATTTTTATACCCTCAGTCAGGCAGCTCGTATGCCCTGTAGTTACTTGTAGCCATGAGAAATTTGCTCTTCCTATAGCTTTGCATCCGAGACCACTTCCTTTAATTATTCTTCTCCTTACAACATTTCCTGCTTATAAAGCAGCAACTTTATGCCCCTGTAAATCACATGAGTTTTGACTAAAAACCCAGAGAACTCCCAGGGCAGTAGTACAGCCTCTCTGGCCACCTTTGGATGCGCTGCCCACTTCCTCTTTGGGTTCAGAATTGCTTTTTTTGCTCTGTGCTTTACAATCCCACAGCATAACATCTGTAGTTGTCACCCTTAGCTACTGCGAAAAATGTTACTTGAGGCAGAAAATTTTGGCTGTGCAGCCTCAAGACCTTCCCCTCCACAGTGTCCCCTTTCTGCCTCCCTCCCTGGGACACCCCATCACCACCCCATCACTCAGCCTTGTTCGGGTTTCTCACCCTGCTGTGGCTTCTTCACACTCAGAGCTGCTCCACACACAGGCTTGCATTTTACCTGTCAGTAACTGTACAGCCACAGGTACAAATAGAAATGAATAAATATGCTCTTTGAAGCATTTTCCAAGTATAAAATCACTCCAATCACGTCACCATGGTGGAATTACTCTCTTGAAAATATCCCATGTCCCACCTTCAGTGAGCTATGCAACAATCCCACAGGGTTCCACACTGTTTTTTGGACTGCTCAGTGTCTATAACAACATAGAAGCTGGACCACATCCCCTCTCCACATACCCAAAATCCCAACAGAGGTGGGATTGATCTGTTGGGGGGGATGGGGGGCTCATGCCCAAAGGCCTGAGGACCTTGTCTGGCAAAGGCACTGGTGTGTGCTCAGATCAACTCTTGTGTTACCTTGGAAAGAGAGTGATGCCCAGTCACTTTGTATTTGAAATAAAAATGTTGAGTTAGGGCAGCCATTCCTCCTTCTTTGCCTGCAGGCCAAACTGACACTTTCCAGCCAGATCGAGTCCTTCCCTTCCTCTCTCTTACACTGGAAAGGTCAGTGTCTATTTATGTATTTGCACTGACTGAGATAAAGCCAGTTTGGCACGTGCATTATTGCAGATAAAGTCCAGAAAACCAGGCTCACCACAGACAGCCTGGCTAAACAGCCTGGCTGGAGATGTTTTAGCAATCCCAAAGAAACCAAAGCACACAGCTGATGATCAACAGAGAAAAAAAGCCACTCCTTGGTCTGCTTTAACTCGTTTCAACAAGAACGTGTTGCCCATTTTCTAGTTAATTACTTCAAACTATATGCATTGCATCCCAGTCTTTTTAGCATACATTTTGATTTTTACCATCAGGCATGTTTTCATCCCATCTATATGGAGTAGTTTCAGAGGTGGACTATGGCTTTTGTTTAACTGACCAAACAGAACAGATGATGCCCTATTTCAGCTTTGCTAACAAGGTACAGAAAACGGTCTGATTACAGTTCTTAGTTAGTCAGTGTGCAGTCAAAGTGAGGGTAGGGGCTTCATTTAACTAAATATTAAGCCAGATTTGAGATCTTAATCACCCTGATGCCAATGGCTAGAGATTATCCAGGATGGAAGGCAAGACTCATGCTCTAGAACAGCAAAATATGCCGGGTCTCTATAGATTGCATTGCATATCCCAGTATACAAAAGGCACTATACAATACAATGGATTGACTAATTCAGAAAGATCTCTTTTTAATTGCATTCTAACATGCAGATGCCACTTCTCAAGAGTACCTCTTTGCCCTTGAGTATACAATATGTTTTTCATGTTTGCAAGAATTAATGTTTATTATGGTTCCAGTTTGAATAAATATATGTAGCTTCAATCAAGAACATAGTTTGTATTACAGTATGCTGGGGAGGAAAAAAAAAAAAAAAAAAAAAGAACCAAAGGGAGAGCACCAAGAAATTCCCCCAAATCCTAATTAAACACTACTCAAAAGAAGTCAGGGAGATATTCTATTTAGACAGTAGAATTAATGAAAATAAATTTAAGAGTTGCTCGTTAAATGCTAGTTCTACAGACACCAAGAAAAATATCAGGACATATATGAAAACCAATATTTCAATGTAGTTCTCCAAGCAGCTATTAATCACAGAGCTTTATTGAGAACAGAGGACTTTGGTACATTAGACTGGTAGCAAAAATTATCAGAGCATTTCTAAAGTCAACACCAAAGGTAATTCATGCCTCCTGGCAACACTGCGGTCCATCAAATCCTAACTTCTATCACTTTCCCATTTTATGCACAATTTTTAGATCATGTGGGTCTAAAATCTGTCCAAACAACACACAGTGCTTGCTTGAAGAGAGGTATCATTGTCCTCTGAATGGGGTTGACATTCCTTACACAGCTGTAGTTTCACATTCCACCTGTACAAAGCCACCGAGCTCCCCCCCACCCCTTCCCAGCATTTGCTGCTCCTACATTTCCCTTTTTACTTTTTTACAATTTTACTTGAACCAAACTGCCATTTTCTTTCCTGGAATGAGTATGTTTTCCCTGTAATCCTTGCCACGCAAAAAGGGGAAGAGCCCACAGACTCTGCACTGAACTCTCTTTCCAAATCTGAATTATTTCCCTGAAATAATTGCAAATTACTCTAGAAGCTGTAGGCTGTAACTGTAAGGCCAGGGAATTTGCTTTGACACAGCACAAGTACCAGCATCAGAAAAGGAGATGATAAAATCTCTGGCCAAATGAGGAATGTTGTAAGCAACTAAAATTAATCAAGCTCACAGAATCTAATGGGTACCCTGGATAAAAATTGTAAATCACACAGCACAATTGTAAAATCATTCAATGTTTCCCAATACAACATTCACCCCAATAACCCAGAAAATATCAGAGAATGTCTCCATCTAACACTCACAGGTATTCTTCCATGCCCTTCTTTTCCCTACTTTTATATTAAAGGCAAGAATTTAAACTCTTAATTAATAATTTTAAAAATCCTGCCTTTCTCCTGATCCCAAAGTATCCAGAAACAGCTGCCAGCTTTCTGAGATATATTTGTGGCTTGAAGCTACTTCTTTTGGATTTTTAAAACGCCATTTATGATACCTGTTCATGAGAAGCTCACTGCAAACAGATTTTCTTCTACCTGAGAGCATTTTGCAGGTGAAACTTCAGAACAGATTTGGAGCAGCTGGGGAGTCAGACTTTAGCAATATGAAATAATTTACTGGTACCAAATGTGTCAAATTGCTTCAGGTGAAATACAATAACACCAGATTTTTTTTTCATTGAATTATTTTATTTTGTCATATTAAAAAGTTAAAGCTTAATATTTGAAATTTCTTTTGAAGTGCATTCTTTCTTCTACCTTCCAGAACAGTACTTTACATGCATAGTGAAAAGTTCCATTTGATTTAAATATTTCTTTGACTTTTGGAGGGAAGGGGAAAGCAGACCTTAGAAATTCACCTAGGTTCTTGCTTGCTATAGGCTTTTGCCAACAAAAAAGGAAAAAAAACCTATTATTTGCATAAGCATCTAAATACTGGGGTGAGGGGTCTCTTTCCCCCTGATGGTAAAAGTGTCTGAAATTTGCTTTTGAAATGGTAAGGAAGAAAAGGGAAGGAATGCAAAATTATTTCAAAGAAAACATTTGAAACTGAGACTTGTTTTATTCTCTAACTCAAAAGGAGGTGAATGTTAGCTCATGTTTCTCTCACATGGTTTTGAGTTACATCCCAGCTGCTCCTGTCCTGACATCACATTTACTCATAACATTGGAAAATTACTATAGGCATACATGGAAGCCTGGTTTCTTCCATTCTAGTCAGACAGCATAGGGTGGAAAATGCTTGTCAAGCCTCCTGTCATGCCTCAGTTTGAGGAAACAGGACCAGAGTTGCACAGCTAAATTTCCAGGCTGAAGAGCAAGATGGTTGTTTGTCTCTCCCCTGAGAGGGACAGGACTTCTGAGCACTCACCCACACATGGTTCCATTTTCTGTGTAACAGTTGGAATGCAGCAGAGAGAAAATGCATTTACAGGTTACCCGTGGCCTTTAGTGGCCAACATGGGAGCCCAGCTTTTCAGAGGTTTATCCAGTGATGCCACTGAGCTCAAGTGCAGATGTGTCACCTGCAGCTCTGAACTCTGAGTGCCCCCAGCTATGTTTTAAAACCACAAACTAATGCTGAAACTTCAAGTCTACAGGAAAAGCTTTTAAAAAGCTGTGTAGGTATGCAGCAGGAATAATCTCTCATATAAAGCTACACCTATAGCTACAAGCAGACTCCACACTTTTTGTCTCCTAAGAGTGGTAAATAATGCTGTAGATCACAGCAAGTAATACAACAAAGCTGCTGTCACTAAATGTTTGGTTGTAGTTGAAATGACACAGCATTATCCAACAGCTCCAGGCAATGATTCCATAATAGGTGCTGGGAGATGAGATGCAGGTGGGATGCCCACCCTTACAGCACCTCAGGACATCTGTGATGAGCCACATCCTGCTCCACATCTTCTCCTGATGATCAGGTATTGACAACGAGCCACTAGCAGTTTCTCCCTGGAGTGGCAAAGATGGAGCCATCTGTGTAATACTTCATTTCTGTTTCAAAAAAATTAAATTCTAGAAATTAGAGGGAAAATGAAACTCAGAGAGGGGAACAATAGGAGGAGCCACTTCCAGCAGATTGAATTGTTGGTTCATGCAGAACTCTGCAACTTCAAATTTTGTTCTCATAAGCAGCAATTAAATTCTGGATTACTATTTCCACAGGAAAGCTTTTTTTTTTTTTCCTTTTGTAAATTTCTCCCTTGGCTAATCAAAAACTTTAAAAAAAAATAAAAGGAAGAGAAATATAATGAAGTCTGGGGTTGAAAAGAGCTACCAGTGGAGCTGATTGAAAGAGAAAACAGATGAAATATTACATTGAAAAAAGGTAAAATGAAATGTCATAACACCACCAAAACCTTTTAACCTTTTCAATTCAAAGAAAAAAATGAAAAATGAATGAACAGATACTAAATTTATATTTTGATGAAAAAGCATTTTTATCAGAAAAGCATTCCATTAGAAAATGTTGAACCAGCTGTAAAAACTTTATCTACAGATGACTCAGAAGAAAAAGTATTCTACTTTGTATTATTCACATTTAAAAATAAGTGACATTTTACATATTAAATTCTGACACAGTTGTATTATTTCTGTATAAACTTCCACTGATGCATAGCCAGCTTCCTCTATGCCATAAAATACAGCAAGTTTCCTATTTAGTTTTGAGTTACTTTATCCTGTAAGTTAATAACTACTTCAGGACTGAGAATTCTTCTGCAAGCACAAAATGGCTTAAGCCCAGAAGATTAATGTAGATGGAGCCTTTTTTATTTATTCTGGAGGAAATATTTTTTCGATTATATCAACATAGCTGCGGCCTTTTACATTCCTGTTGCATCCCCTGAGCATTTCAGAATATTGCCCACATTTTATGAGTGGTTTTAAGCTTCTAGATATTTTTTGAAAGGAATATTCATCTCCACAAAAATCGCTTGCTGTTGCTAGCAAACCCATAGACACTATTCTTCAAAGTAGAAGCCTGAAAAATTTAGGCAAGTATTCTTCTTGAAACGAAGAGAGAGGTAGAAAAATACTTTATTTAAGAATGTGCTGCAAATAAATCTTCCTAAGCTTTTAAGCCTTGCAGAATTTCATCTGATAGAAGTTTACAAAGCTTCTTTGGGAAAAATACATAGGGGAAAGGGAAAAAAAAGAAAAGGGAAAAGAGGGAAGAGGGAAGGAGGGAAGGAGGGAAGGAGGGAAGGAGGGAAGGAGGGAAGGAGGGAAGGAGGGAAGGAGGGAAGGAGGGAAAAGGAAAAAGGAAAAAGGAAAAAGGAAAAAGGAAAAAGGAAAAAGGAAAAAAGGAAAAAAGGAAAAAGGAAAAAGGAAAAAGGAAAAAGGAAAAAGGAAAAAGGAAAAAGGAAAAAGGAAAAAGGAAAAAGGAAAAAGGAAAAAGGAAAAAGGAAAAAGGAAAAAGGAAAAAGGAAAAAGGAAAATGGAAAAAGTAGCAGTAAGCAGCACTTTCTATCTGCCTCAAAGGAAGGGAGAGAAATTCACTCCATCCTGGCAGCTCCTTTCCAGCTGTACTGCAAGAAAAGCTTAATCTCCATGCAGTCTCAGCAATGACTTGTTTGTTGAGCTTGCAGAGACAGAGCATCTGGGGAGCAGCCCGAGGGAGACAGAGAGGTCCATTAGCCGAGTGACCAGACAGCAGACTGGACAGGACACAGCTGTAACATTGCTCCTCCAGATGATGCCTTAACACAGAAAGTGGCTGTTTCCATCTCTTTCTTACACTGCAGCTTCCCCTCACTCTTCCTCCACTAAAGAAACTCATTTGAAGTCATAACTCTGTTGCTGAGATCATAGACTCACTAAGGTTGGAAAAGACCTCAAGATCATCAAGTCCAACCCTTGACCCAACACCACCTTGCCAACTAAACCATGTCCTGAAGGCCCATGTGCACATGGTTTTTTAACATCTCCAGGGATGGTGACTCCACCACTTCCCCAGGCAGCCTATTCCCATGCTTGGACACTTTTTTCAGTGAAGAAATTTTTCCTAATATCCAATCTAAACCTCCCCTGGTGCAACTTCAGGCCGTTTCCTCTTGTCCTGTCACCAGTTACATGGGAAAAGAGACTGATTCCCACCTCACTACAGCCTCCTTTAAGGTAGTGGTAGAGGGTCTTCCCTCAGATTCTCTTCCTCAGACTAAATAACCAAGTTCCCTGCAATGTTCCTTATGATAGTTGAACTCTATACCCATCACCAGCTTTCTTGCCCTTCTCTGGACATGCCTCAGCACCTCAATGTCCTTCCTGTAGCTAGGGAACTGAACACAATATTCAAGGTGCAGCCTCACCAGCACTTAACACAAGGGGAAGATCTCAAAAAAATATTGGTTTTTTGGTTTTGGTTTTGTTTCTTTTAATAAATAACCTTTTTGATGCTTTATTTGCAGGATGAGTTTAACAAGTAAGAACTCTGCTACATGTTTAATTGAAACAGCAGCAATTGAAAAGCTTGGTGTGAATGACTGAACACTGTCGAGAGGCTTATTAAATACTCATACCTTTAATTTGAGAAATTAAAAGTAATATGTAAATTCATTAATATATCTAGATGTTTAGCTTTCTTTAAATATGTAGCCACATAAAACATCTCTCCTCCCACATACAAAACTCAGTACAATAAAGTTATTATTTAGCATCAGGTCACACATTACTTAAAAAAACCCAATAAATCTAGCTCAATATTACAAATTCCCAGCACCCAAAACCTCTGCACTTAACCCAAAACACCTCTGCTGAACATCAACAATCTGCTTGTAATATTCAAAACACAGCAAGAATTGACAAAAGCCAAGTTGTTGGCTTCTGTTACTGGGCTCACATTGCTTGCCATGAAGAAACTTCTTTAACTTAGAAATAACCTGGACACCAGAAGACATAGCACTGTCATATATTAGCTAAACAGATCTGAACTGAAGCAATCTTAGATGAGTAATCATGGTCCAAGCAAGCATGATCATTGACTGAAATGCAGAAATCACCATCTTAAATAGCCAGAACATAGCATGTTACAAATCAAGATGGGTGGCTCAATCTCAACCCTTGTGTATATCCATCTGCACACCAGGAAAGCAGCCAGGGAAATACTAAGATGCATACAAACATAATTTTCAGAACACAGAAGTAAAAAAGCAGAGGTTACTTACCTGTGGGAAGAGAGAGTAAGTTGCATTGTCGATAGTGACAGAATATAAAAATTCCCCATCAAACCAGAGATTCTTTCCCATTGGGGAGTTATGCTTTGTCATAGCAAAGAGCTGCCCAGGGTCACAGCATTCTTCCAGCAGCTTCCTAGTGAAGGCAACCAAAAGAGAAAGAGCTGCATTAATTATCACCTTAGATCTCCTTCTCTGATAACCACCCCTCCTCCTCACACCTGAGATCCTGCCACTCTCAAATATTTCAAAGCAAGGCATTCATCTTCCCCAGCCAGCAGATGAACCATCGGTGACTCTTTTTGACTTACAGAAGGGCCATCAAACCTGATTTTATTTCGTAAAAACTTAGAAACAGACAGTAAAAAAATTAAACCTAAACTTCACTTTTGAGTGGCATTGAAATAGAACCAAGATTCAGCAAAAGAAATGCCATAATTTGCAACCCATTCATTCTAAATGAGAAAAAAAAACTGGTCTCCAAAAAGTACAAAAATCAGAGAAGTTCCTTTGAAAATAAAATCTAAGGTAGATGAAATCTCAGTATTAAATCTTATGAAGAGAAGGCCTCCTGAAACACCATATTTACATAACTTAAGTACAGAAAAACTTGATATCTCTTTCCATTTACTATATACCCTTGTGCTACATTCACAGCAGTGATTAGAACCTGCCTTCTAACTGAAGTCCAACCTGAGTGATCCCTGTACTTATCTATCTATCTATCTATCTATCTTTATTTTACTTTTTGTGTCCTCTCCCAAACTGCATATTCTCTTACACAGTCATTTCCCCAGAATACTTATTACTCAGCTTGGATAGAAATTTGAGAGCTGATGAGGTGGTTGAAGGGATGTATTGAGCAAAAATTCTGTATCACAGCAAGGTCAGCAATTAATATCCTAATATAAAGAATGATGAAAATCTCTTGATATCTGCAGGGCAGGAATATCCTATCTCTCCAAAGCCTGCAGAGGAGTAGATCTTCAGTTTAGAATTTGAATTTTTGGCACTTCAGGTTTAGGCTGATACTTTTTTTCCCCTGCTTCCTTAAGAGATAATTGGCTTCTCAAATTACAGCCTCCCCTCAGATTTATAGAAAAGCTGGAGTTCCCTGAATTTCTTGGTCTGAACAAAGTTTTTAAATTTTTACTCCTTGCATCATTCCTGCCGTTATTTTCTCTTTTTTTCCAAATCCATCCCTAAATAATCCAAGCCTGGAAATAATATTTCTAGGGTAGCCACCCCCTGCCAACTACAGGGATAAAATGACCTCTTGGTTATTACCCATGTGTTCCACGTCCAAGGTAGAAGCAGTTATCTGATTAACCATTTACCACTATTTTTGCTGCCTATGCTTCCCAGGATGGCAGCATCCATCTGTAACTGCAACCTGCACTTTGGCTTGCTAAATGTGAGATTTTACACATCTCTCTATTGAAAATTAGGAAGCTTAGCAAGAAATCTGGGACACTGTGTCTCCTGGGACTGTCCCCTGGATTAGTTGCTGCCTTGCTTCTTTTCTCATCTGAAAAATGTATCAGCAATATTTTAACGTCAGAATGCAGATCACTGATTAAAAGAAATGCAGAGGATCAAGGAGTAATTGAGCAAGTTTACACACGTACACATCCTAAAGTCATCCACTCAATGATCATTACCATCTACGAACATAAAATAAAAATAAAAATCTAGCCCTATATCCCATCTCCAATGGCAGGCAGTAGCTAATGCTTACAGCTAGAAGAGTCCTCTCATATAGACACATAATGGCTAACCTGTGGACATTTTTGCTCCAAACCTGAGAAATTCATGGCTCTACAGAAGCTATTCAGTAACAGTAAAATCCCTTATTCACTTGCAATCAGTGTGGCCACATGAACTCATAGTTACAGTTGGCACTTGGCTTCCGAATATTCTTTGAAAACATCTTTAGTTGGGTTTGGTGACACACAATGAATTGCTCTTTCCCAACGAGCTCAGAATAATACTTGTAACTGGGGGTTATCTTGAAGAAATCACTGAGGCTTTGAGGTTTTCATGGTGTATAATGTACCCTATTATTCAAGGGGTACAAGGCATGCTAGCCTGAACTGAAAGGGGAATGTAATGTTCTTCTCTTATCAGGGCAGATATCCCACACATCAAACTCTTGGTTCAAGAGTTGCCCCTATACCAAAGCTGTGTGCAGAACATGAGTAGCCACAATGAGTTTACTAGGGAGATGGAGGCTGTCACCTTTCTGCTGCCCCCAGATGCTAAGGGACAAAGTGACTGAAATCCAAGTCATACAAGACAGAGCCAGGTCTTTCTCCTTCACATAAAAACCAAAATCACCTTCAGCCTTGTCAAGTATCTTGGCACCACCCTGCTCTACAGTGGACTCCACCCCACCTGATGAAATGAGGTGAAATTTAAGACTACCCTCAGCACAGCTATGTGGAGTATGATCTTAAAATGGCCCTCTGAAGAACATCATGGACAAGGACCAAAATAATAAGAGAAGTGCCAATGCTAATGCTCTTGATATTCACAAAAGCATACCTAATTGGTTATTTTTGGGAAAGGAGCACGAGTTTAAGCTCTAACTAAAATTAAGACCTTTGCCAAAAACAAGATCAAAATCAAGAATACAGTGCTCTGCACAGGTTCATTTCTGAAAATCACGTTACCTAAGCTTGAGGAATAGGTCTAAATGCAATGAAAAAGAAATATGAAAAAGTGGACACCACAGAGCAGAACAGAGAGATAATCTGATTTGCTTCCCAGCCAAGCTTTCTATAATATGATAAGATTTTATGAAGACTAAACTCATGACAGTTTTTCTTTTCACATTTATTATTATATCTTTCTTTGTTATGAAACTTTCAGCCTATTTCAAACCCCTTGCAGCAGTTCCTGGTGTCTGGACTTCACAAGGATCATGTAATATTTCCCTCATCTGCCTCAAGAGAGGAAAGTTAGTAGGACAATAAAAAGGTCACAGTCAGAAGCAAATCATGTACTGAACTGCCTGGTGCTGCAACCTACATGAAAGAAAAAAGGTTACAGACCATTGGTACTTCTCAGGATAAAGACAGTTTATGAAAACAACCCTCATTAGCCTAGCAGTACAGCTGTGCATGACTTTTTAAAGTGAGTAAGAAATTTTATCTACAAACCATTAGATATTTTTTCTCCACATTTCCAAACTAAAAGTTAGAAGGGAAAATTACATAATCAAGTACTTCCATCTTTTCTGCCTCATCAGTATCTTTTCCTTTAGAACTTTCTGCCAGTCTTTCTGAGGTACCCAAAAAGGGAAACAAAGTAACTTACGTGACCTCAGAACATTGTCTCTTTAGGGGTTCACAGTTCTAAAATCAATGAACAAAACATTTGGTGCCACCCACATAACACAGTTAGCAGTTCTGTTTTCCAGACCTTTAAAACTGTTTTTCTCTCCTCTGTGTTGGGCTCCTCTCTCTTTGCTGTGCTGGTCCAGTACAAACAAAAGCTGTTGCCTTGCAGCAGGCAAAATGTGAGCTGTTAGCCATTTCAGTGTATCAGCCTAAGCTGGGACTGATTTTGTGAAACTCTTTTTTATCTTTTATTTCTTTGGAAATGTCCAAGTGATTTTTATTTTTTTTTTTCCAAGAAAGGTTCGAAGCATCATGAAAAATGTTTTGAGTATTTTTTTTTTCCTCCATTCTCCTCTCAAACAAAACAAAAGAGATATACTTTGAGCTTAAGATTTCAAGGATCTTAAGTCTTTCATCCATTTTTAGAAGAAGCAGTAGCAACAGTGTTGCACGGCACACCTGTAATTCCCCAAGCTTGCCCAAATTCTGTTCTCTCAACACTGAATTGTGGCTGAGCTCAGTTTTTGAATCTTCATATTATTCTGGATTATTTAATCTCTATCAGGTTCTCCTTTTAATTTAAACTCAAATTTCAGATATGCAGTTATTTTAGTTGTTTATGCATCCTTTCTCTGATCAAAACCCTGCATTTTAAGGAAAACAATTGAAAGGATATACTTTTCTATCACTGTAAACAGGTATGATTCTTTTAATAGCATCCCAACTATTTATTTCATACCTTCATTAGTATTGCAAGTGCAAAGGAAAACTGAACTGTGCAACACTGAGATTGTAGAAATATAAATGAAGCCAAAATTTGGTAGGCACCATCTTAGTTATTGAACAATGCTGGAGAACTAGAAGAAACCTTGGTATTTCTCAGTCAACAAACACCTACCTGAACAAGTCTTAAGTTTACCTTCCCTCCTGACAAGTTGTTTGGTTTTTTTTACTTACAAACTGAGCGGATTTGATTTGGAAAACTACTGAAACACAGAATTGTTACCCTCTTTTCAGCGAAAATACATTTTGATTCATGCAAACTCGTTTCAAACTGCAGTACACAAAGCCTGCTTATAAGCTTTGAAACATAAATTATAACGTAGAAACTACAATGTAGGAATTATGGAAATTGAATTCTACTATTTGGTCAGATGATGTTTTTCTAAGGCTCTCCTACCAGAAGCATAAAAAGCTGTATGTAAGAAAAACCACCACAAGCTGTGACTTGCAGTAGCAAAACCAGCACCTTAGTGCTGCTTTGGTACTCATGAAGTGAAATCTATGGGAATGCAGAATGCCTCCACTTATCCCTGTTGTTCCAAATGAAACCCTAACCACATCCAGGAGGGACAGGAGCTGTGACTCTTCACCTCACCCAGGAACTGCAACTAACAGCCACATTCCCTTGGGAAGTGATGAATTTGAGCCTGAGCTGACGGTTTCTGGGCAGCAGCCAGCAGCTGAAGAGAAGTAACCTCACATGATGCTGGAATTCACTGGCACTGCACCAAACTGCTCTTTTGCTTTGCTAATGCCACCACCACTGGTCCCTTAATATGACAACTGTGTTTGAGGGCCCATCCCAGGGAAGACATAATGTTCATTTTGTTTCATTTGCAGTAGTTGAAAGGTAAACACCTCTATCCAAGTCACTCTGACTCTTTCACTGCAAAGATAGTGTCTTGGAGGGTGGGATCCATCTCAAACTAAAGCTATTCCCTCTCTAATAACCATAAAGAGACAAACTACCATAGATGGAGACCTCTGTGTTGGGTAGTTTAAGTCCAGTCGATGAAGACTGGACCAGAAGTCCAGACCTGCTGCTTCAGATACTAGAAAACCTACCACGTTCATGTGAGCTGCAAGGGGGAGACTGTAGGTCTTCTGCCTGTCTGCAGCATCTCACAGAAGGATGCCAGCAGCCTCACTTAGTGGGCTTCAAGCCCTGTTCATACAGCCCTCACAGAGCTCTGGAAGTATTACAGAACACTCCACACCAAAGTGCCCCCATGCCCTGATCCCAGAAAATCCATAAGGAGTTTTTTACTAATTTAGTTGGTTAAAGTCACGACCTTCCAGAAGGTGAACTGGTCAGGAAAAAAACAAACCTAAACAAACCAACAAAAAAAAGAAACAAGCACATTTTTTCCTCTGAGTTCAGTGATTCTTCTACATGCTGACATATGGCTTCTCACAGATGAAAATGAATGGTAAAATTACCACAGATTAAAACAGAACCATCTACCTGAAACATACTTTGGACTGGAATTTCTGCTGTTTGCTGTTACAAGCTTCATTTTTAAAGCACTTATGTTAACATGTTTTAAATCTTGTCTGAGTACTAGGTGCTATAACATCTGTTTCACTGATGCAAATACTTTGCTAAGTGCAGTAAGTGCATTAAAGCAAAGGAAAAACACATCCAATTTGGAATGTCTTTACATTTGAAGTTCCAATTCCAAGTCTTTTCAAGTCAATTTTTCCTCTGGTGATGCCACAGAAAAAAAGTTAAACAGCAATCATCTTGCACTCATCTTTAACTCTACCATATTTGAATTCTGGATATTGCCTGTGAAACAGATGAAGTGAAACTCATCAGCTCTGAATTGAAATGAATCTGCTCTTACAGGGAAGTTCAGCTGACATGATGCTTTAGTAGTCACCTCCAAACACCTATACCAGGAACAAAAGGCTACATACACTCTCTGTCTTCACAGATTGCTGACCTGTAGGCTCAGCAAAAAAAAAAAAAAAAAAAAAAATCAAGTTTATTGATGATCATCAGGTATAGTGCAGAATTGAGACACTGGTATGACAAACCAAAAGCAAAAACAAATGCTAAGCTTGTTGTGGACCACAGGTTTTCTCTTTTGCAGGGGCTGAATGACAACTACATGTTGTATTAATTGATCTGTGATGGAGGAATTCTCAGTGGATAAGGCAATATATTGCACTCATGCAACAGTCTATGGGTGTGCTTCAAGTCTCAGTGTTCTTCCTAAGATACTCACCCCACCAAAGCCCAGCCACCACAGTTAGGCACCTATTTTATGTTGGTCATCTAGCCTTTTACACAGACTAGATGTGACAAGGAAGGAAATCTAGAAGTCAGGACAATTACCCTACCCTAACACAGGTATCTAAAGCAGAAGAGGGCTGTCAATATCTGCAAATACCTCTGCCTGCCTATTACCTATAGCAGAAGGAAACTATAGTAGGAGTGCTAGTGAAGAAACCTTACTTTTAGACAGGATCTGCTACATCTATAGCTGACTATATACCCCAAAAATCTGTTGCTTATCCCCTTGGCTACGCAATAGGAACACAATGGCAGGAAAATCTGGGTTTTCTTCTTTCTGAACATATCTCAGTAAAAACAACTGCTGTATACCTTACTCCCCTCTAGCACCTCATTAGAAAGGATAAAATGCAGATGCAGAAATAAACTTTTGCCATTTGCTCTCAACAGTGCTGTCAACTTACAGATAACTATGAAAAACATCTCTTGTGATTACTTAAAGCATGCTTGGACCTCCACTCCAGTGCTCACTACTGCAAAGCAGCCTAACTGGTACCTAACAGGAGGGATGGAAGAGTCTGACATTTTCCCATTTTCCACCCACATCACCTCATTTCTGAGTCACACCACTCCTTCACTGGCAACCTAGCAAAGTCCCTTCATCACAGCACCAGTTAGTTCTTCATTGTTCTTCACCAGAACTATGCACTTTGATTCCAGAAGTTCCTGGGTCAGACACAAGTAGCCAGGACCTAAGCACTCCATGTTTCCTCTACACACGTGCTCTGCATTTATTTCAGTCAATATCTGCTTCCACAGGACATGCAAAGGTTTATCATCTGAGCTATTTCAGACCCTAAGAGGAGCTGGCAGGATTCCCCTGAATGCTTCCCCCAACCAGATAGAAAGAATTTGCTGGTGTAATGAGGGCACATAAACTTGGCCTTTCAGGACAAATACTGACATGGTGCTTAAAGCCCAGTTTCTGAACTTCACATTTCCAAAGCTCCCAGAATTTCACAGGCACATCAGTCAGGGCTCTAAAACAGTCCTTAGCATAATCTAAACAGCTTTGGCCACCAAGTTTATCCCTTATTTACCATTCCAGCTTCCAACTCAATGCACACTGTTTTGCCATTACTGTTAAACAACTGATATTTGGCAGCACTCACTGCAAACACAGAGTTTCACAACAAACCACAACATCTAGCAGTTCCTCTTTGGGGGCTTGAAGGTGGGCAGGTTGCCTAAACAGGCCTGGAAGAAGCAGCAGAGGTAGAAACCAGGCAGTTGCTTGACAGTGGAAAGAAGAGGTAAGGAGGAGAGAGGAACCACATTTGAGTTACTCTACACTGGTTTGCTGCACTATGCTCTGTGCTGCTGGGAATAAGTCAGGAACGCACAACCCTTGTTACCCAGAGTAATCAAAAAGCTTCCCTGGGGAATAAACACAATTTATGTACCAAGCTCTTTTAGGTCTGAAATCCTGGCTAGAAAATCAACACATCTAACTTCAGCCCTCTGTCTAATCTGGTGGCCTTTAACAAGACAACACTAAATGCGAAATGAGACTTCCTGAAAGCCTGTCAAAAGCAAAACTGCAGAGATTACTACACACTATGACTCCTACCTAACTTTGCCAAGATGTTTATTTTCCACCTACCTCTCCTGCCTTTGCCATCTGCTGGACTTGCCCCCATCTATGCAATCACACCTCCTCTGCACAGGCGCGTCAGGGAAACCCGAGGGTTCCAGTGCTGCAAAACAGTTTCCCTAAAGCTATGGGAAATCTTCCTGCCAGAATTCAAGCCTGGGGTTTTACTTTCCCTCTTCTTTCTGCTCCACTGGTTGAGAGTTTTCCCTTGTTCTTAGACTTCTTTAATCTCAAAAGCCCAGTTACAGGATTCATTAGAGGTAAGGTAGTAAAGAGGTGACCTGTTGCTGTTTAGATAACCACCTGGTGTTTTACAGCAATGCAAAACATGCTACCTTGTAATACCTGTGAGAATCATATACAGTGCAACATCATGAAATTCTAAATAAAAGCAAAACCTGAAGCATACACATATCACAGGGAACTATTTTTGCTTGAAGGACTGTTGAAATCCTACAGCTAATTAGCTGCCATGCTCTAGTTTTCATGGACTACCCCCAATCCAAAGAAATCTAAAGAGTAAAAAACACTGGCACTATGTTCTGAAAAGGGCTGAAAGGGGAATTTATAAACCAGAGGTTACAAACAAGACATAAAACATGCAAAGATCCTTGGGCTTGCTTGTCCAAGGTATCCCACTGACCAGGAACAGGAAGAGGACCTGTACCACGCCTAAAGAATTGGCAAATTCTGCCCAGCTGGAGCTCCAAGCACCAAGGCCCTTCTCCATAGCAAACAGACAGCAAGCTTAAGTGCAGTGGATCTGCTCAGGCCTTCAACCTGCATCTCAGGTTAAGTAATCATCATGGGGAACAAATTATTACAAAACAGCAGTCTTGTAAAGACAACTTTATGGCTGAGTCGTCTTGTTTGCCATCCATCTTCTGCCACTCTGCCACTCACATTCTACTGCTTCACCTCCAGCTGCAGATCATCTTTAGCAATTCTGCATCCCTCCTACAAAGAAATCAGAAACCCAAGTTTACTTTCAGCCAAGAGTCTATGTTGTCAGTTCCAGAAGAGTGAAGCATAGTGCTGGTGAAAAAAACCTCCTTTAAACAACTTGAATAAGTCTCTGGGTCACAAACTCTGAGTTCACTAGGAGACTTACATCTCCCTGACATCTGTAGGAAAAGGAATGGAGAGTGATGCAAGCAACCCCAGAGCTCTCTGGAGTGTGTTACAGATAATTTTTGATACGGGTATGATGGATCTACTCTTCACCAACAAGGAAGCGCTGGTTGGGGATGTGATTATCAATAGAAACTTTGACCCATGAAACAGTGGCACTCAAGATCCTGAGGGGAATGAGGAAGGAGAGTAGTAGATTCTATAATTTATTGACTGACCTTGAACTTATCAGTTTGGACTGGAAGTAGCTCATAGTCATTTGAGCACTGCAGAAATTCCATGTTTAAAAACAAGGGTCCCATAGCAGAGACAGGGAGCAGAGGCAGTTTCCTGGCCCAAAGACATGGTCACCCAGGACACTCTTTGGTTCCTTTCTCCCCAGCTTGGCAGGGCAGCACTGGACTGATTCCATAATGAACCAACAATAGATTCCAATATGATTGTTGGGTTTGTGCTTTATCTTCCTGCTACTGAGAGAACATGAGAAATGTGTCCTGTCAGGAAGATAAATGTCAGTCGTCGTGACCAGTGTGGGAAAACTTTCACATCCACATCCAGAGGATGCATACTGCACAAAAGTTAACCCAACATTTGCTTTCTAGGAACACTTTTGACTGAGCCTTTCATTACACTCAGAGCTCCCAGGCCTGAAACTAGCTGGTGAAAATTCAAACAGCATTTGAGAGAATTCAGCAACTGTGCAGTCCGACTGCGAGCTTCTTAGGTCTCCAACTTGTCTTAAAAATTCACCTTGCAGCTCCAGAACACATGACATGCTGTAGAGCTATATTTAATCACAGGAATGTCCTTCAGTTGTTATATGCTACTCATCTCAAGAAATACAATCAGGTAATTATTCAGAAAGAAGAATCATATTTCAGAAGTAATAACTGAACAATTTTAAAAAGCAATAATTCCATTTCCACAGTAATTAAAGTGTTTATTCCAGGGCTGAAGATGAACCATAAAGTTTTGAACAGCATGATAACAGTTTTTTTTTTCTACTATAATGCCACAATCTAAAAATAAAGGTAAATAAGTAAATTAGTACAAAAGGAGCTTATCAGCTGAAGAGGAAATATATTTTCAAGTGATTAAGCAGCAATCTAAGAATGAGACATATATATTTAAGAACTAAACATTCTGAGACCACCTGCATTTCCTAAAAGAAGCATAATGAATGTGAAGAAGGGATTTGTTCCTGTATGCACCAAGAATATGAAAGTTGGTTATGCTTAACAACAATTAAAAAAAATTAACATCAATTTTGAATAAGACTAACTCATAACTATAAGAATCTGAGATACTGATTTATTTGAGAGATTGTACTACCTATCCCTACCTGTTGCATTACTTTTTCGGTAACATTTGGCACCAGCCTTTGACAGAGAGACTGGAAACTAAACTAAATGAACCTCATCTAGTAATCTGTCCTACTAAAGACATTTCTGTGTTCTTATGCACTGTAATAAAAGTCTGTTGTCAATTGACTTATGCTACACACTGCTCACAAATCTGCCCTGCAGATCCCCAAAGGGGAAAGCAGGCATATTCAGGGCAGACACTGGAAGATTAAATGTTGCAAAAAAAAAAGAAAGACAGAGAAGAGAAAGAGAAAACACCTGAGACACAGAATATCACTGCTTTCCACTCTGCCTCCTCTCCTGTGAGATCAATTG
The DNA here is from genome assembly GCF_036169615.1 of Heliangelus exortis. Lineage (NCBI taxonomy): Eukaryota > Metazoa > Chordata > Aves > Apodiformes > Trochilidae > Heliangelus > Heliangelus exortis. The sequence continues at coordinate 154,241,363 of NC_092422.1, read as the reverse complement.
AGAGAAGTTTGACATTTGAGAGCCAGAAGTGTAGAAGCTCCATGCCTACCACCACAAATCCCTTTCCTTCCCAGAGTTGTTCCAGTTTGGAATAAAAACTAGCCAAGTGCAGGTGGCCAAGGAAATCTGGAGTAGCTGAATAACCTCAACTCTGTGATTTTGAGTCCCTGGTTCTAAATATCCCATCACCAATTCAATGCCAACTATTTGTATGACCCTACTACAGTGAGCAGTCAGCTCAGCAGAAATGCTATGGGTGGCAACCAGAGCAAACACTGAATGCCTTTTTCTTAAAGCCTAACTCCATTGTAATTCACCATTTCAAAGCATGAGCTGCTAGTGTCCCAGAGGACAGTCCAAACCTCAGTTAACATAAAGTTCAGCAGATGCCAAGTCTTTGGATTGCCTAGTTGGCAACATGCAACAACAGAATGAAAAAAAAAACAGAGCAACAAATGTTGTTTTCCTGTCTTATTGCTAACCATATGGACATTTTCCTTACCACAGCTCTTAAGTAGGACAGGTACCAGAGATAGCTGCAGTGAGTGGGCTGTACTCCACTTATTTCATCACTCTACTTCCAAATTTCACCATTTTAACAGTCATCTCTAGAGCAGTATAATTCCCATTCCTCCTGTCCTGTGGCATGAAAATGCCCTCTCCCGTTACAGTTTTATAGCCTCTCTTATACCTCGATTAGGCCATTGAAACTGGACCTTCAATTTACTCAAGTGATCTGCTTCCATGTGATACTTGATCTTCATAACTGAGATTATAATTTTACCCATACTGTTTTAATGAATTGTTACCTCTTCGGGTTATCTTGCCTAACTAACTGAGCTGTTCTTAAACTGGCAGCCCTTTCTGATTTGTCCACATATTTGTTCTCAAATTTCCTAGCTACAGTCTTTCTTTCTCTGCTATACTGCTCCACATAAATATTTCTTTATTTTTTCTGCTTTTAACATTTCTTCCCTCTTCAGCACCCGTGCTGAAGATGCAAACTGCTTGCATCTATTGTGTTAAACCCTACCAATCTTTCACTTCCCAGTGCCCCTCCACATCTCCTCATTTTACCATCACCACTCCAAGCACATATAATTTCTTTCCTTACATGTCATCTGACAAGAGGGTTCTGACATGTTTCCCTACCAAAAATTCAGTTTTTATGTAAGAATAAGAATATATGAAGACATCCTGTCCTCGAGAACAGCCAACAACAACAACAAGACTAACGCTGAGAGAGGAGAAGGAATATTGTATGTGTTTTGTCACAGGCAGGAAAGAGCACGCTCTTATCTTTGAGAATATGTGATTTTGGCTGCTCCTGGCTTGAAGGCTCACTTTTGGTTGATGGTTTGGTCCAAACTGGGCTGCATGCAGAGAGAGTAGGGGCTAGGCTGGCCTGGTCCAGAGAGAATGAGAATGTCAGAGAGACAGGCAGAGAGCAAGCAATTCTGTGGGTAGCAGATAGCAAAGGATGTATTTTAAACAGGCATGGTAAATGAAGTTTAACTGAGCTACTCACCCTGTCCACCTTGTAGACTTCTGCATTTGTTGGTTAGCAACAATTGAACAGGGAAGAGGGAAAGCATCAAATACTAAGAACCCACAAGTCCTGTGGAAGTTGGGTAGAAGGAAGACCCAAATTCAGGAGCCCTGTGCCAGCAGAGCTGCACACCCTGCCTGAGCACAGCCGATGCTCCCTCAGCACCAGCTGCCTCTCCCTCCACCCTCATCTCACAGGGGACAAAAGGAGTTGAGGGAACTGGGGCAGAAAGGGAGCCTAATTAGCACTGCTATTTACAGAACAACTTACTCTTCAAAGCAGGAAGAGCTGCTGGTGACAACTGAGGTAGTTTTGAAGTTGATCCAAAAGCATTAAGGTAATCCACTTCAAAACCACTTTGGCACACAAGTTATTCCTCATCTGAGGCACCTGCAAGGTCACCTGTGAATAAGCTCTTGGGAGGAACTGCAGCACCCTCAGCCACCACCTGGTCTCCAGGCAGGGAAGGATGACAGGGCCTGACCAGGGAAAGGAAGTAAGAAACCTTTGGGTTACCTCCCTACCAGCACACTTGTAATAATTTCCCTTTCTAACACTAAGAAGGTCCAGATATTATAGCATAAGACAGCAAGGGATCCCTCCAGCTGCTAAAACAGCAACAGAGACCAGTGTTCGGGAGGTTCTGGTAAGCAGAGAGAACATTACAGCAAAGCTGGTTGTAGAGGATAACTTTGAGGACAATCTTCACAAACCGCTTCAGTTTAAAACAAGTGGATGTGTGGACCAGAGCAGGTCTGCTATTGAGACACTCAGTGTCATACAAAATTTGATAAAGAAAGAAATGTTCATTAGTACTCTTTTGGGAGGGAGACATAATTTCCTCAGGTGAAGGACAAGCCCAGAGAAGCCAAAGTACTTTCCACGTGAATCAACTTTTTGAAGTGTTTTTTTACAGTAACAATATTTAAAAGATGCTGATAAACAGAGCAAACAAAATCATAAACAACCCTTCAAGCAATCGATGCAAGAAATTTAAAAAAAGTAAAAAAATTCAGTAAAAATTCATTAAATACATTACTCACTCTACTTAGTCCTTCAACTACATATCTTAAGATACAAATATTGCCTGAAAGCTTGCTTAAAAATATTTTTTAATCCTATTTCATGTGCTCAATGCCTAGCCCAGAGCAAGTGTTTTGGGAGATTTTCCTCCCTGATACATTCAATCCATTTACTTTAGACCCAAAAGAGATGATAATGAAATGACAAAGGCTAGGTATTTATTCATTAAACTCTTTGAAAAATAATCTGTTCTTAGCAGTTACCAAGCTGTTTTAAAAATACCTGTAGACTGAGGGCATTTCATGAGTGGAAACTACTTCCTTCTCAGGACTTCTACAATTTCTTTTTAATTTCTCTGTGGCAAAATAAGTTATAGATCTTAAATGGAAAGGAGTAAGAGTCTCACAGGACAGACTGCACAGCCACACAAGACACCACTCAAAAGCAGATGATCAAGTCAAATTTGGGAAACAACTTAACTAAGCTCTCCAGTCCTGATCAAGCTCCCATTCACCTAGGCTGGGCTGTGATTTCAAGTGCAAGCACAAGTGCTCTCTGCAGAGAAGAAACTGCACCCTGCTAGAACTCCCACCAGCCCATTTCCCCCATAGCCCCAGAGGTAACTTTGCTTTTCTCCACGATGTAGATCTGCTGTTTCACAGCAGAAAAGAAAGCAGATTTTGTACTAAACTTATAAAACCCACTGACAGTGTAACTACTCAAGCCAGCCAATACATTTTTCTGATTAGGTGGGGAAGAACAACAAACTCAACCCTCTTAGTAGGAGACTTTCGCTTGCAATGGCCTCTTTGACAAGCCAAGCACAGAACAGATTTTTTAAAACAAAATGAGAGAAAGCACTATTTTCAGTCATCAAAGACCTAAGGCAAAAATAAACATGTTGTCACATGCTGGACCCATTAGCATGTACTGAACTACACTGGATAAGTGTTTTCACTTGTTCTGTTGTCTAAACAGAACTATCAAAACACACGATTTCTCTAATGATAGGTTTACTTTTTTGTTGTTACCATTTTTGGATCAGCTAGCTCAACTTCCAGCTCTGCCATTCCCTTCTGGATATGCTTAAACATCTAAAGCCAATGACTGAAGACTGAAGTGGTATAAAAAAAATAAATATCTCATGCATTTTTACTGCTTCATGCAACTGGGAATACTAAATCCTGCAGATGTTCAGCATTTGTCCATAAGGCTCAGCAAGTGTGTTTGCACTAGATGCTTGCTGGATGCCAAGACAAAATGTTCAATTAATAGTATGACCTATAAAGGAATGCCCAGATTGGTTTTGTTTCTCCCATTCCCTTCACTGTTGCAGTTTCCTTAGTTTAAAAAAAAAAAATGCACCTAATTATAGGCTGATGGGTAATCCTCACTATAGCAATCCCTAACATTTAAAAATCATGAGTCAGGCCCCAAAATTATGATTAAGGCACAGAAAATAGACTTCTGAAAACAACAACCCACAAAAGATTTTTGTTTTGCCTTTTGGGGCACAAGCCACCATTCATATTCTCAAGCCCTTCACTTTAATCTATAAGGACTAAAAAATTCCTTCCCCATTTTTATTCCATGAAATCAAGACTATCACATATTCACTTGATTTCAGGAGCTGGGACAACTGTCACAGGGTGGGCAATAGAAGATTTTGTAGCACCCCCCAAGGCATATTAATTACCCCTAATCACAAGCATAGAGTTCAGCTTCTGTTCCTGCTTTGCTCTGGGAGAGGAAATAACCATCCCTAAGCCAGGTGAAATTTCACAGGTGAACATTTCCAGAATCGCTGAGCCTCAGAGCATCAGAGCCTAAAACCTGTTTGGGTCATGGTCCTTAGAAAAAGTCTCCTAATATTTCTGGAATTAAGACTTTCACAAGAATAAGTTTTAAATTCCTCTCCATGTAACCAAGGAACAGGTTTGGCAAAAGTATGAACTTTCTGAGAACTTAGAGGTGAGCTATCTGTAAAGATAACTCTTCCGGAGTGCAGGACAGACATATGTAGACAGACTTAAGCTTCTCAACCCATCTGTATTTATTAATTAATATCATAACAATTACAGAGGTCAGGTAAAAAGCAAGTAAAATTAAAACCAACATGTATTCCTTTCAAATGTATTTTTCACTCAAGGTTGTTCAGCCTAGAAAAGAAAAAGCTCTGGGGAGACCTTCCAGACCTTCCCAGACCTCCTTCTGGGAGACCCTTCCAGTACCTGTTGGGGGTCTAACAGGAAAGCTGGGGAGGGACTCCTTCAAGGGCATGTAGTCATGAGGGCTAATAGCATTAAATTGGAAGAGGGTAGCAAGAGACATTAGCAAGAGATTCTTTACTATGAGAGTAGTGAGACATTGGAACAGGTTACCCAGTGAAGATGTGGCTGCCTCTTCCCTGGAAGTGTTCAAGGACAGGTTAGATGGGGCTTTGAGTAACCTGGTCTAGTGGGAGGTGTCCCTGCCCAAGCAGGGGATGTGTAACTAGATCATCTTTAATGTCCCTTCCAACCCAAACCACTCTATGATATATGATACGATATATGATTGATATGATTCGACCCAGGTTGCAATCAACTGCTCCAGCATGGTCTATGATCTTTCCATGCGCCTCACAGATCCTTCTGTGTAGGTTTTTTTCCCTTCTTGCTAGAAAAGCATTTTTCCCCTTTTCCCTGCCCAAGACATGACTTAGTTTCATTGAGATTCTCCTTATCTGTTCACCTGGGTTTTAAAATTTTCTTCTGACTTTTCTGGAAATCTACTTGCTCCGCAGAAAAATCTGTACCACAAAGAAACAAACAGCTTTCCACTGATGCAAGCTCAGTAACTCTGTATTTGCCCCCTCAGGCTTATGCAAGCATTAGCATGAACTCCAAGCACCTTCATAGCTCACGCACATACTCCAGAAACTGCTGTCCTCATCATACCCATCAAATACACACAGACACACTGTCCCAGACTCTCCACTTGCAGCAAATATTGGGAAAGTCTTAACCCAAGTCAGGCAGCAGTGTGCATCCCAAAGAGTCCTACATAACATGAGGCAGAAGCATCCTCTGTGCTTCAGGACTGCTCCACCTCACCGACCTCACTGCACTGCTCGTACCCCTTCCTATGCTTAAAGGCTGTGGGAAGAAACAAACCCACCACTTTCCCCACTTCACAGCCCTGCGGGTCTGCTCCCTGTTCATTTCTTTCCAAGAGTTAGCAATTGCACAAGCTGCTCTGTCACTATTTGGTCTCCTGGAACAGCAATCTGAGGAAGGCCAGGAAAGCCAAGGAGCCCTGCACCAGGTTGGGCAAGCACGGCTACAATCTGCAAGCCACAGTAGTAAGAGACTTTTTTTCCCCATTGTTCTCATTCTCATCTGATCCAGCAGCACTCCTCCGCTATTGCCTCATGAATATTGCATTTCCTTTCTGTCTCATACTGTGGCCATGCCTATATGGATTTATTCTCATGCCTTTTACATTGCCACTAAGCAGTAAAATGGCACAATTCAGGAGCCCGAACCTTGCTCAGACAAGAACCTGATGTTGCCTGACTGGACGGACAGGGAAATCACCCATAAACAAGCAAGATCACAATGTAAACATTACACTTCCAGCTATTGCAGTACCCACTGCTGCAGCCTAGTGCCAGGGCCTACAGGTCTTGCAGCTCCCACCTTTCTCAGTGTTCTCAGCTTTCTTGCTTTCACCAAGCTTTCACGTGACCTGGAGACTGAGCACACTAAGTCAATTCACACAAGTGAAGTTCACCATGAGAGTACATAAAGACCAACTGAAAAGATGCTGCAAGAAAGAGTAGCCTACTCATGCTCAACTCCCCAAGTAGCCTGCTACCTCCCTTCTTTTATTTGCCTCCTTGCCTTTCTTCAGGTCCTGAAGTAGCCTGATACCTCCTTACTTTTATTTGCCTCCTTGCCTTTCTTCAGGTCCTAATTTCCACCCATTCCACACAAGCAGATCTCACTTTGCTCCAAGCTACTCACCCAATACCACTTTACACTCCAACTCCTACAACAGCAGTACAAGTCCTCAGGTGCACCTGAGGATGGCACGGAGGTGATGCTACAAGGCCAGCATGTGGGGGACCAAAAGACACCTTCGCTGTGGGATGAGTGGGTCTTGACCACAGGACAGTGCTGTGGGGCCCACCACGCGATGCCCCACATGAGGGAACACAGTTGCTGGGGGGATGCCAGCAAATGCAAGGTGATGGCATGAAGCTGGGGGGATGTGGTGCTGACCCAGAGTGCTACTCAGTGAGTGAGCCATGACAGAGACCAAACACTCAAGACAGAGCTAGGAGGGGGAGGGGAATGCATATACCAGGCAGCTGAGCAGGGCAATGGCAGCAGAGAGCACACAAGCTCTACCATAGTTACCCCTTTTTCTCCCCAGATGGGACTTTGATAGAAGATAAGAAGAGAGAGGAGGGAACACTGAAGACGGGCTAAAGAAGGGCAACAGATAAACCAAACACTCACGTAGTCCAAAGAAAGAAGTGGGGTCAAATGTAGAGAATCTGAATTTCATCAGTAGCTAAAGATTTGTTCTTTGGCTTCTTTATTACCCTTATTACCCTCTGGTTAGTCCTTTTCTGTGCTCCTCTGTGTTTCAGGCACATGTCTGATTCCACATGCATGCTTCTAAAAACTAAGGCAGATAGAGCATGCAATCTATTACAAATGGCAACATACCATCATTTAAATACTGGTGAGGGCTCGTGACAAAGGTAGGAGTGTGATATGTAATGGAAGTACTTACCCATCAGTAATTAAAAAGTTCATCAACATTTAGAAAAAGAAGAAGACCGTGCAAGCATTGCTAACATTGCAACTCATGTAAAAAAAAAAGTAAAGTTGCAAGTTACTATCCAGGAACAGGGATTCATTTCTCAAGTGAATATTCTAAACAGAAGAAAGATTCTATTCCCTCTTAAATAGATTGAAGCTGTAGTGGAAGAAGCAAAGGAAAGAAGATGAAAATTTACACAAAAGTGTAAACTTTACATTTACTTCCAGGTAACACTAGAAAGAAAGATCAGTACCCGCAAAATCCTCAGCACAAATATTTGGATCATTCTTCCAGCAAACATTCAGGCAGCCTGTCACTAGCAAATACCCCAGACAGTTCCTCCCATTAAAAACTGTACTAACAGAGGGAAAACCCACTCAATTGATCAAAATTCCTAATCTGCATAGGTGGGCTAAATCTCACTACACACATTCTTGGACTGAAAATCCTTCAGAGCACAGAATGTCTCTGCAAGATTATGGCATAAATGATAATTTCTCTACTGACTTGTAAATATTCCCAGGACTCCCTACTGACTTCAGTGATGCCCTAGACCTGAAGTTAGAACTGTAGAATCATAGAATGGTTTGAGTTGGAAGGGACCTTAATCATATAGTTCCAGGCCCTCTACCATGTTCAGTTGCAAGAGATAACCACCTATTGGAGACACCTTTTCCTTAACTCCCTTTATAACTCTGTTTCCTTTACCATATAAAGGTACCTGGGGAGCCAGAATCAAGTCTCTCCTGACAGTCAAATATTCAAACATATCTGAGTAACTTGAATCTTCATTCCAGTTGCCATTAGGCCTCAGTCTTACCAATTTTCACCAAAAGATGTAGGCACTGGGGAGCCTTGGACTCAGCATCCCCTCAATGCATATTTGAGTGATTTTGAGGCTGGTTCTCAACTCTTGTGGCACTTGTGAGTACTACCTGTAGCAGTAGGTACTTCATTGTCCTGCACTGGGACACACCAGACTGTGAGACCAACAGTGTGAGGTGGAACATCATTTATGAGGGAAACTCCAAACACTGAAGAAGACAAATTAGCATTCCCAGAGCTGACATTTGGCCAAAACAGAGTATATAGAAAAACATTAACATCTTTTTTGGCGGGGGAAAAAACAAACAAAAAAAAGAAATTTTTTTTTTCGTCTTTGACAGGAAATCCAAAGCCATTACTCCTCTATTACACTCCAGGCATCACAGAAATAGCCAGAGCAAGTTTTCCCACAGGAAAGCAAGCAAAATAGCTGATCTGTTTTACTAGCACTTCTTAATATATAGGAGAGCTATATAACAGCCTTTAAATTAAAGCTGGCTGTGCATCCACCCAGCAAAGGAGGCCTGATAAGTAGAAATTTTTATCTTGCTATTACATTAGGGTAAAGTCTGTGGTTTACCTGGGAAGCCTGATAGCCAACAATTGGCACCTCAAGGATGGAAAATGACAGATGTGCTGAGCATCAGTGGGAGCAGCAGGGCTCTGAAGAAGGTGACTGGCAACTCAGTAGGGGAGGGAGATAAAGGAGTAAATAATTTCACACAAGTTCTTTGTGTCACTGCTATGGATGCTGGTTGGATGATCATAAAAGGAGCCATTCAAAGAGCCTGGGGGTCCCCTGAAAGCTGGGGAGCACATTAAGCATCTTATGTATGGGAATAGGCTGAAGAAGAGATGGACAGGGATTAAAAAAAAAAAAAAAAAGCAAAATGGTTGTTCAGGAAAATAAATTATGCTTACAGCAAAAATGGAAGACAAAACAGTTAACCATTTCTATTCAGCTGTTTCCAGCAGCTTTAAAAGCCTCACTGTAGCCACATTTACACTAGAAAAGAGAATCTCTACATTGAGAAATTCAGAAGGGCATTTTCCAGACAGATGGAACAGCAGAAATCAAAATAATTCAAGCTGTTGATTTCATACAATAAAAACCATCACTCTGATGGCCAGAAAATGAACTATAGCATTCTAATTTCAAAGCCTTCACCTACTTCCTGAATGGAGCAGTGGGAAAGTGACCTCCAGAATCCTGGTTAAAGCCAGGATGTTGTTCTCCACAGTATAATTCACCTTGTTAAAAATCTGGAATGCCACTAAGGTCAAGGCAACAGGAAGAGCTTCTTCATGAAGTTCAGAGTTTCTGTAATAAATACTTTACAGACAAAGACTTCACTAGGGTTAAGAAACTTATGAGTGTCATGTCCCACCTCCCCCTCTGTTTATCTAACCAGTTTAGATTCCAAGATCTGGGAGAAGAATTGCCTCTGGTTTTCTACATGTAAAAATTTTGACACAACAAAAACCTGAATCTCCACTGAGGTTTGCAAATGCTACATAATATGAATTAATGTGCTTCTGTACAAACATAACTGCATGCAACTATGTTAAAATTATTCAATATTAGGACCAATTTTCCTGCATTTCACGAACCATATAGAGCATATAAAAAAATTAATATATACACAGTTTTAAAATTAAGGGTTTTTTTTGGTGCTTAGAAAACTAGAACAGTAGACTACAGTTAATGAGGTCCATCCTCACTGTGGAAGTATAAATTCTGAACAGGGAAAGACAATTCATTTTCCACGCATTTTCCTAGGTGGAATTAGCCTCAAAAATAGGTCTTTTGACATATGTCATTGAACCCACATCAAATGGCAGCAACACTGTGGGCTGTTCTGAAGATGAAAATTACAAGCAGAAGAATAAATCACTGGTTCCTACTATATTGTGTGGCTGATTCAAACCCTGTTTCATCCACTATAAAGCTAAAAAAGGGAAATTACAGATGTGAAAACACACACATCCAGCAGTATCTGTGTATGTACATACCAGACTTTCGGGGCCCTAGCTGGGTAACCTAAATTCCAGTAAAGGCTCTGTTCCTCCTGTTCCCCACTGGCTGGCTCTGGGCCTTCAGGATGCTCCCAGCTAACTGGAAAAGAGCCTCGGGGAGTTGGCTACACCCTCCCATAAATGCTGGCAGACCTGGAGTTTTTAAAAATTCAAAGTTAAGGAGCAATTCAAAACTTTGCAAGAGCAGATACTAGGAACAGAGATCCTGACTGTTTCCTGAAGAAGGCAGAATCAAAGTCTGTAAGAAAATGCTACTTAGAGGCAAGGAAGGAGGGCACCTTGAAGCTAGAACTCAGGAATTTAAGTAATTTCCTATCTTACCACCACTGCCTTGATATGCAAAGATGCCATGAGCTAACTCAGATAACTAATTCTCATTGTTTTCATGCAATTTAGGTATCCAAAGACCTTGAAGATATGGAGCCAGATCTCTCTCCAGCTCGCTTGCTTCATCACAGCCTCCGAATAATAAAATTATCACCAATGCAGCAAATACAGTCTAAAAGAAGTCATTCAAAATGTTAACAACTGAGTTAAAAACACAGGCAGGCAGTAGCGACACCTGTGCAGGACAGCAAAATGAACTGGATTTGATCACTGCCAAAACACAACATTCAAGCACAGATGATTTCAGGGGAGGGCTTCGTGGGCCACAGAGGTAAAACTAATCTCATCCAGGATCTCCCTGCTCTAATCCTAACTCTACTTTTCATGTGTCTCAGTGAAAGAATTGGGAATAATTCAGTAACTGATAAAGCTGTTTAAATAGAGCAGAAGTCTCATCTGTCTTGAGAAATATAAAGTTTCATTTTGGGTTTGACTTGGAATATCCCGGTAAGGATTACAACACTCCTGTAATTTGCAATGCTCACATCAAAAGAGAAGGGAAAAAGGCATCCTAACTAAAGAAACACTGACCCGGCAATAGCATTTTTCTTAACCAAGCAGGGAAGTGACCTGGAATTCTAGCTGTGTGTTAATACAATCTAGAATGAAAAATGATGATCTGCAGAAGGGGATGTTCTCTGGCGCCTGATGTGATTGCACTCTAGGTACAGACACTAACAGCTGGCAGAGAGCAGCTGGCAGAGAAGGTTACAGTGAGAAGACCCCCTCTGGCAGGGCATGTAGCAGTGGCAGAGAATTATTTTTGCAGTGTTAGCATGTGAAAGCTAAGAGTAGAAGATGCTTCACACAGTCTGCTCACATCCACACTGCAAGCATCAGAGTCCATCATATCTGAATATTCTGTCCAGCTCAGACTCTGACCTTGCAATTTGATTTCAGGCTGGGAGCTCCTCCTCTCTCTCCCTGGGAAAGGGACAAGAGTCCAAAGGTGACCAAAAAAAGGAGCAAAGAGGCCACCTGCCAAGGTGTGTGGCCAGTTTGGTTTTAGGGACAGAGAGGACAGCACAGGGCAGCCCAGTTGCAGCAGATGCATTAGACAGGAGGCAGGTCACAGACACTGAGTTCACAGGAATATATCTGCCACCAGCTCAACCAAACCACCCCCAGAATAAACCCTGTGGGACCTTTCAGCAATACACAAAAATGCCAGCAACAGAAGCAAGATCATAATCTGAATCTCAAAGGTAGCTTTTCTGTTGCCTTGCAGAGCAGACTGTCCCATTTCTCCCTCTAAGTCACTAATCACCATCAAACCCTTTCAGTGGGGGTCCTGGCAATCAAAAGTCTCCCCCAAGAGCACTCATGACCCAGAGGAGACCCACCCTGGGCAACCAATAAACCAGATGTGACAGATAAACATAGAGTGCTTGGTATTTGTGGTTGCATGGAGCTTGTAAGGCAGATTAAAAGATCCAGCTCTGCCTTTAATCAACTGCAATCATTTTAAAACAAGATCTTCCTAAAGGTGTTATTGTATGTCATTTACTTCACTAATAACAAACAGCAATTAACAATATTTTTGGCTAAATAATTTAAGCAGGACTAAGCTCTTAAAAAAAATTTAAAATAAGCACTCTGTAAAAACAATTAGGGTGCAATAACATCAACCACCTCAGAGGATGACAAGCCATTATATTGTAGGTAAATTAGACAAGTTAGCCATTAGTGGCCCTAATGATGGTTTAGTTCCTATTCTGACCACTTTGTAGTTCAAGATCAAGCAGTTTACCATCTGACTGACAGATTCTTATCCAGCATTTGTCAGAGAGGAGACGTTTCCAAGGCAGATATTTTGACTACCCTCAGCCACTAGTGCTTAAAATTTAAAGGATGCTAATAGGAACTACTTGCTAGTAAGTTGTGCTCAACTCCAAATGCCCAGAATTCAAGGACTTTAAAGGAAGCTACATTCCACTGAGGAAAAGATTTGAACTAACATCTCTTTTAGGATCTGCCCTTCCATCTAAGAACCCAGGCAGCCCTTGCAGAGACACCCACTGCACTGCTGGCAGCGGGACTTGGCACATTGATCATGCCAGGATTACTCTCAGAAGCCACGTATGCAGAGTCAGAGATGAGAGCATGCAGTAAACAGACTCACACCAGAGTCAAAGGCTTAATCCTGCTCATTTTGTCACTCCCACAAACTCTCCTTACTCACAACTGCATCAAGCCAACACACACCCCAAGAGCAGCAATCCATGGTATCTGTATTTGAAAACCCACTCTGCAAATCTATACTCAGACGTGTCATGTAAACCATCCCACAAGCAGCAGGACAGTCTGGATCCTTGCATGAGCAAGAATTTACGTGGCTCAGACCTTCACAGGAGGTTTCTGACTGCCCAGAGGCCAGAAGGAAAAAGCAGTGGAGACTGAGGAGTTACTGGCACTTGGCTGCCAGTGTTCAATCCAATTTACCCCAGACATTTTTGCTGACCCTGCTAGGTTACTTGCTGGAGTTGTCTCTGATCCAGGTAGAGAAGGCAAAGGGGAAATAGCACTTCTGAGGTTTCAAAAGTGTTCTTTGGTCAAGTTAATTACTCAGGGAAAATAATCTACTTCAGCAATAGGATTCCAGTGAGTTTATATGAGAAAGATAGAAAGCCATCAGATGTTTTCTCTGTGTACCAAGAAACTGGCTATTCAAGTATCACAAATGCCACCGTTTTACACAAAGGAGTAATGTGAAAGTTTGCAATTTCTTGTATTGATTTTTATCACAGATAAATTCAAATTTATTCTTCAAAAATTAGTAAAACCAAAATTGTTTGGTAACGAGAATGTAGCAGAAGAATGGCAATTAATGTCATTCTTAAATAATTCTATATAAGTATTGTATTTTCAAACCACTTAATATTAGGCTATTATGCAAAGCCATACTACTTCAAAGTTTGCTTGCAGGATTTCTGTGGAGCTCTATACCTCCCTCCTAATTACACTTGAGACTCATTCACAAACAGCTCATCAGAAAATGAACCTTGGAGCTTTTACAGTGCTCTTGCACAGAGACAGGAGGACCATGGCAAAGAGCGGGACATTGTGTCTGTTAATTGCCTCACAACATAGAGCAGCTTCCCTGACACAGACTGCAATTTCATAACCTCCTACCAACACTAAGAAAAGCAAATTTACACAGAAAAAAATTGAGTTGTGCATCACAATTATTTGAATATTATGGCATACTCACTACATATCTCTAGTATACATTTCCTCTGAAAAACTTTCTTTTTTTTTTTTAAAGCAGAGTGATTTAAAGCTCTTTGTGTTTAATGCTGCACCAACTCATCAGGAGACAGACAAGAAACAATAGCTCCTTTTACTGCAAGAGACTCTCTTCAATAGCATCTCTGAGATAATCACTATGCTTAGGGAGTAGAAAAACATATGGGCAAGTGGAATAGCTGACAAGAAACGCAGAGTTTTTGTTACTCAACCATGTGGTGGAAGTGGTCTAAAAAACATTTTTTAAATTGAAGCTGCAGCAGCATTATCAATCTTCAAACAACAATTGGGTTACAAAAATGAAAAAATTAGTACCTCAAACTCTTTTGCACATCACCTATCAGGGTAATTTTTTTAAAAAATCTGGATTCATCTGGCCCTAAAAATGGGAATTTGTGGCACAATAGGATTAAACGAATTAGCATCTGAGATCAGCCTAGTTTCTAGTGTTAGGAAAAGGATCCTAAACCTGCACCTTGTTGCTAGATCTCTGTTAAAGGGAGGGCTTCTTCCAGGCCTACCCAAAGAGATGATATTAGCACACACCTGCTTATCACCTCTCATTGCTTGTATTGCCTGCAAGCTTCAGGGGCTAAAGGAAGAATATGCTTTTGAAGAACTGTGAAGTTCCTGTTATCCCAGCAAAGAAGATATTAAGGGATCCCATGCAAGCTCCAGGTCACAACAAATGCAAGTTGAGTTGCATTCAAATAATATTGAAGAACATCAAATAAACCTATATGCCACTTTTAGGGGAAAAAATGAAAATAAGTGTCTTGGAATTCCGATCTGATTCATTCTAGCATTTACTAAAGAAAGGGAACCTTTTTGCAAGCAGCTTTGATTACCACTCATTCTGCTCTTTCATTTGCTACTTAGAGGCTAGGGGAAAAAAACAAACAAACAAAAAAACCCACAACAGCTTCCCTCCAGGAAAGGGAAGGAAATCACCCTCTCTTCCAATTGACTGGAAGAGTCAGAGACATGCGAGAAATTTACGAGCGGGATGCAAACTCCACTGCTCATGCTTTTAAGCCAGCAGGGTCATTCAAAAAATCCTCCCTGCTGCAGGGACCTGATTCTCCACCGCTAAAATGTAGCACCCTGACTGCAACACTCCTCCCCTCCGGTGCAGCTGGGGAAGGTAAAAAGGGCTCCGAGGAACATCGCCATCTCCCAGCCACGTAAAAATAAAATAAAACAAGAGGTGCCTTTTCACGTGGTTTCCGTAATAAACCGCAGAGACTTAAGGACCAGCGTGCTGCATCCCAAGTGTTCCTTGGAGCGAGGATGCTGACACGAAGGAACAAACCTTCCTTTACAGACCCCAGGGAGACCCCCCCCGAGCTCAGCTCTCCGGCAGCAGGCACACCCGAGACGCGAAGGGGGGCACCCAGCCCCTTGCTTTGTCAGCAGCCAGAGCGGCTGCCGGTGCGGCTCCTGCCCAGGAGGCGAGAAGCATCTTATTGTGCTGCCAAGGCTGCAAGCACCAGAAAGCTACTAGGAAAGGCATCCAAGATGGGCTTATTTCCCACGCGAGGGAAATACAAGCCTCCATTCCCCGCGCCGAGCCCCTTCTCCTCGCCGCAGCGTAGAGACACCCAAAAAGTTTTGCTGGGCGAGAGGGGCCCCGCCTGCCCCTGTCTCGCTGGGAAAAAACAAAGGGTCGGGTAAGAAAAAATAAAGTTTGGGGCTTGTCGGGGCAGGGAGAGCGCACGGCTGGGCTCCCGCCGCCCGGCTGCCCGTCCCCGGCTGCCCTTGGGCCGTGCACGGCGCTACCTGAACAGGGCGACCGCAGTCTGGTTCCTCCTCCACGCCTTGCCCTGCTGCAGCAGCACCCCCTGCACGATCTCCTTCTCGTCGGGCAGCCGGTAGACGGGGAAGACGTAGAGCCAGCAGAGGATGAAGACGCCCAGGGCGCTGGCCCCCACGGGCAGGCGGGTGCGCGGCCACTTCCAGGCCAGCCCCGCCATCCTCCTCCTCCTCCTCCCGCAGCGCCGCCGAGCCGCCGGGCCGCGCTCCGGCATCAGGCCCGCGCCATGCGGTGCCCCGGGGGCGGGCGGGGGGCCCGCCTCAGCCCCGCCGCCGCCCCCGCCCTACGCCCGGCGGCCCGCCCGCCGCCCGGCGCCCGCCGCCATCGCCGCCCCGCCGGGCCCAGGGGGGGAGCCGGGCCCCGCCGGCGTCGGGTCTCCTGCCGGGGCTGCTGCTGCTGCGCCGCGGCTGGCTCCTCTCTCGGCGCTGGCGGCTGCCGCCCTTCCTCACAGTCATTTGGTCCCTCGCTTTTCCCCGCCAGACGATGCTCCGCCGCTCCCCGCCCCTCCCTCCGTTCGTCCCTCCCTCCCTCCGCCTCCCGCCGAGCCCGCTCGCTTCGTCTCCCTCGCTGGGACAGCCCCTGCGGACAGCCCCGGTAAATTTCCATACTCTTCCCGTCCGCGGGGTGCCCCAGCCCCCCAGACGCCGTTCTAGAAAGGGAGGAGAACGGCGGGCGGAGAGCCGCTTGCTGGGGGGTCAGCCGCCCACCCCGGCCTCCTCGCTCCTCTCCCACTTGACCGGCGGGCACCGGCCGACCCGGAGCAGAGGGATGGAGGGAAGACGGGAGATCGCGCTCCAGGTTCGCCACTGCGGGAACCGGCGCCCACCGTCCCTCCCGACACCGGGCTTTCTCCCCCGGCAGCCGCGGCCCGGCGGCTGCCGCGCCGCCCTCCAGCGCGCCCTGGCGGACAGCGACCCCGGTGCCCTCCGTCGCTCCGTCCATCCCTCCCGCTCCGCACAGTCCCCACTCCGCGACAGCCTGCGGGGCATGCGGGAGCCCAGTCAGCAGCCCGGGAGCCGAGATGACCGTGTCAAAGTACATTCGACAAAGATTGTTTTTTCTTTTCTTTTCTTTTCTTTTCTTTTCTTTCTTCTTCTTCTTCTTTTTTTTTTTTTTTTTTTTTTTTTTTTTTTTTTTTTTTTTATGTAATTTAGCAAACTGGGTAGGACATATCTAAAAGAAGAGCGTGTTCCAGCCAGCAGCACGTGGTTGGGTCTTCGAGGAAAATACACTGGGAATTCGACCCTCGGGTGGGACGTGGGCTCCTTGCTGGGGCATCCCAGCTCGGCTGGGGTTATCACTGTAGTGCCCAGTGCATGGGAAGGTGGGCAGAGAGGCTGCCCACCAGGACAAGGCAAGAAACAGCAGCATAAGCCAGCAATACTGAGCTGTGGTTTTCTACTAGGAGCCCACCGCCTGCCCTGCAGGATGGGGGTGCCACATGCATAGCTCTCAGCCATCCTAAATCATCAGGGATAGTGTGATCATTTTGTGCCAAGAGAGTCCAGCAGTAGAAGGCACTTTGCTGCGGTGCTCAAATAGGCTGAATCATGGGACACATGTTCATCTGTTCTCAGAGAGGATGTGAGGCAGTCCCCAATTTCAGAGCCCAGTTTCTAGTTCCTGGTTATTGCTGACAAGGCGAATTAAGCCCAGGCTGGTACCATAAGTTTGTGTTCAGTATTTCCAGGTGCATCTGTCAGACCCATTGAGAAACTTTTCAGGTTTCCACATAACCCTAAGAAGAGGTTTTGTATGAGTTAGTCATTTGCTTTCCAGACTTTCAGATGCACACAGGGACTTGGTTACTTTGGACACTTTCAAGCTTGAGTCAGAACAAAGGGATGGCTTCAAGTGCTCAAATCTGGGAGAACAAAGATAGCAAGGGAATGCTGACAGCCTCACAAGACAATGATGTCTTCTGCCTGCACAGCACATCCTGCAGAAAGGTGTCAACCATGGTGGGTGATGGGAAGGGAAGCATTAGCCAGCTAAAAAAATCAAAATAGTCTGAAGTCCAGTGATGTGTATCAGTGGTCAGTCACAGGGTAGGAAAAGAAAAATCTTTGATTTCAGATTCTCACCATAGCAATGAGAGAAACAACTTCTGTGGTTGAAAATAGACAACCCCAAACTCTGTGCCTCTTCCTCCAGATGTCTGGAACTTGCCCTGGGCTAATGACTGAAGGAAGCTTTGAAACAAATTTTGGGTGAAGGAAGGAAAGCAAGGAGAAACTTTGACATTTAGTTTAATATGTCCTGACTGAAGAATAGCCTTAAAGTAACAGTAAATACTAGCTGGCTGTTTATACAGCATTTTCAACTAGAGATTCCAGTCCTCAATAAAATATAAGCTTAGAAATCTCGATGCCCTTTGGTGCTTCATTACATCTTTGTGTGTTGCTGTGTAGAAATATACACTGTCAAAAAGAATATTAACATCATGATATCTAATGAATTTTTTAAACGCCAGAAACTTGTAGTTGTGTAAGAAATATTGTTTTCAGTCATGTCTGATATGCTAGAGCTTTCTAGAGCATTAAACTTGTTTTCTCTGGACAATATGGGAAAAGAAATTGAGCAAAGCATTTGGCCAACCTCTGACCAAAAGAAGTATTTTGAGCAGGATAAATATTTTCATTTTGGTGAGGAAGCTATTTACCAACAGTAAATAAATAAAAACCTATTCAGTAACTTCTCTTAAAAACAAACAGAGCCATTCAATCTTTAGAGAAAAATTCAAAACATGGCTAGCTAGACTCATTAAAAAAACCCAAACAAAATAGTGAAATGTGCAAAACTGCATCCCAAATTGAATTCTTCTTGTTTGATCACCTTTAGCTGAGAAGAGAGACAAATCAGAGGCTCAGTGTTCCTTGGGAAACCAGAACGTGGAAAAGAACAGAGAGAAAGTAGGAATGATTGTTTTTCTTTCACTGTCCAAACTGCTCACAATGAAGTAAGTTGAAATAAACCAGATACAATTATTTGTTTATATCTTCTGTAATGTAATGCCTCCATCAGTAACATGGAGAGGGATAATTTCTTTAATAATGGGCTTTTACACTCACAAAATGAGACACAAAGTTTTGTGAACTTTGCCTATCTTTTCATTGTGAACCTGTGAGATATTCCTAGGCCTTTCCTCTTCTTTTTCTGACTATAATTCAGCATGAAGCCTCCAGGCTGTTCACTGAATTTCCAACAATCCGTGGTCTGTCCAGTGCTGTGGTGTTAACTCCATCCTGGTGTCCTGCTTGCTGCCTGCAGGGAGCAAGGTGGATCAAGCCAGTGATGAGGTCGAGCTTGTTGGACTTGTCATGAGGAACTGAAAATGCCCGACCTCGTTCTGCTCTCTTGCAGGCAGAAATTCCAGATAGAGTAGGACAAGCTCAAACACAGCTCTTTTAACTCCATATTCAACTGTTTCTAGGCAGCGTTATCAGTCTCTGTCCTTTCCCTCCATCAACGAGCACTGACGCTTCCTGCTGTGGATAACAGTTTCAGGTGGAGAATAAACAGTTTGCAATTGCTGAGAAGATATGGAGATGCATTGATCAACCATCCACGTCCGAAAATCGAAGAAGAAAATTGTATTTCAGGTGTCATTCTTCTCTGCTGCTCCCCATTTTCATGAGAGCTGAGAGAAGAGATTTAACCTCACCTCCGTTACTAAGGTCCCAAGTAAGGTCCCCCACCTAAAGGCTAAAAACAGGCTTAACAGGCCAAAAAAAAAAAAAAAAAAAAAAAAAGAAAAAAAAATAGTTATTGAGATGTGCCTTTAAAAAGCAGCTCAATGAAACACATTGAATGAAAATATAGAGTAAGGAGCATTTTAAACACTCAGAAGAAAGAGTGTGATTATTCACCAATCAGAAAGACAACAGAGTGTTGCAGTTTTCTTAGGTTCACCCTAAAATGCATCAGCAGAGCACTTCTCCCTTTTTCTATTGCCTGATTACTTGCCACAGCCACACAAAGCATGGAACCATGCCAAGTCTTTCCCTTCCCTGGGGTGAGCAGGTATGAGCTTCCCCTGGGCTTCCCACCCTCCCACTCCACCATCCCTGCCTCTCCTCCTGCCCCTCTGCTCAGCTACCTCACACTGCCCTGGGCAGGGAGATCAGGGTGAAGACCTTTTCCAAGCATTAAAAAGTAACATTTCCTCTTTCCCTTAGCCCCAGCCCAAACCACACACAAAGACCTGGGCTGCATCCTTCCAAAAATCCATTTTTTGCCTGCTTTCTTCTAGAGAATCCTGTCCTACATGCATCCCGTAGTACCTCATCTTTGCTCCCTTTCAAACCCTCTCATTTCCAAAACAACAGGGCTTTTCCCCTCCACTTCAGCACCTCACTCACTCTCCACTCCACAGAATTTAGCAGAGGAATTGCCTTGGAATCAACTTTCAGGCAAAGGCATCCTTTTAGTTGATGTAAATGTCACCATACAAGGCAACTCTGTTATCTTCCAAATGCATGCAGTTACCACCTGGCTGAAATGCCACGCTCTACGTTTTGCCCCCAGTTCTGCCAGTATTTCATGCACCATTAGTAGAGTCTATATGAAGGATGGATTTGTTTTCTAAGGGAAAAGGAAACTGAAAAAAAAACAAAACAACTGGTGTTCAGTGTCACATGGCAGCTCTTATTCCCCACTGCCATAAAAACTCAGTGCTCCTTTGGTATGTGTTTTGACCAAATGTACCACAGCAAAACATTCAGAACTCATTGCCTGCCTGAGATACTGGTTTTGTATGATATCACTTTTGAACAGGCTGATTTCTCTGCATCCCTCCTATTGATACAGTTTGAAAAACTGGCATCTGAATCTCACTCCACAAGCATAATGCAGTGTGAATGCCTTTATGAAAGACACACAGTTGCCCATACAAAGACCTGTTGGAAAATTCCAATACTGTTTCTTGCTATCAGGATTTACTTTGTTAAAACCCCCGACAAATGTGTGTTCTCACTGACAAAGCATTTTAAGCTCCTGATATGGCAGGCACTTTCATATAATCCTATTGAAGGGGGAGAGTTATAACTACAATATCAAATTAATATTCCTCTAAAAGACACGGTGGCCAAAGGCTGATGTTTTTACCTGGTTGTGGCAGTTGTCCTTCAAAAAAATGTTGCAAATGTTGCCACATTCTTTCTTCCCACAGCTGTCATGCTGTAATAATATCATTACTGTGACAGCATCTATAGTCATCCTTCCAGCTGCAGAGAGGAGTCAGAATGCACAAGGAAGAAGCATAAAATGAGAAAAAAGGGTCTTACTGATGAAAGACATAGTTCATTCTCTAAAACAGAGAACCTCTTTTATGAGCAGCGATGAAAGGACTTTCAAAATATTTTCTTATGCGACCAGTGATGTTAGTTGGTAACAAGGTGGAACAAGAACGAGTGGAAACATGCAGGAGTTAAGTAAAATGGAACTAATCCACCTATTAGCCACAGGCACTTTGCTTTTTGGTTTTGCATGGAAAGTTTTTCTCATAAAACGGAGGAGCAGAGGCAAATTTTTATAACCTCGCCATCACTGCTGTACATCATTATAATATCTCCAGGAAATACCAGCTTTCTGTTCCACAGCAAGGGCTTCAGGATACATCATTAGCATGCTTTAATGTATGTAAAATGCCAAGGAAAGATATAAGTGGGCAGGAGCACCATAACAGTGAAGAAAAGAAAGTACAGTGAAATTCTGGGTGAAATTCCTTCCATGTGCACTGCAAGAAGTCCCATTTCAAATTCAACACGTGTCTATTTACTGTGCACAACCAATTCTGCCTTTCCTACCCATAATACAGATACTCAGACCATTGGCATAGTTTTATCCAATAGAAGGAGATGCATCCATAAGTCACAATGCACACATGAACATACACTACTGGGGGCAGATGTGCTTGGCATCTTCTCAGAATTCCCTCACTGGGAAAACCACCTGTGAACCTGAATCCTCCGTGCATCTCTGTGAGTTGTCCTTACCAGTGAAGTCAAATTGTTTATTCACAAAGAGAAGGGGTACTCAGAAGAGTAAGGGACTTACTGGATGAGTATCATTTATGTATTGGAACTGCCAAACCAAAAATATTGTGTACTGGAGGGGTCCTATTTCACTATGCACCATTTTAAAAGGAAATAAAAGTGTATAAAAGTAGCAATGGAATACAAACATACACATGCATGTAGACTTCAGGCACTTCCTTTGTCAGTGGAGTTCCTTTTCCTTGGGGAATTGGTCAGATTCTGACCTCATGTCTGACATTTGCTGAAATTTCAGTCTGAAATGTTGCTGTCAGGAAGCCATCATTCATAATTTAGCATTGTTTAAGAATGCCAGTTCCTGAGAAGGTCATGTCTGATATAGAGGAGGACATAATAAATTTGGTCTTGTAAGAAGAACTAATCCTTCTAGATCAGGATAAAGTGTACAGAGGAAAAACAGAGGATAGGAAAAAGCTTGTTGTTGTTGCAGTATCTCTTCTTCCTATAACATATGAGCCTCAACTCTTGTAATAGAGACATATGAATTTGTGTGAGGCATAGGAAGTCCCCCTCTGCTTCTGAGACTAGCTGAAAATTGGTAGATGTAGATAGTGTGATTTATTCAGTTGTCCACCCTGAAAAAGGTGATGGAGAAATGGATGAAGCAAAAAAGATGATGCAGGAATGTGTTTAAAGAGAAGTTTAAGCAAGGATGGCTGCAGCCTCAAAGTCTGGAGAGATAAGTATCTGAGAGGAAGTCCTCACAGACACTCTTGCTGCCTGTGCCCTCCTCTGGCAACCCAAGCCTGAGAGCAAAGTCTGGCCTGGAGATTGTCCCCCAATGGACAGAGATGAAACTAGAAAAAAGCTGAAGTCTTATTTTCTGTGCTGGGTGACAGTACAAAGAACTAGTGAAGAAGGACAGAAGTATCCTTTGACTTAGAAAGGTTTCCAAAGGAAGGCAGCCTCACCCAGAGATCTGCAGGGTTGCCCCACGAGGATATCAACACATCCCTTAAAAGTTTGAGTGACCAAGGACTTAGGAAAAGTTGCAACCTGCATGTCCCTTTGCTGACTTCAGCTGTACTTTGCACCCAGATCACAGCAGTTTTTGAACCGTTGTTTGTTCATGATTTGTTGGCCGGTGCTGCACAGGTTACATGAACTCTGGACCCACAGACATCCTAAGTTTTTGGGCCTTGTGTTTATTTTTCTCAAGTTATGTATTCAAATGCGATTCCCTCTGAAAACATTTGAAGGGTCATGCTTTCACTCTGTCCTGAGGTTAGTGCTGTAAAACTTTTGGAAAACAAGAAAAAAATACTTTTCTCTCCTCAGAAGAACAGGAGATGGATTACTTTATCTTTTAAGAAGTCACGCTGTGATGTCTGTCATCAGAAGGCAAGTTTCACAAGTCATTAATTCATCCAGATGGTGGTTCAGAATCTAGTAGATAACATAAGCCAGACAGAAACATAAATATCAACAGTCTCTTTTTTCTTTTTCTTTCTTTTTCTTTTTTTTCCTCTTTCCTTTTCCTTTCCTTTTCTTTTCCTTTTCCTTTTCTCTTCCATTTCCTTTTCTTTTCCTTTTCTTTTCATTTTTCTTCTTTTCCTTTTCCTTTCCTTTTCTTTTCTTTTCCTTTTCCTTTTTCCCTCTTCTTTTCCTTTTCCTTTTCCTTTTCCTTTTCCTTTTCCTTTTCCTTTTCCTTTTCCCCTCTCCTTTTCCTTTTCCTTTTCCTTTTCCTTTTCCTTTTCCTTTTCCTTTTCCTTTTCCCCTCTTCTTTTCCTTTTCCTTTCCCTTTCCTTTTCCTTTTCTTTTCCTTTTCTTTTCCTTTTCATTTTTCTTTTTTTTTCTTTTCCTCTTCCTTTTCCTTTTCCTTTTCCTTTTCCTTTTCCTTTTCCTTTTCCTTTTCTTTTCATTTTTCTTCTTTTCCTGTTCCTTTTCCTTTTTCTTTCCTTTTCCTTTTCTTTCCTTTTCCTTTTTCTTCTTTTCCTGTTCCTTTTCCTTTTTCTTTCCTTTTCCTTTTCTTTCCTTTTCCTTTTTCTTTCTTTTCCTTTTCCTTTTCCTTTTTATTTTTCTTTTCCTTTCTTTTCCTTTTCCTTTTCCTTTTCCTTTTCTTTTCATTTTTCTTCTTTTCCTGTTCCTTTTCCTTTTCTTTTCATTTTTCTTCTTTTCCTGTTCCTTTTCCTTTTTCTTTCCTTTTCCTTTTCTTTCCTTTTCCTTTTTCTTTCTTTTCCTTTTCCTTTTCCTTTTCCTTTTTATTTTTCTTTTCCTTTCCTTTTCCTTTTTATTTTTCTTTCTTTTCCTTTTCCTTTTCCTTTTCATTTTCCTTTTCATTTTCCTTTTCCTTTTCTTCTCATTTTTCTTTTCCTTTTCCTTTTTCTTTTTTTTTTTTTTGAGACAGCATGCCTTTCAACCTACCTATTCACTTTGTGGGAAATGTGAGATGGCAGTTTAGCATATATTTTAACATTGTTGCACACAGAATATTTTGGGGGAAGATTGCCCATATACCAGAAATGAAGGAAAGAACAAAATCTTTGATGTGTAAATTAATCAGGCACCTGTTATTTTGCCTTCTTACACCAAAATGAGGAGTGCAGTTGTAGTATCATTAACAAGATCTCCATTAATGCGACCTGTGAGATATACCTAGGCATGTGAAAAAAAAAAACAAAAAAATCAAGCAAAACAATTCAGGATGCTAAACAATTCACAGAACTCATTCAATGACACATTGGTCATTCAAAACCCAAAGACTTGACATGTCTGCAGTGTTGTGCCTCTGTTCCACAAAGGAGTAGAGTGGCTCTTTCCCCTGAGGCACAGGAAGATAACGCTGACTGGCAATGTAAACTGAACTTCCATTTTCCCATTTCTCCACGTTCCTCAGCTGCAGCTGGGCAGACAAAATTGCTCAAAAACCACTGGGAAGTCTGTGCTCTTGAGATTCCTGATCCAGCTGTGTTTGGAAAAGCTTTGAAATGTAGGCCACTTAACCAAACTGCATGAAACCACCAAGCTTTTTGATGTCAGGATACCAGGAAGCTCTAAATTGCACTGAAAGCTGTTATTTATAGTTACCATAACCACAAACTGAGAAAAGAAGAAAAAAAACCCAAACATGTATCTCTCTTTCTAGAATTGTACCTTTTCAGAGAAGGAAGTGGGAATTAGAACATTATCAATGAATTCTTAAACAGTGGTTGCCTGCACTCTGAAGATTGTAAAAGTGAAGGAGCCTGTGCCTTCAAGTAAACAGAGAGTAAAAACACAGGAACTTCCATAGTTTGCAAGACAGAGGGTGGATTTCTCTAAGCTGGCACTGAATTCTCCAGATACTTGCCTCCAACTTCTTCCAGGTTAGGACCGGGTTTAGGTTTTACTTCTATTTCCAGGTCATAAGACTAAAGAGGAGCTCTCACAACTCCTTCAGGGATTATTTGGTGGTGGGATTGATGCTGCCTGTGCTGGATGTCAGTGTACATCGTCACCTATGTTCTGTTGCCAAACAAGGAGGAAAGGTACATCAGAGAGGTTTTATTACAACATGATACGTTGCTAGGGTGCTCTCCCTTTTCCAGTGGTTGTGATTTCCAGCAGATAATCCCAGAAATGATTGAAACTTCTCCTTGGAGGGACCCAAGACAGCTCAGTGCCTAAGCTGTTTGTCTCCTAAAAGGGCTGAAGAGACTGAAGGGATGTACAGACTCTGTGCTGGCTTGAGGCTTGGAGGGGAATTTTATCTTGCAGTACCAGCTGTCACAGCTTTGTGTGAGCAAGTCGTACTTGACATTGAGGTGTCCCCACAATGCAGTGGAAGCATTTCCAGAAGGTGATACTACAAAGTACAAATCTGGATTTCAACCACCTCCTTTCCTCTGAAGGAAAGGAGGGTGTAAGAAAGGATTTTTGGTAGGAAAATACGTTCGTATGCCCGAGATTCGTGGCAAACTTCAAAGCCCCTTTTCAGCAGCAAAAATTAAAAAGCAGCTCTGCCCACACATAGTTACATACAGTGGATCCAGTTTGTCAAAATACTTCCCACAGCTGAAACCTGGAGGAAAGGCATACACTTTATTGCTGCTGAGACCTATTATTAGAACAAATAATGTGCTGTGTTTTGCAGTTACAATAATTATAAATGTCAAACATTTTGCAAAGTCTGCATTTTTTTCTTCTGCAGATTCTTAAAATCCATAAATGCTGAACAAGCACACAATTCCTCAGAGACCTGGGAGTTTTGTTTGTATATGTTTGTAGTTTTACAAAGATAAGTTAGTTGTTGGAGGTTGAAGAGGACATAAATGCCCAAAACCAATGAATTACATCTGCAAATAACACTTTACATCAGCACAGTGTAACAAAGGGTGCTCTGTGCCTCTGGGGAACTGTTTATGACTGCTGGATAGAACATGGGTAAGTGCTGCAGACTGCCAAAATTTCAGTCCTAGGCTTTAACTACAGCTTATGCAGTTTTGCCTTGGGTGCCATGCTAAGTTAATTCAAATATTGTTTATTTGCCTGCATGACACAGATCAGAGAAGCAGATACACTTGGGTTTTGAGTCATTTGCTGCTCAAGCAGTGACTGCAACTTTTTGGGTGATCAACTGAAAATATTCACAACGTGTCTAATGTCAGTGACTCATTTTATAATTATTCAATATGAGAAACCCTTAGGAGTCAAATTTCCAGAGGAGCTAATTAATCACAACTCAAATGATTCATAGTAGCTCTAAAATATCATTATAAAACCATAGGAAGAACACACTAAATCCAGTAAAACTCAACTAGAGATTTCTGAACTAATTGATTACCCATCAATCCCTCTAATGAAACAAGGATCTCTTAGGCCAAATTCTACCAAGCATATTGCCTAATTTCATAAGAAACTGAAACCTATCTTATGGCATGAAAAAAAGAATTAAATTGAGGAGTTTGTGGAGTTTAAATTGATTTTCAATGTGTCTGTTAGAATCTCTGAAGAGCTGGGTTTTTTTGCTCATGAAGGACTAAGAGGGAATTTTTCAAAAGATTCTTCAGTGCCAAAAATGTTAATTCTCCAGACTTTTATATTCTAGGATGTTTGAAAATTTACAGTAGAATCTCACTACTCTTCGAAACTGTATCAGCACTTGAGTATTTCCCCTCTTTATTCAAGCCATACACACTTCTATCAATTCTCTGCATGGATCTAAATTCATTTAGATAATTCATCAGTCTTAAGACTGTTCTGAGCTTTCAGGTGTCTTCAGACCTCACCTATAACAGTAGGACTTTGTAGAAACTGAGGAATTTTTCTGGACAGTGTGCTAGAGAATGGACAGAAGTATTTGAATGCCCTGTCCTTAGGGGAGTCAAGACTAACATAACATGAGATTTTTCTTGTGGGATAAAATGCAATAGAAGTGTAATTTGTATTTAATTTTATTTCCTGTCCCCTTCATCGATTATATTTTCCTTTTCTCCTGTTGTTTCAGTCCCAATCCTTCTCATAATCTATACATTACTTTAGACTGGGATACTTCCTGTGTGCATTGGCGGCCAATCCAGTCTTCTGTTTCTGGCACTTGGATCTGTATTTAGGCAACATGATGAAAATTAATATAATTATACCATTCAAGCAAATCACATGAATTAAATCTCTGTGTGGCAGCCAAAAATATCTTTGGTTGTCACTGAAGTGTACATTTTATTTCCGCCTCCAGAAGAATCACAAGACAGGAGAAAATCTGGTATTGTGTGGTTATGCTCCATGGACAGTTACGCCTCAAACGTAGAGCAACACTCAAACCATCCTCCTTTTTAGTACTATCACTTTACTTTCCTGTTCTGTTATTTCTGGTGAAATATTTACCCTGATTTCCTTGCAGTTCCTACAGAAAAATCATAGAATCATAGAATTGGCTGGGTTGGAAGGGACCTCAGAGATCATCAAGTCCAACCCTTGATCCACTACCGCTGCAGTTACCAGACCATGGCACTGAGTGCCACATCCAGTCTCTTTTTAAATATCTCCAGGGACGGAGAATCCACTACTTCCCTGGGCAATGTGACACAGTTCACTTGGAAGAGACTTCAGAAGAAAACAAGCCCACTCTGAGCTGTGGAGACGCCACCACCCAGCCCAGGGCTAAGGAAACACCACAGTGAAATCCACAGTGTTGTACTGAAAGGAAAGAAAGCAGGAACTTGGTACTTCTGTGTGTATGGCTATGCTAGAAATAGTACATACAACTATACATATACATACAACTACCTTTGTTTTTGTCCAGTTTTACTATCCCTTCTGTCCACACCATAATGTTCTTGTGTTCCACCACCACAGGAAGGTCTTCCATGTTTCCTTAAAACCTCTGCATTGTGCCACAGCTTTCCTACTCATGCTTCATTGACTCGGCTTGAACTTTGCTGCTCAGTGGTTTCAAAAAAGCCCTCACCTGGAAGGTTCAAAGGAAGCAAAGTGATCACAGGAACAGCTGCTTGCTATCACTTAAAAAGAAACACATTCTGCACTATAGCAGGTACATAAGAGCAGTCAGCCATCTGAGTTTTAATAGAATGAGCTTCAGAGAAATTAGTGACACACTTAGTATTTTTCAGATCTG
The DNA here is from genome assembly GCF_036169615.1 of Heliangelus exortis. Classification (NCBI taxonomy): domain Eukaryota; kingdom Metazoa; phylum Chordata; class Aves; order Apodiformes; family Trochilidae; genus Heliangelus; species Heliangelus exortis. Next base: position 154,213,059 of record NC_092422.1, on the reverse strand, counting down.
GCTGTTTGGCATCAAACAAATCTATGGTTAACCCACTGAAGTCATTAATCACTTGAAGCTTCTAATGTCAGACTTCCTAATGGCTGCACAACTGCTTTGAAAAGTCTCAAATTGTTTCCTGTCAAAGAGATTTCTCTCTTAAATACAGCCAGGGTGCTTGAGAGATCAGCTGCTTGTCCTGTACACCTTCTTAATTGCAAGATGTAATGGCTTCATGGTTCATTAAATTAAATGAGACAATGTAATTGTTTTGCTGAAGAATATCAGGTTATATTTATGCACATGTATTTGTAATAATGCTATCACTGAGATCTGAGCAAACTTCTGTCCAGGTTGTTTCTCCATTCCAATTTAAGGTAAGTGATTTGGACACTGATTTAATTGCTCTAGTACAAACCCCTTTGATTTCACAGGGGTGTAGTTGAGGTTTTTTTAAGTCTAAACTCTATAATGAGTTTAGACTAATAATAAACCTTTCTTCCTAGGAGAGGCAAAACAGCTACATTGGGTTTCATGCTACTCTAATTACATTATTAAAATCATGACAGTTTATTTGTAGGCAAGGTGACTGTGAAAATCCATGTCTGTCTCTACCCATATATAATGAAGTTAAGTACTTGCTGCCAGAAAGTTACCAGAACTCATAACCAAAACAAATTAGGAGCAGCAGCCCTGAGCACTTGGGCAGAAGGATCTTTATCTCAGTTCAAAACTGAATCCATGTAAACCTACAGAGCATGAAATCCTCAGAGCAAAAGGGATCTCAGGAGGCCATCGGATTCATCCCCTGCTCAGAGGTGCACGTGCAAGTCCTAAAAGATGCTCATCTAACCAGCTCTCTAAGGCACTTGGTGGAGGATAGTGCTAACCTCCCCAGGCAATGTGTCAGTGCTGTAAAATTGTGTCTGTGCGTGTGGCCTGAACCTTTCCTGTTCCTCTTCAAGCCCATTATTTACTATGCTATCTGCTGCAGATGTAGGGAACAGCCCTTGAAGGCAGTCAGCCAGTTTGCTGTTTCCCACACTGCAGCTGAGACCTTTCCTTGCAGATCACGTTTTCTACACTAAACTCTCCTCTCCATTGGGCCCACACCTTTCTGGAGGAGCTTAATTCAAAACCTGAGTTGTGAGCAAAGCAGCAGCAGTATTTCAGATGTCATCTTCTTGTCAACCAGAAATGTGGAATCTTCCTTCTTTTCAAAAGGATAAGTTTATTGACTCAGATTCTGTCTGTAATCTCTGGATTATTTTCCAAAGGTACACTTGCTACCTAACCCTACTTGTATTATACTTCTGATAGAGATTTCTTACTTGAATCAACACCATGGGCACATCATGTCAGGACCTTTCTTACACCTTGCAGGTGTAAGAGGAAAGCAGAAACTTTCCTACCTGGACCTTACATACATGTGTATATGAAGAATGGTTGCCTAATCCCACTGCATCTTTCATAGGCAAAGGCTGGAACAGTCATGACAGGTAAAGCCAAAAAGCAGTGTGTACTGAGGCTTGAAAAGGAGGAAAGACACCCATGCATACAGACAGACACAGAATATATGCATGTCAGACATGCACACTGAAAGATTTGTTTGTTGACTTCCAGAAATAAAGCCCAGAAACAAAGCCTTGATTTACAGTGGGTAAGGGATTTTCTTTGGACATAGCTTGGATACAAAGGCTGTTATTCTCCAAGTAAGAGGAGTAAAAGTGCAATTACATTTGACAGTGACTTTCCCTAAGACTAAACACTGCTCCATGACATTTAACTCAGTGAGACCATGAATCCCAGGTGCAGAAGTGCAGGGGGGACAACTCAGACCATTAGCCATCTCTTTTACTGTGGTAAAGCAGAGTAACTCTCAGAGCAGTGTTCAAGAGGTTGGCTCCTATGAGACAGTGGTTTTGATCCTCACCATAAATCCAGACAAAGATCTAGATCTTTGCAAAGTGATTCAAGCTGCAGGAATGAAAAACTTTGCATGAGATCAAGACATTACTGTATTGATTGCTGAAACACAATATTGTCATACTTTATTTTCAGTATTTCTTATTTATCTTGGCTGGGGAATCATTATTCACCTGTCTCTACAGTCAGCTACTGTCCTTCCTCTCATTTTTTTGTTAGTAGAAACTCAATTTAATTTTGTGCTCTTTCCTTGCTTCTCCTGCCTACATTCCCTTCTGTGTAGAGGCTGAGGGGAGACCTTATCACTCTCTACAGTTACTTTAAAGGAGGTTGTTAAGGGTTGGGCATCCATCTGTTCAACAATGTTACAAGTAATAGGACAAGAGGTAATGGCCTCAAGGGGAGCCAGAAGTTTAAATTGGATGTTAGGGATAATTTCTTCACTGAAAGGGTTATCAGGCATTGGAACAGGCTGCCCAGGGCAGTGGTGGAGTCACCTGAAGGTGTTTAAGAGTCATATAGACATAGCACTTAGGGATATGGCTTAGTTAAGGCCTTGTCAGTGTTAGGTTAATGGTTGGACTCAATAATCTTGAAGATCTTCTCCAGCCAAGGTAATTCTGTGATTCTTCTACCTAGCCCATCTCTTGCCTTTTTCTTCTTTATTTCAGCCCGTTTTTCTGCAGTTGCAATAGGGAAATATTCTAGAGACACCAAACTCTGCCTGGGCTGTTAGTTGGCTCTGCTGCTAGTTGTGGAGACACCCATAGCCAGGAATGGTATTAGAAACACAAGAGCATTTCATCTTCAATAGATAGTGCTCTGACACTGTTAACAGAAATGATGGCACGAAGGCATTGTTGCTAAGTTTCATTCCCTTCACGTGGCCTCTGGGTAAGCTTAGCAGCTGATATATGTAAAATTAAAGTGACAATTTAAAAGCCTGTTTGCAGGTTTCTGGCATGAACAAGAGATCCCTCCAGACCAGTGTACTCTGATCACCTTGCACACAGAACTTCAATTGACAGAGTAAATGGGTAACAAAGCATGCAGTGTGCAGTGCAAGGGCAGGATCTGAACACTGGGGAAGACAGAGGTGGGGGTTTAGGACAATTTAATAACAAGCAACTCTTTCATTTCACCTTCTCTCAGCCATTTCCACTCATGCAAATGGCCTTGGAGTCAGGCCAAAGTATAAATAGATCATCAATTTCAGTAAAAGCATGAAAACTGAATTACAGCTCTGCAATGCAGATAGCTCTGCTGTCCTGCAAGAAGTGTGAACACAATCTGCAATTTCCTAACTTAAACCACAGCTGCCTCCTCTCCTCTGCCTGGGGCAAAAGCAGAGGGTAAGTGCATGCCTTGTTCTGACCCATGGTTAACCCAACCTGCCAGAGATGGGGCAGGCAGAGAAGGATGAGGGATGTGCAGCCCAGGGCAGGACCTCAGGAAAGGAAGATGCTTTTCTGGCTGTGTTCCTCTCTGCAAAAGCTTTCACTTCCTCTTCTGGGTTTCAGAGCACATGCCAGGAGATGACAACATCTCTTCAAACCTTACCAGGCTCAGCTGCGCTCCCTCAAAATCTAAGAGCTCTTCAGGGGTGAATATTCTGTTCACAGGGTTGTAATTACTTTGATGTTTTCAAAATTTCACAAGACTTTCAGGCAAAGATTCTTGATTGAAGTGTTACAGGCATCTGATTTTAAGAAAATAAAACCAAAATTGGAATCCCCCTTGCTCCTCTCCTCCCTACAATTTAGGGAGATATTTCCATACACATTAATGGAAATGCTTTTGCAACAAAAATATATGTGCATTATTTGATGTCAATGTGCATGTTTATGCTAAAAACTGCAAGTCAATTGAAATGTGACTCGTTTCCTTAAAAATTAGATAAACAGTTTCAAACTCCACCTTCTACTCAGCAATTTGATACAAACTGTAAATTCTTAACTTAGATCATTAACTCCAGCTATATTGGTCTAGACTAAGGTCCCTTTCTCAGGCAAATCATTCATCACATAGGTACAGTGGCAATAGACTCAGCACCATGCAAATATACCTTCAGCACCACTCTTGCTGTCATACCATACATTTTTATGCCTGCAATGAGACCACTGGCCCCCAGCACCACCTTAGCACCTTCACACCTCTCCCATCTCAGTCTCTTCAGCCATAAAGTGGAGATGTGACACACACAAGGTACATCAACCAAAGCTCTTACCTCTTGGGGTCATTTGGATCAAGGAAGAGCAGCAGCCCAGCTTGCTCCCATGCCAAGCAGGGTTTACACAGCTGACTTCTCCAAAGCCTGGGAAGCAAGCTGGCCTACACATGGTAGAAGGAGCCCAGACAGACAAGAGTCCTTTCCTGTTCTGAAAACCATCAGCATGTCACTTGTCACGACTGAGATGAATTATGCAAGTCTAAAAATGAGTGATGTTTCAGCATTTAAGCTCCAGTGTCAGCCTGCACCTTGAAACCCAGTTTTAACCCCTGCATCATGGGGCTGCCCAAGCACCAGTGGGGGCTGGTGCACTGGTGACAGCTGGGGGACATTGGAGACAGCCCAGCTCAGCAGGGCCTGTGGCCTGGCAGGGCTGCAGGAAACTGGAGCTGGGTCCTGCTGCAGCATCACTGGGGCAGAGGCTGGAGGCTCTGGGGGGCTGAAATGGGGTCCTGGGCTGTGAACAGGGTGGGAGGAGGGCAGGCAGGGACTGTAAGACATGTTAGAGCCTCCAGGGCACTCTTCTGCAGACAAGGCAAGTCACTTTATCTTTAGCTTCGTTTCAGCTTATATATAAGTCAAAACTGAACTCTGTCCTGTGTACCAAAACTACAAATGCTGCATGGCAAGAAAATGGGTTTTTGCTACACAGTCCAAGGCTCAACAGAAAAGCCACAGATGGTGCAGCAGAACAGCTGTTCTTAACATTGCCAAGAGAATTCTGTTACTCATTCTGTTACTGAATAACTTATTGTTACTATTACTCACTCAGATCAGCCATCAAAACTTCTGTCTTTCCTTATCTGACCACCAAAAGAGAATTAAGAACTCTCCAAAAATCATGGTCAATGACATCCCAGTTGTTGCAACTGATTGTTATTCCCTCATCTGTGTTGCTTCTATTTTCATCACTAAGTTGCTAGTGAGACAGGTATAGGGCTGCCCTTTAGTCTGACAAAACAGCAAGAAAAAACATTTAATTCCACTTTGGAAGGAGGTGGGGTTGGGAGAGGGAGGGAGAATGAGTCACAATTATCTTCAGCCCAGAGGATATTTGCGCTCTTTTAGCACCTTCCACACGTGCACATCAGAGCACCTTCACAAACTAGAAGGTTAACAAGGTAAAAAACATGCAAACTAAGGATTTTTCAACCAAGTCTCAAAGCAAGCTCCTGGTGTTAAAAAAATAATCAAACAAATAAATATTAAATAATAATAAAAATAACAATATTATATGCAATAATATTGTATATACATAATAATAACAACATTTATATATAATATTATTATATTTATATTATATATTATATATAATTATTATATACATCAATATTATATTTATATTATAAATAAAAAGTAAATAACACCAACACTAATAATAATGATGATGATGATGATGATGATGATAATAATAATAATAATAATAATAATAATAATAATAATAATAATAATAAAGAAGTGGGATGTTATGCCAGAAGATCAGTACTCAAAGCACTGAGCTGGCTGGGGCTCCAACATGAAGCCAGTATCTCCCTCCAAGTTCATTCCTGCCCACCTTCCAGTTGGCTGACCTAGCAAGCACTCTGTAATCTCTTAGACACTGATGGTTAGAGAAAGCTGGACAAGAATCAGCAAGCAGCAGCAGCACGGGCAGATGCCCTTCCTCATTCTGCTGCCATTCTCCAGAGGAGGGGACAATTGTTCAGGCTCTGGACACTGCCATCACCTGAAGGGTTGGCATAGACCTAACTTCACTTTTGCAAGTAAAGCAATGACTGAGGAAGGGGTCTTTTAGAGAAGATACTACCACTCCTTTTGAATGAGGTGTGATGCCACCCGTTTTGTTCACAATACTGAGGTGAAGGTTTTTAAACCTGGGCTTGGAGGCTCTTTTGAGGGCTGCAGGTAGGAGCAGGGCTGCTTTCCCTCATTGGCCACTGTGCCAGGGGTGGAAACACAGTCCTACCATCTGCCATGGACTGATCCATGATACCTTGGAAAAGGGTGGAGCTCCAGAACATCTCCCGTACATCAATAACATCATTGTGTGGGTGACACAGCAAAAGAAGTCTTTGAGAAAGGTAAGAAGATAATTGAAATCCTTCTAAATGCTGGTTTTGCTATTAAGAGAAGTAAGGTCAAGGTGACCTGTGCCATCATTGGGATTCCTCAAGTCAAGAGAAAGCAACAGTGCTGTGGGGTAACCCCAGTAGGCAGCCAGACATGACACAGCTGCTTGCTTGCTCCCTCCCTTCCAGTGGGACAGATCAGAGAACCAGCAGGGTGAAAGAGAAAACTCATGGGCTGGGATAGACAGCTTCATAAGAGAAAAAAAAGACAAAACTAAGAAAAACAAGCGATGCAAAAAGCAGTTGCTTCCCACCAGCTGATCAATGTCAGTCCCTAAGCAACAGCCACCCCTGGCAAACCACCCTAAAGGTTTACTGCTGAGCAGGGTTTTGTATGGTGTGGACATTCCTCTGGTCGGTCTGGGTCAGATGTCCCTGCTGTGTTCCCTCCTAGCCTCACCTTGGAGAAGGCTGTGGAGATCTATCTGTTGTGGGAGGGTCCAGCACTGGAGCAGGGCAAGAGGAAGGAGCAGCAATGTGTGATGAACTGACTCAAAAACCATTTCCCATCCCCCTCCACCACCTTGGGGGAAGGAAGCAGAGAAAACGAGGAGTAAAGTTAAACCCAGGAAGAAGTGAGGGGTGGCAGGAGGGTGCTTCATTTCTCATTATCCTACTCTGATTTGATAAGGAAAAATAACTAAATTTATTACCAAACTCGAGTCTGTTTTGCTGGTGATGGTAATTGGAGAGTGATCTCTCCCTGTCCCTATCTCAGCCCCTGAGCTTTCCATTTTACTTTCTGTCCCCTGTCCAGCTGAGGTGGGGATAGAATGGCTTTGGTAAGCACCTGGCATGCAGCCAGGGTCAGTCTCCCACAGAGTAGGGAGCAGGATACATTGCATTAACTTCTCCCATTTCAGCAGAAACTTCCATGATTCCCCCACAATTAGAACTGTATGTTACTATGTCATGACTAAAGATGTAGAAATCATTAACTAAAGAAGCACCTTTGTATGATTTTCAGCCATTCTGAACTCAGTTTCAGCTGTAGACACACATCTCCTTGAATGTGGTTTGTTCATGGTTTAGCCTTCCTTTCCTTACATACTCTTAATAGTTCCCTGAAGTTTGTCTTCTATGATCTTTTTTTTTTTTGCCTCTGAGAAATATGAGGTCTGACATTCCAAATGACAGTGGATCTGCACACACTTATCTCTTTTTTTACACTGGAAAGAAGAAAACAACAATCAAAGCAATTTAAGTGTACAGCTTCCTACAAGTTAAATTTATCTGGCTGGACCAATTAAGAAATGCTAAATCCCAGTTAGTAACAATTAGGAAACATGTTTGTCATTTCTGTAGTAATAATTAGAGAATTAAAATTGCTAGATGAGAAAGCTCTTCCTCTGTGTCTAATTGAACACATCAGAAGAAATTGTGACCTTTTAAACAGCTACAAATGGAAAGATGGCATTAATACTTCAATAGGAGCTACCAAAAAAACACCCCCAAAACCCCAAAATAACAAGAACAGCTACTTTCTCATGTGCTACTTCAGAGAATATTTCCGTGTTGAATACTTATGCTGAAAACAACTTCTTGTGCCAGATTCAAGGCCTTCTGAAGTTATTAATATTCTGCCATCAGCTTCAAAGGGAACAAGATTTGCCTTGCAAAATAATCAAGAGAGCTGCAACTACTCACAGGAGACTTAAATTATGGCAGCTTTGGTTGCAACTGCTATAGAATTTTGAAAGACAATTCATGGTATGAGTAAAGTGTTCTGGTAAGCACCCAAGTCAAACACTTTAAATGTAATTAACTTTCCACATTTTGAATAGTCAGGTTGTAAAAATCTATACAAAAAATGTTCCTCTGAGGAGAGTTGGGGTGGGATTTCTTTAATATGTATCCAGCATCACATTTAACTGCTACACATATAAAAAGGCAATAAATTTTATACAGAAATTTATTGTGCAACAATGATTTTCATGCTCATTTACAATAAAATAATTAGTTTTAACAAATAATCATGCCATTGCTTAATTTCAACACTAAGCAGAGTATTTACATTCAAGTTTACATGTTTGTTCAAGTTCCATGTATGGTATTGTCAGAATCAAGTAAGAATGCATCTTCAGATAAAGTCTGCATTTTTTATATTAAAATATCACTGCCTTTCAGATATTTACTGGAAATGACACATCTCCTTTCTTTGTAATACTCTCATTTCCCAGTTATTGTACCGGAAACAAAAATCCAACCAAGTTGCAGAAATCATCCTCACAAACATTCATCTATCTCCAAGCCACCAGGCATTTCCAACTTGTTAAACAGAAAGGAGTCTGGAGTATAACTCTGTGTAATTGATTTTTGGAGGCTTGTTTGTCATCCTTGCAAGAGACCATGCCTTAAGGAAATGAGCCTTAGGAAATTTTTTTCACTGAATCATATATATAAAAAAAAGATTTGTTTTGTCAATATTGAAGTGAACAGCTTATTACAGACACACTCTGGGAACTTTTTATTAAGTTGTTTGGTTTCTTTTAATCATAGGGATGATGAGGAACACAGCTTCATGGTCTGGCAACTTTAAAGAAGAAAAATGAACAATAAAAACCCCAAAACATCCACCCATGACATACACTGGATAGTAATAATTTAAATAAAATTAAATAAATCAGCAGTTCACAAATGGTGGAAAAAATATTTTTAGTCTGCAGAAATAATTCAAACTATGACTTTTTGGTGCTGCTTCTTCCTCTTCACATTCTATGATCTAAACCAAGTTCAGACTTCACCTCACATTTTAGTAGCCTGCACACAATCTCTTGGTCCTTTGGCAAATGTTCCTAACACAGGCTTTTCAGTTATCTCCCACCTACCCCAACTCCTCTTTCATTTTTTAAACAGAGCTGAGCATAAGCTATACTATATGCAAATTTGGAAGTGGTTCTGAATGAGAAAATTTTATGGACCTGTTAAATAGCTGAAAAATGTGACAGATTTGTGTTCACTGTTCCATGTGATTCCTACTATTTTAATCCATACTTTCATACCCGTGCTACATCTCCTGTCTAGGTTTCAAAAGGGGCCTCTGATTGTAACAGAAGAATGAGAGCATAACTGCCAATATGCTGCTCTGACTATCATGTAAAGGACAAAGTAGAGCTGATTGTCTTGGATTTTGGCTCTTAATGTTATGGGGAGATACTGATTTTGAAGATGCAAACCTAAACATTCCCAGATTTTAAATAACCTTTACATTTGGCAGAGACTGTTTCACTTTTTCTGTCTTCACGTTGTGACATCTCCAGAACTTGTGGGTTGAGAAACAACTGCAGAAGGTTGTACTGGTAACATTTCTACCTCTGACTCACGTACAAAGATGACTGCATCTCCACTTACATTTATCAAACACTGGGCCTGGAAAAATAAAAGAGCAATATGCAGTTTCAAAACATTTAATTACATATTTTATGCTACACCTGTTTTATTTATATCTGGTAGATGTGACTATGCAGATAACAGAAAATCTGATTGGAGATCAGAGGACAAACTATTGGAATTTCTTAGTGAGGCAATCCATGTCATGTTTCCTTTCTCATCTACTCATCTGTGTGCTATCAAATATGTAGCCAGATTCTTATAAGAGCACCAGAAATAAAGAAACTGGGTAGCTGTACTTCCTTTCACTACTGTTTTGCATTCACTTCATGTAACAAAGCAGCTATATATTCAGTTGTCACTTTAACTAATGAAGTTTTGCCCCTTTATGTTACTTTATATTTTATGCTAGCAGCTCCATGTAAAAAGGATGAAAACACTGCAACATCAGAGATAAACAAGTTCAATTGCAATTCCTGCAATTTACTCCATCGTAGTGAACACAGGACTTTTACTCATTTGGGTATTCATAAAGCATATTTGTAATTTCATGCTAACTCATGGTTTGAAGAATGCTCTTGGCTTCTTAAAACAAGAACTATGATGAGAGATCCAGAAGTGTTATGCATACATGGCTCTACAGTGTTCCTAGTTTTGAAATACATATAATGTGCATTTGTGTCATAATGGTCACAATCACATTGTTATTTCATATAATAATTTACCTGATTTTTGTTTGGATTTTCCATAAAAACACATTGCTTCATTATATAGGAGACAACAGCATTGCCCCCTAAAGCTGCCACATGAGCTCTCACCATTGCAAACACTTCAGCAATAAATGCATGGAGAAAACCACTGACACCACCCTCCTAAAATGGAAAAACAAAAAGACAAAACATTTTACTTTACATTTTACATTTTACTTTACATTTACATTTTACTTTACATTTTACTTTAAGTATTGCTATAAGATGCTGGGTACTTTATCAGCTAAATATTTCAGTGAATCCTAAACATATATTGTACAGAACTTAAAAGTTATCCACTGTTTAATGGGGCATGTGAATGTTAAAAATCAGACCAATGGAACTTACTGTTTGAGTACAAGAATCACAAGTAGGTTATTAATTTCTCTCTGATATTCTTTGCAGTGAGTATATTACATATACTTTTCAAACATTCCTACACATCTGCATAAACATGTAGTATTTCACTGATAATTGAAAAATTAGATTTTCTTTTATCAGGAAGAATACTATCCATTTTTTTTTTAAAAATGAGATGCAGATAAAGCAGAATTTCTACCCAGGATTAAAAGAGATTTAGTCTTCTTGAAAATTGCTGGTAAGGACTGGCCATTACCTTTGGATACTGTAATTTCATGTATGCTAATGACTGTCATTAGTTCCCAACATTCCCTAAGGAAAAGACACCTCCAAATACCAAATAAGCAAGAGACAGAAGAGAGACTTGACAAGGAATCTATATTCAAGTTTTTTTTTTTTCCCTTGAAGCCCAAAAGAAATTCTAACCATCTTGTTTCATTAGATGTTTTGACTTGATGGTTCATGTGGGGGATCTTTACTTCATTAGTGCAAAGCTGAGTAATTTAAATTGCTGTGAAAGAACAAGGAAAACAATGAAGTATGGGTTTTTTTCCTAGATAATTCTTATGAAAAAATGTGAGAAACTACATTAGGGGGATATAATGACTAATGCACAAAAAAAACCCAACTAAAGAAACAAAAATACATATTAAAAAAAAAATAGAGGGGAAAAAAACCTAATGAATCAGAGCTCACTATTGGCTCAAAACATTTATAAAATTTCAAAATGAAAATGAAAGGCAAAATCACTAAACTTTCTGTGTGCTACTGAAAAATGAAAGAGCCAGGTAGAAGAGGCCGGCTAAGCTGAACTTTAACAAAAGCATACAGCCTCTGTCTGTATCTGCTGGGAAAAGTATACTCTATTTATAAATGGTTATATACTCTGTGGTATGCTTTTTAGAAATTAATCACACAGACTTGGGTTACTGAGAAAGCACAGAACACAATATTAAAAATGTAGATGATATGGGAAATCTTGTATTAACCAAAGAATTCCAATATCCAAATATTGAAAGTACAAGTTCATCATTGAGCTCGCTAAATGAGAGAAGCATGTAATTTTTTTTTCTTTTTATCTCAGTTTCAGGTTCTAATGACCCAACAACTCAACTATCCCACTGAAAGTGAAAGACCTGTTTTTCCAAATAGTTCTGTTTAAGAACTCTTAGTGTTACATCCAAATACAAAGTCAATGGCAATGGTCAAGTAACCCCTTTCTAACACTGCAAAACACAAAGCAGCTCCACATGTTGTATGACAAGAGCAGCACAACACAACTTACCTGCCATTCAGCACTTGTCCTCAAGTAACAAAACGCTCTAGTCTCTTGCTTACCTCAACTCAACCCCCTTCAGATATTTACCTCTGATTATTATAATTAACAATAAATGCTAATCCCTGATCAGCTCACCTCACGCAAAGAAGTGGTTTCTCGTATAAAAAACATGTTGATTATCCCGAGGTATTTGGTTATTTTTGCCCCAGGTAGAAAAGAAAGAGGTGTCATCTTAACAACTGTGACAGTAGAGTTGGTGCATGATGGAACAGAACGGTGCCGTAAGTATCCCTCAGCCAAAGGACTTGTTTTATCAAGGGAAGCAGCTAAAAAGATGGGAAAAAAAGAAGAGAAAGTAACTATCAAGTAAGGTTCATTACTGTCCCTCAAAACACAAAAATTCTTCTTTATGGTTTCCAAATAGCTTGGTGACAACATTCAGCTGCCTGTGATGCTCAGCCATATCACGTGAGAAAGGAAAATATCATGCAATGCATGCAAAAGGAGACAAAAAGCTGAAATGGAATTTATTTGGAAGAGTGGCATTCCTGCAAAGGAAAACATTGAGGCGAGTAGCTGCACATACAACAATCAGTTATAAAGTGAAGGTAAAGAAAAAAGTGCCAACATATTGGAATACATATTCTGCTGAAAGAACAAATTACAGGAAGTGTGAAAGTTGTTGTGTTTCCCCAGTGCAGCATTTTCCATTAAAACAGATATTAATCTTTGCTAATTTAAGCAAGATAGTCAGACCTGTGGCCAAAGAACTACCGAAAAATAACTCACCACTTGCTAATTTAGTGACCATTGCCTTGACTGTCACCTTGGTGATTGCTTCCTGTTTCTCACCAAAAATTTTCCAAGATCATACATACACCTACATCCATGCAGTGTATGTTATATAATTAGTAGGCGTACACATTTATTGATAACCCATTTTTACTAAGTGAACGGAAATAACTTTTGATACCGGTTTTAAGCCCTGCATTAGCTTACAAAGACATCAATAGTGTCAGCACTCATCACACTCAGGTATTCATTCTACATGGGTTCTGCACTACCATTGCTAGGCAGGAAAACTCCACTTATTCACCACTGGGAAATCAGAGATATGTCTCAGATTATCATAACGTGGTAGAAACAGCCGCCTACTTGTCTTAATTGATCCGCGCCTTATGGTCTGAGCTTTCAGTTTAATGAGCTCTATCCAGCTGTTGCATCTGTCTGCAAAGGAACTGTAATCAACTGACGTTGCTGAAAACACAGACAGAAAAACAAAAGAAAAAACAAAGAAAAAAAAGTATGGATGATGTCTCTTGCTCATCTCAGTGCTCCTTTTGAGGAAGCAATTATAAGTGTCTGAGAGAGAACAAACATCCCTTTCCAGGTCTGTTTAAAGGAAAAGTTACAGCGTAGGTTTGGACTCTTCCAAACCAGTGTACCGATTTCTGGTGATGTCCCAGCTGGGAACCAACTGCCTGACTGGGACTTCATCACTGAAAAAACATGCAAATACAGTCATTAATGACTTACACTAGATTACTTTTTTAAAATCTCATTTTAGGTAATAAGTTCTGGCTTCTTTAAGTTAATTTAAGCCTTGTTTACTTGTAACTTTGTGTTATTCATTCTCTCATGAAAAGCTGATGGTTATTTAAACTTCCTAATTTTAAACCTACAGACCGAAAAAAGAGCTTTGGTGAGGAGGGTAAGAGTCACAAGCTGAAACAACACCTTGGTTTTAAAACACAAATGGACTTTCCTTACAAAGCACTGTCTTCATTCTCCCAGCATCCCCCCCCCCAGTTATCATTACAGTGAGAAGTAGGGTTGTTTCTGTAATGACTTCTGGTATTAGTTGCAGGGGTGTTTGCATTTCTTTGAAAACAAAACAAAACAAAAAAAAGTAGTTTTGCAAACACCATTTCTTCATTATCTTGAAGAAACAGAAGGAACACATGCTAACTTCAAATTAAGACAAGCAAAAAAGCTCTCTCCCAGTGAACTTTTTTTCTGTCAGATAAAGTTATATCAACATATCTGACAGAGAGACGCTGTTATTATTAACAAATCTGACTTTTGTGATTAAAAAACGCATTAAAATATTATCATATCATTAAGCCACACCAGAGCATGCATTCTCAGTTAACTAGTAAACATTTCCTGCATTAAGATACATCCAAGAAGGGTAATCCAATGTCCCAAGAATACTCATTCTGTTCTGGCATATGGCTAAATTAAGTAAACTCACCTCTCTGAGTGGCAGGAATACCTGCATGGGAACTTGCACCCTCCAGGACTTCTAGTAAGACAAATATTAATTCCATTTAGATAATATATTATCGGTCATATTGTATAGGACAATAGCTTCCTTCTTATTGCAGTAAAAAAAAATATAGTAAAATAGGAGTAAAAATCTGCTATATACATTATACTAAATACTTTGACAGCTTATAATAAATTGGTATAAATAATTAACTTTACTAAATCATGTCTGGCAAATTATGGTTATTTATTGTAAGTCATTATTGTGTAAGGCTGCATATAAATATTTTTTAAAAAGCAATCTTACAGAAAATTATGTTAAAAGAAGTATCAATATATTAAATAAGATGCTAAGTAAATGTACTGATCTCCAGTACATTACAGAATTTAAAGTGTCAGGAAAAGTGATGTACGTGAACAGGCTACCCTCTACTGGTCATTGCACACTACACAAGTTGCATAGTTCAGTATCAGTGGAATACACCAGTCAGAAATTTCTGGATAGATACTGTTTTTGAAAATGAAAGTTTACCAGTATCACAATGTGACCAGTTAAGAGTTAAGCAAATGAAAATGCATTTTTAAAAAATCCACAAAGCAGTAAGAACATTATTGCTGAAATTAAACTGACCTCTGAAAATACAAATAAATGGGGTGGGGTCTCTCTCCTTTACACAAGTTATGTAATGAGCAAAACAGGAAGAGCTAACGTCTAAAATAATTAAGATACTAAATTTCTTATCAGTAGCCATTCTGGTGGTACATAATCCAACAACAGAGAAAGAAGTAACAACACCTAATTTCATTGACTGACAACAATTTTTTATACAAAGATTAATTGTGACAACCAGTCACGTGTGAAAAATAAAGCAGCTGTTTAACAGCTAAAAAGTGCTGCACCATACAATTGGTTATTATGCAAGTTTAGGCTCATTTCACTTAAAACAAAAAACAAAAAAAAAAAACAAAAAAAAACCCAAAACAAAACAAAAACACAAAACACCCACGTGCAGTTTTGCTCAGCTGAATACACAGTGTTGCTAGATAAAATCTTTCCCACCATGAAAAATGTAAGATTAACTATTTGAGGCTGACAGTACATGGAGGTATTCTGGCCATTTACAGAAGTGAAGCAGTATGAGGCAAACCTAATTATTAAGTAATTTTTAATTCTTTAAGTCAAATGACCCCCAACAGCCAGCGTTTCACAGCATTTTCAATACTCCAAATGCAAGGATAGATGAAATACAGGAAATCTACAAGAGAATATATACAGAATATTTAGCCAACCCATCTAATGTGAGTCTTAAAAAAATCAGACTTTAGGAGTGGTCATATACATTATGCTTAGGCAGTAAAGAATATTTAAAGCATGTAAAAGTACAGCTATTTTAAAGCTGCTGCAACAGTGAAAGAGCAGAACTCAGAATCAGTAAAAATAGTAGTCCAGAATTCTTCTTCTTTTAACTGACCTTTGGCTGGTGAGAAGGGCTGAGAAGCAAGGGGATCAGAGCAAAGTTCCAATGGAAACTGCAGCTGTTCTTCATTGTCTGTAGATGCTTCAACAAAGAATACATATCCAACTGATAATTAATCTCCAAAATAAGATTTGCCAGTAATAAAAAACACAACAGACTCAATTTAGTCATGTCTGCTTAAACAGACTTTTTCAGCATATGCATTTAGTAATGCATGAACAGGTAGATGTCTGACAATAAATCCGGCTGCAAATTTGAAGAGAATCTATGTTCCATTGACCAGAATTTGATTTTGTGTTTTCAGGAAAAAATATTAAGTCAATTCATGCACTTTAGAATTGATTCTGCATTGGATATGAGTTAGCCACGTTTTAATGTAAAAAAAAAAAAAAAGGTAATTTATTTCACGTAACAGAAAACAAATTACTGTTGCTATTTAAGAAGGTATAACTAATGTTTTAGGAAAACAAGGCTCTGTTCTACAACCTAATTCCACTCTTCAGAATGGGGTAGCTCCATAGTTCTGGCTAATTCCTCATATCCAGACTGCATACATAAATTTCTAGCATAAGATGGTGCTTCATTCACAAGATGACACACAGATTGCAGTAGCCTCTTCTATTTCCTCCACAATGCTATATGCTTCATTGATCTTCAAAAATATTACTGACCTACTTAAATGTTTTTTTGGAGTTTTTTAAAACTATTATGAATAATTGATTTTTCTGCCTTCTTGAAGTAAGGATAAAATTTGCTACTCATAAGAACAAGTATTCTCTAATGACTTACACCACGTGTTTGGAAATACAAAGGAAATGTTATCTGTTACATTAATTCCTCTGAGAAAAATATTCAGAGAAGGATGGTACACAAAAAAACCAGAAATGGTAAACCTTTTTTTCCATATTACTGTAAGTTTGTTGATTACAGAAAAATGCGTAAATGTAACTGAAATTAAAATGTAGACTCGTTAGGTACTAGGAGGAACACAGGCAAGAAAAATGTTATCTCTTTTATCTTTACATGCCTCACAACATTTACCTCTTTGCTGTGATTTTTCTGTAGGGGCTTTGTTGGCTTGCAATGCTTGGTTTTTGTCATATGTAATTGCAACAGCTGTGACTGCAATCTGCAAATCAGAAATATATGGCATATTAGATAATTTAATATCTTGTGCAATCTGCAAAAATAATTTTCAAAAAGACAGATTCTTACATAGAAAGATAATAAGGGGAAAAATAATCCAAATAGACATATTAGAAACCCTTTACAGCAGAACGTAAAAGGTAATACTATGGCCCCTTAGAACAGACACCTGACAGTGTTTGTACCACATTTATGATTTTGTTCATCAGTTCTTTCCTTCTTTCTTGGTGAATTGGCATAAAAAAGAATTATAAGAAGTCATTATTGTTGTAATTTTAAGAGAGAGAAAGAGATGTTTAATTAATCACAAGAATGATAAAATTATTTTGTTTAAAAATACATTGCCCCATCTTGAAAATGAAAGAAAAAGATCAGACAACTATAATGACAGCACACCAAGAAAACAAGTGTGCCATATTCTTCTAGCATATGTGGCAACACCTTTTAGCAGATACCTAGTAGCTTTTTCTTTCCTAGCCAACTAATAAAATACACATTAAGATTCATAGTGCTCATGAAATACCCTGTAGTCACATGATTCTCAATACTTGTGAACTCCATAGGTCATCCTATTTCTTCACTGAAGATTATGGCCTTAAGTTTTACTTCACAATTCACCAGGCATACTGGTAAATGAAATTCTAGCCTAATTTATTCTGAGCAACAAACATTAATTAAAGGCCAAGACTGGAATGCCTACATGCTGAGAAAGTCAATAGAAGCAGTTTGCATACCTGAACTAATTCATCCTCTGGCAAAGCAACTGTAAAATTTACATGACAAAGACAGCAGGGAACCATAGATCGTAGTTTAAAATACAAGCTCTGTTGAAGACAAGACATTAGATATTACTGGTGTTACTTTACAAAATGTATAGTTTATTTCAGAGAAATTAAAGATCAAAAGTCTTTCCATAGTAAAAACATTCTAATGATATATATTTTTTTTTTTCACTTGCAGAAAAATTACAGCTGTGACAAGTCAGGACAGAATGCAACCTACTCTGCTGCAGTCATCATATTTCTGTTTCTACAGTATGCTACCAGTCAAGGATTCATTCTGATCTAAAAAGCTTTGGAAATCTCCAGTATACTTTATATATATGTATATATATATATGTATATATATATGTATATATATATATATACATATATATATACATATATATATATGCTCTTTAGAGCATTTTACAAACTAATTACAGACATGTTGTAGTCTAAATTCCAAAATGTACTTACGAAGAAAATGTTATTTTCAATATAACCTGATTGTACTTTGCTTCCATTTGAACAATTACAAAAATGTTTGAAATATGATTCTTACCTTTAATAGATTCTCACAGAGATCATTGAAGTTCTTATTCAGGGTTTGATTTGTTAGATTAATGTTGCTTAATCTGGATACTCTTACTGCTGTGAACATCTGAATTAGAAACAAACTAATTAGAAAAACAAACGATTTTTTTTTTCAATATATGACAGTATGTTATATTAAAACCAACACAGATTCATAAAGAAGGCAAAGAATGCATGAGGGAGAGGGATAGAAAGAAAAGGAAAAAAAGGTAGCAACAGTAAGTCAGATAAAGTGCTTGCTGCTCATGAAATTTTACAAACAAAAGGCAATTTTTCTGTGAACTGAAGTATGAACATACGAAGCAAGTAACTAAGAAGATATTAAGTGTTCTGTTCTCTTAACTTGCTTCACAAAGGAGTCATTCTGCTTTCTACATCTTTTGTTAATCGCTGTTGAAAATTACATACAATAACAGAGACAATACTGGAATGTCATATACAGATACACAAGCAATCCCATCAACCTGAGAGTATTATGCTGGTGCACCCATGTTGTTTTCAAGTTTTAACTGTGCCCCTGCAAAGCAAAATCTTGCGTTGATCCGACTAGGTGTGAAAGCTCAATTGGATCTGTTTTAACTCTCTCTGCAAGACTCAGCTGTGTTAAACAAACATGACCAGAATGTTAAAATCTATTTATAAATGGATTTTTTCCTCTACTTAGCGGACTGGATTTATCTAATTCTTATTTGTCTAAACATATTAAAGTTATCATATTCGATATCTGACACTAGTAGCACATTCAACAACTTGCTTTCCTCAAGGGGCTTCAAAATATATCCAAGCTCTTAAATATGCCCAAAGCTTTAAAGTTAATATTTACAGTAATTCTTTTCTGATTTTTGTATTTTTATACCATTACATAACAACGTTGAAAAATAGCACAAAGAAACCGACTCTTGTGCCCTACTTTTCTCACACCAGAGTCTTTTTAATTTATCTTTAAAAATTCATGATATCTAATACATTTTTTAATTACTACAACACATTTAAATTCAATATGGGAAAATAAAATTGTTTTCTTTGAACAGCCTTACTTGAATTTCCGGTGTCCAGTTATTTATACCAGGCATAATTTCTGTGTTGCAACTGTAAAAACCTGTGAAGAAAGTATGTGAGGAAATTTATGTTGCACGCTGAGATATAAAAGTACTTTCAAAGAAACATATGTGACCATACTTGATGTTTTGCAAGTATCTACCCTTATAAGACACACAAAATAGCATACAAAAGAAACACATGCTTTCTCTTACTGATACTGCAGTGAAAAAATGGATAGGGAAGGTGGAATTCTTTACTTCTCACATTAATTCACTATAGAATTCTTATTCTGACTATTTGTTCAGCCACCAAAAAGTGAAGCCAGAAATGTCAGAGAGCTGAGGAACCAGAGAGGCTGTGATGGCATAAAATGCCATAGTCAAAGTTGCTTCCCATGGAAAGTGTGTAGCTTATTTCACCTGATGCCAAGACTAATTGGTGAAACACACTGCCCAAATGCTTCATCCAATAGCTCCTTGTGGAATCCACAAAACATGAAACTCCTGACCAGTTGGTCTTGAGCAGGGAAAGCATTCAAAGTAGATTTTTAGCTCTGATCAAGATATACTTAAGAATTCTTGTAGGAAGGGTGAACACGCAAAATTCACCACTGCTCTGTCTTGTTTCTAATTGACAGACTACTTACAAATGAGGAAACTTACTGGAAAGTGAGATGGTAAAAGCTAAATGGGTAACCTTTGAAAGTCAGGATAGTGATGCTTTAAAGATACCACCTAGAGACTGAGTGCAAATATGCAGCAATTACTAACTTAAGAAGACAAAAAGAAAAAAAGAATAATGATTGAACAGTGGGTTAAGAAGTTATAAACTGTAAATAGGCAGTGTTGAAAATCTAAAGCTATAGCTTAATGAACACGAAAGAGAAAAATGTGACAGGGCCTATGTACATGCACAAAATAAGCCAGAAAAGAAATCATGTAGCACCTCCTGGGAGGTATAAATATCAAAGCAGAAACCTTGCTGAAAAGTCAAGTATATGCAGAGATTATAACATGACAGTGGAAAATACACATTTTTTTTTACATTGATGTTCACCACAGTAATGGAGCTTTCTACAGCAATGGAAAACCAGCCCTTTCCCACCAGAGAATCTGTCTTAAACAAAAGTATCTGCAGGAGATACATATAGGCAAATGAAAAATAATGATTAATCTAAAAAATAGAAAAGGCAAAAGAAGTAACTAACTGGCATTTAACTCTATCTTAAAATGACCCCATCACCAGAGAAGCTTCTTTAATCTTCAGGTAGTGAGGTGCTTTCAGTGACTGAGACCTATTAATTTGCTTAATATAGTATCTGTACTACTGGCCCAGGGAAGCTATTCCAGAAAATGGAGCTCATATGCAGACTGAAAAACAAGACACTGCAGAAGAGCTGACACTTTTCTAAGCAATAGTCATTGCTCACAAGCTGTCAAGAAGCATGTAGATAAAAGGTATCTGACTGATAGGAGTCTATTTTGGACATCAAAAAGCATTTGGCAAGATCATTCACAAAGGATTCTAAGAAACTGAAGGGTAGAATGGAGTACCCCTGAAGAAAATACAATTACTGTTAGATTGGAAAGAGAAGGTCAAAATAGTCTTCACAGTGGATACATCTGTAACTAGGGATTGTATGCTTCACAGATACTCTCAACTTATCTGCACAAGTGGATAAAATGAGGTGACTGCTGATGACCTTATTTTAAGGTCGTAAAATCAACTGCAGTAGGATCTAACAATTGATAATTGATGAGGAATAAAAGATTTAGTGGTAATAATAGATAACTATCACAAGGATAGTTCTGAGGTCAACTGTACTCAATTATAAACACTGATACCAGTTATTAGGAATGGATTAGAAACATGGGAAAACTCATGAAGATAAGAGAGGGAGGACAAGGACAACCAAATGTACAGAGCAACTTCCACGTAATGGTTGTTAGCCTCTTATCCAGATCCATGAATTCTGTAGAGGATATGACAGGTATCCACACATCCACAAATAGCGTTAAGGCTGATACCAAAAAATTACTCAATGTTCTTCCAAAGATAAGAAAAAGGAAAAAAAGTGGCAGATACTAACCAGGCACATGAAGCTGGCTCTTACATGGGTACAGAATGTGATGCAAAGTTCTATCAGCACTGAAAGGTGCACACAGGCTCAAAATAAAAACAGCCAAATGCACAGAAAAGTCTGAGAAAGGCTGCTCTTTACAAAGACAGTAACTTTATTTCAGGATGCTGTTGAACTATGAACTGTTAGCATGTTATCATGTGGGATTTTTTTTGTTTTCCTTGCTTTTACATTAATGCTATATACATTCTCGCCTGATCCTTATCAGCAAGCAGACACTGAGTGATTCAATGCACCTCCCTCTGTGTTGGGTACTTAAATTTTTAAATGCAGACAATTAAATGGACCTCTCACAAAGTTCTATGGCAAGCAATGCAGCCTGAACAAGTTTGTACTGTCAAGTGTAAAGATACCAATTTCAAGTATCATGATTGAATTCTGAAAATCATTCCCTTTAGTCAGTTTCATGTTGTCAAGTTGCAAAGATTTTTAGAAGTACATCTATAAGAAACAGTGAAGACATTTCTATTAGAGTAGAATCTTCTACTCCTATTTGACTTCATGGTCTTCTACAGAAAATGATCAATACTGACTTTGATAAAGATGCTGTGGGTGATTTACAAATTCCATCTGAGTGTGGACTTCACTTTTTTAACAGCAAAGACTACAAATGCAGTGAACCTAAAGATGCAAAGACCTAAATGCAAAGACCTAAATTGACCGTATGGCACAATCACAAAGCAAAGAAAATATAAAAACACTTGCTGAACAAGAGTACTGAAGGAGCAAATTGCTCAGTTTAAAAAACCTTCTTGAAATACACCACCAGTATGTCACATTATATGGCTACAAATGCTACTTAAAGAACATTCTGTTCTCCATACTTTGATTTTCATTGATGCTGAAACCAACAAAGCAGCCACTAAGCTTAAAAATCTTCAGACTGGCATGTTCCAGTAGAAAAGATTCACTTGTTAAACCATTATGAATTAACAACAAATTTGAAACAGCCGCACAGATCAATGAGCTCTGTCACACCACACAAATACTGTATTTGCTTCAGTTTTCATCATGCAACAATCCCTAAAAAAGGCTCAATGACTTGTTTTCCAAAGGTGTATCTGACAAGCTAAACACTTCAGCAGTATTTTCATTGTTACTCTTGAACTTGTTTTTTTTTAAATAAAACCCATTCTATTCTGTCATTTTGCAGTTTACAATAATAATTAGAAAAATATTATTTTAACTATACCAGAAGGTGGTGGCACATCTGTCAGTAAGGAATGTACATCTTCCATTGCATCTGTATCATCAATCTGGAAAAAGGAATGACTGATAAAAATCATGCTGCTGTTGTAGTCACAAATCTCAGAAAGATGCAAAAGCTTTTTCATAAAGAGATATATATCTGGCCTAGATTTAAAAAAAAAAGGATTCCATGAGCCAGACCTCTGAATCTTAACCAACAGCCAGCGATATGCTTATCCCTTAAAAACAGTTCTCTTAACTATGCTGCATTAAGAAACTGCAGTAGATTAAAATAATAAAAAGAGACTTCTTAAAATAATTTAAAAATTTGAACAAGATTCCACACAAAACCTCATAATTTTTTGCATCTAGGGACACTTTGTTATTAGAGCTCTTATCTGGTCTTTATTACACTGATGCAATCATTCTCTGCCTATTCCAATGACACATAAAAACCTTTCCAGGACTTTAAAAATCTTGCTTAGTCTGAACAGCAGAAATGGCATGAAAGGAAATGGCCTCAAGCTGCACCAGAGGAGGTTCAGGTTTGATATTAGGAAAAATTTATTCAGTGAGAGAGTAGTCAGGCAGTGGAAGTGTTGGAGTCACCATTCCTGAAGGTGTTAAAAAAAACATGTGGCACTATGGGACATGGTTTAGTGGGCAGGGTGGTGGTTTGGCTGATGGTTGGACTTGATGATCTTAGAGGTCTTTTCCAACCTCAGTGATTCTATGCATATAAAACAGGAAATGACAAATTGGGGGATTATTAGTTTTTCCTATCCAAATAGGTTTGATTTATCCAACTTTCAAACACTTCTGTTATTTTAAATCCAACTGAGATCATATCTGCTCTACTACCTTTTATAGATTTTTTTGCATCGTGTGTCTTTAGGTTCATTCTGCCTTACAGATCTGCAAGAGACCCAAGTTTACCCATAATTACCAACATTTTGTAGCAAGCTTTTTTTGACATTGTTTATATTTTCGTTTCAGTATTGAAGGGTTCTCTGTCAGGTATTGTTTCTCCTTCTCTCTCTCAAAGTTAAAGAAGGAGTCTTTTTTTTTTTTTTCCCTCCAAAAACAGACAGCCTCACCTCTCACAACTGCCTTCCCAGCATCTGATATAATTTCTTCATCACAGTCAACTTTTATCACCTTTTCATAAAAAATTTAAGTGAACAATTATTTTACTCTTGAAAGGTCAGAGTTGGGAACTGTCTTTTTTATATATGTATTTCAAGAAAGGTATGAAAATGAGTACTGAAAACAGTTATCACCTCCAAGACAAAAGCATCCTTTTTCCCATGTGAAAGGTCTAGCTCTGTAACTTCATCAGAGCTTTCTGACTGAGATCTTAATAACCTGGAACGTTGTCTTGGCTCTGGAATGGGAGACCCAATAATTTCTTCAGGTAGCTCCTAAAAAGGACATAAATGTTAAGATTATAAAACGTAGCTTAGAAATAATTTCAATTATAAGCAATTTGTTAACAGTTCCAAGAATCAGAACATTCTGGAAATAACATTACTAAGAAATAAATTTAAATAAGTATAAACCAATTTGGAGCCCTAAAATTAGTTAAAAGAATCTATACCTCTAGTAAAAAACAGTATCTGTTCTGAATTATTCAGTCAATAAAAATTTATGAATATACATGGTGTCTACCTATTTTTACTCAGAATGCTTAATTTTTAAGAATATAAAATCTTTACTTACTGGAGGAATAATCTCATAAAGTTCCTTGTTTTTCGCTATTGTATCATTTATTTTCTTTTGCATGTGAGATATATGCTGCTCATAGGTGCCATCATTTGGAGTCTTCCCAGCAATCTGAATACCACCAGGTGTTGGCAAAGCTGCTAGATACACACCTGTTGCAGACTTTTTAAAAGTCATTTAGAAAAATGAGAATTATATAAACATGTACTTATAACACTGTCATATAAAGTTTACCACAATGCCTATGATATAATGGTCAGCATTATGACATGTACATTGTAGCATAATCTCTTTCCATAATAAATGGATCTCTCTGCTTCTCCTGTTCATTTATGAAACCAAAACACAAAAACCCACCACTATTTGTGATTTTATTAATTAAATTTATTCTTTTAATGATAATAATTTCTTTAATAATAGTCTTTAATAATAATTTTATAATTAAATCTATTCTTTTTAATAAATTCTCTCCTTCTCATGGGTCTTTTCTATGGAACCCTTAAATAAAAGTTCCAAATGAAACAGGAAGGAAGATCTTAGTATAAGCCTTAGTATCTTTTTTCATAGGCAAGTGACAGTTTCAAAGACTTTGGCCATTTACAGTATCATTGAAGTTGTGACGATCCCGTTTCTATTTCCCGAAAATAGATCAGAGAAAAGAGCAGGCAAGTCAGTCAGTATTACCCAAGCATCCTCTTACAGTGATAGACAAAGAAGCAGCAAACTTCACTATTCTAACCCCACTTGGAAGATTGTGGTTAGAAAACACTGTTAATGAACATTTCTCGGCTATCTCTAAGACACTTTCAATCTATGGTTTATTTCTTCAGTGCCAAAGAAGAGGCAACACTTCCAGTTAGTATTTAACCAAAAGTTTTATTGAGAGACTTTAATGAACTTATTTATCACGGAGCATTTTTTTTGTTTTTCTATAATTTATGCCATTAAATCATTTAGAGTTTCTTTTCCTCACATCCCCTTTCTAATAGTCTTGTCCTCTAGGAAAGTTTCAAGTTATTCAAATGTTTTTATGGTGCCGAAAGGCAGTCTGTTGTGATTTGGCAACCTCATCCCTTTCCACACTTCCTTTGTTCCTAAAATGACATTTTAATC
The DNA here is from genome assembly GCF_036169615.1 of Heliangelus exortis. Taxonomy (NCBI): domain Eukaryota; kingdom Metazoa; phylum Chordata; class Aves; order Apodiformes; family Trochilidae; genus Heliangelus; species Heliangelus exortis. Next base: position 154,187,626 of record NC_092422.1, on the reverse strand, counting down.
TCTCTAGTTACTCAGAATTCCACTTGTCTTTGTGTCCTGTCAAAAAACTGTAAGAAAGCAAAAGAATACCAGGATTAAACCTGTACTTACTGCCAACCCCATTAGCATATTTTCACCCACAGTGATCTGAATTCTCAGCCCAAACAGAGCATTCATTCCTCTCAGCTTAAGTTTATTCATTAGTTGGGTGTGCACTTCATATTCCATAAATGGCAAGAGATTACTGATAGATGTTGCATTTGCTTCAGCTTGAGCTTTCTTCTTTAGACGGCACAGCCTGATGGCAAAAACAGGCAACATAAAAATTAAACTTATGAAACAGAATATATAACCTCAGCAACATTAAAAAATATCCACTCATCAAAGTAGAATGCAAAAAATTACAAATATTGTACTGTTCTAGAACACTGAATGAAGTACTCTCTGCTTTCTTAAAACTTACTTAAGGACATACCAAGACAGACACAACATGCACTGCACAGGGTTTCTGTCATAAACATCAGACCAAAACACTGCAGTGTAAAGTTTTCTGTGAATTCCAGACAACTACCTACCAGATATTTGGCAAAATATATTAACATTGCTATCCTGTAACAGCTCTGTTAAAAACTTTTGTCAAAGCAAATACTGAACAAACACAACTTCTTTGCTATCCCAAATTGCCCAGTATTCACTAAATATCTCCCCCCAAAACTAGATAATTCTTCTAGATTGCTGCAACTGTATAATAAAATGTCATTTCTTTATAGGAACTCCTTGCAACTCTCTTTCCTAAAAATCTGTATTTTCAGCTTTTCTTCTAGTAACACCCCATATGCAAACATCTAATTCTGTTGCTGGAAACCTCTTAAAAATTTCAAGTACAAGCACAGAAAATTACATCTTCTGGTAGAGCTTCAAAAATTCCTATGAACACAATTATTGAAGACACACTTTGGGTTAAAGAAAAAAAGTCAGTGCCCTCACTGCTTAAACACTAATCACATTAAAAATGCTTATCTTAAAATACTAAGAAATTCCACACTGTGTTTGATAATATATAAAATACAAAAGGAGTAGCACAGAACACAGCAGCTCTAGTAATCCTGATCTATCAGAAGTCAGAGAAAAAAAACCTCAAGTGAGAAAGGACTTCAGAAGGTCTCCAGTCCAACTCTGTGTACAAGGTGTGGCCAACTTCTTAGCTCAGACTAGGATGCTCAGAGCTTTATCCTGAGAACTCCCCAAATATGGAGACTGCACAACCTCCTAAGCAATCTGCTCCACTGCCTGACTGCCCTTATGGGTAGGTAGTTTTTCCTTATATCAATCTGAATCTCTCTTGCTTCAACTTATGGCCATTGTCTCTCACTTTCCACTGAACAGAACTGAAGACCCTGGCTCTAAAACCTTTTTATAGGTGCTGGCAGACTGCTGTTAAGTCCCCCTGAATCCCTCCTCTCTCTGGACTGAGCAAATCAAGCACCTGCAGCTTCTCTTCACAGGGCAGGTCCTCCACTTGGTGGCCCTCCACTGAACTTGTTCTACTTTTCTGATACCTGTTTTAACACCTAGCAATTCAGCACTGAAATGTAAGGTTTGAAGACATACTAGATTTTTGCAACAGAAATTCTTTCAACGATCTCAAAATTTAATTAAGAAAATATTTTGATAGGTACCTGGCTTGAATAAGACATCCCTTCCCAATAACTATTGCCTCTACAGGAAGATCAATTGTGGTGAAAAGGACATCAGGAACTTTTTGCTTCCTGCAGTTGTAACAGTAAGTGAGGTGAGCAGGGAATGGCATGTTCAATTCATCGTATGGTATATGGCAAAATCCACAACCTGGTGGTGAAGCTTCTTCAATCCTAAAAATACATTATGGAGAAAACACTTAAAACATCTGCACCTTATTAACAATCACCAACAAACAAATCTGTATAAATACCTATAGATAACTACTTAAAACATACACTTAAGCTGTATTCTGCTCCATTCATAATAATGTGATAAATACTGCATTTTAGGAATTAGGCAGCACACTACTAGCTAAAATGCTATAAATAAAACTTGCATTAAAATGTGTTACATGGGGATCAAGAAAAAGTACATAAAACAACCAAAGATATATATAAAACTAGAAGATTACTGAACTGGCTTTATACACTGATTTCTAAATGTAGTCCATGGTACAACACTTGTACAGAGACTTTGTTGTACCAAACACAATGAAAAGTCTCTGACATGGATTGTGTCCAAATACTTAAAAAAATCTAATGAGCAGAACATAAAACAACAAACCAACCATCCTACTGAGCAGTAGCACAATATATATTAACATTGTAAGAAAAACAGCAAGGTTATTTCCTAAGGTAAAGTATCAGACAAAACTTGTCATTCACTTAGAACACTTTGCCTCTCTCCACCATGAGAAAAATCCAGGAATGACCATTAAAACAATACAAACAAGGAAAATATAGGCTAACTTCATCACTGCACATTTATTGTTTCACTTAAAAATTCTTCTCACTGAGTTCTGAAGAGATGCTTAAGTAAATCTGACAGGTTTGTAACATTAGTTATCAAAGACTTTGGCAAAGATATTTTGCCTCAAATATTTGTCTGTTTAGTTGTTTTAGCTTCCTGCAGCAGTTCTATTCTATGCCAAGGCTCCTGGCATCAATGAAATATGTATTTTGATAAAAATGCAATTTCTTTCCTATTAGGAACATGGCATTTGTTTCTCTCCATCATAAAGTTAATATGGAAACAAGTGTTTTTGGTTTTAAAAGTCTATCTACACAAGAAGGTAACAGCCTCCTGCTAACAAAGTAGAAGATTAATAAATAATACTATGTTGGCAGGGTTATTATGGAAAAAGTAATGCAATTACTAAGGTATAATAAATAGCCTTACTTATGACTAACATAATGCCTTGAAAAAACTGATGACTCTCCAGAAAAATAAATAAGTAATTACAAATATGTATTAGTTAATCTCACTATTTTTTCTAAAAAAATAACTGCCTTTTCCTGGTTTTCAAATTTTATTTTTAAGAGTAAGAACATAGTGAAATGTTTTCCTTTCAGTTTTATGATTCTGTTCACAAGTTCCAACTAAAACAAACAACTTGTCTAAGAATCTTTTTTTAAGAATTCTTTTTTTTTAGAACCAAACTATTTTATCTCCCAAGCAGCTCTTAAATATTATATATAGAACATATATACACATATTACAGCCACAGCAGCATTTGGCTTATGTAATTTATCATACATCTGCCATTTTCTATAGTGTGATATGAAGTTGAGAAAGATACCTGAAGAGCAGCAAAGAAAAAAACTGAGTTATGATCTGTGGTTAGTAGTCAAATGTGTTACCTTATTCAGACTGTTAGAAATAAAAACAGAATATCTAATTTGGTGCAGAGTTCCATTACTTCTGTTGTTGTTGTTGTTAGTGAAAAGCAGTAAAGTGGTTGGTCCCGCATCCTGCACTGTAACACTGTAACCTACCCTAATAGAGAAGAACTATCTTGGCTCTGAGGAAAAAAATCAACCTCTCCCTTCTCTGACCCTATGGAAAAGAAGCCAGGCTGCCATGACAACCTTTGTTCCAAACAGCCTTCCATGGTGCCATCCTGAAGAAACCTAGGGTTCAGTACAGCTGCTGTGCCAGACGCAGACAAAATACAGACCTCTTCACTATAAGAGAAAAGAATTAAAACAAAGTGAATTCCTACTACTTAGCATCACTTTTATTTAAAACTATTATATTAACAGGCTGGTACAAAAGTCTTGATTCTATGAATTTGATATAGCTACTAATTTTGTGCATTTGTGCAATTTTATCCATTAAATATCACAAGCCATCCTCTTCTAATATTTAAACCATGACATTAGAGAAAGATTAAAGACTAAAGAGTTTTTCCCCATTCTAAACAATATGCTATAACATCACAAAAGCTAACCATGATTAAGTATGGTTCTCAATATTATGCTTAATAATGCAAAGAAATCCAGCCAACCCATAAATGGACAAAACATTTAAAAAAAAAAAAAAAAAAAAAAAAAAAGGCATAATTGTTTACCAAAGTAAAACTGGAGGTGAGAGTCTCATCATCTTACAAACTTTCACTCTCAAAGTGAAGTTACAACACAACATTGACAGGGGTGAGTCTTGGAGGATAAAAAGTAGCAAAACAGTAAAATTTGACTAGGACCAACTACAATAATGATACACAGAGCATGTAAAGCACCTGACCATGTTCCTGATTTAGCAAAGCTCTCAGAAGTGGACAGCACTATCACAGAGCTTTTACTATTTCTGAAACTGTTAAATTATAAACAAATCTCTAACATTTAGTACTTAAGATATTGTACCATAAAAAGTACAGAGAAAAACTATGCCACATTTTCTAGAATGACAGCATTTTTATTTGTTGTTTTTCTTTCCAGAACAGTTTTTTATCTGTAACTTGTGACAGACAAGTACTTACAGACAGAGCCTTGCTCTGGAAGCACGGAATAAAACTGAACTGGCAAGGGTAAGCATGGGAACTCATCAACTATTTTACTAATGATCAAATACTACCACATGAAATCCTTAGGAAAAATTAAAGTGTGAAATAAACCAATAACTGTCTATCTATACTCTGTATATTCTTTGCACATAGTTAAGGTAGAAAAAAATCTTATAAAATATTTATGCTTTTTACTAGGAGTCTGACAGCCAGAGGAACAAATCTGCCATTTTAGCACAAGTTCACCCCTCAGCAGTGCAAACTTTTTGCACATTACAACTCTGAGGTATACATGGTCTTTAATACACCAAGCAAGACAAGACACAACCAGACAAGACAGAATAACTAGCACCTTTAATTTGCATTTAGCACATTCCTAGTAAAAAAATTTATGCCTTAACTTTGAAGTTCACCATTCAAGTACTGGGCTGCCATTTGCTACCCAGTAATTGCAATACATACAGTTTTAGGAACAGCTTTAATTCTTTAAGTAGATAGATTAGATTTAGGAATCTTCATAGATAGATTAATATTCTTATTACAGAAGCAAATATGTCAGTTAAAAAAAAAACAAACCACAACCCAAATAAAAATTGTAATGTTCACTGTAATGTTAAAGTAAAAACTGAAAACCTAATAAAACCCCAAAACATAATTAAAAAAAAAAAAAAGAAACAGTATTGAAATCTCAGAAAGTTACTCTAACAAACTCTCCAAAACAGGGATACTAGACAGAACCAACAATTATGTTGAAACAGTCCATCATTTTGAATTCACAGAAGATGAAGTAAGTTTCCTGTGACATTTTGAAAATCAAATCATCATCATGATTTACCAAATGCTGGTTGATTCACTGTAGCCCACTACCGCATGACAACCCAATGCCTTGGCATGCGATTTTATTTCTTGTCTGATTTCTGCCCACCATGTATCTCGTGTCTCTGGTTCATCTGAAAGACAAAGTGTAAATGAGTTCACTATTCTGCACTGTGTCAACATAAAGCTTCATGCAATTAATCTGAAAAGTCAAATTTCTCAAATTCAAATGTTTTGTTGGATCTGGACAGTTTTTATTTCTAAGCTATTTCACTTCAAGCAAACACTAACGTTTGGTTTTTTCATTAATTTTCTTGGTTATCATCCCTGGAAATAGGTTCTGACAAATTACTGCATTCTTATTGTTGTCCATATGACAATAACACCAAAATACTGTAGATACTGTTCCAATCTCTACCCACTTGAAGATTATGCTGTCAGTTTCCAACAACTGCAGAGCAAGAGCAGCATGTAGCTTGCAATACAGCATCACAGATACAGCATCTGTAATACTGAAAAGCTAGAACTAGTAATGAAAGAGTATTTGTAGTAATAATGTTTTGCTTTGATATACACCTGACATTCTAAAATAATCTGAATAGCTTTTCCTGCTGCAAGCAGTTCACTCTTAACCAGATTTTTAAAATATTTGTTTAAGACTACCACTAATCAAACACATGACTCTGTCATCATTACTTCAGCACTTCTGAGAAGCTGCAAGTATTTGCTATTTTTATGACAACATTAAGAAGTACAAAATGTATGTTAACTCTTTAATATAATTACCTTTATTGTCTTTGTGGTTATATGTTAAAATGTCTCCTACCTGCTTCTCTTGAACAGTACATTAAAAATGCAAAAGACTGCTACTAGATTAAGTTTATGTGATGCCTTTACTGTAACCATTCAGCAATATTTCCCAGAACCAATGCTCTCGTCTGGAAAACATTTTACATATGAAGTCAACACGTATTGCATTAGAGTTTCTCAACTGTTTCTTCTTACAAAATGGTTTACCTGAACCAGTGAACTTAGCTGAAAATGGTATTGTTATTACATAAAAGAAGCAGAGAAAAAGTAACAAAGTAACACAAGCACTCCGATGCTATAGAGGGTTGGGTAGATAAGATTCTTACACAATTTCTCTGAAATCAATTGAACTTTGCATAGATACAAACTTCTATCCATTGAGCTACCTTACTAAATCATAATTTAAAACATCAGTGCCAAAACCTGAGATTGATTTGGAACCAATTTTGTACTATAAGGAATACTTACAAATATAGTGTATGATAACTCTCTATCATACACTAGGTTCTCTGACAACATGACAAACAAAAATGAAAGATGCAGGTATACACATATTTTGAAATTTACTGAAACAAAAATACTGTACAGCAAGATGTATTAATCCATGAATTTACCTCAACTTTTTATTTAGATGTAGGCTTTCACCTTTCTAAAAGAAACTAAATATAATTTTCTAATTAAAAAACAAAAAAAGAGCACAGAGGTTTGTATATTCAACTATTCCTAACTTCATATGTTAATGCTTCCATAACTCTTACCATTGTACTCACTAACTGTAGCCCTGGGTGAGCAGACTAAAGTTTATCCAACCTTTGCTTTAAGAAATGAACACTGAACAGAAAAAACCCTACACTGATAGCTCTTAGGAAGGTTCTCCACAATCAAGACAAAAATATAGACATGAAGACACAAAACAAACTCAGGATTTTCATGAACTGTATCAGTCATACTCCACTGTGTCCGAGTTCACCCTCATCAGGCTGCATTAAGAGTAGAACCTCGAAGCACTGCACTTCATTGTTTCTCAGCATGAGAATACTGCTCAGACATTTCCACTGACTGGGAAAATCAAAGGCTTGAGATGATACACAGTAATCCTCACTCAGATGGTTGGAGTAGTCTCACACTTTAAAGCTTTCAAAAGCTGGGAATCATGTGTAAATAACTGCATTATAACCTACATCATAGGGCTGGAGTTCCCAAGCTCAGCTCTGAGAACTATTTGTGGTACACAAGGGAAAGCAGGAGACAAAATCCCTTCTCTTTTGCCTGTGCACCTCTGAATAGAGGCTGCCACCAATTAATGGCAGTAGTGGTAGGTGAACAGAGTAACCATGGAAATCCATTTTAAGGCAAAGGCTACATCTGACTAAATGGAGAGCTGTATGGGAGATGTGAGACCTCAAGCACATCCTGTAGATGTTATCACTAACTCTGTATGGTGGCATGGACATGGATCTTGGGAGCAATTCCTCCTTCTACACCCAATCAGGGACAAGATAATTGCTTATCAGTGTGTTTCTCCCAGTAACAAAAAAGTGTAAGTAGTAGAAAAAGTGGTTCACTGACTATGCAGAACAATTCTTGCTCAATAGAGTTGATAACAGGCAGTTGGATATAAACATTGACATAAAAGCCACACAAATTTTTGTACTTCACAGAAAAACACCTACAAAGGATAAGTAAACTTTTTGTATACATAAACAAAGATAAAAAAGCCAATTTTACTTGACAATCACTTATTTTTTCACACCTTTAGGTAGAGTTTGTCAAAAACTGCTCCTACTTGTCACCAATGAGCTTTCTATGACAGTGCAAGAAAATGTGAAGTTGTGAATGAAGGAGTTGAAAGTTTACAGATGAAGCTAATGGAGATGAACAAGGAAAGTGCTATGGAATAAAGAATAAGATTATAAACAAGAATATGACATAGAAAAGGTATGTAGCCACAGTAAAAATGAAACAAAGAAATGTTGAAAGGTAACAGATATGCTGAAGAGGAACAGAAAAGGTAGAAATAGTGACGGGTCCCAAACTCTATACAAACATTTTTAACTTTCCTCCATAAAAATTTTAGTTTTAATTAATGGTTAGGAACAAGTTCCTAAGACAGTTAACACAACTCTCACGTAAGTTATCTACAGGAACACTTTATCATAATGGAAAGCACATATTGTGGTCAGGTTGCTCAAGACTATGTCTTGCTAAGGGAGCACTTAACCCTTTGCTCTGAGAACCTGTTCAACATCAGAATTAACAAAACTATTAACTAAAATAATAGAATCAGTCTTTTCAATTCTTATTAGAGAACAATTTTCCAGCCATTGACTTCAGTGTTAAAAAGATCAGGCCCAACATCTTTCAAAAAACCCAACAAATTGTGTAAGTTAAAAATTTCTACAAGTCATGCATAAACAAGTGTTTGTAAAGACAGGGTCCTCTGCTTAATACATTTAATTCACTACTTTTTTCTTCCAGAATGAGGCCAAAAATATGATTAAGATTATCATTTATATATACATTCATGGTTAACATTAACTTACCTTTGCCTATTAAAACACAAAATAATTGTCTACAATTAAAATCAAACACCATGACATCGCAATAATAGATTGATACAAAACACTGAATGCAGTGCAATGTGTAGCATTCATATCCTTCTGACAAATATTTTCACAAGCAGCCTTTTTTTGACACATGAGCCACACAATTTCACACGGGGATGCCATAGTAGCATTTACAAGTTTAGTAAAGATAAAGATTTACATAAACAATTAGAGGAGTTAGGGAAGCAGGATGGCATGTGTCCAGTACACTCCGTTAGAGTGCCTGTTTTGGTTTTTTTTTTGCTAAGGCAAAAGCTTAAAAACTAAGGGTTTGCAAAGCAGATTCAGCAGACAGTAGCCAGAAACGGTGGGTATTTTGGCGCATGCTTGGATCAGGTGACAGTACAGACTGAAAACTATGGCAGCTCACTGAAATGGTTACAGAAAGTAATGGCCCTGGATTCTAGGTGGAAGCAAAAAGGCAAGCATACATGGCACTCAATCACAAGCTTTTCTAGCAAATCTACCAAGTAGTTTATAGCAAGGTTCATCTAAAACTTCAGGGGAAAAAAAGGTTGTAAAAATTACACTGCTATTATGCATCTTTTATTGGAAAGAGAAGACTGAATATTAAACCTACTTTTGTTCATGTTTCAAAACTGGCATGATATTTATAACAAAGTGGAAGCAAAGCATACTCTTTCTAGAACTGAGACCTGAACAATGTTATCAAAAGCACTCTATTCTATAAAAATCACACCAACTCAAAACCTCCTCCAACTGAAATTTTCCAAACTTATTCTATTAGAGGTTTAGAAGATACAAACAGCACTGCGTTTATTTTGTGCCCTAAATGTTCCTTTAGCCAGCTCCATGCATGACCAATTCACCCCTCTCTTTCCTTCAAAACATAAGATTGACTTTTGTGAGGCTGCACTGTCGACAGGACATCTTGTTCAGATCTTCACCTGGAGATAACCCTAGACATTACCAATACTTTGGTTCACAAGAAGCAACCCCTTTCCAAAGTTATTTCTTAGAGGTTCTCTTTTGCAGTGCTTTTCAAAATTTAGCTAGAATCCGAATTACACTAGGTCCATACACATTTTTTAAAACTGAAGTAAAATTAAGAAAAGTGGTCTCTTGATTACACAGATTATACTCAAGAGCTACTGTTAAAGCTGAACCCCTTTGACAACCCTTTAAGACAACTACTCTGGTGTAAGAACTATATGATTCATTTCAGTCTATTTTAATATTGTATAATTTCTTAAATATTTGCATTTATCATAAAACATTCTGAAATGAGGAGGAAAATCATATTACAAAAATTTTCACAGTCTACAAATGACTTACCAGTCTTTTGTATCAAAAATGGCAATGGAAATACCAATAATATTATTTCCAAGTCAATTATTTTAGTCTTTCACTAAACAGAGTCATTATCCAAACTTTCTTATCCCCTTATTCTTGTATCTTTTTGATTTAAACAATTAACCAGCTTATAAAGAAAAGTGTGGGGGTTTTTTGTAGGTTTGGGGGTTCCTTTTGGACACTTCTTTGTTAGGTTTACAAGCATCCTTCCCTAGACCTGAAAGTTGAATTTAATCCTCTCTGGCTATCCCCTAAATACTGACATTTTCTATAAACTTTCAAAATATTTAAGAAATAAGTATATAAAAAACTAAATCTTCTTGTCTGTAAAGTTTAAACACAAAGCTTGAGTAGCAAATAACTAAGCTTACAACAGTCTAACCTAAAACTTTCAAAAAATTTTCAAAGCCACCTCCATCCCTTTTTAAAAATGACTCATTATATAAAGAATATTTGAATAATAAATCCACCAGAATGTGGTTTCAATAGTTCTACTGTTTGCAGAAACTTCCTGTTTTAATTTCCAAGTAAAAAAATAAAGAGCATTTATGCACAAGGCAGAAAGTATAGAGAAAGTCATCAGATTTTCAGTAGCACAATACTGTCATAGTCATACAAGGTCATAAAAATGTGATTTGGTGTTAACGGGGGACACTTTCATTTAAGATTTTCTTCCCACTTCCCTTTTTTTTTAAGAGATAAATTGTCTGCAGCAGCTTAAAGATTGACTGTTAATACACATTCCAGTTAACAGCAATTAATGGGAAGATTTATACAGCCAGGGAATAACAACTACAATCCATGAAATAGGTAAGCAAATGAGATGTGGTGGGGAATGGAGTTAAATCATGCTGGGGGCCAGTCACACGTGGTGTCCCCCAGGGCTCAATACTGGGGCCAGTCCTCTTCACTGTCTTTAGGAATGGCCTGGATGAGGGGATCGAGTGCACCCTCAGTACGTTTGCAGATGACACCATTTGGGGTGGGAGTGTTGATCTGCCTGAGGGTAGGAAGGCTCTGTAGAGAGATCTGGACAGGCCAGGGTCCTGCACTTGGGTCACAACAATCCCATGCAACACTACAAGCTTAGGGAACTAGCTGAAAAGCTGCCCAGAGGAAAAGGACTTGCGGGTGTTGATCAACACAGCTGAATATCAGCCAGCAGTGTGACCAGGTGGCCAAGAAGGCCAACACCATCCTGACTTGTATCAGAAATAATGTGGACAGAATGACTGGGGAAGTGATTGTCCCCCTGTACTCAGCACTGATGAGGTTGCACCTTGAGTACTGTGTTCAGGTTTTGGCCCCTCACCACAAGAAAGACTGCAGTGCTGGAGTGTGCCCAAAGAAGGCAACAAAGATGGTGAAGGGTCTGGAGAACAAGTCTCATGAGAAGTGTTGGACTGAACTGGGGTTTTTAGTCTGAAGAAAAGACTGGGGAGACCTTATCACTCTAGGACTACCTAAAAGGAGGTTCTAGCAAGATGGGGTTTGGTCTCTTCTCCCAAGTAACAAGCGATAGCACAGGAGGAAACGATCTCAAGTTCTGCCAGGGGAGGTTTAGATTGGATATACAGAAAAATTCTTCACTGAAAGGGTTGTCAGGAACTGAAACAGGCACCATCCCTGGATGTATTTGGAAGACTTGTAGATGTGGTGCTGCCATACACAGTTTAGTGGTGGACTTGGCAGTGACAGGGCAACAGCTGGACTTCATCTTAAAGGTCTTTTCCAACCAAAGTGGTTCTATGACTCTGTGATCTTCAAGACTAAAAGATGTGAACCTGAAGACTCTGCTTACAACGCAGAAACTGAAGGAAGGAGTTTACTGAGATTTATCGAATGAAAAATAAGATACACTACAGCAGCACAGAACAGTGCAACCACAAAGAGAACTGGTACACTTCCTCCTACAAATTTTAAACTACAGACAAAACATTCAGCCTGGTGAATGGTACTGAATCAATGTTTTTCTGCCACATGAGGTCCGAGTGCACGTATCTCACTTCTCAAGCCAAAACTGCCGAACAAGCTAAAATGCAGGCTTTATGTTTGGATGTAGAAGAAATTCTTCAATTACTGAAGAAACAATTTTAAGAACTTTTAGGATTAACTGCATCCAGCTTTCATACATTTACAGGACAAGATATTTCAGCTGGCTGATTGAACACAAACCCATTCATTTGCAGAGCTAGTTTTCTATTGGGTAGGTCAGGCCAAATCACCAGATGACCACCAGAAAGCTGCATGAGGACATGGCAGGAATCATACAGAATAGCAGCCTCATTCCTTTTAGTGGCAGCTCAGTATCAAGAAATATTTGCTTTAACATCAAGATATACCCCAACACATAGAAGCAGCAAAGTGTTTCTCTTAGGAACATTCCCATCAAACTCTTGAATTCTTTTCCTATATGCAAATTCCATGAAAAAGCCTACATCACTGCTAGGAGGCCAGTGAATACTGTTTTTTCCTACAAACGAAAAAAGAAAGTTACTTTATGTATGAAACAGAATTAACAGACTCACAGTAGCTTCTGTATCTCTGATACAGGTGAATTTATTTGTAATTTAGACAGAAACCTAGTGAATTGTAATTCAATTAAGGAAATTTTAAATGGATCAGGAAATTTTTTTTTTACCTATCTCATCCCTAAGAGGGAATTATAGAAGTCTTAGTTAAAAGTCTAGCTTTTGGAATGTTACCTTAACTTCCCATCAACTAACTGTATCTGCCATATATTCCTGAACAACTTTATATTCCCAACAGCAAGCTTTGAGACATCTCCCTGCATTTGTTCCTCATCTCAGACAATTATTCCTTAGAAAAGATTATCTTTGTAAGCCTTATGACTGATATCACAAGTATTTTATATAGTTTTCAGTGACTGGGGTAATGGCTTTAACCTGGAAGAAGGTAAATTCAGGTTAGACATTAGGAAAAAATTCTTCATTACGAGGGTAGTGAGACACTGGCAAAGGCTGCCCAGAGAGGCTGTGGCTGCTCCCTCCCTGGAAGTGTTCAAGGACAGGTTGGGTGGGGCTTTGAGCAACCTGGTCTGGTGGAAGATGTCCCTGAAGGGGGGTTGGAACTGGATGATCTTTAAGGTCTCTTCCAACCCAAACCATTCTATGATTCTATGAAAGAAATTTGATTTACTAACTCCAAACAGAATGTTCCAGATATACAGAATATCCCAGATTTTAAAAGGAGAGTAGCTACTTAGGTTTTTATATACAAAAAAATTAAAGCTGCACTGCTCTGCGACTGTCTCAGTCACACACTGCAAGTTATAGATGTAATTCATCTTAAGAATAAATATGTAAGAATCACTAGGACAGACTACAGCATACTTTAACCTTCTCTGAATATTAAAAGTAATCCTTGAGGCAACAGTTTCCTGTAAATTGGTTCAGAAAATCTGAAGCAAATATCACCACTAATTAAATAGCCATAACAATAAAATGTTTTTTCTTTTAATATTTGTGTTATTTTTTCTTCTAATTATAGACGAAGATCTGATAGGAAAAGCACAAGCTGCAAAAAGTCCCAGCTTTAAAACAAACAAACAAAAAAAAAAAACTAAAGCAAAAAACCCCAAACAAACAAAAAACTCTGCAATAATACCAAAACTGCAGTAATTTAATTTATAGCTAAAGGAATCCACAATGTGATATAACTTACAATTTAAAAAACTAAAAACTAAAATAAACTCAAAAGATACAGCATTTGAAGACAAAAAAGGATGTTCAGAGTATTTATATATCTAGATATTAAACCTAAAAATAAACTACTAAAATAACACTTTAGAAGTTTAAATTTCACTGCACTTCCTTAGAATTACAAGAATTCAAAAGTACTCCCCAGATATAACAAAGTGTTAAATACTGGAAATTAATTTGACTCTGGAAAAGCAGTGTTCCCTGCCTAACCATGTAAATTTGCAAGTCCAGCTTTTAGTTATTGTTTTGGTCAGTCATTCATCCTCTAATGGTGAAGTCCTCACAGCTGTGCATAAGGTTTCTCTAATCATGAGTGGAACACTAAAGAAGATCTATTTTAATTGATCCTACTACAGTAACAAGGGCAAGGTCTGCCACTTTGAAGAGCTGCTGGATAACAAACTTTTATCTATCTTGCTTCTCTCTGCTGCTTTGTCAACTTGGCACAGTAAATACAACCTATTTAAAAACATGAGCAGTCTTCAAGTGACATCTGCAAACAACTGCAATAAAGCAAAACTGGAGACACTATGCTGTTTTCTTAATCCACATTTTCTCTCTTTTATAACTAGCAGCACAAAATGAACTGCAAGTATGATTTAAAGCTTTAAAAAAGCAACCCTAATTTATCTAACAAAAAATTAAATCACTCAATAAACACAGCTAGATGTTCACAGACAAGACTGCTGCTTTCTGGCTGACTGCCCCACAGACTATCTACCTCACTGCACAAATGCAGGAACAGGATGGTAATATATGGCACAAAGTGATACTGCCTGTTTCCTATTCAGTGTTACACTCCTCAGGTTCTACGCTGTTACACTCCCAAGAAAGCTGATCAATATTCAAGGATCACCTCCTCCAAGCCCAGGAGCAATGCATCCCAACAAAGCAGGAGAAGGCAAGAATTCCAGAAGGCCTGCACAGATAAACAAGGAGCTCCTGGACACACTTAAGACGTAAAAATAAAGTCTACAGAGAGTGGAAGAACGGAGAGAGGAGTACAGAGAAGTTGTCTAAGCAGTCAGGGATCAGGTTAGGAAAGATAAAGCCTAGACAGAATTAAATCTAGCCAGGGACATCAAGGTTAACAAGAAAAGCTTCTACAGGTATGTTAGTGATAAAAAGAAGACTAGGGATAATGTGGGCCCTCTCCAGAAGGAAACAGAAGACCTGGTCACACAGGATATAGACATGGCTTTGATGCTCAATGATTTTTTTGACTCAGCCTTCACTGGCAAGGGCTCCAGTCACACCACCCAGGTAGCAGAAGGCAAAGGCAGGAAAACTGGGAGAAGAAAGATCCCTGGGCTGTAGGAAAAGAGCAGGTTCAAGACCATCTAAAGAACCTGAAAGTGCACGAGTCCATTTGACCTGGTGAGATCCATTCATGGCTCCTAAAGGAACTGGTGGATAAAGTTGCAAAGCCGCATTCCATCATTTGAAAACTCATGTCAGTCTGGTAAAATTCCCACTGACTGGAAAAGAGGAAACATAACTCCCATTTTCAAAAAGGCAAAAAAGGGAGATTTGGGGAACTACTGTCTCATCTATGTGCCCAGCAAGATCATGGAGCAGATCCTCATGAAGGCTCTGCTAAGGCACATGGAAAACGTGGAGGTAGTTTGCAAACTGTAGACAAACAGCATGGCATCACCAAAGGTAAACAGTGCCTGACAAATCTGGTGGCTTTTTACTGTGTCATTTATCTGGATTTGTACAAAGTGTTTGACACATCATCCTTGTCTCTAAATTGGAAAACCATGGATTTGATGGATGGAACACTCAGTGGATAAGGAATTGGCTGGATGCTTGCACTCAAAGGTTAGTGGTCAATGGCTCAATGTCCAAATGGAGACCAGTGATGAGTGCAGATACTCATAGGTTGCTACAGGGACCAGAGTTGTTTAACACTGTTGTCAGAGACATGAACAGTGGGAACTGAATGCACCCTCACTAAGTGTGTTGATGACACCAAGCCATGTGGTGTGGATGATATACTGGAGGGAAGTGAGGCCATCCAGAGGGACCCTGACAGGCTTGAGAGGTAAGCCCATGCCAACTTCATGAAGTTTAATAATGCCAAGTACAAGGCCTTGCACACAGGTCAGGGGAATCCCAAGCACAATTACAGGCAAGGTGGAAAATGGATTGAGAATAGCCCTGAAAAAAAGGACTTGGGGTGCTGGTTGATGAGAAGCTCAACATGAGCCAGCAATGTGCACTTGCAGCCCAGAAAGCCAAACATATCCTGAGCTGCACCAAAAGAGGCATGTCCACCAGGTCAATGGAGGTGACCCTTCCCCTCTACTATACTCTCGTTAGGCTCCACCTAGAGTGCTGTGCCCAGTTCTGGAGTCTCCAGCACAGAAGGACAGGGAACCCTTGGAGCGAGTCCAGAGGAAGGTGACAAAGATGATAAGAGGGCTGAAGCATCTCTTCTACCTATGAAAACAGGCTGAGAAAGTTGGGGTTGTTCAGCCTGGGGATGAGAAGGCTCCAGGGAGACCTTACAGCAGCCTTCCAGTGCCTGAAGGCGGCCTTCAGGAAAGCTGGGGAGGGACCTTTTAGAAGGGCTTGCAGTGATAGGGTGCAGGGTAATGGCTTTAAACTGGAAGGAGGTAGATTTAGGTTAGGAAAGAAATTCTTCACTATGAGGGTGGTGAGACACTGGAACAGGTTGCCAAGGAAAGCTATGGATGGCCCCTCCCCTGGAAGTGGATCAAATGGGAGGTATCCCTCCCCATGCAGAGGGGTTGGAACTAGATGATCTTTAAGGTCCCAACCAAAACCATTCTGATTCTATGATTTTAGTTGTTATATTAACAGAACCTCTGCATTCATTATTTCTACACACTCACAGCTGCTTATTTTGTTTTAAGACAAATGAGTCAGAGAAGCATCTCTGGACTTCTGGATCCAGGTAGCTTTTCCTACAGTGCCTCCTGGAGTGAGTCCAGGACCTCAATGAAACTGCATTAAGAGACACCAAAACTTACAAAAACCACTGAAAATATTAGCACAAAAGGTCAAAGATAAATGGTACTAACAGAATTTAAAGTAAAAACTCAATGACAAAAAAAAAAAAAAAAAAAGAAAAAAACGATGGCATTTCATTATAATAAACATGGCATATTGAAGAACTTTTAGAACGTAGAAGGAAAATATCTTGTGCCTAATTCAGCTCAGATAATGCTCTTATCTATTAACATTTAACTAGAGTTATTTCTATAGGCCCATTAGGGTCAGTTAGAACTTATGTTATTTGCCACTTTCCTACAATACTATCTGAAGACATTTTACAAGGACATTGTTGCTTGTAATTATGTAGTTGTTAGGAAGGTGTCCTTTCAACTAGAATTTTTCTGGTCTTCTTTTCTATTTTGATCCAGGCAAAAAATGCTACAATTACATCTTTGCAACCAGAGTGACACATCATAAGGCTTAAAACACTCATTGTAATCCATGAAGGAAATTATACCAAGATAATATACCATATTTTGAAAATATGAAGAGTTATGTGTAAGAATAACAATTTTCCACAAGACCAAGGATCTCTCTCTTATATACTATCAATTGAAAACAAACTGTAGTGGTGCAATAAGCAACAGTTTCATCACAGCATTTCTGCAGTGAAAAGTGTATGATGGCTTTCACACCATTAGCCAAGTCTCAGGAAGACTTCTAAATCAATATGAACAGACTACATAGCATCACTGAATATTAGGCAAAGAATTTTGAAAGACCACCCTTTGTTCAGTTACATAAAAAACTGCTCAAAAGAAAAAAACTAATATAAGGTTTATATGAGGTTTCATTAATATAAGGGTGTACCTGCTTCAGAAAGAATATTCAAATACCATTCACATTAACTGTAAAAACCATTTAGGAATATTCACTCCTCTGGAAAGGTTGCAGAGTTTCTGACAACTACCTTAACCATCATATCAACACATACAGATGTACAAGAAGTCAGCTTGGAAAAATCTCCAAGAAAAGGCCAGGGGTCAAGCTTAAAATGTTGGTTTTCTGCTAATTCTGAATGACAGCTACATCAGACACTAACAAAAACACTGAGATTTTCTACTGTGTTTTCACAAGTATGCTGCATTTACACTCCAGACAGAAGTATGAAATGTAATTTGCACATTCACTGCATGTTTGTATTTCTGTAAAAGGAAAGCATTCAGTTACAGAACCAAAACATATTCAAGCCTTCCTCTTGCATTTTCTCATATACAAAGCTAGAGTTGTGGGGAATCATGCAAGGAGCTCAGGGATCCTTAGTAGTTTTATTAACAATATTTTCTTCTTTCATCTTTCTGACCCTTAGAGCTGAAAAATCACTGCAGAAGCAGCTCCCTGAATAAGGAGTTTAAATATGTAGTAATGTGAGAGCACTGTTTATTTTACTGCTATGAAATAGCCATATGCAAAAGCAGTCTCCTTACAACAAGTTCCTAAAGGAACCTTTTTCCCCTGTATTTAACCTCATGGACAAACTTCCACAAAGACCCAGTCTTCTGGATCAAGGATTCCTTTTTATGCTTTTACATTTATAGCACTTTCTTTAACTTTTTCAGAGACAGCACTTATTTCTTCCACGGTATAATCTGCCTTAGTTTTTAAAGACTTGTGCTCTCACCTCTCTTTCATTTTGCCGATTCATCTTGATCATAACCTTTTCATAATTTTACAGACATTTAAACAATTTTTTCATTGAACTATATGCAATTCACAGGTTATTAACAAGATTAAATAAACACCTGAATATTTTAAAAAAGAAAAATAATTTTAGCCTACTTATGGTTGCAATTACTCTCTTGCTAAGGTGAATGTAATGTAAAGATGTAGTAATGTTTTCCTTAAGCTGTATAAATCCTTGCTCTCCTTCAGGTCAAGTATTAGCCAGCAATGAAGAAGTTGGAAATAAAGTTCTAGGAGGGTAAATTAATAGAATTCTTGAGCTCTAGTTTTTCATTTATAGGAGATGTGTACAGCATATTGGTTATTACAGTCTAAAACCCTAACTTGCATGTAATCTGCAACTCTCTTATCCATAGAGTCAGCTGTAACTAATCTCTCTCCTTTCTCCTTCATTCAGCAATGCACTTAACACTGCAATAGAAACTATCTTCCAGGTATACGAGCATAACCTGCTCAGTCCCTAAACAGCAGGATTAACCAAGACTTATTACAAAGCTGCTGACACCTGTCAGTGCAACAGAAACAGTTCTCAGCAAGGTATTCACTCTAAAATGACTGTTTGGTTTAGGTCTCACAGCTCCAAAATTTCTGTGTAACAACCCCTTCTGGGTATAAAATGCAATTATATACACACATACACATGTATATATATACATCCTCCTCCTTTTTCCTGTTGGCTCTAAGAAACTTAGGCTACTGGTTTTGGAAGTTACGTCAAGAAGTGAATTAATGACTGCCCCTAAGCTTCCCAGGCTTACGTTTCTGGATCACTTTCTAGCCTATCTAGAATTTTAATAAATTAGAATTTTATTCTAATACAATTCTTCTATGGTAACATCCTACTAAACAGTATGTCAAGGAAGCAGCAATTAATTCAAACTTTTTAAGGTAGCATAGGAGATGGAAAATTTCAACAGATTTATAACACCTTGAATCAGGGTATGCTATACCAGTAATAGATCTCAGAATTTCATAATACTCTTTTAATACAGAAAGTAAAATTAATTTTTAAATATTGATGCTTTATTCTTACTATGTTAATTATTGTTGCAAATAAAACCAATACACCCAGAAAATCTCATAATTATAATATTATAGGATGTTTACTGTAGCAAGAAACAAGGGTACAAAAATGAGACAATAGTTTTAGGCACTACCTATTACTGAACTATTTGTAAAATGAAAAAAGCACCTAGATAATTTAAACTGAAGTTTAGAACATGACACATAGCTCACTGCATCAGTGAAGTATGAAGAAGGAGAATTTGTTTCCAGGGGAAACAAACACTTAGAGGCCAGCTTTATACCTTCTTTTCTGTGCTAGCTTTAAAAACATCAAAGTTTAACAAGGGCTGCTGGCTTGGATATTACATACAGAGAAATTATGTCTGCCTTCCTTACAAAACATGTTACATTTCCAGAGGAAAAGAGGGGGGGAATAAAAACCTTAATTTCTCCTCCTAACAGGCCAGTTAGTCTATGTAGCTTTTATGTAGACTGCACCATCAACTCATCCATTCTTTCTGTGGCAAAGCAGTTACACACTTGGATTTCTGAAACTGCATTAAGAACAGAATATTGTTGGGTTTTTTTTCAAGTTACATATCCAAGTGATTACAGTGCTCAAATAATTATATTGTAAGCCCTGCAAGCTTACAATTGCATTTTCCAACACAAGATTTATGAAACAAGAAATGCTGGACTACCTACTAGTCTTTTCTTTAAATAGTCCCTTTTGTCTATTTTCTATTAGTTCAAATTTTTATATCTATTATTTAAACAAACACATTTCCTCTAAATTTCACACATGTACAGCCATCCCTGAAGAAAGTGCAAGCTCATGCAAAACAAAACTAACCTACAGCTTCCCTCCAAACCAACTAAAAAAGAAATTATTTAAAAACAAGTTAAAAAAAAAATTACACCTGACATGATCCCAACTATATAAATAAGGCTGTTCTCTTTCCCTAACTTACTTGCTTCATGGACACTGAGCTGAAAGCTACTACAAATTAATCATCTGAACATTCAGCTTTCCTGCTTGATATTAGATTATTCTTAGCATTACTATTTTATACTAAAGCAACGTTTTGCAATTTTAAAGAAAGCCTTTAACAACATTAAAACACGACATTGAGGCATTTGATGATAAAACAGATTTAAATTTGAAGCATAAACCTAAATATCCTACAGCATTTCTAAAAACTTCACTGAGCTGCCATAATTTCTGTCAGCATATGTAGTACTGAATGACTAGTAAAATACCTGAATTGAAACTATTCCAGTCTAGCAGTTTGTATGATCTTGTGTTACCCATAATTCCGACAAAGGCTGAGTTCAAAACAGCAAATTAGTAGATCAGTTATAGGAGCAGAATAGTGAAAAAAAAACTACCAACAAGAACACAAGTGACAACACCACTCCACAGGAACTGGAAAGACACAGACAGCAGAGTTAATAAGAGGCTGAAATAGAAAGGGAAAAAAGGAGCATGCTATAGCAATCTAGCACTAGGTGTGATCAAAGTGTACAGTATAAAGCATTTATTTTCTTATTATGTTCTCAGTCTACCTTCAAATCTTTCCTCTTCTACATTTTTCCTGTCTATCATTTGCCAGTTTGTTTCCTTTAAATTTTACAGACTCATTTGACTCAAATGCTTATTACAATCATCACTACTTGAAAAATCATTTTCTTCACCTTCCTGCCCATAAACATGTGCCTTCATTCCCATGTTTTTTTCCATTATTTTATAATATACCAAAATCAAATTATCATGCATCTTACATTCACTTGCCAGGAGCAATCTACAAGTCCCCAAGGAATACTGCAAAGATTCACTTTGCTGTGTGAATATGCATCTCCGTCTCATTATATTTCCCATCCTGCTTTCAGGTGGTAAAAAATAAAGGACTGCATAAGTTAATAAATTAGTTTTTAAAATGTTTGATGTTTTATTTAAAACTTCTTGTTGTTTTTTTTTTTCTTAAATAAAATTATCACACAGAAGGTTTTGCACAGAAGTGACCTGTAGCAGAAACCTGCTGAAAATGCAAAATGCAAAGCCTAGTACAACTGTGTGGCAAAGAAAGGGAAGATTCACATAAAGATTATACTTTGATATTTCTCTTAATCTTCTCTTTGGTGTGTAGAAAATCCTTAAAACAGGAAAAAAAGAAAATCAGTGTGCACTCATATGCTTTAAAAAAAAATCCCTTAAAGTAGGGGGGGTTAATTCAATTTAAAATGTGCGACTTATTTCATGTTGCCAGTTTTTTGATTCTTTAAATCAGTAACAATTTACTTGCTTACAGAATTACTTGCCTTGGGTCACATGAAGAAGAAAGAAATTGAAAATAATTTTTTTTTCAATTGCTTTGAAAGATGCATGGGCACAAACTTTATTTTATTACTCCTGACTAGTGCATGCAAAACCACTACAGGTGCTATTTTTTTACTCTCCTCTGTCTGCATTTTTAAGTGCGCTGTTAACTCCAAATTTTTAAAGAGTATTCCTCAGCTTGTCTCAGTGAATGTAACAACAAAGTCTGCAGAGTCACTTAAATCTGATGTCAGAACTAGGACATGCAAAATACACATGTTCCAGTACTGGGTTTCTCAGGTAAATATTAAATAAAAACTTTAAAGTACTGTTTAGCTTATGTTTTTAAGAATAGAAGCAACACTGTAAAGGTTTTAGCAAAGGAGGTTAAAAACATGTATTCAATTAAATTGTAGTCTAATGTCATTATGGATTTCAAGGAGCTGAAAACTGGAAAGCATTCATAGTTAAGATGAAGGATTTAACTTATTTTAGTTTGAATGGAAAACTTACATCAAGTTTTAATATTAAAAAACTGTAAAAAGATAATTAAACTCTTAATTCAAAAACTATTTTAGAGCAAAGTGACTGGATTCAAAGCAATTTTCATTAACTTGCTGAAAAGTTGCTCACTATAAGTATACCTTCTGAGTGACTATTAGTTTTCAAGTTTAAATGATTGTTTGAAAAAATATTGGTTTTAATATGCAATAGATTTGTAGCTATTCAAATACTGATACATTAGAAGGTGACAAAGATTAGAGGTACATGATCATTACGACTGGACTTAGGCAAGGAAGCTGTTCTGATGTTAACAAACATACCAGGATTGTGAATGCGATCCAGGAGCTTCACAGACCGGGCACTGACAACACCACCAACGTGGACAAGAAAGCCTGGTGGAAAGGTCGTCAAGGTAAAAAATGGAAATTCCTGTTTTGATTAAAAACAAACATCAAATGACTGCTTACCAACAATTTCTGAATGCCAATAAACATGCACAGAATTGACAATTTTCCTGAAATACAAGCAAAGCGGTTACATTAGGCCAAACATGTCCTTCAGGCTTACTAAGCACTATGTCATCATCCATGGTCATATACCCATATTATAACAAAAGCAGAGATATTACATAAAGTGAGACTACTTTTCCCCCATAGAGTTGTATCTCAGCACAGTATTAATAAATAATCAAAACTTTACACATTTCAGTTAACAAAGTCTCTACTGGTCCACTTTTAGGATGGCAGCTGAACAACATAATTCTACCTTTATTAATTGATAAAAAATAAAGGACCGTTTTTCTCAAATTTTTAAGTCTTAGTGTTAACAACTGCAGTTTGATCCTGAAGTACAGGGTAAAACAAACCGTAATCTTTCAAGAATCATGAATGTCTTACTACACCAAAATATACATAAATAAAATATGGCTCTGCTAGTACCATAAGCTCTAAACATAACAAGTAATTATGAATCTTCTGCAATAAAGCATAAGTCTTTAAAATACAACTGTAAGCTCTTACATTGACTTCCAATTGATTTGCATATATTAGTTTTCACCAAGTCATCATTACAATGAAGAATTAGTATGTTTCAGCCACTACTCAAAAATCTAGTTCATACAAGAGGCAAAGTAATTATAACACTAATTTTTCATGACACATATAATGAAATAAGACATTCATGTTCAAAGGTGGTGAGCCCAAAACTGGAAGATCATCTCTTCTAAAGACATTCAATAGAGTTTCTAATACGCACATGATAGGACACTCATGGGGGAAAGGCAACAGATGTTTGATCATCAATTATAAATGTACAGAGGTAAAAAAACATAAAGAAAAGAGAAATCATGCAATCATAGTTGTCATGATGATTGGTTAAAGGAAAAAATAAACACTGTAATTTTATATGAGAGAAAGTATGGATTCCTTTCTCACATACTTGAAACACTTGCAACAGTACAGTTCCACTCAGCTTCTACCTGAACAGTGTTCATGCTGCAGATTAAGTAAGGATCACAGTTCTTCCAGCAATACATGGCATGAGAAGTCCTCTTAAACTAGAGCCCAACGTAGATTAAAAAATTAACATTCTAAATTCTCATCCCCTTTTATATTGGAACTTACAACTTTTTACAGGTCCTAAAAACTTGAAGTTTTCTGTACTGTCCTTTGGCTTAAACTTTGAAATCAGCAATCAACAACGGAAAAAAACCGAAACAAACCATTAACAGCCAAAACCCCACCAAAGCTGCAGTTATGCCTTATGACATATCAAAAAGCAGAAAGGTTTAAGCATGAGACTGCAAACCTGCTTGACTATTCTGTCTGCAGGAGCACTGATGGATCTTTAGTGACAACTACAGAAAAGATTCCTCCAGAAGGTTCTAGGAGATGACAAAGTGCTTTGCAGGTTTTCAGAACAGTCTGAAAGCTATGACTACAAAACAGTCTGAACTTCTTTTCTGTATGTCTTTCATGCCAAAAAAAGGGAAATAGGTAGTATATCTACACGGTGTTAGAACCTTCTTGCACTGTGGCCCTGGTAGTGTCAACTGTTCAGCGGTTCACGAGTGTACTGATAATATTTGGCCTTTCATAATTCTGTGACACTCATTCTGCATGACTTTTATTTAAATATACAACATACATGTTTACCCTGTCATTTGTATATAATTATCCCACATTAATGACATTAAAAATAATTAACTTTCCCCAAACTATAGAAATCAATAAGTCTACTCCATAGGAAATTCCATTAATGGAATTAATGCTATTTTTTATATTCTATACATACATATGTATACATTGTCCTGAAGTAGTAAGTGAACAAAGTGAACAATACTTCATGCTTTAAAGCATAAGCAAATCCAATGCTTTTTAATCTAAATTAAGATTCAGAAATTATCTGCAATTTTTCTTCATTTTCATAAGGCTGTGTAATCGAAGTATTAACATGTTCAGATTTGTTTGATTCCTTACACTCCAAACCAGGAATAAAGCTTTAAATTAATAATATTGCTTTATCTCAATCAATATACCAATAGTTGCAAGTCTATGTTATTTGTTAAAATTAAACCAATTTTCTATCAGTTAATTTTAGGCACAGTCAAGTCAGAGTAACTAACTCACTGAAGCATTCTGACATGCTCTTATTCCATTAACTGTGTCCCATTTATTTTGAATCAGATGGAAATCCATCACTTTGTATGATAACTTTCCCCCCCTCTCTTTTTGTATGGTTATTTAGAGATTTGGGGTTTTTTTAGTAAATTATTCAAAAACAAGCTCCAGCTTCAAATACATGTGGTAATGTGTAATAATGTGTAATGTGTAATACCTCAAAATTATAAAGCTATAGTTATTGCATGGAAAACTGAGATTCAGTAGGAACCAGACACAGTGTTTCTGTGTTACAACTGCCTCTGTTCGTCCATTGCAAATTGCAGTATCTTTACATCAAGGTAATGCAAGTGGAGAATTCCTGTGTGTGAGAAGACACAATGATCTCAGTCTGCAAGCTACAACTGAAGATGTTCAATCACTTTACCACTACCAGTTCACAACACCATTTCACAGTCATTGACTGCATACACCCTGAAAGAACTGCTGCTGGTTTAATACTTGCAACTACACAGAGATTCTGGAATTGGCGTTTGGGCCAAGTTTAATAAGGTTATATAAAATTGTCATCAATATTTGTTTAATACAAGCTTTTAAAATGCTCGTGTGTACACATACATGTATTGCTAGTATTCTTTTTCAACTACATTTCATACAAAGACACACAAAATAATGAAAAAGCACATGGAGCAAGGCTACACACACGTATCATTTGGTGTTAGTGCCAGTTGAAACAGTTCTTAGATTCCCTTCCAGCCATTCTGTCATTCCCATTGTTGTATCACTCCCTCAGATAATGATCATAATGCTCAGGTATGTTCACAGAGCTTTTAGGGCTGAACCAGAGCATGGAACTGGTCCACATTGAAATACTGCTTGTTTCCTGGTTGAATTATTTTTATTCCAAGGACATATACATTCCAAGGACAAGGTGGCCAAACAATCTTAAATTTTTTTTTTCAACTGAACTGAGGGGATGGGCTAGATAATAACAAGAAGTCACTGGAAGGAAAAGTTGTTCAAATCAGCAATTCAGCCAAAAGATCACACAGAGAACTGCACTCTAACACAACAGTTATCTAGCAGTGCCCTTCAGAAATAAAGATCAACAGATCTCCATTTCGAAAAGGCAGCAGTAAAGATCTCAAGCACTTGCAAAAGGCAAACGTGGAGAAATAAAACAGCATTTGTCCAAGTTGAGGTCAACAGAGATACAAAATTCCATCAAGAGCAGCAGTTGGACTTTTCTATAAAAACACAGGCTGTTTTTTTATCAGTAAAGTAAGTTCAAGCTTTCCCACCAATGCATAGACAGCATATACATATACAGACAAAAATAACAGACAAAGCTGTTCTGTAGTTACACTTCCTATCAACAGGCATCCTGTGAATTGCTAAAGATACATTAATGTACAACATAACAGGTATGTGAGTTTTCCACAGCTGGTATATTTTCCCAGAAGAAATAAAGTAGTATTGCCCTTACAACAAAATCTGTTCTCTTTTGCAATTAGGGTTATTTAAGTAACACATTAAAAACCCATTTGATGAAAAAAAGCTGCGGAGACATCCCACAAATAAATGGATTTCTAATATGCCACATTACCACATACCCAAATAAACTGAATTAAGACTCAAAACAGCTTACTATCTATCTAATACATTAGGAAATACATCCTATGTCTTGAATTTATTTTTGTTTTCCCAAATAAGTACTATCCTAACTAATTCTAACAAGTAACTAGAGTGTATTATGTGTGCAATATTAAAACAGACAAGATAAGTCTTATTCATTCTAATTAAGTAAATCAACCTTAAAGTAACCCTAACAGGTAACCATAGCAAAAACATATCCAATATTAAATTTTCTGAAAGAATGAACATATTGTTTGTATCAATTTACAGTCCATATGCTTTGCTACATCATCATCATCAATAACAGACTCAATACATTTCCATCCCATTTTACAAGTTTTTTTTCCCACTAGACTATATACAGGCCTTACCAAAACAATGTGCAAGTAACTCAAGCTCTGAAAATATATTAAGTGGTCTTACTTCACATTTTTAATTGGTTTTAAAATGCTTCCTAAGGAAATATCACTTTTGTACAACAAAGCTATTAAGTGTCTATAATGCTAGCAAAAGCAAAGGCAAACAAATAAAAGGCTCATTTTAAAGCATTTTTTTCAAACTAAAACATCTACAGCAAAAAGCAATGGATTTGAGTTTAAAGAAATTAAAACTTTAACTGCAATGTATCAACATGCAAAATACTAAGCAAAAGAATGTCAATCTGATAAATAAATGCTCTTGAAATCAGAAATATTTAAAAAATCCTACATAAACAAGATTTTTAAAAAATCCTGCAAAATCTCATAAAAAAATAAAATAAAAATATGTCAAACCATTGTTTAGAAACCCTAAAGACAAAAGAAAAAAAAAAAGCTACAAAGAGTCACACAACGTTTTAGAACATACCCGCCTTCTACAGAACCTATGAGGCGATCCTCCCTTAGCAATGGATAACACAAAAAATGAGAAGAGAATCATCCACTTACTCAAAATAGTAGTTACTCACTTACATTTCACAGATATAGTGGATTTTAACAAATGTATATGGCTCTGTGTAAGCAGTTCACGTGGTCAGAAATTGTAACGACACTAGAATTTATTTCTGAATAGGAAAACATTCACATTTCTGCCTTCAAGACACCACACTAACAATATTTTGACAAAAGCAGCTGTGTTTAATCTTAATAAATAAATAAAGTTGCAAGGACTCCTTAGAAAATTTAAATATGAATTATAACCAAATTTTTACTCAGCATAGTAACAATGGCATTTCAATCCTATAGAGGTTCTTCAAGAAGATGTGTATCTATAAAGCCTTCTCATTGCTTGGGAAGTGGTTTAAGTTACCATTTTTAATGGCTGCATGCACACCATTCCATGTAGCAGAACAAAAGCTAAGTTATGCACCAACTCTATTTTTCAAAACTGAAAGTTTTTGCAGTTATAAATGGAATTTTCACCTTGTTTCAAGCTACTCCACTATTCTGAATTTGGTGTCTGTAAAAACTTAACTAAATAAATGATGGTAAAACATTAAGTTTATAGATGCATCACTAACATAGAGACCAAAAAGCAGTAATTTTTGGTATAACTGTTTCTTCTAAAACCAAATGTCAACATTTGAGTGCTGTGCACATTACAGTTATTTGCTTCAGTTTTCTCAATTCTTTAGTAATATGTTCAAATTTAAATACATTTTTGTATAGAAGAGCTATTAAATATTCAACATTTTCAATAAGTTTTCAGACCAAAGAATAATGCATAATTTTAAACAAGAAGTAACAGGAAACATTCAACTTACTGAAGCTAAATTTTCACTTTAGGTCACAAACACAATTATAAAAAGCCTTACCCTTTGCTCCAGAGCAGATTGAGTCTGTTGTCTTAAAAGAGTTTTAAATGGCCCCCCTTCTTTTCCAGCACTCCCACTGCCCATTCCTGAAGAGTGTCAGTACAAATGACATTCAAAGAAACATATATTATAATTTGCAATCAAACTTTGATTTAAAAATATGTATGTTACTGAAAAGTCATATTTTTCCCATAACTTCAATTTTCAGGAAAAAAAAATGTTGGGGATCAGATTTTAATTTGGGTTGCGGAAGGTGTTTTGGGGTTCGGTTTTCACATGACTACCAGGGAATTTTTAACATTTCCACAAAAAAAAACAACTGATGAAAGATCTTTTTTTCTGTCAACCTGAATTTAAAATAGCTTCAGAATCCAAAGATTTAAAGATCTGGGCTTGCAGATCTTTCTCATGACACAGCTGGTTTTTTTACTTTTTTCTTGTTATTATTGGGAATTTCACCTATGATTTCAATATAGATCTACCTTCCCCACCTTTCACAGAAAGTTACTACATAATCAGATTTTCTGCCCTTCTCAAAAAGGGCTGCAGTGTCACTATTAATTCCACACTGATGAATGATGCCTCTGTGCCAGGTTACTCTCTAGTCAAGTATCTCTCTCCATCCTCATTTCCAGTTTAAAAATAAAAATAAGAATACAAGTCTAGCTTTTTGAGTGTTTCAGAGTAACTAAATCACCTTCCTAACCACTGAGAAGAGATTGTACACATAATTACAGAAGTAGTTCTATAATAGATGTAGTTCTATAATGCATGAGTGTATATTCTTTTGTATATTTTACTTCTGTCCCTACCTCCCAATACAGTAGCTTTTCTGAAGAGACATAAAATTCTACCAGATAAACAAATATCTTTGATGTTGAATTACCTGTTATCAAGGACCTGTACTCTTAACTGAGTGTGTTGAGATGCAGGTTACATGTATAACAACAAGTTATTTGCCCTATTTTTAGACATCACAAAAGTAAAAAATAAACTAAGATTGTATTTTTCCTAAAGTAAACACAATGCTGGTGATTCAGATTTTCTTGGTAACATTTCATGCCTAAAAATATACTACCACTAGTATTTTTTGTATCTAACCCCATCAGTGCTACCTGACAAAGCAGAAGAAAACAACTAAGCGTATAGGAAAGCACAGGATAGAAAACAAAAAAAAAGTGTCAGGAGCAGGATGAAATACAAACACCACAGTGTGAACAGTTTTGAATGAAGCCAAGATCTCCTTTTGCAGATTTTATAACTCATTTAAAATAACAGTTCCTTGCTAGTTTCCCTTTTTTCTGACTAAGCATCTAATAAACATAAATGAGATTGTACATATACATCAAAGTGCAGTTATTTGTTTTAACCAAAGACTAGGATACATGGAAGTAATACTAGACTTTTAAATGTATGCTAATTTCTAACATTTTCAAAAATTACGAGGCTACCATTACCATCTAATTGCAACACACTATAATTTTTAACAAGTATTTTTAGCTGTTCTTGGATAAGGAAACAAAAATATTAGTATCTGTATAGTCCCATTAAATAAAATTAAATTGCTTTTACTCTTTGGCATTGATCGTTGTCAGGGACTATACAAAATTAAATACAGACAAACATAGCATAAATACTGGACATGGAACAAACTCAAAAAATACAAACTATTTAAAACAATTTCTACAGAAAAAAAGCAGTAATATCAACTATTCAATTTAAATCCATGAAAATAATGCATGTCAGTGAAATGGAAAAAGAGGCAGTACAAATAAAACATTTGTATGGGCTTTGTTTAAAAGATTAAAGAGCAGAGTTGCTATTCATCTGATAGCCATTAGTCCAATAAATTATAAATATTGAGCAAGTGCTTGTTCCACGCAACGTATAGGAACAAGAAAGTGAAGGGAATGAGAGGGATTTTAAAAAGCGAGTCATTTTAGTCCAATTAGCAAAGCAAAATTTGTGAGGAAAAAGAAGTAAGTTCTGTGGCATTAACTACATGTTTTCAACCCTGTAAGGAGTGCTGAAGCTGTTTCGAGCTTCTGGGGCAGAGCTGAGAGATGGTATGAACAGTCATGTAGCCAGCAGTTTTCAGAGGCTCATTGAACAAAAGCATAGGGTTATAGAAGGCTGTGTGTTAAAATGCCCCCGTATCAAATAACAACAACATTTTCTTCAAAGTTTGTTTAAAAGGCCATAACATATTGATCCTACCAGAAGCAGCCAGAAGCAGCTCTTCAGTGAAAGAAACACTTTTCCTCAGAACAACTGGGCTGACATGGCTAGAGTGTAGAGGGTTAAGGCTAGACCCCGAGAGGAGGAGACAGGACTTAAGATGTGGGGAATCACAAGAGAGTGTAGGGGAGCTGGGAAACAGGAAAGTCCTAGGTCTCTGTGGGGAAGGTGCTGTGGAGGAAAGTAATAGAGACAGAGAGATGTAGATTCAGAAGATGACTAAAGAAACAAACGGAAGAAATCAAAATGAAGCATTTTTTTTTTTTTCTCAAAATGAACCAGAACTTACTGCTAAATTATTTCTCAACAAAGAAAGGCATGGAATGACAATACAGCTCCACAATGCGAATGAGAAGCACGTTCTCAAAAGTCATGACCTGAGTAACTTTATTTTGACAGTAATTTTTTAAAAAGCCATGGTAATCTAATATTTCTTTTAAGTTTTATACAAAATTGATAACCAATATGGCTAAATAATAGTCTTCTCACCCCCTTAACATGATTACTTTCATTATTTAAATAGGGAAAGTTATTTTCTAGAGAAATCATGGATTTGTTGTATAATTTTGAGATATAAATCTTGTAGAATTCTACGTTGCCACAAAGAAAAGGAGTTCCCACCTTCTCAATTTCCTCCAAACATATGTCACATCAAAATGTATTACCTGATTAAAATACCTCATGCTTTTTGTCAGCCTGATACACTGTTACTTTGCAGTGGAACAAAGTCACTGTGCATAGCAGATGTATAACTTCAAACTACAACAAGCATTCTCAGCACACAGTTATTTCCCCTCATGTTTAGGCCAGATATAGACCAGAATGGTTAACACAATTGCAATTGTATTTTATAAAAGACATTAAAGTCTTCTACTTAAAGAATATCAAAGTAATATTCTCCTGATCCGGAATTACTGAAAACTAAAAGAAGCTCAAAGTTTCAATCTCCTCTATTTAGTTATCCATACTGTGAAACTGTGGTATCTGCACTCTTTTTTCCAGTTTAGTCTCCACCTCAAGCAGGTGAACACAGTGGCTACCTGACTGAGAAATAATGGGCTGCAGAAACATGAGAAAATGTATCATTTTCTACACGGGCCAATCTGAATAATGGGTATCAAATCTGACAGTGTTCAATGAATGTGTCACATGAGATATTTGTATTTTTTATATATACATTTTTTTAAAAAACCGTTAACACCCCCAATTTTCACCCTGAAATATTCTAACTCAATAAACTGTCACAGGAAATTCATAGAGGCCTATCTATATACAGTGAATTTTTAAAAGAAACTTACTTAATTTGTTATGGAAATATCTTCTGCACAACATCACAGTTTGGGTGAAAGGTAAAACAAACAACTCAAGCACTACTGCCCTTTTAAGCTATTAAGGCTCAAAATCTACTCTGTAACACCAAGATGCAGAATTTTAAAATGCAACCAGCATATCCTCTTAGGACAAGTTTCTGTGGCAAAGTTAACAGCTGCTAAAAAGACAGTGCTAGTAAGCAAAAGTATGCCCAATGTTAGCTTTAATACTAAAAAGATAACTAAGAAATATATTTATAGACTTCAAAAATTCCTAAAAAATAGCAGGTACAAATTACACTCTTTCAGTTCTGAAAGAATTGAAGATGAGAGGGTTATACATAACATTGACAGGACTGATATAATGTTGCTGCTTTAAAAGGACAAATTCAGTGAGTTGCTATCTTTAGAATTTGGGACCATTTACATTTCTAAAGATGACCATCTATGTTACTTTTCAACCCTTCACATGGCAAGATCCTTACCATGAAAAACCATCAAAAGAAACAGGCTTTCAAATATTCAATAAACAAAATACATGAATTTGTGGTTGTGTGTAATAAGCACACCATTATATTCATAGGTCCTTTAAATAACTGACCATCCACAGAACAGTCATCATTTACAGAAAAGGACACACACACAAAAAGTGTGGGTTTGTTTGTTTCTTACTTAAAAACGGGGACAGCAAAGGTAGTAAGAAAGACAGCTTCCTAATTGGGAACAATTTTTAACAGATGTCTAAGGAATAAACTGGGTAAAATATTTACTATTAACTGCATTTGAATGCAACAGTGATTTTATCTGCTTGGAAAAATTCTTGAAAGGGGTTCTATCGAGTCAAGCTGAATCAACTACTTTAATATTATTTAAAATTGTCTAGACGGAGGCAAGAATGTTGTGAGTTTCAAATACCACAGTTTCAAACACTGTTTAAAAAGCAACTGAACTTTTCATAAACAATTCTGCAAAATAGTTTGTCCTAAAGTAGCAAAACTTGGGGCATTGGTCACACAATGGACAATAAACAGACAATAATTTTTTTGTATTGTGCTGACATTATTACCGACATGATTCTAACCAGAAGCTGAAAAATACAGAGGGAAGAAACAACAAATTCAAGAAATTGACGGACCAAAGGAGAAAGAAAAATCTACTTTGCAGATGGCTGGAGTATAATTTAAGCAACTTTCAAGATGCATAGTGTGTAGGTAAAGCCATTTCTATACACCAAGAAAAATAAAAAGACATCAGCTGCTACGTTTCTAGTATTGCATTTGCAAAAAGGAGTTTAAAAAAAAAAAAATCACAGAGAAATGTATACAACACACTTTAAGCACAACACATTAGGCTTCAAGACTACACTTTTTTCATAACAGTGTCCTTAACATAATGTGGTGAGAAATGTACTCCCATGATATGTAATATGAAATGGAGGAAATAGGAAAAAGGCAATTACTCAGGACTCCCTTACTGCCCTGGCACTATTTATTTTGACTTGAATACAGTGGTGTTATAAATGTAATTTTGATGTTATCCAAAATAGTGGAAATACAGGCAGGATTTAAATTTTCACCCTACAGAAATCCTTTCAAGCTTGAGGTGTGCTATTTGAAGTCTTCAATTTCCACATCATTTTGATAACTTAAAATGTCAAAAAGCAAAAAGGGGTTGAATGAAAATATAAAAAGAGAAACACAACATAAACAAAAAGTGGGTGGAAGCGCCTTACCAGTTTTGGGTGTCAAACTCAAATCTGTGTCAGAAGAAGAGGACTGTCGACTGTAGGACTTGGAAGGTGAAAAGGAATAGGTTTGGTTTTTCAGAGGGGTGGAGGGTCCTGATGAATGAGTATTGGGATTGGGATCTTCATTGAAGGGAATCCTGCCAGAAGAAGGTGGAAACATATTCAGTAATCCTGTGCCAAAGGACCTGGCTGACAGCAGCATGATCCAAACACCAGGATGGGACTGGGGCAGGGCCAGCAGCTATTCCTTAGGTGTGAGACTGGGGATGAGGCCAGAGGCAAAGAAATGCTGATTTACCCATTCAGCGTTCTACAGATTGATGCTGATAATCTACAATGAAACAATTAAGCCAAATGAAAGGCATGAGATGTGACAAAAAAATTATATTTATGCAAAAGAAAAAGTTGAAAACAGTTTATGGATTAAGAATCTGGTCAAATACACAATGCTTTGAGTTAGTTTAATAAAGAAAAAATGATTTCAAATTATATTTGTGTTTATACATATTCATACACTTATGTATATACACACATATACATTTTAAGGGGGAAAAAAAAAATGTTTCCTTATCCTATAGCATCAGCAGCATGCCACAGCTAAAAACAGAGCAAAGAGGAGAATCTTTACAGGAACTATATTAACAAACAACTCATTTATGAACAGATTGACTTACCTGCACTCTAAAACCATCTCTTCCACAAATGGCACATACCCTTCCTATGACCATTTAAAAACCTAAATACCATATCTGAATTAGGCTTGAAAGCAATTGTGACCTCCAATCAAAATGTGATTTCCTCCAATGACTGTAAAATAGTGAATGTTCCCCAAATAAATCAACTTATTTTTACTTAATTTCTTAGGAAGTAAGCATGTTAAAAAGAAACGAAGCGTGGCTTTGTGGAAGAGACTCTGAAGCATTTTCAAGAAACTACTGCCTTTGTTTCATCAGCTGCACACAGAGTAGTTCTTCACTGACAACAGAAGGTGTCTCCACGGGAAAATGAGGGAGAAAAGATGGGTGGTACCTGCCTACACTGCCTGCCTGCCTGCCCTTTGTGACCACTGTGCCTGTGGTCTGCCTCTCCCCAGCTCTTCAATCTGAGCAGTCTCGTACCAGTGTAGATGAGAGTGGGAACAGACACAGAGAAGTTCTGAGTAAGTCGTGAGCCAGTAGCAGTGTGAATTGGGCTGTTGTGAGTCGAGCGGCATCCATGGCTTGGCGGATGAACCAGCGGAGACCTGAGAGAATTTGCAGCCAAGGTGGAAGAAAAGAAAACAATACATACAAACAGGTTGCAAAGTTATGTTTTAAATGATTTCAGGGAAGTTTAGCTAGAGGAGATCTCTTACTTTAAGCAGACTCTAAGAATTTAAATTCCTAGCATGCATGAGTCCAGATGAAACAAAAAGAAAGACAGGAACAGCTTAAGCACTAGCTTGTGAATGCATAATTGATTCTTTGGCAACATGGCATCAAGTTAGTAAAGCCAAGAATAAGAAGTATTAGTTGATTTTGCTGGCATTGAGAAACGCTACTATATTTTGAACTAGGGTACAATGATTCTGACAGCATTCACCACTAATCTGAACAAAAAATATTTAGGGGGGTGGAATTTCCGCATTTTACTCCAAAGTAAAAATTACTGATTTATATATGAGTGCTTTTTAAGTTGGTAGCTACCAGGCCCACCTTTTTTTATTATTATTATTCACCCCTGTTATTGTATGTTGCATTGTATCCATAACCTGTTTTGATGGCAATTTTTTAAAATTAAGACAAGTTAAATAAGCTATGATTTGAAATAGAAAGCCGTAATTTCGAGAAGCCAGAGCATGCTGATGCCTGCATGACAAAAACGCCCAATTATTACTGTAATGACAAAACAGTTCAAGTTAATGAAAATGGCTACATCAATTAATACCTCTGGAAATTTAGCAGAAGTAGTACATTTTTTGGTGATGTTTCTCCCTGCTAGAAATTGGATCACTCTACTGAACAGAAAATAACTAATTTATCCAAGGAACAAATAGTAACAATTTGTAGAAGACTGCAAGTATTTTCTATTAATTTGTAGAACATGTAAAAATAGCATTCAAAGGTGTTTCATGCTGCAGTACATATAGCAAAGACCAAGAAATTCTACCTCTCTTTACAAAAAGTTTTCTCTGCAAGACCACTGTTTAACTCCACCTGTTTTTCAACAGCCCTACTTGTTTTGCAACAGTAAAAGCAAAGCACACAAGAGGGGATGAGACTACTTTAGGGTCATTCTCTAAGTCGCTGACAGAATTATCTGAATTTAAAAATTTATCATTTCTTATATGCCCAGCATAAATGCTGAAACCTGATTGTACTGAACCTGGAAAATCATGAATAGAAGGTATATTGTAAGAAACCCTCACAAAAATTTTACTGTTCAAACACACAGTCAAGGCAGAACTACTTATTAGTCAGGAAACTGCTGGATTACAACCCAAAGATATGCAATACAATTGCTATATACACTCAAAAAAGTCTTATTAAGCACGGATTACCACTCCAGCTTCTAAAGAAATAATCCAAAGTAAAGAAGTAATCCAAACTAAAACATTGTGGAATATAAACCGAGCTGCACACAAATAAAACTACAAAAGAACAAGTTCTGGGGAAAAAAACCAAATCACACCAGTTATGTAAAACTGAATGAGTATGAAAATAAGAAAGATGAAAATTGTTTCCCTACAAACTATTAATTCATACTTACTCCTTCATTTCTTTGGATGGGGAGTTACATGCAGGTAAAAATGCTGATGTGTTACTTAATTTATCCAACGTGCAGGCTGTTCCTATGGCTCGCACCACTAGTCCAGACTCTCCCTCCAAATCAAAACACTGCAAATAACCAACAACAGCATTTCCTCTCATTTCAAGCACCTTCAAGCCAATCTTCCTTTGCAATTCACCTACAAAACAAAAGGTGAAGAGCTCATAATTGCACTGAACTTTCCCTAATCTATTTCATTATCTTTGGCTTCTCCCTTTGGAATTGCCAGCCAAGGCAGTAAAACAGGTAATAGATCCAATCTCACATAATTATGCCAAGCAGCTGGTCACAATCTCTGCCTCCTATAACGTAGTGTGATATTCTTGATTTGCAAAGCTCATTTTCCTCTTTTCTCCAAATTTATTCCAATTGCCAAAATGGCGTGTTATTTCTGAAATGTTTTTTTCTGGTTTTTATTTTCATTCATTTTTCCCTTTTGCATTTATTTAGAGAGAGAAAGAGGTGGTCAAGATGTGTGCTGGAGCACACATAAGCTTCTAAATACTCCATACAGTTCAGAACAATGCAACGCCTCTGAAATCCATGTGCATAGGCATCTTTAATTTTTTATTGAAAAAATTAAGATATTTCATCCTAATTCATACTTTTTCCTCTTTTAAAATAAAGGGTGTTTAAATGGCAGCCTCATCTACAAAATGTAACACCAAATAAACAAAACAAAGTAGTATATACACCACTCTGACTGCAAACACAAAGATTGCCACTTCTCTTGTATTAGCTGCACACAAAGACTGGAATACTCTAACTACAGGAGTAGAGTCTGCCTTTTTAAAATTTATTTCATTTTAAAAAACAAAACTTCATTGATCTATGTAGCTAGATAAGTCTTGGTAATACTAGGTAGAAAATACAACCTCTCTTCTGGTGAAAATAGGTTTTTTCAAATTCTCTGTCAATAAACTGAAAAAGCCTCACTGTCACAGAGGATAGCCCAACAGTCC
Organism: Heliangelus exortis; assembly: GCF_036169615.1. Classification (NCBI taxonomy): domain Eukaryota; kingdom Metazoa; phylum Chordata; class Aves; order Apodiformes; family Trochilidae; genus Heliangelus; species Heliangelus exortis. Next base: position 154,150,214 of record NC_092422.1, on the reverse strand, counting down.
CAATGTCAATAATGGTAAGACATCAAGTGGAATGAAATGATCATTACTTCTTTCTAGAAGCTCTATTTTAAAATTAACAGAACAGGTTCCTATTGTAAGATTTTTACCAGAGGCTGAAATTCTGCCTGTAATGGTCTCAAATAAGCTCTAAGGTTAAGGCAGAGTAAGAAAATTTCTAGTCCAGTGAAAATTGCTATGGATTCCATTCAAGCTAAGGCTGAGAAGGAATTCTTTTTCACATACACAACACTTAGTATGACAGAGATCTATCAAACATCCTGGGTCATTCTCAGAAGTTAGATTTCTTCAGGATGCCTCAGGTCTGGCCACCTCTAACAATGATTGCAATGTGAAGCATTATATTGCATGACATGAAACAGTATTGCTATGAGGTCTTTTGGGCTTTCCCTCCCAAGCACTGCCGTGATAAAAATATTAATAAAATCCATAAATAAAAATGTACTACTTTATCCATTTTCACTTTTATTCATGTAAGGCAAGGCATAAGAAAGCATCCACTTCATAAGAAGTGAGTTTATGTTAGTTACAGCAATACTGATTATTCACATATTATTCCTCCTCAAAACATGGTTGCTCTCCTAGTGAAGATCCTGAGTCACATCTCCATGATCTCTTTTATGTTGCCCCAATTACTAGAGATCTCCACACATGCTTGCAAAACCCTCATCACTTTTTCTTTTAATATCTTCCTTAAAACATAGCTGTACCTACAAGAAGCCTGAAAACATCAAAAGCACACTGGAGAACTGGAACCAGTTTACCATTTAGTGGCTATTTTTCACCATTTCTTTGTAACACTAAGACCTTCTATTTTGTCCATCTCTATTAATTGATTGTCTCTTGTCTTAGCATACGAGTATTCTAGAATAGGGGTGTTTTTTACTGTTGTAACTGTACTGTCACTGAAAAAGGGCTGTTGTACTATTGTCACTGAAAAAGGGCTGGTTCACAAGTGCTGTTTATAAGTATCCCTTTTCACAAAAAAAAAAAAAAAAAAAGCTTGTGAAGATACTTGATACTGTAGAAACATCAACTGACTCAAGTCACTCAACACAAGGCAATACAAATTGAGAAAGAATGAAACAATCTTAACTTCAAAAAGACGGGATGAGTAAGACTGTATTGTCTTACTGGGATGGGATGAATGCACACTGTATTTGAGGTGGTATTTGTACATATGCTTCAAAGTGCTTCAGAGGGTGGAGTAGTTCATTATTTTAATTATGTGAGTCAAAATTCTAGTAATACTCCTCAAATGGATTAAGAACATCTTGAAGAAAGTTCCACAGGTTCCTCTGACCTTGCTAGAAACATCCAACAAATTCGATAGTACCATGGCCTCAACAAGAAGTTAAAAAATTTAATAGGAGTCTGACATACTGACCATCAGTTAGAGCAAAAGAACCTTCAAAAAAGGAAAAGACTGCAAACTGAAAAAGGAAACATAATTAATACCAAAACTCAGATACGACTTTGTCTTAAGCAAGTTATTAAGTGGCAATATTTTTAAAAGCAGCAATAACCACTGCAGCCTACATGTTCAATACCTGACATGAGTGAAATAAGTCTCTGTCTAGCTTCATTTGATGCTCTTGGTGTACGAATTCGGTCTATCCACTGGTATTCTGGGTCTTCATTAACTACAAGTTCTTCCACAAATCCATGAATTACTACTGCTCTGTAGCACTTAGGAATAGATGTAGCTGTTAAAAAAAAATATATATACATTAAGATGTAGGGCATGCAACTATGTAATTCCAAGAAAAACATAAGATTAGACACAAAAAGTGCTGTGAATGATTCCAGAGAGTAACCTACATGATTTTCTGTTAAAATGTGGACATACACAAGCAGTTTTGTTCTTGGAGACCCTGGAACACTGCTAACTGTCCAGTAAATCAGTTACAACATGTTCCATTATGAAACCTTTTTACTTTGTGCCTCTTTAGCAGGATATGCACACAAAATAAAACAATGTGCACTGAAATGCAACTTAAGAAAGGGGGTAAAAAAAAAAATAAGTTATTTACATTGTTTCTAAATATGAACAGTAAAAATTTATTAAAAGAAAAAAAAAGGAAATAAAACTAAACAATTTTCTGCATTTGCAACTTCCTTCAATGAAATCTCCATTGGGCTTATGCAAAAGCTGGTAAAAGAAGGGAAACTGCCAGAACAAGGAAAGAAAGAAAAGGAGGAAAGAAAAGTTTTCTGTTCAAATAAACTGTTTTCCTCTACTTACTGCAAAAAAACTTGACTCCACATGATGACTGTCTAAATCTGTTTAAATCATTGAAGAGATCTACTTTCACCACCACATTTATCTCCCCTCGTATACCTATCAACAAAAACCATGCAAAATTAGAAGTTGTATCACAAATGAACACACAACTAGCCTTATTAATATTCCCTATTATCAGTAATAAATGCTGTATTTGTAATTAACTTTGTATTACCATTGAGCTAGTTTTTCTGCAAATACTACTGTTGGCTTGCTAGAACTGCTTGGTTCAACAGGCATTTCCAAGTCTAGAATTACTACAAATTACTAAAATGTTACAAAATTAAGATTATAAGAAGCAGATTACACATCCAGCAGCACTGCCATACTTCTAAATTAGCAAATCTTACCATGAATGGTATCATAAATTGGAAACCACCCTGAAATAACTGTAGCTGCTTCACTATAGAGTAAGGGATCAATATCTATGTACACTTTGCCAATGGCATCATTAGCACTGTAGGTATCATGATCGAGAACTGTGATCTGGAGAGGTTCGTCTTGTAGCTCTTCATCATCTACCTAGAACCAAATATTAACATGGAATCAGTATTTTTTTAAAAATGCAGGGAACCACTGCTGAAAAACAAATGCAAGACAGAGGAGATTTAGTTACATACAGTGACCTGACACAGACAAATCTGTAATTTTCATTTCCTGTATCTACACAGCTCATTCATTTTTTCTGATTTTACTATTTGCAGACTGGTGAGATCCTGGAACCACAAATACCAGTGGGAGACAATCAAAAAAGCAAGATTACAGTCATTACCACATGTTAAAATTCACATGATTTAAGTCACATTCCCTAGAGAGTTACCCATCTCCACAATATACTTTTCATTTGGAAAAAAAAAAAAAAATTAAGATAAAGCATCTCAGAGGATTACTATACTCTGCAGATATGATTATTGGTGTTTTTAACCTTCCGAACTGATCAGTGGCTTTAAAGAAGACATTTTATACAACCCTCTGTAGAAATTCAGAAATTTCAGACATGCAATTATCTAGATTAATGCAATAATCAATCTGATGATACATGAACTGTTTTTTAAAACATAAACACAGGTATTCTACAGCTTTTTATGTTGAGCATCAGAAACCAAGAATCAGATTTGCTAAATGCAGTGGGATGACTCATGTAAATGTCTGCAGAATTATAACATGTAGTCTTGCAAGAAGATCAAGCTACACACACATGCACACACTTGTGATGTCTTAAGCTGTTAGTGTTTTTTTTCCACTCTTTGAAATGTGAAATTCTTTGTGGCCCAAATCCACTTTTCCATGCAAAATGATAGAATTTTGAGACCTGTTATTGTAAAAAATACTCTTTCAGTATAAACACTTAGACCCCCATGAAGATCAGCTCTTTCCCTCCCCCCAAAATTACCTCAGAAACTGCAAGATTAAAGAAAACTGATTGAACTTCAACATCACAGCACTACTTTCTGAAATAACGACTGCTGATTAAGAGATGGCCTAGATCAAAAATTCCCTGTTGGTTAATAATCTGCCTAGTATTACTATTACATATTTGCTATAAAATATTCCTAATGTTACCAGCTTTTACATCACTTAGGGCATATACATATATTTACAACCATGTCTATCCTATAATATTATCTAAGAACACTACACATGAACCAGTGCTATACAGTTAAACGGTTTAACAGTAATTTATTTAAAATACCATCACATGATTTGTTTTAAAAGTAATTAAAAATGCAGTAACAACAACAAAAAAAATAGTAAATGCTTTTCAGGGCATAATGTCTAAGGACATCAACAAATTAGACTCTAGAAAGAAACAAGTAATTACAGGAAAATGCTAAGTGCCCTCACTGTTACAAAAGGGAAATGGGAAAAGATAGGGTCCAATGATTGTTGTCCTCTTCATTTTTTTAATAATATTTTATTATAATCTACAATGCTACATACCCCCCACTTTCACCTCTGTCTTATCTTTTTTAGTATTACCCAGAAAACATTTGAGTTGGATCCAATCTGGCAAGCTTTTATCATTACAAACAGTCCTAAAAAGCCAATGAGACACCTTTAGCAAACAAGGTCTAACTGTAGCTAGATTTGCATGTGTATTTAAAAAGAAATACACTTCAGCCCTCAAAACTCATTTTCTGCCTGAACTGAAGTTCTCTCATTAAGGGCACCTAAAAGACAGTGTCTATATAGAGACAGGCAAACTCTTAAACAAGACTTACTTCAAATTTGAACCACTCAGAATTCCACTGAGGATTAAGTGATTTGGGATACACATCTGTCTTAAATGTCGTATTTCCAAATTTCACCTAAAATATAAACATTCAATTATTAATAATAAATATTATGAAATAAATTTGGAAACTCAAATTTATACATGCAAATATTTTTAAAGGCACATTTCAGTATCGACCAATCCTCAGACTAACAGACACAGTGGCTTTTTTTTATTATTGATTCAAATATATCAGTAAGTAGCATTCCCTGTAATAACACCTCCAGTAAAATGCTCCCACTATTAAAACTGTTTGCTTCCCTTCTCCATCTCTTGAGAGATAAAAATACCATTTATATTGTCTATTCAGAGACACTTGGTATACTCTCTCTGCCTTCTGTTTAGAAATATTGAAAACAAAAGTATTCTAGCTAAATATCCAAAGTTTATGTCCTATTACTGTTCTTCCTAGGGTTTCTAAACCCACTTTACTGACAATGTATAAAAGAAATACAGAAATAAACTGTAGCATTGGTGAGTTGATTTCTTAAATTTAAGAAATCTCCCCAGGTGCACAACAGGAAATAACTGAAACCACCTCCATTACCTACAGTCTTGATATGTGGGACACTTATCAGTAAATTCAGAGCAGTAAGGGGGAAGTATCTAACCAGTTTCTATTTCTTCCCTAAAATACAGAAAATTCCAGAAAGCATACAGGCAAAGAGGTTATAGGGTTGACATATCTTTATACATACCTCTATATATATCCCTGCAATCCCCAGTTACTGAAGAATGATTATTCTTTATACTTATAATAATTAATGTAGTTTAGCCACGTATTTCAGCACTCTCTATTTGGTTTCCCTAGGAGTCTATTTCAGGGGATTTTCTGTTGGTTTTGTTTGTAATTTTTTTGTTTGCTTGTTTTGGTTTTGTTTTTGAAAAAAAAAAAGTGAAACTCTATTTCTGTCATGCTCCCTATATTCAGAAACCAAGCTGCACAATGTAATAAGTTATTTTACTGTAGACTTCAGTCCAACACATTTACAAACATTATTCTCTGAATGTTGCCTGTAAAAATAATTAGTATTTCAACTCATATCAAGTATCTCATGGTATTTAGAAATACCCAAAGCTATGGTTTTTAGTTTGTTCAAGTTTCCTAAGGAAAAAATGAGTTCAGTAATATAAAAGAAATGCTGTAGTCAAAGAGAGTTCAGGATTTTGAATGCCATTTTCTTTTTAAAAGTCTGAAGGATTTTGGAGACTAAACTTAGGCTTTGCTTTTGAGAAATGCCTAGCAACTTTTAAAATACTTTTGCTCAATAAAGTACTAAATAAACACTTTAGATGCATTAATCATATGGTCATTATTTTGCATAAGTGCATGCCCTAGCTCTGAAGAAATGCTGCACTTAAGAACACCCAATTAACTTTACTGCAGAACTGGAGTATGAGTTCACATGGGCCTCTGTATACATAACCCTAAGTACCTCAGTCAGCAGAGCTCTGTACAGCATTTGTGACTGAAAAACCAAATTTTTAAAATGGTGCCCCCTATTTAGTTCAATAAATAGTAATAGTAATGCTTTTTTAAAAAAAACTACTTCAAAGTACACTTTAAAGTTAAAGACAGGGAGGCATGAAAACACAGTATTAGGCAACCTCACTGTTAAAAATCATCTTGCTAACAAAAGGTGTATCTAGCCTATGTGCATACAAAAACCTAGCAGCATTGCCACTCAGAATGTGTATTCATCACACCATGTTTTTACTGAACTACTTCATTATACCAGAGGGTGCCAAGAGGCACCAGGCTGGAGCTCCACCCAACCTATTTCTTCTTGTTATCCAGGGAGTAAATTAGTTCCCTTGGAGCCCCAGGCATCTATAACTGAACTTCTCCAGTAGTCAAGCTAAGTCAAAGCCAGTAGAGGTAATCAAGCCCTACACTGCTGTCCTCTCTAAAAATTCAGAAGTATAATCAGAGAAGAAATTGTGCTGATTTCCTCTAGATCACACATGCTGGCAAAGGCCAACAAAGTTATGCATACCTCAAGCCAAGTCAGAGCACTAAACTCTTGTCTCATTTTCTTTCCCAATTCTAGATTTGCATTAGATTTGTAATAGAAAATTTTAAAAGGGAACTAAAGGTTTGCAATCAACTGGCAATTACTTCAGCTTCCATTGTTAAGGTGAAAACGTTTTGTAACGGTTTTCAGAAAAATAAAACAATTGCTTCAAGCTCTGTAGTGAAATGAGGCAATCAGGTGTTGCTAATTACGAGGTGGGAGGTGTGAGCTTGTGTTAAGCCCACCTGTGCCCAATTAGGGCTGACCCCAGCTGCGCATGAGCAGGATTGGGGACCAATAAAAGGGGAGGGGGACGGGAGGGGGCTCCAGCGGCGCAATCAGGTTATCGCGCGGTGCTTACACAGCAGTACAAAGCTGAGCAATGCCGAGGTTGTGAGTTCGAAGCCTCACCTTTTATTGGTCCCCAATCCTGCTCATGCGCAGCTGGGGTCAGCCCTAATTGGGCACAGGTGGGCTTAACACAAGCTCACGCCTCCCACCTCGTAATTAGCAACACCTGATTGCCTCATTTCACTACAAAGCTCTATCTATTTTGAGAAAAATCGCAACAGTTTTTTTTAAGAATCAGCCCTAAAAGTAAGGCCCGATCTATGTATTTCTGTAGCCTCATTTGTGCCAAGACATTCATGAAACTGCACATTAACCCAGGGGCAACCAAACTGATCTCTCTGAAAATTTTTTTCCTTTTTTGCTAAGCTAGACTTTAACCAGATGAATTCTCAAAACCATTTTGCTACACAGCTTCTCAATGGGGTTGACATTTCTGGAGCAGGGTTGGGAACAAGTGACCAACAAGTGAAGAGAGCTGTTTCTTGTCAACACAGCATAAAACCAGGCCAAACGAAACTCATCAGAGCTTTCTTTCCCATTCCTGTTTTCCCTGTCTCATAGAGTTGCTGTAGGCAGCCTATTAATCAAATGTGAATTACATAAGAAGTGATAATGAATTAAAAACTGATGAAACATCTGAAACCAAAACCTGGAAGATTAAGTTGAATGGCTGTCATTCAGTAAAATAAAACTATATACTATATCAGCTCCATTGAAAAGCAATATTCCTTAGTACCAATTTACTGACCCACTAAGCAACAGGCTTAGTGTTTAATGCAAATCAGATTTTCAATCACCACACTGAATCAGGACTTACACACCCAAAATCTATTCTTCTATCAATATTATCACGTTACACAATTCTAGAAAGACATTCTGTCTTCCTGCCTTAATTCTGTTCTTCTATTGCACCAACTCCAACTACTGCATTTACATAACATTCCTCTTGCTTTTTCTGAGAGCATTATTTCCAAATCTATGGAATGTTGCTGAGATATTCTAGGGTTATTCATCTAGGAAATAATGAATCATTAGAAGGAAGGATCACATCAACCTATTTTAAAATCTCTTGCTGAGAAACATCACGATATCTTGTCTGTTAATTACATGATAACAGAGAAGATTTAAATTGGATACTTTTGCTGTCATAGGGTGATCTGAGCAGCCCACAGTATTAAATATTAAATAAAAAAATACTCTTTGAATCCATTTCTGCAGTTTAAATATATTAAGTAGAAATAGGAACACTGGCCTTAAAAGTGCCATATAAGCTTGTGCAACCACTCGGCACTTCATATACTCAAGAGATACATTTAAACACGCTTTTCACTACTTCTCCATCCTGCTTATCCTGAAATGGATTCCGTTTGACCGCCGTATCAACAAGAAGCCATTCATTAACAACCTCCAGCCAACCTCTGGGAAGGAGCGGAACATTTCTAACATGCCATTCCCGATCCTACCCGGCTGTCAGCTTAAAAAAAAACCTAAATAAATAAATAAATGAGAAAAAAAAAAAAAAATCCACCGCCCAAGGTTAATAAATAAATAAATAAATTTTAAAAAAACATAAAACGACTTCTAAAAAAAAACAACCCCACGCACACGGCCACATATCCCCGGGCATTCTCGCCACTACAACACCTCCCAGGGTGGGACCGTGTCTGAGGGGAGCTGCGCTACGTGACCGCGGTGCCACCTGTCACCGGGGGTGTCGCGGAGGGGGCCCGGCAGGTGCCTCAGACGCGCGGGCCCGCGCGTCTGAGGCACCTGCCGGGCTCCCTCCGCGACATCCCCGGAGTTGCCCACCCCCCTTTTCCCTTTCCTCCCCTCCCGCCTATCCCCCCGCAAACCTCCACAAAGGCGTCTGTCAGGTCACTCGCGCGGTCCATCACCGGCAAATGGCGCCCTGCCACGATTTTGACCTTCAGCTTCCCCGGCATCTTCCTCCTCCTCCTCCTCCCCTCGGCTGCAAGGGAGAAAACAACAACGCGTGTCCCATGGAATGCCACAGGGAAGAGGAGAGAGAGAGGCGGGAGCTGGGGGGGGTGTGGAGGAATTGGGAGGCGGGGGGGGGGAATCGGTTGGCTGGGGGAGCGGATGCGCATGCGCCTCGCCGAGCAACGGTTTGCCGCTGCCCGCAGCCGGCGCCATGACGCAACCGGGCGGGGAGGGAACGGCATATTGGGCGCATGCGCTACTTACCGGCTTACCGCGGAAAGCGGCGGACAATAACGGGTGTAGGGAAAAGAGCCGGGAGTCCTATGCATACTCTCTTTCTGCTGGGGGTAAAGTTCTCCTCTTTCCCTCCTACTTCTCCCCGTCCCCCCCGCCGCCACGCAGCTCGCCACTGCCGGTATCGCCCCGCCCCTCAGCCAAGATGGCGCCGCGGGCACGGAGACCCTGCTGGAAGTCGAACGCCGACTCCTCGATGGGTTCCGCGCTACCGCTGCCGTAACGCTTTCCCAGGGAAGTCGGGATGCTTGAGCGCCGAGTCATCGATTCTCGGGACTGCCGTGCCGCCCGCGGTGGGATGGGCCGAGCCGGACCGGGCCGGGCTGGGGCCGCCTCCAGCCTTCTGGCCGCTCCGCATCTCTCTTGACACATCCAGCCTTGTGCCTGCGGCTCTGCGGGGTTCGGAGCAGGATGTCGGACTGGGCCGTTCTGCGCCCGTATCGCCGCGGGGGCTGCCGGCGCGGCCCGCTGGGCTGGCAGAGAGCGGTACCGGCGGCTGCGACGGGTCGGGCCCGCTCTGCATCCAACCCTCGGCGAGGAAGGGGTTGTCCAGCCCCGGGCTTGAGGGTCCGGTAAAGGGGAGGTGTGGAACCCCGGTGCATCCCTGAGCGTTCGGAGGGAGAGTCCTTTAAAAGATTTAAACCCCGTGGTTTGGGGTTTGCTTTTTTTTTTTTTTTTTTTTTCTTAATCAAAGACAAATATTTACAGTATTTGGGGTTTGCTTTATTTATTTATTTATTTTCCTTAATCAAAGACAAATATTTACAGTATTTGAGGGATTATGAATAGATTAAATGGAATTTAGTTATGAGAAATAGGATTTGATATGGTTCGCGGAGCCAGGTTTTGACTTTTTTATGCCTGAGAAAGCTCTTTGTTTCGGAAATGGCGAAAAGTGGAGGTGGGCAGGGGTTACATCGGGTGTGTGCCTAATGGGGGGGAGTCCGGGAGTAGGAAACCAGGTTGTGGGGTAATTTGGGTCATGGGTTGTATCGCTGGCACGGTCGTAAGCAGGAAGAAAAAAAGAACCCTTGTGTTTTAATTAATCAGTCGCCAAATAGTAGATCTGGTTGGATTATTTCCCCTTCTTTCTAATCTTACAAAAAGACTAAATAATGTTACGGGCTGGAATGTGATACTGCAAACACAAACCATGTGAATGGAAATACAGTCGTGTGTGACACAGCAAATTAGTGAATAGGAGATCTTTGGCTGGCTGTCCTCCAGATAGCTGCACTTCCTCTCTTTAGCTTGTTTTGAAATTATCTTTGGAACAATTCATACTGTTGCTTGTATTCATCATATCCAAGTAACTTATTAACAGGCTAGATATATGTGTCTTCCTCATCCAGCCCTGTCTGAATATTGGACTGAAACTGCTCCCCAGGCAGTAAAGAGCAAAGACCCAGGCAAGGAATCAAAACCAGAAAAATACTGCTAATGTTAGGATTTTAATTTAGACCAGAAACTGCCTTGTACATTATAAGCAAAGGACACAAATGTAGATTAGTTCTGTCTCTTTAAAGATGGGTAGTGGCTCTAACAAACACCTTTGTGATGCCAGGGCCTTCTTAAAGCCCTTTTTATTCACTGAATGCACCAAACAAAACTCGAGAGGTTTTTTTATTGTTCACCGAAGACTGAACAGTTTGCCTGACTAATGGTAGTTAATACAGTGAATACCTGGCTTTATGTACTGCCTTGTTACACTCAATAGCTACACTTTGGGGCAAGCCTTCAACTATTCAAGCGTTAGACCTTGCTGAAAGGGAAGCATTTAATAGAACATCTAACCCAGTGAACTCTTCCAGGCAGGTTCTTGTAAACCTGCATTCTCCTGACTCTCTAAAGATCACTTCTCTCTTCCCAATCTACCTCAATGCTTATTCTCAAACTTTTTTTACAAGATTTTTCTGAAGTTAAAACTTAGCACGGGGATGGTGGTGTGTTTGTGATGAAATACAAATCTTTTCTTGTCTTAACCACTTAACCTAGAGAACAGATTATCCCTTTTTAGAAATATTTAGAAGGCTTCCTGGATTAGGCTCGTAATAATGTGTACATGTTCTTGTAGGTAATTTTATTTGTTGTTTATAGCATCTGAGCCAACAGGATCCATGGGTTAATTCCCTGTTATGGGAAAAATTTTCCTTTTATTTCTGTGGAGAAAATTACCCCCTTTTTATTTTGAACTTACAAACTGATTTAATTGTGGACTCCTATATTGTTGTGAGAATGGTTCCCATTCATGCAAAGTTTCTAGTGGATTTTTTTTAATGGATTTACCTTAAAGTTGGTGGGTTTTTTTAGTTGACTTGTTTTGAACAAGTAACTTAAATTTTTCCTTTGCTTTTTCATAGGTCTTTGTCATGCTCTGAACATTATTTTAATTTCCCTTGAAGACCCTCTGAACAGACTGTGTGGGGTTTTTTTAAAGTGTAGTATCTTGACAGGAAATAAGGTTCCAGGGAAGCTTTATGACTGTTGCTTAGTGAACGCTTCTATCTCTGGGATTATGAAGTACAGGGATTAATGTAATGATCATTTCTTTCTCAAAAAAATTCTGTCTAAGGATCCAGATTTTCAGTGGAAGGTTTTAGTAGTCAAAAGAAATGAGAAAAACACCTGTTTTGGAAAACCAGTTCAAATCTGTTTCTTAGCTACTTGGAAGGATCAATTAGATACCCATTAAGTTTTCTTGGTGTATTATATTTATCTTAGGGTGGAGGACTTTCTAAACTGGTAGAATGTCTTTCCATAAATTAGTGTTTTATTTAACACGTTCCATGCTGATAATAGTCCAGCTCTCTAGAGCCAACAGAGACTTAAGGAAAATGAAAGGTAGTAGGGACTCAGATGAAGGTTCAGTCAGAGCCCTTCAGTATGCTAGCTATTTGATGCATGTAAAATGGCATTAGATTTCCCTCTGTTTCAGGCAAACTATGTTCAATATAGTGGATATACTTGAAACTAAAGCTATATGTACTTTCTCAGCAATAAGCATGCCAGAATCCCACAGAAAATACTAATGGGTGTATTTTCATCATAAGGAAAAAAAAAGATGTGCCACCTGACATTGCATTTTAGTATCCACTTCGTTTCTTGCTGAATTTTTTTCCTTCTTAAAAGTAATGTTTTAGCAGGTTGTGTGAGCAAGACAACAAATATTATATGCATAAAGAACAGTGTTACCTTATTTGAGCAGGTATTGTCATATATTAAATGGCTTTGTAACCCAACAATACAAACAAGAATATTGCTATTTACAAAAATAAAGACATCTTGTGTGGAATAGTGAGTGTCATACAGATAAGAGAGTTTTGTGTGGGGACTCTGGGAGATTTTACCATATAAATGTAAAGATCCATGTATCCCTTTTTCTCTCGTTGTTTCAAGTGTGGTATGATTTTGGTTTGTGTGTTTTCTGCTTACCTGCTAACTGAGTGCATGCTTGGATTTCAGATGAACAGAGATTTCCTTTGTGATAGACATTTGTGTTGAACCCTTAGTTTAGAAATTGATATTCCAAAGAAAAGGCTTTCCCCATAAATTCAATCTGATGTCCCATCACTTTTGTGTATGTTTCAGTTTTATTAACTTACTACCTGCTTTTGAGATACAGATTAGAACATGGTGGTCTGGGCTTTCTCCAGGTTACAGCATGACCTGAGATGTGGTGGCCTGTGTCTTAATTATGGGGAAGTGGGTTTTTTGGTATTATATTGCATTGAGCTGATGTGAGAAAAAAATAATGAAAAAGGTTTTGTGTATTTTGGGGGTTTTTTTGTTTGTTTGTTGAAACACACCAAAGAGACTTTATACCTGCTTTTGCTTATTAGCATTCACAGAAGATGCTGGCTCCATTTTTACTGCAGTTACTGTGATTAGTAGCCTTTGAAACAGGAGTCCTCATCAACTGTTCTAAAAAAGAAAACTGTAGTGCCAATTTCTGGTTTCTGGAAAACCCCCAATATTCCTATTCAAAACCTACACATTTCAAAGCAATCTGGCGGAAATCTACAGGACACCAATCCAAAAATATTTTTATTAATGCTCAAACCCGTCCTTTATTGAGTTACATATATCTCATCTCCTTAGTGGAGGACTCCTATATCCCAGGAAAAAAAAAAACAAAAACCAAAACAAATAAGACCAAAACAACACCCAAACTTATTCTGCTCTCTGTGCTACACTGTCTGATCCTAATACAAGGATCTAGACAGGGGCAAAATCCTGATCAGTACTGTTTATCATTACCTGCATGTATTTGATGTGGCATTGCAAGCCCTAATCCTGCTCATTAGACTGAAAGATACTGAGTGACATCCTGTGTCGATGAAATCAGGAAGGTGAGACTGTCACTGAAGTGGAGATGGGTTTTATTGTGAACTCCTGGGAGGAACAGGGCTTTGCTTGCTGAGGTTTGTGATTTACACTGTAGTTAGCCTGTATAAACAGAATATTAGGAGCAATATTAATGTCAATTTCTAGTCACAGGAACAAAGTGCTACCATAAGTGGTCTCTAATATTGCAGACATGATAAGGAAAGAATGGAAGTCTGAGAAGGACAAATTGAAACTGGAAATAGATGAAAATATGAGTTATCACTGAGCAAGTTATTAAAGGTAGGCATTTTAAATTGCCTTTATTGAGTCCCTTTGTAACCAGAGCAGCTCCCTCCCTCCCTGGTCACACACACAGCACAGGTGGAAAGAGAGCCTGGAGACAGCTGCTGCAAGATGCTGTGAGGTGAACAGTGGCTACCTAGTACTTGAGCCTTAAAGTTCATTTTGACTCAGTTTGAGCTCAGTTTTGCTGACTTCCTGCTACTACAGAGCTGCAGCTCTCAATAATGCTTTTTAATCTTGATGTTGTAACTATTATTACGCCAAGTTATTTCCTTGATGGAATTGAAGTATGTGACATGAGTAATGGTATACACAGCTGGTTTACATTTGTCCTAATTCTATTTGTTCCCAGGCTAACAGAACTAGGTTGAGCTGACATTGATGAGAGATGATAATACAGTCATTTATACAGGAACTGAATGCAGAACTTATTTGCAGACAGTATCTTGGAATTAATTTGAGAAGTTAAACATTGTTGGGATATTCAGATACTGAATTGCTGATAAAACAGTCAGACCCAGATAAATGGGCTAAAGTCCTATAATACGGATGAAAAAAAAGCTTATTGAATTAAACCTCTTTAATTCTAACAATATTCTAAAATATTACTTCCATGCAGATCTACTGAATTGAATAAAACCTGCTTGTCCTCTGAGGGGAAAAAAAAAGCTAAGAGTACTCTCAAGGCTTACACTAAGGGCGTAAAAATAAGGCCCAATATGTCTTAGTCTTAATATTGTGTTTCTGAATTATTTATGTACACTTGTTTCCTGGATATCAAATGGAAGCATTTCCTTTGGGAATGAGATGGCAACACATTATATGTTTTTGAACGTGACATCTTTCCAACAGTATACTCAAGTCAATCTTCTATTAATTTTAGCAGGTTGGGATTTGGTCCACATCAAACAGTTCACAAGAGCAGAGAGCCTTCAGAATATTCCATTTCATGCCATTATTGCTGCATGAAGTCTGAATTTCCACACGGACTTAAAAAAATTGGATAAAATAAATATTCACTAACACAGCAATGTATGCAATTGCCTACTGGGGGAATCCGAAAACTGGATCTGATGTCATGTTCTCAGCTAGTAATTGGCTATCATTTATCTTTCTTACAGTTCTGTGAGGGAAATGACATTGCGTATGACTTTGTGGGCTTTATGAGCAGCAATGGCATAATTGGGATATCAGTTCAGAGATTGTAGCAGAATCCTGTGTACATGTTCTCCAGCAAAGATATTTAGTTACAAGCAACACAATAATAATAGCTCTTCACTCTTAGAAAGCCCTTGTTAATCAGTCAACACCTAGTTAATAATTTAATTAAATGCAATTGTCAGCAGCAGAATTTATATCATTAGAAGATAATTAGTCCTTCAGTGACACTTTCTGCCCTTCCCCATTTTATGGGTTGAGACAAATATTTATCTGTGATTGTAATTATGTATTAGACTTACACGGTTATTAAAGTGGTTATATTTGCTTTGTTTTTTTAAATTCTGCTTACCGTTGTTGGTATTTTCTTTCTTTTCCTGATGTAACATATCATTTATTCAAGTCCCACCCTTAAACATTGACATACTAATGAATGTGTGTATCTGTGTATTGCGATTGCTGTCAGGATCAAAGATGATGATCCTGAAATTTTGAAGTAGGTTACTGCTCATTAAAGCTGTGGTACTTGTAGTTTGTCTTGCTGACAGCTATGGCACAGGCAACAGGAGTACATACCTACTACTCAGCAAGTCATTGTGTCTCAGAGGAGACTAAAGTATAGTAACTCTGCATCAACTATCTAAAGAGTAGTCTTCAAGATCCTTCACAAGATATGCAGGTTATTTCGTGGTGCATTAAAGAGATTAAATTGGATTACAATCAAAACAATAAATCTTTGTATTCTAAAACATGGAGTGAATGCAGTTCTTAATAACCACGTGATTCTTTTGCTTCTTGTGCTCCACTTGGAAGAGACATGATGTTATTAAACATTAATTTTTTTTTCATGTATAAACAGTAAAACCCTATTAAACTCACTGTTCCATTTTCAGCAGCCTGTAGAGCCATATGTTGAGCTTCTTACAGAAGGATGTACACTGTAATACTCATCTGCTCTTGGAACATCTGACACAGAGGGGTTGACATTTATTTTAAGACTTTAATGCTCGTGCCAAGCCAGAGGAAACAGAAGGGACTCCTGACACGAATTCTGTCTCTTCCCTTTATATATGTAAAACAGAAAAACTAGGCTCCTGACTCACCCTGTTTAGAATCTTAAACTATAAACCAAAAGTAATATCACCATAATTCACTTTCCATCGCTGCTTAGTTCATTGTGAAAATAGTGTTGTGCTGCTGCAGAAAATGTCCGTCAAGCTCAGCTTAGCAAAGTGGTCATGACACATCATGTGACTACAGGAGGGGGAACTGTGATTGCTACGAGATGAAGCACTTAACAAGCTAAATAGAAAGATTCCTTCCAGGTGCACAGTGATGGCTAAAAAGATGAACAAATAGACGAAACTCTTCACTTCTCATCCGGAGTTCTCAGGGAACGAGGGTGGGCAGGAAGCCCCAAGTGCATTTTATGTTTTCTACTGACAATGTGTGCATTGTGTCCCCTGTGTGGCAAGAGAATGTTGCAGCTGCTGCTACAGGATTTGAGGCTCTGTACTAGGGATCGTCTCTAGGTGATCTTACAGATAAAATCTTAACCCTGTATATGAAGGCACCATGTCAGTTCAAAGGAGAAAAGAGTCATCTCCAGAGCTGATGGAGATGGAGCAGTAAAGATGGCTGCTTCTAACCAAGGAGGTTTTTTTTTTCTAACAGTCATGACACAGTTCCTGTACACATCCCTAAATTGCCAAAGGGTCAGGGGGAAATGTGTATTCACAGAGCAAGCATAAAGGGTCAAGACCTGTAGGATAAGTGAAACCCCACAAAACTTTTTTTTAAAAATTCCTCATTTCTACCTAGGCCTGAATGAATATAACTTTTCTGTAGTGTGGAAAAGAGAGAAAATGAATGGTCTCAGTACTGACTTCATTATTGTGAATTAATCCAATTCCCTCTTGATTACTAGTTATGGAGCAAACATTTTACCACCTTACTTCTTAAATAAAAGCTCTCGTAGTATAAAATCTGGTTAACTACAGTAGGATCCTCTCATCCATGCTTGTTCTCTGAATACTGTCTTAATTAATTGCTGTGTTCAATTCTGCATTTGACCCTGTTAATGGCAACTTACAGAGCTTTTGAAATATGAGGATAGTGTCTTCAATCTGCCTTCAAAGTACAAAAATTCTCATTCATCAGGTTTGTTCTGCCTTACTCTATTTTTATGTACAGGAGAATTATGATCATCACCTTGGACTGTCTTGATAGCAGCTGAAGGAGGTCCTACTTTGATTTTATTATGAACAGCACAACTTGAGAAATATATGCTAAATACATTATGAAATTATATGTTTTAACTGTGTAAAGTGACTGAGCATCTTCCAATTAATGAAAGGTAAATACAGACCTTAATTAGGCAAGCCAGGAGATAGGGGTAACAGCGAAGCAGAGGCAATGACATTGCCCCCCCAGGTCCAGTCTCACAGCACCCCAACAAGAAAAGCTGAGTGATTCCAGTGATGCTAACAGAGTTCTATCAGCAGCCTGGTAATTAGCAGTCAAATCTATAGTAATGAGGCAAGTTGAAAGTCAAAACAAGGCTGCAAGGTGAGGCTGTGATCTACAAGGCTGGATGCAGGCAACCCAACAGTGCTCTCGGGCAAGAACTAAGCAAGGAGGAAGGATTGAGGCCTGAACCTTCTGCCCTTGGCGATGGTGAGGATTTTCTCAGCACTTAACAGTTTTCACAAAAGCTGAACAGCTGTGGCATGGTAGTGCTCCTGGTGGATGCTGGCTGCTAAAGCCTGGGGAGACAGGGGGAAGGGATTGCAGAAGAGAATTATGGAGGAAGGTGGATACAGGCCAGTGAGGGCAGCTGGAGTCGGTGTGCTCAGGGCCCTGACAAGGGAATGTTATTAAGGACAGAAGTTAAGGTAAGTAGGCTTCTAGGACGATTCTGCTAAAATAAAAGAATAATAATAAATCATGTTTAACACAAGGTAAAGAGTCACACTGCTTTTTTTTAAGGAGTAACAAAAAATTTTGTTCTACAGTAGTCCAGAAGAGTTTTCATGTATACAAGTATGTGATTGCATCCCATAAGAGCTGTATCCTACAGTTGATGCTCTTGGAGTAAGGAAGATCTCTGCTATCTTGCCATTACCAAACATAAGGACTAAGCACAGACCTGCTTTGGCTAATTTTAACGGTGTGAAAAAAGCAAGGGGAAATAAGAATATTCCAGCTCATCTATGCTCATTTTAGACATGTTTGCTAATTTTGTGACCACTGGTCTTGAAGTGTCTCACAAATTACTTTCAGCAGTATGAAAACATACTGGTGTTTCTGATTTTATTTTTGATTCCTGTACCCCCGACTGAACATGGGAAGGAATATTGCTATAGCTGGCCTTCAAAAACAAGACTCCATGTAATTTTTGCAAAAGTCAAACAGTTCTAGAGTTTGTTGCAAAGCGTAGCTGTGATCTGTGTGCCTAATTCTCACACAGCTGCTGAATGCAAAGAGTTAACTGCTGTCACCTCTAGTGTTGTATGTTATCCCTGGCCTTCCTTTCCAGTGATTTTCCGTTTATGCTGGAGATTATCTCAATGTACTATGTAAGTTCAGTGCTTTAAGTCAACAGATTAATCACTCCATCAGCCTTGATTTTGGAGAATTGTTTTGAAATTAAGACAGACCTAATATTATTTTAACCTTGTTGTTGTTTGCATGTGTGGGGAAGCAGCTTGATAGCATTGATCTTCAAGTTTAAAAAAGCATGAACTGTCTCTTACAACATTTGAAACATTTTTCTTGTGATATCTGGCATTTAAGATCTTGCGATATAAAACATTGACATTGTGCTGGGATTTGGTTTTTAGCTGTCACTGAGATAAGAGAAGTCTTGAGCTGTCACAACAGATGAGGTATACTGCAGATCCTATAGCCACTGCTACAGGGTTTGTAGCTGGGGTGGTCAGAGTATGCATAGTCTAAAAGCAGAGTCTGTGGGCTAAGGGGAAACTCAGCTGGAAGTGTACTTCTTCCCCACAGCACTAATTCTAATGCATGTGTCATTGTTTGAGATGCACATGTGTTATCTGTTTGATCATGACATATTCCTCTAAGCAGGAATTTTTAGCTTTAGACAGACCAGAGTATGGGTGAGAACCAAAAAAGCTGAGGCAAAATCTATTTGGGAGTGATGCTACCAAGCTAGGACAACTAACAGAAAGATGTGGAAGGGATAATGACTCCCCCTGTAATTCACATTTTTGCTCATTCATGATTGTTAGATAATAAAAAATTGGACACTTTTTTTAATCTGCATTCAGCAAAGAAGTAACAGTTTAGTCTTTAAGGTAAAACCTTTGCAGCTATGGTCTTTTCCAGTCTCAAACTGAGGCTTCATTATCAGTGCATGCTCTTACAGAAGCTGTATTTCAAACCTATCTGTGATATTGAAAGCTCGAAGAGAAAAGGGAACCTTCAGTTCATAAACCAGATAAGTGTCACGATTTCATTTTCTGTTCTTGGTGGCTGCATACTTTTCTTCATGCAGTGACTGTTAAGTACAGTAGTACCTAAATTGTGATGAATAGAATCAGGTTGTTGAAGCTGACACAGATGAAAAGGAACCTGAAAAAAAAAAAATAAATTACGGTTTCTCCACGTTAGATAACCATTTGGTCAGATATAGAGAAGTATCAAAACCCTTATCTAGAGGTGGGCTGGATGTAGACTGAGTTATGCCTCCATGCCTACGTCTTCTCACTACGAATGGCCACAAATGAAAACAGGAGGCTGAATTTAAACAGCTAACTAGCTGTTGTTCTCCACTTTCCTCTCTGATGAGAATAAATACATAGGCATGTCTGGTATTTCATAGAGATAATATATTACCCTATACTAAGAATCCCATTGGTTTTGATTCAGTATCAAAGAGGGACAGAGTTACCAAGTTTCTTGTGATTTAACTATGTTGTTTTTTCAAAATTTAAAAGACATTTCTTGTCCTTATTAGTCATATTTGAAAGTCATTTCAGAACCTTCATGCATGATTAGAAATTTCCAGCTAAAAGTCCATTAGCAGTTTATGCCTATTTTGTACACACCAGTATTGATTTTCAGCCTAAACAATTTTTTTCTCTTTAGGATACATCTGTCTAGAACCTTTTCTGATGGGTGGTTCTGTTCACACCCAACTTTTCTTGTACTGGATTGAACCAGCCAAGATCCAGATACTCTTGCAAGAGAATGCAGATCTCCGTTTACCTCAAAATATTATCTTTTATCTATATCTGTTTTGTTTTTTGTTTTTAATATGGGACCAGAACTATACACAGTACTTCAGCTGAGTCCTTGGCAGTGCTTTGTGCTGTAATTCCCTTACTTTTATATTCCATGTACCTCTGCATTTGTAACTAGTCCTTACTTGGACAATCTTGCCTGATACATCCTGTTATTCCTTTTTGCCTTTTTTTGTAAGTGTATCATATTTGTGCAACAGGCAGGTTTATAAAAACAGAATAATGCTCTGTCAGGTGCAATTATAAAAACTGAGGTGTAGAAACTAAAAGCTATCAATGTATGTTCTATACATGCAGCATCAGTTGATATTCAGCTGAGCTTGGATATGAAAAAAACCACTGAGAATTATGCAGAGCCCTCAGAGGACCTGGATTTCCTCAGCAGTCTGTGAAGGGCTGGGGAGCTCATTAAGGGAGCAGAAAGGCTCTGTGGTGGCACAACTCCCTCTTTCTCTCAGATCTCCACGCTGGCAGGCAGCAGCATGTGTTCTGAATACTCAATGTAGAAACAGGTTCTCGTTCTCATGGAGCACCAAGGTAGAAACTTAAAAATGTGCTGAAGATGGTTACGTTAATGTTTTAACATACTTTTGAATACATACACAATGCAATACATTGTTCTCACTCTGAATTTTTGCTTGGGTGCTTTCAGGCCTCCTGGGTTTCTACCACGAATACCAAAAAAAAACTGTTCGCAGATGAAATCAGAGATTCACTCTTCTATTATCAGCAGTATCCAAGAACCAGAGCCTTCCAAAAATAGGTGAGAATATTCCCTAAAATATATATGCAGTGCAATAATAAATAAAGTTTGGAAGGAAAAAATTCACTCCTGACTTTTGCCATTTTACTTTATACCTTACCAAAAAAGATTTAAATTACCCTTATCTTTATTATCCTTAACTCAGTAGGTGCAGTAGTGGCTGGTATTATTATCAGCCATAAAATTATTCAGCCACAAAATTTACCTAAACTGCCCAGAGCACTATTTTCCCTTAATTTATTCTGAATTCATTGGACATAAGTTTTATTGTCGTGAATTCCATGTTTTGCTGATAAAGCACATAAAAGTAGTGATTAGTTTTTGGAAAAGATTTCCATAGGCTATGTCTAAGGAAACAGCTTATCGTGCTTTTTAAATGCCTGTACTGCTTTCACTCACCTTGTGTCCATACAGAAACATGTCTTCCTCATGTAAAACTGGAATTAATTTAGTTTTTTTTTTTAAATTAGGACAGTGATGTAAGAAGTACATCTCCACAGCTACTTCTCGGCCTGTTTCAGCTGTTTCTTGAACTTTCAGTCTAATCGTGCATTTTTTCTGTAATTTCCTTTTTTTTTTTCCCCATAAAAGACTGTGTTTCCTGATACAGTACTAAAAAAATCCAAACCCTGTACTAATTACATTTCATCTTCTGTTTTCTGATCTTGTTTACGCTTTCAGCAGCTGCATCAAAAGTGTGCTTTGTTCTTGTATTTGTGTTCTGCTCTGTGATCTTTCCAGTATGAAATTCAGATTTTGCGAGACTCCTTTGGCTGAGTAAAACCTCTTATTTGTGAGCTTTTATTTCTAACAGAACCCCCACTTTTTAATGAAAACATCAAGTGAATTATGAGGATCAGATCTGAACAGCTAGCTGAGGAAAGAATGTTGAAAAACACCACAAAGAGGAAGAGGGAAGAAAGGAAAAAAGGTTGAAATATACCAGGGGAGAGCTGAGTTTCTACCCAGATTATTTCTGAAAGCAATTGAAGAGTTTGCTTTATAAAAGAGTAAGCACAGGAGATGTTATTGTAGGAAAAATATTTTCTTCCAGAGATTTGGTTTCTTGCATCAACTTTCATGTCCACACATTAAGGAAATCTTCTTGATGGAAAAGCTTTCCTCCTTGGTGGAGAAATAGTAAACTCCTGAGTAGCAGAAAGTGAACTACAAAGAAGCTGTGACCTTAAATTTATAGATTACTTCTTTTTTTTATTTATTTTGTATAATTGTTTTTAAGTATTAAACACTTTATTCTACTTTCTTCATCACAGGTCCATGTGAAATACTGTCTTGTAAGATAGGATCTTGTTGAGGTTGTGGTAGAGCTAGTCAGGGAGACTAAGGATTGCATAGAAGTTGACCCTGAGCCAATGACTTTATGCAACTTAACAAAGCTAGATTAAAAAAAAATGATTTATTGAACTAGAACTGACTGTCACAGAAGAGCTATCTCATGAATGCCACTTGTCCACTACTAAGAATATATGAATGGTACTGCAGGTGTTTTCATAAATGCATAATTTTGGCCAATGAATCTATGTGATTTTAAGATTGGACGATCTACCTTTCAAATATTCCCTCAGTAGTTCTGCTTTTGAATACTTGTGTTTTTCCATCACTTAAAGTTTTCTGTTCACAAAGACAGTGGGAAACATACAGTTTTAAAAATAAGCAGGGAATTCAATGTTTGTGGTAATATAAGGTTTTTAAAATGCTCTTGTTTACCCATTGTAAAAGGACCAGTGGATAGCTTTTGGCATGGCTCTTATCAATAAATCTGGTTATCATCTACTCAGTAATCTCAGTAATTGCTTCCCACTGTTTCTTCCAATCTAGATAGTTGCTCATGGTGCCAGGAACGTAATTTCCGAGGAAATATGATTATCAGGAGAGCCTTTTAGAATGTAAACGACTTTAAGAGAAACTAAAAAAATCTTTCAAGTTCCCTTTTTTTTACATTAAAGTATTACTTGTAGCAGACATTCAGCCAGCTGACTGGTGGTTTTGCTTATTCTAAGCATTCCTTTAATTCTGTAGATTAAATAAAAACATTGTTGCAAAGCATGAGAAAATGCTTATTATTAGCGTTATTACAAAAGAGGGAGTTGGATCAGAAAAAAAAATAATTCCCCTGAGAAATAACACCCACAAAATAATCTTGCAGATCAAAAAGAAAGAAAGAAAAAAAAAAGGTGATAATTAACAGAGCTAGTTGATAGGATATTCTTTACAATCTAAAGATGTACATCAGCTGGAGACAGGATATCAAATATCAGTAGGGAGAGCAACAGGAAACTTTTTCCACTGGGTGAAAGGGATAAAAAGAAGAAAAACAAGTCTCGGTTGCACCAACAGCTGACAAAGCTACTGATACAGGCAAAGCACAGCCAACTGTAACGAATACCAGGGAAAATAGTCTCTTCTATAGACAAAAATGCTGCTCCCTTAGAAACCTAAAGTCAAGATAAAAATGTACAGCACAAGATACCCGGAATGACATAAATGAAACAAAATGCCGCAGTCGGGACCTGGTTGCAAAAGATTTTCTGCTGTATCCTGGGTGTGCTTCAGCCTTTAGGATTTGCAGGCAGGGAGGCCCAGCTGACATAGAAATGCAAAATTCCAGAGTGTGAAAGGGACCAGAGGCATTTCTTTCCACCTCTGGTGCTTTGGAGAGGGGGGTGAAGCCGGAAGGAATATTCTTTCCTTTTCACATGTTAAAAACTTTGAGGATTCCAACAAGCCAGGAATGTTCTTACATTTTCAGGTGTAAAGACTGCAGGGTTGAATCTGTTGTACAAACCAAAACATTTTAAGAGAAGATGAGAAAGAAACAGAATTTAGGAAAGCTGGTAATGATTAAGGATCTGTTTGCTTATACTGTAGTGAGGCTTCCAGTTCTCTTTCAAGGTGTTTTGATAAAGCTTAAACTCCACTTGCACTGGGAACTCCTAGTAGGACACGATGTTCTGGTAAGATCAGCTTTTGTTACCTTTCTCCTCGATTACCCTTCTGCTTGCTTAACTTGTCCAAGCAGTCAGGAGCCTGTGAAGCAATTCTTCTCCCCAGCCTTCCCTCTCTTTCGATGGTTGTTGAGCTCTACAACTCTGTGGAGGAGATAGAGGCTTTGACAAAGTCCTTACCCTTAGTATATTTGCTATTGCTCTATTGCATTGTCTTTTTTTTTAAATTGTATTATTGTTTTGATTTTCTAATGGGAATACATAGCTTTATTATCCCTGAAATTGAAATGTAATTTAATTAATGTGCCAAGCTCTCCCTCAACAAAAATACAAATGAAGCTGACTAATTCAGTAATTTCCCGTGCTTAGCAACAGTTGCAAACAGCAAAGCCTGTAAAAGATATTTACAGCCTGTGATTAAATATCAGGCTGTTCTGAGCCATTCTTCCCTTATGCCCACTGTACCTCGTTGGCAAGCCCCCCTAGATTTAAAATCTGTATGACAAAGAATGAAACAAACAATATTGGGGAAAAAAAAATATAATTAATCTACAGGACTTTCAAAAGCAGTCTGATGGTGACCTAAAGCTTGTAGGTTCAGAGTGGCAATATAGTATCATAGAATCATAGAATCATAGAATTGGCTGGGTTGGAAGGGACCTCAGAGATCATCAAGTCCAACCCTTGATCCACTACTGCTGCAGTTACCAGACCATGGCACTGAGTGCCACATCCAGTCTCTTTTTAAATATCTCCAGGGATGGAGAATCCACCACTTCCCTGGGCAGCCCATTCCAATGTCTGATCACCCTCTTGGTAAAGAAATTCTTTCTAATATCCAACCTAAACCTCCCCTGGCACAACTTGAGACCGTGCCCTCTTGTCTTGCTGAGAGTTGCCTGGGAAAAGAAACCGACCCCCCCCTGGCTACACCCTCCTTTCAGGGAGTTGTAGAGAGTGATGAGGTCTCCCCTGAGCCTCCTCTTCTCCAGGCTGAACAGCCCCAGCTCCCTCAGCCTCTCCTCATAGGATCTGTGCTCGAGTCCCTTCACCAGCCTGGTTGCCCTCCTTTGGACCTGCTCCAGGACCTCAATCTCCTTCCTGAACTGAGGGGCCCAGAACTGGACACAGGACTCGAGGTGTGGCCTCACCAGGGCTGAGTACAGGGGCAGAATCCCTTCCCTGGACCTGCTGGCCACGCTGTTCCTGATACAGGCCAGGATGCCATTGGCCTTCTTGGCTACCTGGGCACACTGTTGGCTCATGTTCAGCTTCCTGTCAATCCAGACTCCAAGGTCCCTCTCTGCCTGGCTGCTCTCAGCCACTCTGTCCCCAGCCTGGCGCTCCCCATGGGGTTGTTGTGGCCAAAGTGCAGGACCCGGCACTTGGCCGTGTTGAACCTCATCCCGTTGGAATCAGCCCAACTCTCCAGTCTGTCCAGGTCCCTCTGCAGAGCCCTCCTGCCTTCCAGCTGATGGACACTCCCCCCCAAGCTTAGTGTCATCTGCAAATTTGCTGATGATGGACTCAATCCCCTCATCTAAATCATCTATAAAGATATTAAAGATGACATGAGTCTGTTCCTGTGAAAGCAGGATTTGTTGCTTCTCTACCCCCTTGAGACTGGGTTGTTGTCATGGGCTTTAATGACCTTGCACAGCCTTCCCAGGACCGCATTGCAGCCCAACCTGTCTTGCTCCTTGGCTGGGCTGGTGGGATGGGCCCTGCCCTCCCTAACCCCAGGTCCTGAGGGATTGGGTGGAATGAGCAGCACTGCTGGTGAGGGCTGGTGGCAGTAAGGGAGCAGCTCTCCTCTCTGAACTTTAATCCAAGCTCATGTGACTATACAGAGGGATGTGGCCTGTTTCACTTGATTTGGCTCCTGAAGAAGTAAACAGTGGTTTTCTTGGTGATGGAAGTGGAAAGTGAACAGGCTGCTCAAAGGTCTGCTCCTCTGGCATAACTGATTTTAACCAGGATGGTTATACAATAAAAGAGAACATCACAAGGAAACATCATCATGATTCTGTGATGATTCTATGGAACAGAAATTAGGAAAAACAAAACAAAACAAAAAACCCAAAAGACTAAACAAGCAATAATAAGTATGTTTGTTATGGAACAAAGCAAAGAGCTCTAAAAAAGGAAGATGACTGCAGAGCCATTGATTAATTTGGGGTGCTGTTGCTTGTTCCCTGGACACAGGACAGCTTGCTCATTAAGAAGCTACATACTTCCACTCTTCTGGCAGGAGAGGACCAAAGCATGAGAGTGCTGCATTAGAAACATGACAAAGGGATGAAAATAAAGAGACAAAGTCTGAGCAGGGGATACTAAACTAGGTTTAATCCAGGGAAATTGGGATTATGCACTTTTCAAAAGTGAAGGGACCTCTCCGTTCTACCCAGCTGAGAAGTGGCAAACATAGAGACAAAAATCAAACATGTTACTTATTTCATTGGCAGCAAGAGAATGTATAAAAGCTTAGCTCAACTATCCTCTCTCTGAGAAATAATGGTGATTCTTTCCATTTGTTCAGTAATTCCTAGTTAGAGGATTTCAAATTTATATTTGGGACTGAAAGTCACGGTGAAATTCTAAAGTTCCTCTTCCTCAGGCTATGAAGAGTGGACACAAAATCTGATCACATTAACCTCAGTTCTGTATGAAATATACTATAAACAAGGCAGTAATGCTCTGAGAGAAGATGCACATAGGAACACCAAAAGAAAACATCCATCTGGGAGCCTACTGAGCACACAAGCTGTGGTACATAAACTCAAATGCATACAGAAAGGAGACAAGGAGCAGAGTCTTGGTTATCTATCAGTTTGATGTAAAAGAATTAGATATGAGCATGAGAAAGCAGCATAATTTCTATGGGTTTTTTTTCAGCCCACGACTTTCTGAAACTACCAAGAGAGTTGCTGGGAGTGGTGAGTTTGTGAGGAAGATACTTACACCAGTTCAGTAATTTCTCTCATTGCCACAGAATCCCTATGGTTTGCTGCTTATTCCCTCCCTTGCTCCCTCTAATCTTGCCTCTTTGCTGCCCTTCTTTGTCTTTGCTTCTTATTATTGATTCAGATTGAATATGTATTGACAGTCATTTATATGTGATAACCATACTGTCAGTCTCTCAAGATAATTCTGTACACATTTTTTAATTGTTTTAATTTAGTTCAGCTCACTCCCCCCTACACTTCTTATGCTATAAAATTGATTACAGGTTTCACTAGAGAATACAGAATGGCATTCTGATAGTACCTTAGAAATAGAAAAAAGTATTCTAGGCTTCTTTAATAAGCTTACATTAACATTTAAATGCACGTTTGATACTGTCTTTGTTCAGAGGGTGTTTCAGATTGCTGAGGTTTATAACTTTTCTTCATAGGCGGATGTTTAATTAGTCAATAAAATGTTAGAAAAGCTTCAATTTCTAGAAGATGTAAAAGCAGTTAAATTCCTCCTCTAATATTGCTGCAGGTGAATTTATTCATGCATGCAAGGCATGGAAGCCTACATGTGCCTAAGTTGGCTCTTTTTGGGTACTTAAACTGTATATGTATTTGTTGCCCTTGAGAAGAACACCAGGATATGGTATATCACTGGACATGTGTACAGTTCAAATGTAGTCAATGATCAACCAACTTGTAATTTCATATTTTAAAAGACATATAAAAATGTAAAATATATGTAAAAATACATCCATTGAAATAAATGCTGACACTGTCCTTTTTTGTACTGCTTTACTTAACCTGTATTTTTGAGTAATGTAATTAATACAAACATTTTCTCTTCTTTTTTTTTATACCCAGTGGCTATAATGTTTTGAAAATAGCCCTAGACAAATGTACAGTTTAGCTCCACCATCATGGAGACACGTTCAGCTGTTCATTTTTATTTAGCACCTGCTTAAGCATAAGCCTGACTTAAGCAGGTTTTGTCTCCTCACTGAACTGAAATGAATTAACAGGCATGTTTAAGCATTTTGCTGTTTGCTCAGATTTCTAGCAGGGCATGTGACTGGGTAACGACTCAAAGCCTACAGTTCATGGGCTCAGAGCCAGGGACAGCCAGGGGGAAGGAACCTGTGCATCCATCTGAAGGGCCTTGGAGGTAACCAGGGCTATTAATTAGCACAGATGGCCAGACATCCACTAGAAACTTCTGAGGTTTCTAGGTGAAACCCTGAAAAGCTGAAAGAGCTTGAAGCTATTTCACATGTAATCACATCTGTTACTGCTGTGCATTATGCACTGCACCACTCCCATGTTGGAAAAAGTAGGGGTTAGATAGTCACGAACTAGGTTATCACATGGAATTTGTCAGATAAGCGTCACTAATTGGTAGCCTACTAGAAAATTAAGCCATAAAACTCTAGTGAGCTCCCAGGCTTTTACTCTGCTATCATTTGTAGCTTTCAAAATACACTTGGAAAAGCTATAGCCTATTATTCTGTCAAGCAACTTGCACAAGAGAAGGGTTTTACCATTTCAGCAACATACCAAGCGGTATCCATCTTAGAGAAATCTGTTAGGTATCAAGATTTTTCTAAAATAATCTATTTCAGGCTAGTCTTCATGAAGATTAAAATGAAATCTGTTTGTAGTGTGCAATAAACTTACGGCAGAAATATCAACTCAGTACGTCGAGAGTTGTTGCTGGAAAATCAATATGGATGCTAGGGTACCAGGTACCTTAAAAATCAATATATAAAATAAATAAATGTAAGAGTTGAATTACAGTCTAACATTGTGTGTATGGAGATGTGATTCATCTTGACACAAATAATACATGTTGAATAATCAACAGAGATGATATTCTTTAAAACACTGAAGAAAGCCTGTGATCAGAGGACTCTACTGGAAATCAAAATTTATTTCCAGGTCCGCCGACTGCCTGGTCTAATGGCAGGTTTAACCTTCTGATGACTCAGTTTTTGCATTGGTGAGATTAGGACAATACAAAGTATTTTGAGACTCTCTGCAGTGCAAAATGTTATTAAAATTAATTGTAGCTAGAAGGGGTACATTTCTCATTTACAGTCACATTTATGCACGGAGTTTTTCTCATGCAATTGCTGAATTACAGGATTTGGAAAGCAGCCAGAACTGCACCTGGGAGGTTAAAACTGGTTCTGAGCCTGATGTTGCTATTTCCTTTGTGCTGTTTGCTTTTTTATGTTCGGTTGGTTTTTATGTGTGTTTTTTGTTTGTTGGTTTGTTTTGGTTTTTGTTTTTTGGTTGGTTGGTTGGGGTTTTTTTTAAAAAAAAAAAAAAAAAGCACCTAGCACTGACCTAAAGGCAAGGTGGAAAATGTAGGTATAAATGAAATGGCACAACTTTGTTTCTGATTAGCAGAAGGAAAAGAGAATGGCAGAACAGTGAAGATAAGCAGACAGGCGCGATGTGGTCAGTGCCCAGACTGCCTGGTAGACCACAGGCCTGGGAGATAACTAAAGCACCCTCTTTTCTTCAGTTCTATGTTGTTCCATGGTCAGCCTTAAAATGCCTTTAATTTACTATGGGGTAGCTACAAAAATTTTTAGGGATTAAGAGAATGCATCTTCTCTTCACTCCTGAGCCTTATTTCATGTGACACCAGGTCTTTCTAAAAACAAGTCTACAATTGACTTGAGTAGTTTGTGGCCTGTAAGGAAACCACTAGGTTTTTTTATATATTTCATAGCATCCAGGGCACAGGTGTCTGGAGGAGGGAACAGAAAAAGGATAAGCAATTGTTCCAAAAGGAAAAAATATACTGTTCTTGGAATCTTCAGAAAGAGTCCCTGTCTTCAGATGTTTTCTGGGGTTTCATTTGGAAACAGCAAATATTTGCAGGAAATAAAAGGTAAAAAGGACAAGAATCGGGGTGAGTAGCTAGCTATAAATTTTATTTAACTGTTCTAAAACAGGAATCTAGAATTCCCAATGTGCCATAAGGACAAGAAAAAAGTATTTTTTTATACCATGATGAGAAAGGTGAAGGTGCTACTGCCTACCTGATGTTCTTGGTTCTTTCATCGACTTGATATTTAGTAGGCAAAATTCAGTTCCCTTAATTGCCAAGCAATCTAAGCAGAATGACCAGTCCAACTTCCCCTCTTTAATACTCACAGCTAACTTCTGGAAATTTAGGCAGACTTGGGTTAAGTTAGCAAAGCTTCTCAGAGGTAACAGCTGGAATCTTCTGGCATGCTAAGCATCAGCAAGATTGAATCTGTGTTTAGACCAGTTCTTGTTGAAATTAACAAGCTGGAGCATTCAACCTTTGATATTTTATTTCAA
Source organism: Heliangelus exortis (assembly GCF_036169615.1). NCBI lineage: Eukaryota > Metazoa > Chordata > Aves > Apodiformes > Trochilidae > Heliangelus > Heliangelus exortis. The sequence continues at coordinate 154,119,960 of NC_092422.1, read as the reverse complement.
CAATAATGTCACTTTGCCCTTAGTCTTTAAGTAAGCCTTAGTTTATCATCTACCAAGCTGCCTGAGCAAAAGTAGAGGGCACCATGTATCACATGCTTGATCAGAGAGAGTGATATAATGCTACTATGGTAATAGTAATTTACAGGAGTGAACAATGTATAAAGGTGAGTGTGCTTAAATAGATATTTTTGTCAAATAAATTAAAAGAGTTAAACTTTCAAAATGTCTTTACTTTTAAAGAAGAACAAGTGGAGTGGACTAATGGAAGAAATGGGTAGGTCTGATCAGGTGGGATGGAGAAAGATTTTAGGGAGTGAGCTGGTGTATATATATGACAGATGCAAAATCACAGTAAAGAAGGTTATAAAACTTGAACAAAGGAAAACTAAAGGCATATGACCACCAGAAATGCACTCAAACTGTAACATTTAGATCTGGAAATTTTATTACATTTGAAATTTGATTTGGACTCCTTTGTTCTTACTATTTTAATCCTTAAGAGAAAAAGGCTATTAAAAGAGAATAATACATTTACAGTGACATCAACCAATAAACATTACATTTTAATTTAAAATACTACATAAGGAATTTTGTTTGTTGAACTCCCACAAAGATAGGTTCCTGGCTCTAAACATTTTAAACACTTGAGCTGAACGAAAGTTTAGACAAAAAGGAATACTAAGATTAATGATCATGAGGAACAAGAGAAAAAAGGTTTAACAAGGAAATTACTTGAAAAATTGTTGATAGATTGTTCCAAATGTTTAATCCTCTCTGAGGGGAAAGGCATACAGGCAAGTGAACAAAGAATATATAGTGGGATAAGGTGAAGGGTTCAACAGAAGTAATATCAGAATTGATGATGCACTTTTATTGTGAGGTCAAGCACAACTTTTTAGTGACGACAGCAATTCTTGGTAAAAGACAAAAGACCCATTCACAAGTAGATGGTCATGGACGACACAGTGGAGAGGTTACTAATGAACTGTACTTTTGGAGAGGAACAGGTAAAAAATGAGTAAGAACTAAATTGGCAGAACCAGCTGTTTCCCTCTTAGCATTGTTCATTTTGAGTGCAAATTATGCCCATTTCTCCTGACCTGCATCTATCTAAAGTAACAACTGCTCAGGGAAGACGGGCCATTATTCTGCTTGCGCAGTTCTGGCACTATAGGCTAACTAAATAAAATTACAACAAAAGCCCTTCTTGAGTCATCAGTATTTCCTATGTGGGAAGATCACAGAATGTGACAGGAGGCAGGTACTTGTAGGAGTATTAGAAGCAGCAGTAAAACGTGTCTAAAAAAGATAGGATCGTTTGTACCTTTTTTTTTGTCTCCTTCTTTTCTTGATTGGTAAAATGATGCGGTATAGCGTAGGCTTTTTTTCTTTCCTGAAAATAACTGAACTTTAAGGCAGCAAGCAGCATAAAAATGGGAAAAAAAAAAAAAAAAAGAAAAAAAAGTAACAGTTTCGTACTGTTCATGAAAAGAATGATCTTAATGAGGATGTTTAAATTAGGGCGGGTATGTAGCGTGATACTCCCCGAGTGCCCTCAGGGGCCACAAACGGCGTCGAACTACAACTGGCTGAAACTGGAGCAAGGTGGTGAGCAGGTATACACCCTGCGGGGGAAGGGAGCGAGACAAAGAAGTGGCGTTACCAAGGCTGATACAGAAATTAAAGACAAAAAAAAAATAAATAAATTAACGGCGGCCGATAACTCGAAGCCTGATTAAAATCAGTCGTTTGCCCTGTGATTGACTGGGCGGCGGCGAGGCAGCTGCCGGCCGCATTCCTTCACGTTCGGCGAGCGGGCAGCGGCTGGGGGGCCGCTCCCTCTCCCCGGCAGCCCTCGGGGAGGCCCCGCCACAGCCTCCAGGAGCTTTTATCAATCACCTCCCCGGCTGCTGCCTCCCTACCCCGGGCTCCGGCGGCGGGCAGGTGTGGAGGCCCGGGTGGGCTCCGAGGGAGAGGCGGAGGGGAGGGCGCCTGCAGGCCCCGCCCGCTCTCCCAGGCTGCTCCGCGCCGCAGCCGGGGGGAGGTGGAGCCGCTATATCGAGAGCACAAGTGGAAATTTCCCCCTCAGTTGCCGGCTCCGCCGCGAAGGAGAGGCAGTAGCGTGAGCCGCCGGTCCCAGTCGCCCCGTACCGCGTCCCTTACGACCGCCGTCATGTCCAACTACATCCACGTCCCGCCTGGCTCTCCGGAGGTGCCCAAGCTGGACATCACTGTCAGCGAGCGGGAGGGGCCCGGCTACCGCCAGGGCGCCCTGCAGCTCCTGCGCCGCCTGAGGCCCCACTGGAGACCCGAGGAGGTGACGCTGCAGGTAGGCGGGAAGCCGGGCCCGTTGTCTGGGCCTTGCGCCCGGGGTCCTGGTGGGGGATGCGGCAGTCTTGAGGTTGGGGAGGGAGAGGAAGGAAGGGGGGAGGGCGGGCGGCCATTGTGCGGGGGTGCTGCCGCTTCGCTTCCTTCCCCTCCCCCTTCCTCCGCGCTCTTCAAATGCAGCCCCCTGCGCTGAGCCCCATTTGCCAGGCAGCCTGGCGGCGGGGCGTGTCGGCGCGGCAGCATCCCCTGCTTCCCCCCCCCTTCTCGGCCCTCTTCCTTCCCTACCGCTCGCTTTCCTCTTCCTGCTTTCGTGCCTTCCCCGCTGAAACTCGCCTCCCGCCGTTAGCGGGGGTGGGGTAGGAGGGGGAGCTCCTACACCCCATCGCGGCTGGCGTCCGCCCCCCCCCAAAATCCCCGTCCTGCCGCACGCACGGCACCCGGTTATGGACCAGGGGCCGGGAGCTGAGATGCCGGTAAAGGCGGGGAAGGGGAGGGCCCTCTGAGGTTTGTCCGTGCCGAGAAGGGCGTGTTCCTAAAGCGGCCGGGGGCCTTCCCACCTCCCCGGGGCAGGGGAGGGGGCGGCGGGGACGCGGCCGCTGCGCGGAAGGGGAGCGGCCGCCGAGGTAACGGCCGCCGGGACGCCGCGCAGGGCTGAGCGCCGCCGGGCCCTTGGCGGGCTGACCCCACACGCTGTAATACATAAATAAATTTTAAAAACCGTGCTTGGGGTTCGCGACGGGGTTTGGTTTTAGGGCTGACGGCATCTATGTGAATGCCAGCCCCGTTAATGCCCTCGCTTGCATCTCTTTAGTGTGCAGAAGTGCCGCCGTTCAGGCTCGGGTATTCTCTAGGTGAGCAATCATTCATATTTATGACGAGTCATCGGCTTGAGGATTGGCTGCTTTTTGTGCTTCTAGAATATACTTAACCTGGCCCTGTGCGAACCTTCCTTCAGTCGATTTACCTAGCTGAAACAGCAGTTCTGTTGCAGCCTGTGTTTAGTGCTCTCAAACTGCGTTATTTGTCAGGTTATTAATGTGTGGAAGTGTCTTGTTTCAGTGAAGGTCCTCTGATGAGAGCTGCTGGAACTAATTTGCATAGGAAAACTAAGCAGCTTGAGGTAAAAGCACATTAGCTGACTGAAAAAGTTTCTTGATAGGGGAGGAAACTTGACACATGACAGGCCAATGAGGAAGAAAATGGTTTTTTTAAGCGAGTCTTTTCAGGCCTGTAGCCATAGGTTAAGCACTGTCCAAACAATGAGATATAATGAAAATAGTTTTACATTATGTAATAACAAACAGGGTTGTTAGAGTCCATAGAGTATCTTGAGTTGGGAGGGACCCATAAGGATCACTGAGTCCAATTTCCTGCTGCATTCAGGACTACCTAAAGTAAAACATGTTTTGTTCTTTCAGTTCTCTGAGGAGGGTTCTTCTTTATAAAATACTTTTCTTTAATACAGAAATGTTCATAATTAAACCAGAACACTTTCTTATTAAGGAAAGATGACTCCAACCTTTTGGGAAAGTTCTAGGAGGTTTAAGGAAAAAAAAAAATTCTGTTTCTTTCTTCCCTCACTTTTCCCAAAGATGCAATTAACAGAATAAAAAACACTGGTACCATTGGTGTGGAGCAGGTACTCATTTGTCTGGTCTTTCAGTAGCAAAGTAGTCTGTGGTTAGACAATTTTTAGACAGGAAACTTGTGAGTTTTGTTTCAGTCAAGTTACTTTAAGACCAAAACTTTTCAACTTGTGTTTTTCCTTTTGCTCTTTTTGAACAGCAGAACAACATCCTGTGGGTGAAGCTCTTCAGTGCCTTTTGTTATTAGCTCCTTAGTCTGTGTTAAAACTTGTGTGCATGTAACAAGCAGTAAGATACGAAATAAAAGATGACTGCTTTTGTTCAGAGGATGGGAGTGAACAGAGGGTCTGCCTTGGAGTCCCCTCATCAGAAGGGCATTTATTTAGAAGGGAGATAAAGTGACAGTCATGTATTGCATGAAAAATATGCTTGACTAATCTGAAACAGCAGCATCATAGCACAGCGCACAACATTATTGATAGGTGGAACAAGCTCCTACTTCCTCTGTTGGACTTGGTTATTAGCTACCTTTGCTCTTAGTACTTCTTGGGTCAGAACAATTAGTAAGAAGTTAAAGAGTACAGAGTTTGACTTGAAAAAGTTTATTGACTTCTCTTGGAAAAAATTACTGCTATGTGCCAAATGGGCTAAACAATGCAGTTAAAAATTTTCAATTCTTAACCCTTACTTTCTGTAAGATTAGTATCTAAACTCATGAGTATATGACGTTTTTAAAGTTTTTGCATCATAGTATGGAATGCAAGTATAAGAAGATGAAATAATTTAAATTTGCTGTGCTTAAATTATTCTATTGAATTATTTATCAGAAAATCTATAGAATCTGTAAACATTTCAGTTCGTTACTGAATCACAGGTAGCTCTATTGTGTCTCCTGTCTTGTTTTATGTGAATATTATCAGTGCTCAATATGTGAATTATATCACAGTAGAAATATTCAATTTCTCTTACATGGGTAAGGAGAAACAAAATTTTCTATCTAAACCTGGTCTTCCTGCAAGTACATTGTGTAGTTGTCATCTGTGAGTGTGCTGGGAACGGCATGGAATGGGGTGTTATGTTTTAACCCTTACATTTCTGAGATTTGCTTTCTCTGCTTTACAGTAATACAAAGCAATGTCATTAAAACAGATATGAGCTGCTTTTACAGTAGTCACTTTTCTGTAACAGCTGACTTGAGTAATGAAATTGTAGAGAAGATTGGAAAGGATTTATTGAGGCCTCTCAGCCTCCTGCTGGAAAGATCACTGCTTGCTTAATTCTGAAATTGGCTGTGCTGAACATGAGAAACATGTGTTTTAAATTTCATAAACAAACACTCTTCAAAACTCAATCAGACAACTGTTTTTAATTAGTATGCGACTTGAATTATGACTGTGGCCATTCCAGTATTTTTATTCAGGACAATTCTTAATTAATGAAATATTAAAATATAATTGTATGACCCTTCCTAATGTAAAAATATAATAGCAGCTTAGAATATGTTGCTTTAACAGTTCTCTATTTTTCTTCTTTTATGGTCATACATTTTTTATTTTTTTTTTGGTTACAGTATGGGGAGGTTAGTTGCTACTTCTGTAAGGGTAGATTTGGAATCCTCTTATCCCATGACCTACTCTACATCTTGTAAGCCTGATCAGAAGAAAGGCTTCAGAAGTTTGATACATAATTTCCTGTCTGCAGTGTAATGTTACCATGCAGGAAAAACAATCAGTATTTCTTTTCATTCTGAAGTAATATTTACCATTGTGAATAAAGGCTATTCTTCTTTTATTGCAGAAAAGGATTAATATTAATAGTGTTAATTTACACCATTGTTTGGAGAGACCAGCATAATATCTTGCAAAAAGAAAAATCTGCTGCAAAATCATTCAGATATCTAAAATTACAAAAATTACAGCAAACGGTGCTCTTGTCTGGGCGCAAGCCCAAGGAGAGAGGAAGAAAGTTTTGCAAAGGGGATCAGATTCTTCAGCAAGATTCCTCCTGTTGAATCCTGCAAGCTCCTGGTATATCCAAATAAGCGTAATAAGGTTTGGGGTTTTTTTTAATTCTCTGAAACAATGAGAACTTGCTTGTTTTTTGGTATTTTGTTAGCAAGATATGTATGTCCTTGTGTTTATTAGTGCTTGGCATGGCTTCACTACTGCAGCATTTTACAATTATTTGCAAAAATTTGTTCCTCTAGCTATGAAATGTGCACATACAAGACAGCCATGCTTATAAGGAATTGTTCTTTCACCAGCAAAACACCCTTCCCCCCTTTTTTAATATAGAAGATTACCTTACCTCCTTGTCTCTTTGCTTTTTCTTCCTGACTTGTGCTCAATTTCTTCTCTTCAGGCAGTGTTTTCTGGCTGCCGCTCTAATTTCTTTACTTGTGTGAATCTTGGTATGTTCTTTTAACAAAGTATGATTAAGTTCAGATTTTCAAACTAGTTTAAGTATTTCACAGTTTATTTAAACAAACCAAGTGTGGGATTTCAAGCACTGAAATTGAAACAGAATTTTAAGTCTCTGGGAGACTAACAACATTTTATTTTGTATCTTAGTGTCACTGCATTCAAGAGAAATTTTTTTTCAAATTTTTTTAAAAATTGCTTAGATATTTTTTAAGACATCATGCTCTTCAGCAGTTGTGAAAGTAGTTGCTATGTGAAGAGGGAAGACTGAGTTCACAGATTTCCATCCTGAAGTACCAGTATCTGTAAAAGGAGAAGTGATGACCAGAGGAAAGAGTAAGAAAAGTTAGAGTTGCAGAATAGGCTTCACTGCTGATGTGTTGTGGAAAAACAGTAATTTGAGGCGTGCATTGAATACAGTGCCACAGTAAGTGTGAAATGTAGGCTGTTTTAGTTGTCGTTTGAGGTTGGGTTGTTTTTTCCATTCTTTTTAAGCTTCTGATAAAGCCTGGCAATCTCTATCCCTTGTTGTAAAAGGTTCTCTATGGTATCAGTGGGTGCAGCAACAAATGTGTGTGTGGTGACATTTTATGTTACTCATGTGCTACATGACAGTGCCTGATGTAATTCAGTTTGCATAAAATAGCTGTGTTTGTATTGATGACTGATTCTAATTATAGAGAATTGATATTTGCTTGTGCACAGCTTGGATCTGGCTACGTGTTGGTGTATAGTTTATACTTTAGATATATAACATTGGAAAGGAAGGTAGCTATCTGAGATGTTTTAATTGCTGGAGTTTTTTTCTTCCAGGAGCATACCATTACTTTGTGTCAAAATCTTCCAGGAGGGGAGCAGCAAATTTAAGAATGAAGTCTTAGACTCCTTTTCTATTTGCTTTTGGTTTTTATTTATCTGTAACTGTTTTCACCAGTATCACGAAATCTGTGAAAAATCTAGAAATTCATGTTAAGTCTTTTAACTACTTAGATGATGTTGGCTGTTTTCAGGTAGGAAAAAAACAAGATGAAAAATACATAGTTTCTCTTTGAGGTTTTCTTCTGACATAAACAAAGAGCTATCTCATTGTCACTTACCTAGATCAGAACCAGTCCTTGCAAGGAGTGGCAGATTTGTAGCATTTTATAATAGACACTGAATGTCACTTTTTATATGGTGTTGGTATTGAGAATATGGAGGATGCGAAACTTCAGTTAAGATGATAAAAAAAACCAAAAACCCAAACCAAAATCGAAACCAAACCCAAAATAAAACACATGCCATGAAAAATAACAAAACAAACCAACCCTGAGTTCTTACTCAAAGCTGCAGAGTTGATGGTTTGGTAGCCAAAAACTTGTTCTAAGTGATACTATATAGCATATAATAGGTTGTGCTTTCTCCGTACTACTGTCATGGCAGAGCATCCCAAAGAGTTCAGCAGAAGACTGAGTTCAGCCTACAGCCAAATTTATCATAGACTGGTGATATTAACTTGTTCTGTGCTAGTCTTGGTACTTTTCATAGAATCATAGAATTGACTGGGTTGGAAGGGACCTCAGAGATCATCAAGTCCAACCCTTGATCCACTGCCGCTGCAGTTACCAGACCATGGCACTGACTTTTAACACCAAATGCTCTTGTTCCTGATTGTGACCATCAAAATCACAGAGCCAATGGTTTTCACAGGCTGAGTGTAATGATCTGGAGAAATATGGCTCCAGAACCTGGAGACCTTTGAATGATATTTCCTGTAAGCCCTGCTTAATATCTGAGAATTTACCTAAGGCTTACATTTTTGTGCAAATGTAATTTGTCCTTCTTTTAGGAATAGCTACAGAAAGAAGAAATTAAGACATAACTAGCCTTGTTTCAAAAAATTAGATTCTTGTAAGATGTGTAAGTGTGGATGTGCCTCCACAGACTATACTTTTCCAGAAGAAATGAAGTTACATTTTAAACAATTAAGGAGGATGTATTAAAGTCTTCTTTTCTGGAGATTGTAATGAGCAATCTGGGGTTCAGCAGCAGGATAGAGGGAGAATTATTTACGTAAGAATTTTGCATTGATGTTCTGTTCCTCCAGCAGTACAATACTGCTTTCTGTATTTCTCTTATGGATGTAATAATGATCTAGAAGGAAAAAAATTTGCCTGGTTTTACATCTCTCCGAGTGATAAGCACTTTATACTTTGCTCTGTAACAATTTATTTCTGCCTGTTTATGCTTGTTACATGTGATCATAATTTTCTTTTCATTCTTCTCATTCTTTTGAACACCTGGAACAGTAGGATCAGATAAAGCTTTTCTTGAACCACCTGCATAGGAAATGGGAATTCATCCATCACCTTCTCTTTTTAGGAATCTTAATAACCTCATTTTTGCTGATAAGAGTGCTTCCAGTGTAAGCTGCCTCACGAAGATACCTCATGTCTTGACTGAGTTTGCTCTTCCTGGACTCTTCCTTGGGCTATCTTGTTTCTACTGTGGCTTGCTTTGGGACTGTATGTGTAACCCAGGCCTGTCTGTAGCCATCTCAGCTTCACTCTGCATTTCAGTTGGACAGTTTCTGTTTTTTCCTGAGACCTAGAAAACATTAATTTCAAGCTAGATCTCTTGGCTGGATTGTGTCCAAGTATAAAAAACATTATGGAAATGTTTTCAGAATTTAGTCTTATCTTTGCATCACCTCAGCTGAAAATACTTATTACAGTGTGATGAGTATATATCACAATAATTACATTTTTGCAGATTACAAAAGAAGAATCTTGCTGCTGATTTTTTTATTTGTTCCATTGTATTGCAATCTATTGGTTCTTGGTATGTTGTATTAATTTTTAGAATTTTCTACTTGCTATTCATAACATTCTGTAGATCTCCTCTGTCATCTTTCCATGTGGCCTTGGAAGTATCTTATCAGTGGCATCAGAGTCAATTCCTTGTTTATGCTGCTCAGTTGATGCTTTTGTTAGAATTCCTGTTTTGCTTTGCTGCATCTCAGGTTACCTTTCAGGAAAGGCATTCTAAGTTGAGTCTTCAAATGTAAGATTTTAAGTAAGGCATTCTGAATAAATAATAAAGTATAATGGTCTTTTACTGGTAGAAAACAGATGTTTTTTTCACAATGGAATATGGAAATTGTCTATTCTGAATAATGTTATTAGAAAAGTAAGCAAACTGTTCGGCCTTTTTAAGAAGCAATAATTAAAGTGCTCCTGGGTGTAAATAATTACTTATAACAGCGTGTTACAAATAGATGCTAATAAGAAGTAGAGTTCCTAAATTATCAGTTGAGGGAGTCCAATTTCCTTGTTGTAGATTTATTTTTTTTAACAGTAATGAGGCTCATTTTAGGGGGATAAACGACTTGTGCAGTATGACAAAAGCTCTAGCATGGCCAGAATTTCAACAACAAATGCATGTCAAATTCTTACTGTTTGCTTGCATCAGTGCTACTTAACATGTTTGTTCTTTGTAGTATCATGATTTCTGATGATAGTAAAGCCTTGCCTTTTCCACAGTACAATTCTGTATGTAGAGAAAGGCCTTCATTACAGGACCATTTTAAAAGAGGTAGAAAGTGGCACGAGTTGCAGTGTTTTGAAATACTGGTGCTGCATGTTGGGAATTACTGCCTAATTTGTATAGCTTCCTTTACCATTTGATAATGAGAATAGATTACTTTAGAGGAAGTAGTCTATTTTATGGTTGCTGGGTTTGATTCTTTTCAGTTTAACAGAACTTTTAACTCATCTTCAGGCCCTGCAATGGCAGAAGAGCCACTAGAAGTGGTTTTTCTAGAAGTTTTTGTTCAAGTATGTGGCAGATAAGACACTTTTTAACTTGATAGACAGTTCAAGAGAAATTACTTCTGTGAAGTGCTCTTTAAAGTTTTTAATTAGTTAAAAACTGATTTTATACTGAAGTGTAGGAGAACCAGTGCTTCTACATTGATTGTACATGATACATATTGTAGTGCTGTGTCTTGTTCTTGGCTCCCCACCATGAGAAAGATGTAGGCTCACTCAAACAAGTCCAGCAAAGGGCTGTAAGGATGACTGGAGCATCTTTCACATGAGGAGGGGGCTGAGAATGTTTGGCCTGGACAGAAAGAGGGCTTGCAGGAATTTATCAACATGGATAAACACCTGATGGGAGGGAATGAAGTAGAGGGAGCCGTACTCTTCTCAGTGCCCAGTTACAGACAAGGAACAAAATAAAACACATGTGAAATTCCATCTGAAAATAAGAAAACAGTTATTCGCTGTGAGGGTGGTCGAAAACTAGAACAGTTGGGTTGTAGCCCAGGCAGGTTGTAGAGTCTCCAGAATTTCTGGAGAATTCTCTGGACACATTCCTGGGCCACTGACTGTGGTTGGCCCTGCTTGAGCAGGGATGCTGAGCTGTCTGATCACAGGAACTGAATGATTCCAGTCTGAACAATACACTTACAAGGGGGAAGGCTGTGGATGAATACATTATAATATAAAGATGTAATTTGTGATTTATAAGGCGTATTTGAAATGCATTTAAGTACTGCCTGTGCAAATTGGGTAACTGCTCAAGGAAATCATCCTTCCTGTGGAACAGTATGTACATTGTTGCAACAATATGCTCATATACACAGAGAATACTTTAAACATCTGTGTAAATGTCAAGCAAAACAGTAGGATAGTGTTAGAATACAGTTACATTATTTCTAATGTGTAAACCAGTATCTTATAGTGCTAAATTTCATAGTTGTCTTAATTGCATTGAGTAACATTGTAACACTTAGTTGTTATGAAGACTGTTTAAGGCAAGATTTTTCTTTAGTTGTTTCCTATTCTGGGTTATTAAAATAATAGCTAGTAATTAAATTTGTCCATAAACTGTCATGTCTTAATTTTGAGTAAATCAAGGAGGCTTTGTAAGTCAGTTTATTTGAATTTATACTTAACCCAGTGTAAATAAAGAGCACTTCATTTGCTGAACCTACTGCTGCAAAATTGTTTGTAACTGTTTAAGAACATGAAGTATCTTTGCATCCTCTGCAATTCTGCATCGTAGGAGCTTGAACTATTTCTTGTTACTTGTTATAACAACTACATTTTCCCTAGTCCTCTTCTGCATTAATTTGGGTTTGTTCACTTCATCATATAGGGGTGATGAGGAAAGCATGGCAGGATAGCTAGAACAGAATCTTCCACTGTGAATGTCTTGACCCCTATTTCAGATTTTTTTTTCCTTCAAGAACTAAGAAAAATTGCTCCTAATGCTCAGTTTCTGTAGCCCCCTGAGATCTGGAAATAAACTGTCACTTATGTTTGAATTATACTGCTTTACTCTAAAAAAAAAAAAAAAAAAAAAAAAAAAAAAAAAAAAAAAAAAAAAAAAAAAAATCCAAAAAACAAAACAACAAACAAACAAAAAAAAAAACCCCACCCAAGTCTTAGAGGGGAAGAAAAGTAGTATGTTTCTGAATTGTTTTGCTTAAAAATTAAACAAACAAAAACCCCAAACAAAACCAACTCCCACCCAAAACCTACAACAAAAAAATCCCCACTCGAAACTGTTTAAGGTTCTACAGAATGAGTATGCCAGTAGTGAAGTTGCCCATTGTTGGCATGTATTTTTAATAAGCATGCTTTTAAATTAAATATTAAGGTTTAGTGTAAGACATGCAGGGGTGGGTGTGTGAGTGGATATCAGTAAATAAGGAATTCCAACTATTGTCACTGAACATTTAATATTTTATTTCTGATGAGTAGGCTTCATTTTTCATCTGCTTTTCAGACCTCTGTTACAACGAGGAATTAAAAAAAAAACAAAAACCAAAACACTTGTCCACCATCTTCAGGTTGCCTTTAAATAACAGCTGCTTGCAGCTTTGAGGGTATTATTTAAATAAGTATTTTAAAAAGTTCTAATGAAGGTCATCAAACTGTATTTCCACTTACCTCTTATTCGTATACCACAAGAGTTACTGAGAATCAATGTAAAGAAGGGTGTTAAGTTAAAACTGCAGATTGCCCACCCAAAGGAAAATGGTGTGTGTCTAGCTGTGAGTATTAACAAACTTGAAGCTACTTCTTTCTGCTTGCTTGCTTTAGTGAAAGGGATGAAATCTGGTTTTGTTTTTCATGGTAGGATTTATTGCTTTTTAATTAAGCTTTATATAGGATTTTAGGGCAACAGTGGGAGGAGAGGCATGACTGTAAAAACTAAATTATATTTGAATACAAACCACAGTTGCTGCGAGGACCTTGACTTTAAATTGTTTGCTTCTCAGTAGTGGTGAAAACACTGGATTGGTGTTTTTGCTTGTGATGTTGTCTGAGAAGTTAGTGGCTTGTCTTTCAATTACTTACCTAACAGCCAGAGTTAATGTGGGTAGTGATCATCCAGCAAGTTCTTGAGCATTCAGTCTGAGCTGATAAAATGCAAAGAGTTTGTAAGTGCCAAACATCTGTTTTCTGAGCTGTAATACTGTCCTAGATTGTAGGAGATTAAGAGCTGATTTGTTACTGTGGCAGGTATTGAGCTGGGATTTCAAAGACTTTAATAGATGCAAGTAAGCACACTCAGCTCAGAAACTTAGAGTCCAGTCTCTCAAATAGCACCTGCAAGAGCTCAACATGTACTATGAATTCTTTAGGCCTTGTCATAAAATGTGAAAGGAGAAGCAGCAGTTGAGGAGTGGTTTTATTTGCATGCACACCCCTTTCCTCCCTTCTCTTTTTCCATAGCTAGGAACTTGTGGTATCTGTACCTCCATCATTTGAAAGGCTGTGAGTGGGTTGTCATTAGATGTTAATATAATGCTGAGATAATGCTCTTTTTTTGTAGAAAGCTGCTTAATTTTCAGTATGTTCAGTCATCAGTGACTAGACTGGTGAAAGTCAAAGTGAGTTGCAGGTCTAAAAATTGCATTTATATATGCTTTAATGGACTTGAAATGCTTTTTAAATCTTTTGCATATATGAATTATGAAGTGAAATGAGGGGATAGTGGATCTTCTTAGAGGCTTTTGATTTGGAATGGCTAGGATCTTGAGTTTCAAGTACTGTCTCAAATTTGTAGAGGAACCAAAATGACTTCAAGAATTGTTCTCAATCAGTAAATGGTCAAGGCATGTGGGAAGATGATAACCACCAAACTCGAACTGTTTCTGATCTGAACTTAGCTTTTAAAAAGGATTAGTTTTGAACTCCAGGAGTATCTTTTACTAGTTGTGCACTGGTAGTGAAGTGCATCAAAAATGTTTGTTTCCATACTCCCTGTATTCACCGCTTTTCATGCTGCCTTAGCATTGCTGCCTTGTTGGGGTTTTGATTTCCGATATTTTAATCCATCGGTTTCAGAGTGGTTGTGTGGAAACTAATTTTACGGTATTGAGTTTTCAGCTGTTGCCTTTTACATGTAGTATTTCTTCAGTTCACTGCAGCGTGCTTTCACACGTTCCTCTTCTCCTTTCATGTATTGCTGGGGGGGGAAAGAAATTCTTGCAGTTTTCTTCATGACTTTCCTGTATCTTAGAATCATTTTGTAAATACTTGATCTAGTAATCATCTGTGGTTTATGAACTAACTAAAGGATAACCCTCCATTATTTTCCTGCATGTTGAAAATTCAGGTGCACATCAGTCACTGACACTTTTTTTTTTTTTACTTTTCAGCTGTTCACTGATGGAATCACCAATAAACTAATTGGCTGCTATGTGGGTGACATAACAGATGATGTGGTTCTAGTTAGGATCTATGGAAATAAGACCGAGCTCTTAGTAGATCGGGATGAGGAAGTGAAGAGCTTCCGCGTGTTGCAGGCTCATGGCTGCGCTCCTCAGCTGTACTGTACCTTCAATAATGGCCTGTGCTATGAGTTCATGCAGGGAGAAGCACTGGATCCAGAGCATGTATGCAATCCAGATATTTTTAGGTAAGCTCTTAGTTTTCTAAATCGTTACTATTTCAATATTCAAGTTCTGTGATGTGTTTATAGTGTTCCATCAGACCCAGAGGATCTCAAGGTTAGATGAACAAACAGAAAAGAAATATTTCTATAAGCTTGCACAAATCTGATGTTCAGACTTGTGACAGCTCACTGTCCCTTGTCTTAGTTGTCATAGTATTTAAGTGCTGAACAAATGACCCTTGCTGTCTCCCCAGAAGACTATATTCTCACTATGAATGTGCTCATTGTGAGCATTTAACACTGGCACATTACTACTGGGGAGACCATTTAACATGGTGGAGATGCAGGGGGCTTGACTTGATAAAACCAAGTACTCCTAGCTCTGTTTCTAGTACATTCCTTTTGTGAATAGGTCCAAGGTAGTCTTCCATTGAAACATAACTTTTTTAGCTATTAGCAGTGAAAAGAAAGTACTGATGTCTTAAGATTTTTGATTTCTGTCCATGTATACAGTGAAATGTATTTTCCTAACAGTGGCAGCTAATTTGAGTCAGTTCTTCTAAAGATAAGAAAGTTGATGAGTAGAATGTAAATACAGGTGAGGTATGCATGCTATAACTGAGCTTCTGCCTCCCTTCTCTGAAACAGTGCTGCTAATGACCTTTTGAGTCTTTAAAGATGCTATTCCATAGCTGTGTTGTTCTTGTTTAAAACCTCTTTGAATTCCTTTGTTGCATTTTCTACGTTTAGGTTGAATATGTTATAGTTGTCTTCTCTTGTTGCTTGGAAAAATATGATAGACTGTCAGATCTGTTGCAAACATAGCATTAATTTAAACTTTGGTGTTTTAGACTCATTGCCAGACAGCTTGCTAAAATCCATGCTATTCATGCACACAATGGATGGATCCCTAAATCTAATCTGTGGCTGAAGATGGGGAAATACTTCTCTCTCATACCCACAGAATTTACAGATGAGGAATTAAATAAAAGGTAGGTATTTCATTATATGTTTTCCATATATTGCATTCTTTCTGGTTGAGGGGTAGAAGAATGCTTTAAAAACAGGTTTGGGTTATGTAATGTTGAAGTTTGTAAAACTGAGTTGTGATACTCTTGTATGCTGAAGTAGCTATATATATGTTGGATATGGTAAGGAGGGACTTTTAATTCAGTTGGTTTATTGTGCAAGTATACACAGTTCTTGGTTTGATCAGACAATTAATGATAATAGTTTTCTTCACTCTTTCTAGAGAACCAAGGTCTATAGAAGTACTTCATGTAGTTGTGTCTCAGCAGCTTTTAAGAGATCAGTAAGTCTCCCAAACTGAGACCTGTGTTCTGGGGTGAATACTGAAAGCATATTTCCTGGGCTCGCAGGAGTAGTGCTTGTTGCTCATTGTAACCTGCACCTCTTAGCTGTCTTGACTTTATTCGGTTTTTAAATTTGTCCAGAATTGGCTGCCATAAAAGCAGAGTTAATGATAAGCTGTTTTGGGTGATGGGATGAGCTCCCAAAGTGCTTCCCAGCAGAAGGTATCCTTACAATCATTCTAGACTTGTGCTATCTTGGGAGTTTCACCAGTGATTTTAATGACATTTTTTTAGCATCCCAGTATAGCTCATAATTTGTAAATCCAACTTTTTTCTTAGAAGACTAACAAAATAAGAATACATACAAAGGGTTCTAGCATCAGTCACTGGAAGATTGGGATGAACAGCAAAACTAGGAGGAATGTCCTATGTTTGTGTTAACCTAGAGTAAAATTTCTGTGCTGTAATCTAAAGCTTGAGCTGAAGACGATGTCTGGGGGGGACTGGGATTCGAACTTTAACTTACCTGTAATTTGGAAGTGTTTGTACAAGACATCAAACTTTGTTATCACTTGTTTTTAAGCATTAAACTGCTTACCATTTTCCATAAATTTCTTAAAAAATCACTGATGCCAGCTGCCCTTCTTGCTGTATTGTAATCAAAGAACGATCTAGCAAAGTTGAGGGTTTTTTCCTTGGGAAAACTGAGAAAATTTGAGAATTTAATAGGAAGTCTGAAAATACCTGCTTAAGCATATTCACTGTGACTAGAATTTCCTCTTTATGGATACATTTGGTACTTGCTGTGTATTCTACTTGAAGGAAGTAATGTAATGTGAGCAAGAAATTAAATCAATTCATGCTCTAAGAGTTTTAATTCTTACTCCTTTAAGAAACGTGCAGGATTGTGTTCAAATTATATTGCTTATGTTTGGACTACTGTCACTTTTACAGCACCAGATAATTTTCAGAGAATATTTTTTAGGAGAACAGAGCAAATTTGAGGAGGACAGAGCAATTATAATTTGACTTGCTGTGGTGCCCGGGGCAAGAGTGCTGTAGCAGAAAAGTCTTAATTACTTGGAATAAAAATGTAGAGGAAAGTAACAGTTTTTTTTCATCTCAGGTGCTTGGTATGGAACACATGCTACTTAAATATTAACATTCAAATTTCTTACACCTGTAAAGGTTTCTAAGTGACATTCCAAGTCCTGAAGTCCTTCAGGAAGAAATGGCCTGGATGAAGGAAAGACTGTCAAATTTAGGATCACCAGTGGTACTTTGTCACAATGACCTGTTGTGTAAGAATATAATTTACAACAAGAAACGAGGTAGGTACTGACTAAACAGTAAGTAGTGGCTTAGTTTGTTCATGCTGTAATTGCATTTGCTACATCAGTAATGTCATTTTATTGACTTAAATAAGTGAACTGAATTTGAGCTTTTAAGACCCAATGTTAGTGATATCTGTGCAAATATTAAGTTCCTCAATTAACTAATTTTCACCTGTATGTACGTTACATCTATATGTACAGAAGAAGAATGCTGGTGTTCCTTGCTTTCCTGAATTTGTTAATTCTTGGCCTGACTGTATGACTAGGCTGCAAAGTATATAATTGTTTGTTAGTTCTATTCTAGTCATATAAAGTTTTTTGGAGGGGGGGGAAAAAGAAACCAATCAAGAACAAAAAATAACCTGAAGACATTGCCTCTGACATACATATTTTTCTGGTTTGGCTGTTGGAAGACAGGTTCATTATGAAGTATCTTGGTGATACTCTATATTGAGTCACAGAATGTAGCATTATTTCCTGCATGAGGTACATAGGCATCTTACAGATTTCTACTGTAGATATGTACTGTATTTAAACAGTTAGTACATCTTAGCAAAGATGAAGTGTATTTTTGTTTTGTTATAACAATTTTAACTCATTCATATTATTAAGGAACACCTTAATCAAAATCTGTGAAGCCTCTGTGTAAACCTACAGTTTATTTATGGATTTTAGTGGTTTGAGGTTCGGTTACTAAATGAATCAACTAAACAGGAAGTTAAAACAAAGGCCAACTTAAAATACTAAAATGGCCATGGTGTAGTAAAAATGCACAATTTACTTCCCATTTCAAATCTCAGATCAGCCGAGTACAGCAAATTCATCAGGTTAGAACAAGATTTTCTTCTGAAATGAGGATCACATATTCCTTCTAGTACCATCCTATTTGTGACAGCTTTGTGGTAATCCCAAAAGGGTGTAGTATATGACTGTGAATGGAGCTGAAGTGTTCTCCATTAGTTGGTCACTGGTGCTTGTTGGTCTTTGACCTTTCAAACTTATGTGCCAAAATTTCTAAGTAAAACCGAACAAAAACATCCTGGATCTGGTTCTAGTATGAAAACTGGCTGTGTATAACCATTCTCTGCATCCTATATGCACTGAATGTATGTGAACTGAGAAAATATGTCTCTTGGTGGCTTATACACAAGTTTCTGTCTGAGTAATACTATTCTGAAGGCAATTGCTACTGCTTCTAGTTCTATAGGTGTATAATATGTATAATGCTATTAACAGCAGTTTTAAATTTTCACAATTCTGTAGTTTTACTTAGCTTCAGTGGTAGCCCTACTTAAAAAGCAGGGACAGGAAGTATGGAAGATTAAAAAAAGAATCTGCTTGTGATATTGCAGAGATTGAAGTTATGTAACTGTAGTACCAAAAATAAACCCATTGTTACTGCTTGGTTTTTTCAGTGCTGAAACTACCTTGAGTTTTAGCATTCTGTAGTGTAACTAATTTTTACAGTCACTTTTCATAGTAGAACCATGCTGCAAAAAAACCTGGAGGAGTTCTTTTAAGTTCCTTATCATGGTCAGCAGGCTTGAAATTTGTATTTTTAAAACAAATGCTATATGCTTTTCTTTTTGTAAACAGAATGGAGGAAAAAACAGTGTCAGCAGCACATCACTTATGAGCAATCCTACAGTAACGAGTGTGTGAGTGCTTAGTGTTTGGGGGCAGGGTGGGGTGGAGGGAGGTGCATAAAGCACTTTGGCTTCAAGCTAAACATCTTTGGGGTTTGAAACACTTGGAAATATGAAATGAATGTATTTATTAAATGTGTTATAAGACTTCTATAATACCAGTACAACAGATACTGCTTTCATAGTAACCAAACCTCAATGCCATCTGTAGACCATTGTTTGAAAGCTGTTTCTTACACTATACTTTTTACATAGCAAAAGATATAAATCTCTGTTAGCACAGTCTTAAAATGAGGAACGAGATTTTAGAAGTGGAAGCTCAGCTTCTAACTGCTAATGTATTGCTGGAATTCTACTTAGCAGAACAAAAGCTTTTACTGTATACAAAGAATTTTGCAGAGCTCAACATAGAATCTCTAAAGAGGTACTTCATTTGGAATGCCATCAAGCTGTATGAAGATAATTAACAGCTTCGGTGATGCTGTACTTCTACTAAATTTACTGTACACAGGCTCCTGTGTATCAAAAAAACCTTGATGACCGTAAGATGGAACTAAAGAAAGAGGTTAACTACAATTTTCTAGGTTAACTTTTCTAGGTTAACTACAATTTTTCCTTTCCCCAGTGAACTTTGAGTGAAGTGTTTGCCACGTTGTATTTATAATTTGGCTTGTCAATGCTCAGTTTGCACATGAACCAGGCGTAGGGTAGGTGCATGTATGTTTTTTGAGCTACAGACTATCAACAGATGCTAAGATTTCTGTCCAATGCAGTTAAAATGACTGGGGCTTGTCACAGTACTTTTTTTTGACTTGTCCTCTACATTGAATTCATGGTATATTTTCAGGCTTGAAGGAAAAATAATAGTTGTGTCACTAAACTGCTTTTAAGACAAATTTGTCTCATGTCTTTATATTTTATTTATGAGAGTGGAATAGCATGTTGAGTGCTGGCTTCATGGGATGGAGCGTCACTTGCCTTATTTAAATTGGCTCATGCTGTGTGGCTGAGAGAACTCAGCCTCTTGCTGTTTTGTCAATGTCCGTTTGCAGTCACTCAGGATATGAAAATTTGTGAGTGTTACTTTACATAACTTCTAATTATCAGCATGAAATACTCTTCGAGGGATATAACTCGAAGCTTTGTGTTGCTCTTAATTACCGCTTGGGCATCAAGATAATAAAAATATGATTGATGCTTGGTACTGCTTGTTTATAGCCTTTGTGTCCTGATGCAGTTAAAAGTATGATTATTTTTTTTTCTTTAAATGTGACCAGAGAGTTACCAATAATACTTAACGTTTTAACAGTATACAAATGCTTGCTATTCAATAAGACCAAATATCAGTATTCATTTGTCTGTTTCTGTATGTGTTCTTTTTGAATGTATTAGAATCAGCTGCCAGGAAGTGTGTAGGTAGATGGCTAGTTTTGTTCTGTTTATTCCCTCTGCCTACCCAATGTTTTCTATGATCTTTGGTAGGAGTCTGTGGGTGCTCAGTGCTTCTGAAGACTGAGGTATGTTTAAGGCTTCTGGTTTTGATCTAAAAACTTTTTTTTTTTTTTCTTTTGGCAAAGATATATTGGGTATTTATAGCTAAAATTCCTCTTTGGGTGTATGGCCCATTCATGAATTTTCATGTATGTTCATGACATAGATTATTGTCTTTCCTGAAGCTGTCTTGTAGGACCTCAGTGGCTCACCTGATGAGCAGGATGAGATGAAACTCAGGATACATCATTCTGCTGTGGTAACCGCAGCTGAAACTTGCACACTGGAAGTGCTCACCTTATTTACCCTTTACAAGTGAAGTGTCACTAGAAACAGAGGTGCTATCAGCCTTCTAACTTTCAGTTCCCTGAGGATATCTAGTGGACGTCCTCCTGACTACTACTTGATCTATTTAGAAATTGAATTTCTGGTGTATGGAACACACCATCTATCACATTTTGTGTCTTTATGTAGTTTTTATAGATTTCATTACATGTTGTCTACATTAGTAGACCTCTTGATGAAAGGATTGTGTTTCCACTTGAGATGTTCAATACCCTTGATGTCTTTATTCCTGTTGATAACAGTAGTTTCTCCAGAGAGATTATAGATCTTAGTTTTAAATTGTTCAGTAAAATGCAAATGTGTATAAACTTGCCTCTCTTACTGGCCTGCCTGCTTACATTTGAAATTGGTGGGATGTACAAATCCTTTGTACTTACTACAGGAAAGTACAAAGCAAAACAAAAGTTAACTGTTTAAATACTAGTGTAAGCTGTATTTGTTTTAAAGAGGCTTTCCTGTATGAACTGCAGTAAAACTTAAAAGTAACAACTTCTAATACTGCAGTTATATAAAATCATGCAGAGTATCTTCTGTTTCCTCAAAAACGAGGTAGCTGAGATGTGTAAGCGTTTTATGAAGTGGTAAAAAACTCCTTTGCTTTCAGTTTCCCAGAAAGAACTATGTGACTTTGAGCTTTTTATGAAAAAATGGTTGGACTTGATGATCTCAGACGTTCTTTCCAACCCAGTTGATTCTATGACCCTAAAAATAAACTTGAGGATGAATTCCACAGTAGAGTAAATCTGAAAGAGATCAGTAAAAATGTAAGGCTCATTTTGAACTTTTGATTTATTGAATGCAAGATTGCCAGTTTTCTTCATCTGCTACAGATGCCATTGTTGCTACCTTGTGGTGGCATACAATGTGCTACTTGTGCAGTGACTGGAGGGTTGTTGTATCACTTGTTCACATGCATTTCCCTATAGGAGAGTGCCTGGTAACAACCTCAGTTGTATCTTGTTAGATTTGACTTCTCACTGTATATGATAACTCTTACATCTCAAAAGTATGTTTTCAATGTTAGCTGTACTTAAAAATATACATAACAGCATGTAAGTATATTCAAGATTAATTTTGCACATGAAAGAAATCTAAGTATGCCTTGCATTGGTATTTTGCAAGTAAATTTGTACCTGCTATGTTTGTATTATATATAGGAAGTAGGAAAACCCTTTGACTATAAGCAATATCAAATGTTTGTGGGAGTATGAAGGGGGGAAGTTCAGGAGGTCAGTTGTGTTGCAGAGTATTAACCAGGGTTGGGCTGTGTATTTTGGCTTTTAACTTACACGTGTTCCTTTTTAAAAGGAGTGCTAAAGAAGCAGTGAGAAATGAAATCATACACAAGTATGTGTGAATCAGCCAGTCAAGCAGTGGCATAAGTTGAATCTGTTACAGTCTCTTGGCTGCAGCTGCTGTAAAATTCCTTGTCACTTCAGAGATCTAGAGAACTTCACTTTTCTGTGGCCAACAAGATTCTCCTGGGAGGAGCTTGTTGCTCTGCAGGCCATTTTCGTGTTGGTTTGTCTGAACCCAAAAGGTTTAACCTCATAACCTTGGTAAGCAATCCTCTCATTCTGTGAAAGTAAGGGTAAATTCTGACTTGGAGGATTGTAAGTAAATAATTTTGTGTTGTGGGGTTTAACTTTCATTATAAGTACAAGATCTGTCCATTTGGAAAACATTAATGTGTTCCTATATCAAATGCATTAAAGATGAAGTGTTGTAGATTCAAGGAATATTTCTAACAAAGTTGTTCTGTGATAACTTGGTCAGGAAACCTATGTGGCAAAGCTATTGCCTTTTATATGTGCAGAGTCCATATCTTGAGACATGATATGAGGACACTTAAAATCCTTAGTCTAGGAAATATATAATAACATTATTCTTGATCTACTGTTGCAGAGGGCTTTTTTTTGTCCTTGAGTTCCATAGTTAGCATTAGTATTTGTAAGATACTTTTAAGACATGCTGTTTGTTGATTGAAGGAATATGTTTTTATTGAGTAAATATGCAGCTAGTCATTAAAGGAATGGGTGTAGGGAGGGAAAAGGGTGCAACTGTGCAAATTACCTATTTCATCATAGGAGTGGGAAATATAAGGTTTTATATTTCAGTGTTCTAGTGCAAACAGCTCTTAAGATAATCCATTGCTTCCTTTTCTGATTTTTTTAGTAATTTTGCTGGTTTCACTTAAAATACGAGAGCTCCTGTTTACCTAATCCATCTTTTTCATGTCCTAACTGTTTGATATTTGTGTAGACATTTTTGAGCAGGTTCAATGCTGTATTACCTTGAATGAAGCATTTTCCCCAGCTTCACGAAAGGTAAATTTAGTTTGGAGAAATCTGTTTTCTTTTATCAGTCCTTGTTTGTATAATGCTATATAGTTTTCATAGTTTGGAGGACTTGAGGACTGTCTGTTTGTTTCTTCAGAGTAGTTTAAGACAGCTAAAAAAAGCATCAATTAAGGACATTATTGTTTTTTTAAGTGTGGTTGGAGGAAGCAGGAAATGGTGTATTTAAAGCAATACCAACACGTGCCAATGTGTCAATCCACTGTGACTGCACACCTGTGTGAGAATAGACATGACTGGGTTCTTTTTAAGTGGGGGAAAATCTGCTACTTCTGCATATTAAATAATCATCTGCTACCTTATTTTGATGGTAAGGGATGCCCTCATGTGGTAGAAGTTAAAACTGAAATTGTGCTATTCAGAATTTTAAAACTGAGAACTCTTAAATAATTAGAGAGCTTTTTTGAATGAATATTCAAATCTCATCATAAAAATCACAGCCTTACCCTGGAATGTCTGAGTGCACACAATAAGGCACAAGTAAGATAGGTGTGTGGTTTTGTTTGTTGTTTTGGTTTGGTTTTTTCATGTAGAATTTCAAAGGACACCAAAGGATTAGGGCTGTGACTTGATTTGATATGGACTCTTATGTTGCTGCTGTTGTGTCTCACATAGGTGATGTGCAGTTCATAGACTATGAGTATTCTGGATACAACTACCTGGCCTATGACATTGGAAATCACTTCAATGAATTTGCAGGTAAACACTGAATGTGTGAGGAAAAGTAAACAGATATTATAAAAACCTTATAATTGCATATTTTTTTTTCCTGTATATCTAGATATGTAGCTGTTCATCTGATAGTATCAAAAGGTGTTTATCTCATTTGCAGGCCAGTTATGCCTTTCCTTTGCAGCTTTGCTAGTAATGAAAATACATACCACGTTCTAAGTTTTGGTAGAGTTGGATAAATACAGAACCTTCCACTTTCAGAGTATCCTTTTCTGAAATGACACAGCAGAGACAGCCCACTGTAGTGAAACATGAAAATGTATCTGTTGCAGCACTGGTATGTACTGAGGATATGCTGTGTGGTTCCACTGTTCCAAATGGGCTGGCTTTTGTGGTGATGCTTTTTTTTTTGGCTTTGAATGCCTGTGCTAAGTACTTGCCCTGAGTCATGTCCTAAAGTGAGAAGGACAGGCTAAGAGTCTTGATAGCAAAAAGGTGGGATTTTAGGACTAAGATGTTGGTGGATTAATTAATTGACTTGTTAAAAGTTTTTCAGTGAACTCCTGTTCTATTTATTCCATAAGAGAGCAAACCCCTAGGGTGTTTGCTATTATTTCGGAAAATGGGCTACCAGGAAAAATAAGTAAAATAAGTACATATGGAAAACACAGTAAAATGAAGTTAGGGGCCTTAATCTACCTGTTTCACAAACTGAATGCTAACTCCAGATAACTTGAATGTTTGCTTGACAATTTCTGTATTTGGAAAGAAAGTTTAAATTCTTCACAAAATATATTGGAGAGCTTTCAATATTTCATTTAGACCTTTCAGAATCTGACAGTCTTTAAGGAGTTAAGTACAATAAGATGACTAAATGCACAAATACTTTTTTTTTTTTCCTATGAAGAACAGTTGTGCTTCGCTTCTCTACCCATCCAGTAAAAACATGATTTATTTTTTTAAAGCTAAATTTGAGTGTATATGACACAAAAAAGAGTTTGTGCTAGAGGATTGCTCTGCTTGTAAAATAAGACTTAAAGAGCAAAATCCTCTGGGAATGATAGCTGGTGGGAGTGAACTGTGCTCCCTGCTTGGGACTCCTGGCACACTTTGTATGGCCAGTGAGTAAGCATCTCCAGTATAGGAAGAAAAATAGGGCAAAAGAGTATAGTTATGGAAATAAGAATTTTATTCTTATTCTACCATTTACGCTATGGAGAAGAGAGGTGGGTGTCTAACAATTTAATTTTTATTCAAATATGAGCTTAGGTTGTAGAAATATATATGCATATTGATTCAGCTTGGGATATTTTTGTATAGAAGTCCCCTTTCCTGTGAAATGTGTCATGTTTGATATGTTCAGGAGAGCTTTTGTTTTTTAATGCAAATACTTTTTTCCTAGGTTTCTCTCAAGGCCAAACTTGATCAATCTCAAAATATGAGTATGTGTGTAGCTGAAAAAATAGACATTATAAATCTTTCTGCTATATTGAATACTCTGATGCCAACATGTAACCTTACAAAATCACATTGGAGTAAAAGTACTGATGCTTGCCTACATCAATTTGTGTGTTCAAGGCAGGGAGGTGGGGAGTCCAATTCTGTGATTCTAATAGTCTGTTTAGATACCAAAAGGCTTTAAGTTGTTTTTTTTTTCTCTTCTAGGAGTAAATGAAGTAGACTACAGCCTTTATCCTAACAGGAAATTACAGGAACAGTGGCTGAGATCTTACCTTGAGGCCTACAAAGAGTATAAAGGATTTGGCACGGAAGTCAGTGAAAAAGAAGTTGAAGTTCTGTATGTCCAAGTCAATCAGTTTGCACTGGTAAATAAACACTTTATTGAACTTTATTACATGTTATAGAGGAGCCTGCTACTCTGTGGACAAAACCGTCACTGTCAGAGAAATTGAGTGCTGTGGGGGGAAAAAGAAAACCTTCCCTGGACAGTTCCATGAAAAATTTCCACTATGTTGTGTGTTAGAAGTACTCTGTAGAGTAGTCCTACTGAAAGAGGAAGTAGGCATTCAGAAAACGAGGAGATGGGCTTTTAGTAAATATTTCTATTGGCTGTTTATTGGTCTGACAGGGTCCTGGACTGGTTAGAGCTCAGGGTGGGTCTGTATTGAGCAGGTTCTTGTAATAGTAAGACAATCAAAGAGCAAGGCAGAATTTCATAAAGACCTATAAATCTTCAGACTTCTTAAAAGTCTTTTTAAAATAATTTTTTAGAGTACAGCTAGGGTACTTTTTTTTTTGTTACAGATAATTAGGTCACTCTAGGGTCCATCAGTAGTACCTTAACTCTTTCCTTGCCTGCAGTGTCTTGGCAATCTGAGAATTGTTTTCAGATTTGTTTTTGGTCACCTTAGTGGTTTAAAATTGCAGTAAAGTGGACATGTAGTCTTCTTTGGTACCCCAGAAGTTCTGCCTTTCTGTAGAGTGTGAGAGTTAGCTGTTTCTTCTTTATCTTGTTCATTTTAAGCTGTTTCCTGTCTGTCTTTGCAGACTTTGGTTGTAAAAGCTTTGCTCCTGTGTTCTTTCCTTGTGAAAAGATACAGCATGTTCAATTTTGGTCTGGCTCTGATACATCATCCTTCAGAGAAAACAAAACAAAAAACCCCACATCTGGTGTGATTCATTGGGGTAGAATAGGTGTGGCATTGACTCTTGGAATGTCCCAGTTATATGTACTGTTAGCAGTTTAAAGATATCTTTTTTTTCCAAGCTTGATCTATGTTTAATTTCTGAAGATGCTCTACAGATTCATGTTATTTTTGTTATGCTTTCCAGCTGAAGTTGTTCTTCCTAGAGGATTTGACAGGAAATATTACAGGCTAAGTGCTGTTAACCCTGTAGCTGAAGGACTTTGTTTTGTTTTCTCCTGAAGAATAACATGCAGACTATTCATAGGTGGACTAAGGCTAAGAACCCCATTTGGCCTGATTTCAGTCCTCTCTCTGACTAGTTCAGGCACACCTCTGTTACTGTAATACCTTCAGTTTTCTGGCAAAAGCTCATGGTTGCAGTAAGAATAATCTTCTGGGAAGATTATTAATAAACAAGCCCTTACAAATTCCAGCTTGTTTGCTGTTACTCTTTTAAAATATCTATTCTCAACTGTTACAATTAGATTTAGCTGTCCCATTCATTTAGGAAACTTAGATCTGTAATTATTAGGCTGGTGGTCTGTTTTAATATATGTAAGATTGTTTTGTCACTTTTAAACTTGGGTCATACTACTGTTTAAGAGGATAGAGCTCTGTTTAGAGAACAGCTCAGGACTTGCCTATAGACCCCACACGATGCACAAATACTGCCAAATCCACATGTCAGTTATTGTGGGAAGCTTTGTTAAGAGAATACAAACTGAAGTTAGGGGATCCTGGTGTAAAGGCCAGACTGCTCACTATCAGGCAAAATTATTTAAACTAGAGGTACAGGAAAGATTCACATGTACACACAGTAATTGCCATTACAAGGTGCTTTCAGGTGTGTGTGTGTGAATGTATCTTCTATGCTTCTGGTAAAGGTGTTATGCAAGCTTGAAAAAGTGATTTAGGTAATTGCTGTAAGCAGTTGATTTACTGAACAGAAGTCTGAAATATCTCGTGTAACCTGAGTGGTCCAGAAATGTAAATGCTGATGAATTAGAGGTTCTCTTACGTAGCTACAGAACACATCTCTGTCCAAGTTGGTAGTGAAAGTGAGTTGTAGTTGTAACAGCTTAGGGTTATTAGCAAAGACTCTAAAGGAATTTCATAGTTGCATTAGAGTTGTATGCATGTAGTCCAATAAATACTCTTAGCAGTAGAAATTAAATGTCTTTTTCTACACATTTTTTAACATACTGTCAATAGTTCTACAACAATCTACTTAATAGATAATCTATTTCGTAACTGTAACATTATTTTTCTTGAAAGTGACACATGGAGGCCAATGGATTTGCCCCTCCATGACAGTAATTAATCCTATAATGTTTATTTGCCAATCTTTTAGGTAAAGCGATATCAAATAACTTTATAGAAAGGTTGGGTTTTGAGAGTTGTTTTGCAGATAACTGTATCAATGTCAGAATATGTTTACATGTTGGATTTTATATAATGTTAATTTTTACTAATTTTTTTTTCAGGCTTCCCACTTCTTTTGGGGATTGTGGGCTCTAATTCAAGCCAAGTATTCCACCATTGACTTTGATTTTCTAGGGTAAGTGTGCATGCTACATGTAGTCACAATACACTTGAGGCTGAGAGGAACCTGTGTGGTCATCTACTCCAGCACCCCAGAATTTAGGATGGAAAAGATCAGAGCAACAGTCCTAATCTGTGTGATCATACTACAACTCTTAATTTGTAAGAGAAAAGACAATCAAAGCTGTTGAATCTGTGCCTTTTGTTGCTGAAAGTTCTCTAAATTAGTATGTGCCTCTAGGCTGAAACACATAGTATATAACAAGGCTTGGAAGATAACTAGGGGAGTAAAATTTTTTTGGGTATTTGTTGGAAAAACAGACATAAAACCCAAGTTGCTAAGCATAGTGTGCTATCTCTCAGATGCAAGCTGTACATTTCCAACTGCAAGAGCCAAGAAAAGGGGCTTCTGTGCAGAAGAGCTTGTTTGCTGCTTCTTGCACGGAGTGTTGATCTTGGAAATTCCTAATCTATCCTAAAAAGAGTCTTCATAATGTGAATGAATGCATAGTTATGTTTCCTGAGACACTGGCCAGTGGTGTTCTCTTTCAGGTAGATGTGTGTCTTAGACATTTTTTTTAACTGGTCTTTCATGGCAATGAGCGGAGGAATTCATCTCTCCGTGGGGAGTGGGAGAGGTGATACAGTTAATCATTTCTCTTGGTAATAGAACCCACTTAAGAATTTTGTGCACTGACTTGGGCAGTTTACAAGACATAGTTGTGTCAATTTGTAAGACAAATGTGAAATTCTTCTAGTGACCAGTTAGTCTCAAGTGGAAGTACTTGTTAGTAACCGCTAGATGGCACAAAAAGCCAAGTTAAAGCACATGGGGTAGACCCCAAAAACTTTCCAGTTTTGACTAAAATGTCATTTTTGCAATGATCAACATCAGATTTCTCTGGAATTGTACCTCTCAGTTGTTGAACAGACTGTTAAGAACTGCTAAACACAAAAAAACTACCTTTGATCCTGGGACAGCGTTTGGCAAACTGTGGAAAGCAAGGTGGAGAGGAAGTGCCATTAAGTGGTTGCTCTGTTCTCTTTCAGTTTCTTTCTTTGGCAGCTGCTAAGGGTTGGAAATGGGGTGCTAGGATAGGTGGACTTAAGACTAGTCCTGCCTGGGCTGGCTGTTTACATTGAAGGAGTTATCTGTGCTTAACTTGAAACTTCTCTCTCTCTCTCTCTCCCTCCCTCTCCATTTGAATAGGTATGCAATTGTTCGTTTTAACCAGTATTTCAAAATGAAGCTGGAGGTCATGACATTAACTCTTCCTGAGTAATGAAGAGGAAGAAACTTACCAAGTGGATTAACAACCCCTGAATCTTTTCTAAGAACAGATACTGGAAAAAAGCTAAACATTTGTTTAAGTTCTGTTATGCTCACTTGGTGGTTCTTGCTTTATAAACAATGCCTCTAAACAATCCTTCAATGTTAAATTTAATATGAAAAGCATACCTACTGCTGTTGATATAAAACGGATTAGAAACTTGCTAAATCTATAAAAAGTTGTAGAAATGGCAATTTAATCCTTCTTTGTAATTTAACATGTTGTATGTGAATTATTTATTATAAGTTTAACATGATTCCATTGCTGCTTTCATAAGTTTTTGTGAAAGTTGGATGCAGACAGTGAAGTTGTTCCAAAGGATTTGTTTAACAAGTTATTTGATTGAAGTTGCATTAACTTATATTAAAGAAACATGGTCAGAGAATATTAACCTTTTAGATGTGTACAAACAAAATGTGTGATAGTAGACTTGAGATCACCAGTGTGCTGTAACAGGAAAAAAGGTTAAGATCTTTATTTTTCCCTCTCATTCTGAAAAACAAACAAAGGTGCTTTCCAAACAGTGGTACTTTTCTTTTGTATAAGAATCAACCAGCTTTCTGGAATTATAAATAATGGTTCGATTTTTTCCTTCTTGATGTGTTAAACTGGAAAAAATGTGGAAGTTCTTTGATCATCTATCAGGTTCTTCAAGGATATGTACCATCATCATGTTAGATGGACAATGTACCATATCTAACATCTCTGGGAAAGCCGCTTGTTTCTTAAGCATACTTTTAAAACAAAAAACCACTATTCAAAAATCTATAATCTTTTTTTGAAACTTGAGTCTAAATTTGAACACTATTCTGGTGTCTGTATTTGTGCTTCAACAGTATCTAGTAGAATGGACTATTGAACTGAAACTCAGTGAATATAGAGATCCTGTTGCACCGGGGAGCAAGACACTTAGGTTTACAGTTTGTGTATTGTTGAGATCTTTCTGCTTTGTCATCTTCCAACCTTGGATTCTAGTCTTAATTGCTTTGTCCTGTAGTTGCAGATTCTGGTCTGTCTGGGTTTGTTTTTTTTTTTTTTTTTTTTTTTTTTTTGTGGCAGCAAATTACTTTTCAAAGTCTCCATATTGAAGGATGATATGGACTTGAACAATGGAGCTTTGATTACATGCTTTCTTATTTCTTAAAGCTATTATACCAAGAATGGTCTGGATTACAAAATGTGAATTGAGAAGAAAATGTTTACTTAACAAAACAATGTATAAGTTTGTGTGGAAAAGAGGCTTTAAATCTGAAAGGGGGTGGGGCGGTGGGCGGGAGGGGACGAAACTCAACAGAAAAGTAAAACCCAACAATGCAGTGTGGAGTTGAGCAGGTGTGTACTCAACAATGATTATACTCTGAAAAACTTTGCACTTTGGTCACTTAAGTGCCCACATGTACAAAGTCTGTGTTTTCATGTACATGTGCAAACACAAACTTACCTGAAGAGTAAATATTATGGGAAGTCTGTACAGATTCCAGCAAAGATATTTATTCAAAATTGCTTTATGGCACACTGCTGTGTGTGTATATGAGTATATGTGTATATACGTGCACACACACACACACACACACACACACACATATATATGTATGTGCTTTACAAAAGCTTGGATAGATTCAGGACAAAGAAAATCAATGTGGATGAAAAATTTTCACCTTGAAAGACCATTTTGAATGGCATTCTGTCATTTTACAAAAGCAAGATATGAGAATTTTTTTTTTCCTCTTGTTTGTATTCATCTCTGAATGTTTCCGGTATTTTTTTTATTTCTTTCAGTCAAAACCTTAATCTTAGTACAAAATGAAAGAACTGGGCTTTTTTTGTAACTTGAAATTAGGTAATAATTTTCGTTAGCATTTGTTAGCTGAAGGCTACTGTACTGGACAGGTTTTCCTGGTAGTTAAATAGAAACAATTAGCTGAAATAGAGATTTATATTTTCCTTTGAAGCAGTTATGAAGGATGTTGCTAGAGCTCATGAAAGCACTGAAGACTTTAATTTTTCTCTACTTTCTCTGTTGACATTATTGATACATGTTGAATAATACTCTTCTGTCTTGGTATAGTCCCTTTAAGTTCAGAAAGATCTTCTTGAAAAAAAGACTTTTAAAGATTTTTGAACTCTTTACTGCTATTTTCCTCAAGTGGTGGCTTTATTTCTGGCATTATATTTGTGAAATATTTGAAAAAGGTTTGAAAAAGGCTGTGAAGTTCACTTGATCTTGGGAAATCCAACACTTGACAGATCCTGCCTTTGCCAGCAGTGGGCAAAACACATTCCCTTTTCAGGTACCAGTACTACTTAAGTTTGGGGTTAGTGTAATTTTTCTCAGTAGTATTTTTTTTTTCTCCATCTCAAGTAGCAATAACTGTAGGAGTGCAAGCTTGCTCCTGCAGAACTGAAGCTCATTGTGAGTGCAGCTCAATCCTTATACTCTACGGAGTGAAGTTCCACTGAATCCCCTAAAAAAGCACTTTGAAGCAGATAGTAAATACTGCAAGCTTCTCCTGAGCCACTTTGAAGAAGCACAAGGATTATCACAGGCTACAGAGGTTGACTTTGCAGTACAGCTAGAGGCTTTCATTTTGCATGTTCAAAATAATTTTACACACTTGAATGCTGCTTTGCATCAGCTTTCTTTCAAGACAAGTGCAGGTTAAAACAGTTCCCGATTTAAGTTCTTAGGAAGTGCTATAAAACACTTTCCAAAATGAAACGTTCATTACCTTGAACCTTGTTCCTTGTCCATTTTGAGCCAGTAGCACTCGGATATTCTTACTTCCAAGTCTGAAGCAGTAGTTTGCAGTAGCATTGCAGGTTATAAAGTAGCTTGAAACTGTGAATACAGGACATTCTGAATGTAAGTT
Source organism: Heliangelus exortis (assembly GCF_036169615.1). NCBI lineage: Eukaryota > Metazoa > Chordata > Aves > Apodiformes > Trochilidae > Heliangelus > Heliangelus exortis. The sequence continues at coordinate 154,088,184 of NC_092422.1, read as the reverse complement.
AGGTACTAGAACAGCAAACTAGAGAACATGTACTTGTTTCAGTTAATTTATCTGTTTCTTTAATAGCAACATTAAGATATTTGAAGGACAAAAAAAATGACTGAGCTCTAGAAACATCCTGTAGTAGTTTTGACTGTGACTTGCCAAGAAGATACTCTGTTGCCTTTATGTTAAGATAAGGGCAGGAATGCCAACATTAATAATTCTCACTCTAGTTAAACTCATATTGTAAATAAAAAGAGGATTATTAGTTGTGGCATTCTTGCATAAATAGCATCAAGTCAATAGACCGTAGTGGCCTGGTTGCTTTTGTAAAGCAGAATAGTGTGAATTTTTTTCTTCTCATTTTTGCAGTCAGATCTGGCTAATCCATGCCTAATCTCAAGTCACCTAGGCACTACAGATTTCCAAATGATAACTAGTCTGTTGTCACATAATTTCAGATTCCTTCACTTACACTTCTTGATTTGCATTTTAGAAGGACTCGCTAGATTTGCATTAACCAGGTCTGACTGTGTATGTATATACAACACTGTAAATAACCATTTGTAAATTAGTGTGAATTGTACTGTATCTTGCATTTATGGACTTGTGTATTGCATTGTATTCTCTCCTATTTTGTAGAAATTTTGATGTAAAGAAGAAATCTAACTCTGTGTGTGGACTTCTTTTATTAAATTGACTTGTAACAGAGCATAATAGTTCTATGTTAAAGGGTATCCATTTTGTAACCATGGGCATCCAGTGTCTTGTTGCTCTGTTAGCTTTTTTGGCATCCTGCTCTTGGGAATGATTCTGGGAATAATGAAATTTATACAGTACTAAGATGAAGAGAGTCTGTTCTAATAGCAGGGCAGATGATGTGTCAGAGGTACATGTAGTACCTATGGCATAGGGAAAGTTGTTAAAATTGTTAACTTCCAAAAATTTCCTATACATTCTTGAATGCTGGTGACTTCTAAACATAACCATGTTGAATCAGAGTACTAAAGTGTGCGTTCCCATGGCAGCAGCTATTGAATTAGTTGTGATAGAAGTCCCCCAGCTTGAACGTTTTTGGTGGATATAGCCTTATGATAGAATCAGTTGCTAACTAGTAAGTGCTTATAATAATTGTCCAAATTGCTAAAATAAACTGCCAGTCATTTTCCTCAACACTTAGAGTTATTGATTGCCCCTTAAGTCTATTCAAAACAAAAGTTTTATTTCCCTGTGTGCCATTCCATCCCCCCTTCTCCCCATGCCCACAACCCTACTTGATTAAGGGAAACAAGAATATAAAAGCTTCCTTTCCACACTTAACATCACTGTTTCCTTTTTGATTATAATTCTGTTCTGGTTTTTTAGTGTGTGACTTCTCATCAGTGTTTTTGTGTGTAGGAAGTCCCTTTTCTGAAAAGGCCTTTAATCTGGGAAGCACAGGCAGAATGAAGCATAGTTTTCCCCAAATGTCCAACTCTGTTTCATTACTGTTGCCTTTTGCTGTCTGTTTGGAACTCCATAGTGTCCTTCAAGTTCATTCTTGTCACTGCTGTGCTTAGTAACTGCTGGAAAATACTCATGCAAATAGGTTGTGATACAGTTTGTGGATCCTGTCAGTGTTACCTACACTGGGGAAAGGTACTCGTGCTTACCAATGTTGACACTGGTCCTGGGAAGGGAGTTTGTCCAGGTCAAGAGGAGGGATGGGCTCAGTAAATGTATGGAAGGAAATAGTTCACCAGGAAACTCAAGCATAAGCCTTTGATGTAGTAAGGTATTGGATAAACTTACTTGAATGGATTAAGGACAATAGCAAATTGTAAAAGGTAAATTGTGTTTCAAAATTTAAGTTCAAAATTTTTTAAGCCTTAACGAGCTAACAACAGTCTATGAAATACTCTTGTTTCTTGTACCAAAAGAAAAATTAAAACAAGATTGGGTAACATTTGGATTAAACAGGATCTTATCCTATAACCCACTGGAATATAATATATTGCTTGGGATAGCCCTTCCTATAGTTGGCAGTTGCATCTTACCTGTCACTGTTTGAGGTGGATGTCTAGTTCTGATTTAATGTTTTTGTATTTGCTGTGTTTTTGGATGCCTTCTAAAGTGTGCTAGATTGAGTCTCAGCTACTGGAGTTAGTGACTGTCTCCTATCATCTCTTCACAACAGACAGGTTGTAATTATAATAGAACATGAGGCATTTGACCAAACTTTGAGGCAATGCAGGGCTGATTTTGAGTCTTGCTGCTGATTCTTTTCCCTGCTTTTTAATGCTGTGAGCTGCAAGCTGGCTTTCCATTAGTTGTGAAAGATGAAAAGCCAGAACCTTTGGTCTTGAGCAAGGTAGAGGTTCTCTTAGCCCACCACACAGCTTTAAGAAAGAGGATCTCAGTAGTAAGAAACAATACAAATCCAGGTGGAACATGTCAGAAGAAACCCAACTTTGTGGCTTATAGACTGAGGGTGAAAGGAAAGTGCTGTGAAATGTTTGCATGTGCCAGTTCTGTGGATGTGCTCCATTTAGTGATATGATGATACACAAAAATACTGTTGTTTTTTTTCTTCCCAAGTAACTTTTCGAGTTGGTCTAATCTGCAGAGATAAAGTTCCTGTGTTTAGGCAACCTTCGGGGCAGAGGGAAAAAACATTACAGAAGTTTATTAAAAAATCTAAATCTTTGCAGTTTTATTATTTTCAACATTTAAGTACACGTTGGTCTTTTCTATGTATTTAATAATAGGTGGTGGTCAGCACCAGGCTCTTTGATTTTTGGGGTTTTATTATTACTGTGAAATGTCAGAAAACTGCCTGGATCAGCCCTGGAGCCCATTAGGATTTTAGAAAAGGTAGCCAGACTTCAGCAGGGTACCAAACATTTGGTTCAAGGTTTTTCATTAGCTGTTTCTGTAGTGGGCTGAGCTTTTGTCTTGGGTTCCCTAAGGTGTGGAACTTAATTCCTGGACTTCCCAAATATGTTGGATTTTACTTTTATAGAGACATTACTTGGAGACAACTTGGTGGAAATCGGAAGTTGTGTGAATCTTTAGAAAGCAAACAAGTTACTTGAAATCTAACAAACTTTGAAAATTAGTGCTGAAATAATTTCAGGTACTGCACCAGCCTTTTTTTTGTGGTATTGCAACTGCATTTTTCCTGGGTGTTTTTTATTTCCCCATATGGAGATCCATGCAAAACAGAAGATGAAAGAGACCATGGAAGAGAAACATTGAAAAATTTATACAATGCCATAAAACACAGCTTAAACTGGAAAAAAGCATTTGTAGTAGTAATTTTTAAGTGTTATTAAAAAGTGGTAGGTGTCAAGTCTTCATATGTGATTTTTTTTTAATTTTTTTTTTTTTTTAGAAATGTTTCTTTTAACATTTTGTTTTTAAAATGTGGTCTGTGGTAGTCAATTGCTGCTTTGTACACAAGTGCTTTGCAGTCTCCACATGGAGCATGTATCCAATCTTTCTTAAATGTGACTTAAAAGTTACATCCATTGGGTCTGTCTCTTAATCCAGCTGTTTAAAATCTTTCAAATACTTGCAGAAATAGGGCTGTAGCATATTAAGGGCATATTCCATTTTGTGTCATTTTTTTTGGTACTGCATATTTTTCAGTGTTCTTTTGAAAATGAGTCCATTTATGTCCTGTGAATTAAAAAAAGCTCAATTTACAAAGAAGCCTTTGTCATCTTCGAGCACCGTCATCCCCTCAAAAGTCCTCATGACCCTCCTTGTATGTTGTGGAGTTTAGATGCATCATTTATCCATTGGAGTGAATTGTATTTCTTTTGAACTAAATGTTATTCAAGCTATTATAATCAGTGGTAGCAGGCCTTAAATGAAGTAATGTACCTTTCAAAGAGATTTATATTATGTAAATAATTTCAAACCGCAACAATAAAGTTTGTTTCTAACTGCACTGTTAGCATATATTGTCATTATTTCTATTTCCCCAGGTTTGAAAGATCTTGATATGGGATACTTGGGTTCTTAGGGGCTTTTGACTTACCCAGATACCTCTTTCTGGGATTAACAACACAGTTAAAAATAACTACTTTGAGCTGGTATTTGGTTTGAACCAAGTCAACTCTTTGAACATTGTTGCATATTAAATAGGCTTGGACACTGACCACTAAAATTTCCCCTCAGGGAGGCAGGAATTCGAAGGAATGTGGTGGTTACTAGGGATTACTGCCATTGAGGAACTGGGGGAAAACATGCCAAGTCTGGGCTGATTTTGCTTGAGTTACCCTGCAGTTGCCTGCACTGAATTTGAGTAGAACCTTCCTTGGGTCAGTCTGCACTTCGTGATGTGCCTGCCATTATAGTCACTGAAAATGGGCATGTTCTGTATGCACTGAATACAAGATTTTGGTCTTGTTCATGGTGGGCTTGAAGGTATGTTACCAGTTTGTGTAAGTGTAGCAAGGGACAGACAGGACAAATTAAGCCAAAACTTGGAAAAAAGTGCTGCTGAGGGCGAAAGTAGTGTAAACTTTAGGCTATGAAAAGCATTGGCCTAGAATTGTAGGAGACCAGGGACAGGCCTCATTTGTCTTTGCTTAAGTAAGATTTTGTACATAACAATTCCTTCTTAATTTTCAAGTCCTTCACCTTTTAATATAGCTCTATACACACAAGCTACCCAGCTAAAGGTTTTAAAATGCTACAAGCATTGGTGGTTCTTGTTGATCCCAACACATGGCCTGTTTTCATGGGGGGCTTTCTAGCTGGTGAAATACTACCACAGAATGGGTGAATCAAAGAGTTGTTTTTCAGTTGCATAGTGGATAGCTCAGGTTACTTTTCCCTCTTGAACTGCTTCTTAGAGTCAAGAGATTGTGTTTTCTCTGGCATCTGCTGCCTAAATCCTCTAAACTTTCAACAGGGCTAAGTTGTGACTAATCTTTGTTCACTGTCATGGCTGCAGTGAAAAGATCTCCTGTGCTGATGAACTAATCCATCATAACATGGAATCTTCATTTTTTTTTTCTCTGGGTAAAACCCCTTCTTCATTCATGTATCGACCTTTGTATTGCAGAAAATGCAGAGCAAGCTCTTACTGAGCTAAAAGTTGTCAGTGGAAAAAAGCAGAGGTGGGGTATGTTTGAGACCAGTCTGGAAAAAATGGTCTTGAATTTGGTCTTGAATTATGGTATTTCCCTCAGAGCAAACTGTGGACATTAAATAAGAGGGAAAACAATGGCAGATGTGTTTAAATATGAACTACATAAAATGTACATTCCTAGAGTTTCCCTGAGTGAGTTCAAAATAGCACATTTATGCTTAGTAGCAATAGAAAGTTGATTGATATTATAGATATGTTTATAGGTTGATATATATATATTAAAGGGAAGAATTTACTCCCACTAACGTGAGTGCATTAGACTGTGTTTTATATACCTCTATCTGTGTATGGTAGCAGTCCCCTTTCAGAATCTATACTTGCTGCTGAACGGGTAGTGAAGGCTTTTTTTAAGCCCCAAAATGTGTTTTGATCACGGACATAGTGGCAAAAACATTAAATTCATGAGGAACTGGCTTTGAGACAGGAGTGTGAACATCTTGTTGCACACTCTTGGAAGCCTTCCTTGGGACTCCAGGCTTAAGCTGCTAACCATGACTTGTTTCCTTCACATTCCCTTGTAATATTCCCTATTATTAATCTGCAGTTCATCCTCATTTGAGACACTTGCTGTGCTATTTAGAATAAAGCTGTTTCATTTTCAGGTTTTTTAGGAGAGTGAAAGAAGTGCTGTTCAAATGGTAGCAGTCACCTCAGAGGCCAAAGGTGGTGCTGGCTTCAAATCACTTTATGGCATTCAGGCAAGTCAGAAGCATGGCTTTTTGTCATTATTTTCTGTTGATATCATTTTTATTCTGTGCCCTGGGAAACAGAGTGGGATGACAGACTCCAGCACTTACCCGCAGGTGGCAATGGAGTTGCAGACTGTATCTCATTGTTGAAGAAGCTTTTCAAGGCAGCTTATTTTTGTAGTACAGCATGTCATACATTGAGTTAAACAGGAAAAAGGGTATTCTTTTATCTCTCAATGAATTGCAGCCAAGATCTGTAATTGCCTTGCTCTTAATGTTGCGTAACTGTTAGCAAGACTCAAGCCAAGCATTAATGAATTTCATCAGAACTTCATTTTTTAATGAGCATCGTTAATTGTTAGCCATGCGTGCTACTACTTACACTTCTCAAAAGTGTGGGTTTGCCAATCACGTTGCACTATGAAAAGAGCAGCATATTTTCCCTGGCTTTTAATGGTAAGGTAACCCCAAGAAAAGACCACGGAGGGAGGGAGACCAAAAACTCATTTGACCTTTTAGATACTTAAGATGCTCTCTGGAATTTTATCTGAAGTTTCAGCTTGCAAGCAGCTGCTGCCATGCTTTTCTCTGGGCTGTGGTAATACTGTGAGAGCTGATGAGAATTGAAATGGAGCTCACCTACCAAATCTGTGTCATTTCAAGCCACAGTGTTGATTGGGCCACTGAGCATCCTCTAGCTCTTGCAACACAATTCGGTTAAGCTTTTAAAGTAAAACTTACAGTCAGGCTTGGAAAAATGATGACTAGTGATCTACCAACTAGTCTTTACTCCTTTGGATTGTGCAGCTGGACATATCTAAGAGCTAGAGAAGGAGCACTGGGTTCCTGACTGTCCTGCTGCACTTGGCAAGATTTAGCAGTTCTGGTAACCTGTCAGGGGTGATCTTTTACCTGCACCAAAGTGTCTTGCAGCTTGTTCATGCATCCTCTGTGTAAAGTGGAGCTGACTACCCTGCAGGGATGGGCAAATTAAGTTGTCATGCAGGCATCAGATGGTTAGGACTTGACAAGAAACAAAAGCTTCTCCCTGTGCTGTGGACTAGTGATGCATGACTACTCATAACCCGAGCCCAAATAGTGCAGTCTCTGGCTGCAGCTGCTGACAGTATCAAGATTTCAGAAGCAAGTTAAACCAAACAAAACTAAACAAGTTATGCCTACTAGTGCACAAGGATGAAAAAGTATTTTCTGTATCTTATGCACTAAATGAAGAAAAAGTTCTACTCTAGTCTTAACCTATGTGAACACTAATGTTTGTTGTTAAAAATGGAGGAGTTGTCTAAGGTAGGAGTATATAGAAGGAGGAGTAAAAGAAGGGATTTTCATTTGCAGGGGTCAGAAAGAAGAGTGTGACTGATGGGAGGAGGAGCCAGCACCATGGAGAAGGAAGACGAGGGAAGGATTATGGGGAAAGAGTAGAATAAAGACAATGGAAAAAAAGAAAAAAGAGTTATTAGTGAAAAGGTGGGGGACTGGAGGGCTGAAAATTTGGGACATGGGAGAAAGGAAGCTGCAAAAATGAGTACAGGAGATATTAGAGTGGCAAGAGTAAATCAGAGTAAACTGATTTGTTTGCAGCCGAGAAAAATAACTGAGAACTCCTTATGAAGGTGCCATAGTTAATTTTCTTTGTTGTTTCTCTGACATATATTATCAAAAGCAGAAGTGATTTTGGGTATTTTATTTGAACATCTCACTCAGCAGTGCTCAGCACAGCTTGCTACAGCGTCCCAGAACCAGGTCTAGTTGCAAGTTCTGTTTCATATTTTGGAAGTGTACTTAATTCAACACAGGGTTCAGTTCAACTGCTTATGATTCTCTAGGCCAAAAATCCTGTGAAGAAAAAACCAGAAATGCATACAGGAGATACTAAACATGCACTGACAGTGGGGAATTGCCAGAACTACTTGCTGAATAAAACTCAATTGCTGCTATTTATGTTGTGCTAATATGAATCTAAAGATTTCTATCTAACATTTACCTAGTGTGGCTGATTATGCAAAAGTTTGAGGAGAAAAGCAAAAAAAAAAAAAAAAAAATGACCTCATGGGTCACCTCAAAAAACCCAAGAATATTTGGAATAAAAGGGTTTCTCTCAATGTTTCGCTGCTTATGGCTTGAGATGCAGAGTAACATTGTGGGATTTTTCCTAGCCTGTTTTCTATGGCTAAGATTAGCAAAACCTGCTGCAGCAGACTTAATAGGCTGTGAATGAGAAGGACCAAGATTTTAATAAGCTGCTGGTTAATACCCATTCTGCTGTGTGTGTGCAACGGAAGAGCTGTAAATAATGCCTCTTACTTTGTATAACCTGGTCCTCAGTGAAGAAAGCCAGGGAAAAATGACAGGGGAAGAAATTCAATTTATGAGATATAATATATGGATGGCATCAATGAATAGGTGAGGTGGAGGCTACTGAGATGACTTTGTCCAAGTTTTTCCAAGTCATGTAATTCAGTACCCTTATTTGTGGCTGCTTCACTTGAGAAGTTCATACTTGTATTAGAATATTGAAGGCTGAGAATTACTCAAATAAGGTATAACAGCTGCTTCAAATCTTCCCTTGGGCTGTGAAAAATTAAACATATTAACAGCTGGGTTCTCTAGCACTGGGTTAGGAACTGGCTGGAGGGCCGGGCCCAGAGAGTGGTGCTGAACGGTGCTGCAGTTGGCGGCCGCTCACTAGGGGTGTCCCCCAGGGATCAGTGCTGGGCCCAGTTCTGTTTAATATTTTTATTGATGATTTAGATGAGGGGATTGAGTCCATCATCAGCAAATTTGCAGATGACACTAAGCTGGGGGGGAGTGTGGATCCCTGCAGAGGGACCTGGACAGGTTGGAGAGTTGGGCTGATTCCAACAGGATGAGGTTCAACAAGGCCAAGTGCCGGGTCCTGCACTGGGCTCCAGGCTGGGCACAGAGTGGCTGAGAGCAGCCAGACAGAAAGGGACCTGGGAGTCTGGATTGACAGGAAGCTGAACATGAGCCAACAGTTGGCCAACAGGTGGCCAAGAAGGCCAATGGCATCCTGGCCTGTATCAGGAACAGTGTGGCCAGCAGGTCCAAGGAAGTGATTCTGCCCCTGTACTCAGCCCTGGTGAGGCCACACCTCGAGTCCTGTGTCCAGTTCTGGGCCCCTCAGTTCAGGAAGGATATCGAGGTCCTGGAGCAGGTCCAAAGGAGGGCAACTGGGCTGGTGAAGGGACTCGAGCACAGATCCTATGAGGAGAGGCTGAGGGAGCTGGGGCTGTTCAGCCTGGAGAAGAGGAGGCTCAGGGGAGACCTCATCACTCTCTACAACTCCCTGAAAGGAGGTTGGAGCCAGGTGGGGGTTGGTGTCTTTTCCCAGGCAACTCTCAGCAAGACAAGAGGGCACGGTCTCAAGTTGTGCTGGGGGAGGTTTAGGTTGGACATTAGAAAGAATTTCTTTACCAAGAGGATGATCAGACATTGGAATGGGCTGCCCTGGGAAGTAGTGAATTCTCCATCCTGGAGATATTTAAAAAGAGACTGGATGGGGCACTCTGCCATGGTCTGGTAACTGCAGTGGTAGTGGATCAAGGGTTGGACTTGATGATCTCTGAGGTCCCTTCCAACCCAGCCAATTCTATGATTCTATGATATGATTCTATGAATATGTATCTGTCTGAGCAACAAGTTCATTTTAATACTTTGCTCTGCTAACAATCCGTTAACCAACCTGATTCGTACCAATCTTGTTTTCTCTTTTCCTGTGTTATTTTGCATACTTCTATTGTCAAGGTTGTAGATTTGTCCCACATACTGATAAACAAGGACAGGAGCCCCCATGTCACACATCAAAAGATTTACTACTGTCACAATGAAAATAATACAAATCCCCTCCTTTATATAAAAGTAGAGTTAATTAAAAAAAAAAACCAACAAATTAATACAGCCAATTTAAACTTGGTATAGCTATAAATATATTAAATATTATGAGACAAGTTATTATATATTATATGTTCAGCATTCTACTCTATTACTTTTAATTGCATTCTATGTATTGTATTATATGTTGTAATAGCATATAATTAAATAAATTAATTAAAAGCAATGCCACTCTAGAAGCAAAAAGACTTCTAAAATTGAGAAGCATGATTAAATTTTGAGACCTGAAAATATCTGAAGCTTAAACATGATTTTCTATGATTGTACCAGTTATTAGACTTGGTTGTGAACAATGTTCTACTAAAATAATCAGTCGACTGTGTACATTAAATGCAAAAAAAACCAACCCAAACCCAACTCACAGCTGTCTGGAAAATGTAATTTACTTGCCATGGGAAATAATCTGAAATAGCAAAATGTTATCTTACTATCATATTGTTCAACAAAGACACACATGGCATAAAAGAATTCCATTCCTTCAAACAATTAAATGTTTTATTTAAACCTATAGTATTGAAGTCATGGATGGCAGATAATATCTCTGACTTCCACTTTTTAATGGTTGTCTATATTTTTTAAATAGAGCAGTAGAAGAACAGACATTATCTATGCTACAAATGAGCTTAGAAACCCAAAGCTGGTTTACTTTTTTCTTTGTGTGTAAATATACATCCAAGGAAAGCAACAGTCTTCTACCCAGAGGACTTTACAACAGAAATAAATGCAGAAAAAGGTCATAATCACATTTTACAAGTAGAGAAGAACATAATATAAATACAGATTTCAAGCCTAGCTTCATAAAATAACTTTTGTAGCGTGAACAGGAATTAAAAGCATATATTAAAATTATCAAGCTTATTAAACACGTTGTTTTCCTGAGAAAACGGTGCTCACTGATACTGAAATGTTTCTACAATTATATTCTGTTTACTGAAAATTTCCTGAGATCTTGGGCAATGTGTGAGGCATCACTGAATCTTTGAATCAGAAAGGGAAGGTTTCTCTCTTGCATCTGCATGACTGTCCCTGAAGTACTTCTGTAGGGCAGTAATTCCAGATCAAGCCTCTCCTTCTTTCCCTAAAATAAAGCTTAAAACCCCAGTCTTCTTAGAATTTGTACCAAAATTCTGAAAGCTGGAAGTGTTTTGTGAAATTATGTCTTGCAAAGGATTTTAAATCCAAGCACCCACCTCCAACAAGCGTTAACAAAGTTGAAGATAAATTAATTATTTTCAACATAATTTAAGATTCACTGACAGTTTCCTGCCTGTCTTCAGATTATCTACTATGTACAAATAATTAATGCATAGATTCACATGGATTTAAAATGTAGCAGATATTAATAACTCTGATCTTTTATTTAAATCAGGTCGTATATTTTTTCCCATTCTGCTAACCTGCTGAACCAAAAATAACTTGTGCCTTGAGTAAGCCAGCCAATCTTGATTTAAAGAGAGCCAAAAATTACAAGTTTGCCACTTGTCCTATGGACATTCAGGCTCACCAGTAAAAACAGTTCTTCATTTTTTCTCTCAATGTGTCCTAAATTCCTTTTTGTAGCTCTCTGCATAAAAAAAGGAAAAAAAAAAAAAAGAAAAAAATGACCTTTTAACTTAATTTTTCTTTTACTCTTCTTTCTGACTGGAAAAACAGTGAAGCATACTAATTCAGCTTATAAATACTGCCCCTCATCTCCTCATCACACTTTTCTGTGCTTAGTGTTACACTGCTGATACCAGACTGGGAGACCACATTCTGCTATTGGTCCCCTCTCAGTACCCTACTTATTTCTTCCCTGCTTTCATTTACTATTTATTGATTGATCGACTGATTGATTCAGACTCATTGATCCTTTCCTGCCCAGGCAGAGTTGCAATCAGGCAGCAAACTCAGCATCTTTGTTTGTGGGGGCAAGGTCTAAGTTCTCCATATTTGAAACGTGTGATGTTTGAGTCAACAGTCTCCCAGGGTGATCCCATCACACTGCCATGGCCCTGGCCACTCTGCCAAACTCCTTATTACCTGGGAATTTTTCAAAAATATTTTTATATTCATTTCAGGATCACAGATGGTAATATTAAATAGCAGTGGGCCATGAACTCATCCCTTTCACCATATATCTGATGTGTAGTAATAATTCACCACTGACAAGTACTTTTTGAGATCTGTGAGTTAGCCAGTTTTTAATTAGAGCTCAGTGAAACAATTCCTCTGTAAAAAAAGAATTCTGTTTGTCAAAATCCAAATGTTTTGCAAGAATGTCAATTCTGACAAATATTTTTAACAAGAAGTCAAAACATTTCATTTTTACTTTCTTAATTTATTTTAATCATACAAAAACATTTTGTTTTGATATAAGATAAAATTGTTTTGACTTTATCATGTTTTCATTTAATTTTCTTTTTATATTAAAATATCTTTAACATGCTTCATTTTAAATGTACTATCTCACACATCATATTTAACATGAGAGGCTCAAATGAGATGAATAAGCATTATATAAATGAATTACTGGAAATATGTTGGTTGTTCTATATCAAACGTGAGGCAATTTTTAATCCATTGCTAATTTTGCAATAAAAATTGGTGTGGTTAGGAATCCTTTTCAACCCCTCTCCATAGCTCTGAACCTTCTGCAAAGTAAGTTTGGGTTCTGAATCTATTTAACATCCAGTCTGTATATGCTAAGCAGTAATACGGTTTCAATTATAATGGTAGTGTTGTTCTACCTGCTAAACTGAGCTCACTTTTCACTTTTTAAAAGCAAAAAAGTATATTTCAAAAGTTGGGGTGTTTTTTTTTTTTTTTTTGAGTTTTGCCTGTGCAAGCTGCCTTCATACACTTCTTGGTCTGGGGGAGTCATGGCTTAAGATGTTGGAGCCAGGGCCTCAGACGCTAGACCTACAGACCAAGTGCTGCAATGTTGGAGCCATCTCAATGAAAGAGCAGTAAGACTGGAGGGTTCTCCAGATCTCCTGGCGAATGTATGAGCATCATGCAGCAAAGGCTACAGCTCTGCTCTGCATATCCCCCACCCAGAGGAGCCCAGCAGCAGGAAGCTGCCTGCAGAGAAAAGGGGCAGACGCAGCCTTGGATGCAGCTGGAAGCGCGCAGCCAGGTGCCTGACGAAGGTACCAGGGCAGGAACAAGCTGACCTCCAAAATTCAGCTTTTGGGACCACCTCATTTTCAGCCAAGGCATTTTCTGAACTCGGCTCTGGGAGCCAACAAGCAGGAAAGGCACAGTCTGAGACTGGAATCCCAAATGAGACTAAGGCTACGGGTTTGGGCAGCAGCCCATAGCTCTGTAGGGCAGGATGTCTTGGTGGTGGCCACCAAAACATGAAACAAGAGGCAAATATTGACAGTGCTACCCAGAGGAATGGGGCATGAAGATGGAACCTGGCCTGCTGCAGACTTTTGCCCTGATGGGTAGCTTGCCAATAAGAGAATTTTTCCAAGAATGACTTTTCCAAGTTGCCCATGGCTGGAGTGCAAGAGAAGAAGAAAAAAGAGATGATAAACTGAATTACTGGGAAATGGAGTTTGAAATAGCATTGTGAATGGAAGGAATAACAGTAAGGAAATGAAAGACAGAAGCATTTAAAAAAAAAAAAAAAAAAAGGAAAGAAAAAGTTGGCAGAAGAAGATTTCAGTTATAAAGAAAAATATAAGAAGGTGCTTGCATTTGAGATTTGTCATGAAATCAAGGAAGAGATCTGTAGTGAACCTGCCCATCAGGTATGTTTATGTAAACACAAAATGCAGCCTTCAGGCTTCTGGGGAGATGCTTGTGTGGTGAGGGTCACAAAAAAGTTGTGCATTATGCTCTTCTGTCCATCTGTCAGCTCTTCTGAAGTGTATCTCCGTTTTGGGTATAACAAAATTAATCTGGTCTAGATGAAATTGGTAGAAATGTTCCAAAAATGTTGAAGAGCTTTCATTTTTACAAGCTTCAGAAATAGATGGTGATTTCTGAGCAGGACACATGTTGTGAAACTTGGGCCAAAAACATCCCCAGCAGAAATTCCAGTTGGGACTGAAGTGTGATTGACACCCCAAAGTACCTCACCTATCCAAATTTCTGTGTACGTGTCAAAGGAACAAGTTAAGGTCTTCCAAATCAGTAGGGATGCTAAAAGGCAGGAGCTTCCTTTGACATGGAGGTTAGATATCATTTATCATTGTGTGGTTCTTAAATGGGTGAAGCAAGGCACAAAAGGCAGTTGGTTTGCCAGAGCTCATTCCACCAAGGAGTACAAATTAAAAGACAAATTCTGGCACAATGTAGAGCCCGTGGAAAGACTCCAGATGATGTCAGGAAGCCTGGCTCGCCTGACATCCCCTTGCAGCCCTCCTCTTTGGATGCCTTCCCTTTAGAACTAGCAGAGCACAATGATTTTTATAACAAAGGGCCAGGTCTTCATCTTGTGTTCAGCCACCAGGCTGCAGAGAAATCACTGTAGACTGCCAGGCTGAATGCTACCTGAAGCTCCAGTACCTGTCATTTCATGCCCAGTGCTCTGAGCTCCTGGTGGCAGCTGGAGACCAGTGTTGCTGGTTGGGACTCTGAGCAGAAGAAATGAGCAGAAGCAAAAAAGTGGGGATTTGGACTGTTCTCTCCATCCCACGACTGGCTCCACTTATAAGCACAGTATCCTTACCCAAACAACACATTGGATTCTTGTCAGCCAATTTAAAAATAGACTGTCAGGCACAATCCTGCCTTTTCCTGCAGTTTCTGGCTTGTGTGTAGGTTCTTTATTTCAATGTCTCTTTCCCCTTATCTTTTCTCTTTTGCTCCTTTCTTGCTGTCCCTGATGCAGCGTGGCTGGATATCTGCCTGTGTCTGAGCAAATAATCCCATTGCTCAGTCCACACGGGATGGTGGCATCTGAGCCCAAGCCCATCCCTGGGCTGCTGGTGCTAGCAAGCAGCCACCCCTGGGTGCCCAAGGAGCCCCAGCTGCTACAGAACATTGCAGGAGGTGGCTGGAAAAAATCAGGTTGAGCCTCTTGCAGAATAACTCACTTTCCACACAAGGCCCCACTGACATGGAAAGGCATGAGGTGAAGAGAGGACAGGCAGTCCTGTACCTGCCTTTCTGAAGCAAGTGGCATTTTAAGTGATTTTAAGGAATTGGGTGAAGTTTTTTGCTTGTGCAGAGGAGCTGAAGGCATCTGCTTGCTAATAAATGTGTGAAGGAAGAGATGGCTTTTATCGAGCTGCGATGGAAGAGGGTTCACTTTAAAACCAGTGAGTCATAAATAAGCTTCAAGTGAAGCCTTTTTGTTCCCAGCAGCGAGCAGGCAGATGCCCAAACCCAACAGGAGTGGGAGCTTCTAAGATCTCTGTAACCCCAGCCCAAGGTGGGCATAATATAAAGAGTATAAAAATAAATTATAATAGACCTAATAGAAAAATGGTCATAAAACTCTTCCTTCACCTTGTGTGTAGAAAAACAACCACTTGGTCGAAGTGGAAAATTTGATGAAATGGACATTCCTAGGGGAAATGTCTGTTTTCAATTCTATGTCGTGCACAAAGACTTAACTTGGTACTCTTTTAGTTTTCTCAACAAAAAAGATTTTTTTAAGAAAGTTTTTTGTTTTTTGTTTTTTGTTTTTAAAAAAAGGAATTTCTTTCCAAACTACAGCTAAACTTTAAAACTTTTTAATAATAGCCACTAAGTATCCAAGCTGGTGAAATATTTGGCTAAAAAATTTACATATGCTATTTTCAGCTTCAATGTTTCAGTTTGTTCATGTCCAAACTTTTCTGGTTTGAGATTTTTGACAAAATAAAATTGAAGAAGAAATGTCAAAACGAGATGGTCTTCCTTGTCAATATTTTTTTATGAAAAAAACACCCCAACTTTTACCTCATCTTTGCAACTGCAGTCCTCACATAACAAGAAGTAACACTATATCCAAAAATTGTACTTTCCTTACTGTACAGTGGTGGTGTTACTGGCAGTGACTGATCTTGCTAGAACTCAAGGTCCTTTCTCCATCTGTAAAAGCAAGATGTCACCTCTTAAGGAGAAATAATCTTAACCCAGGCTACTTTTGAAATGCACAGTGTTGCTAAACTCTCTGCAGGCTTAGATACTTAAAATGCTGTTTTACTTCTCTAAGTAACTACTTGATTTAAATGACCAAAAACCCCTTTCCTAATCAACGGATCATCTGTCTCTTTTTCCAGCTCATACTCTGAGTGACAAAAATTTATTGCTTTTGCTATTATTAACATTGCAGAGAAATAGTGGCAGTGGCTGACCTGGATGCTCTTTGGCATCAGGAGGATAATTTTGCTAAACTTTGTTCTATTTCTCCAATGCAAATTCAGTAAAGCACATTTTTCATAGAGAACCTAATTTTAGTTGAAGATCCTTTGATGCTAGTGACATACAAGGAAGATGCTTTGACTACAGCACTTGGGCAATGAAGAACACTGTAAGACAGGAGAAGTGGTTAGATTTTGATTCAGGTTGAGATAGGTGCCTAAATTCTTGGTCCTTTGTACTTAACATCTTTAGGTCTGGTAACAGTGGGCATGAGCTTACTGAAAAACTCAGAGCAGTTTCTAATACACAATACTATTTATTTCTTTGATTGCTTTACAAAAGAGAACTATACTTTCAGTTCACATTATAATAAAGACAATGGTGAGAAACATTTTGCTAGAATGTTCATGTGGGGTATGTATGTGGAAAAATATATAGTATGGGTGAATGGAAAAATTAATATACATATGCTTTTAAAGTAAGCATACTTTAGTATATATAGTATGGTTGTTATGCAAAGAAGATGATTAGTCTCTACAAAACCTTCACATCTTATCTTTGGTTATTATTTATTTTTTCTGGTAGATATTTTATGTCCTGTCTAGGAGATCTGGAAGTATTTTTCTGGCTTGTATCCAGGTTCAATAAAATGTTGACTGAGAGTTTTTCATTCCTTTGATCAAATTAAGTTTGTACCCAGAATTCTCCAGATTTTGAAGGTTTTTAACAAGTAGGTCCTATGTCTGCAGAGGACGCAAGTTCTTCTTTTCAATCTACTTTTTACAGAGACAGATAAAAAGATTCCTCACAATATTTTCTGCTTAATTTGTGTCCCATAAACCAATGCCTAACATAAATAAAAAAAGAGGACAGAAAGGCAATTAAAAATATCCCTAACTTAAACAAAACCAAGCCACTCAGGTAACAGGAGACAGAAGAAATATTTAAGAAAATAAGTGCAAGAAACAAATTGACACCAACATCTGGAATCATTACATGCATGAAACTCATATATGTGACCCAGTTTGAGCTTTATCCTCACTATACCATGAGCACTAGGTACCATTTTCTTCTTTTACTCAGGAAAAACATCTGAAAAGGATGTTATATAGCAAGTCCTTCATGGGTGGCTATAATACCATTCAGCTCATTAATCCATCAGGGAAGACCCATCAGTAGTGACCACTGCTATTTACCAGCTGTATTTTAAAAAAGAGTAATTCTGCTCTCAAGTCTGTCCTGGGACAACAAAAACATGAGAAATACTAATATAAAATTAAACCAGAGACTCTGCCAGATGCTCCTTAAGGTCTCCAGGCAGTTTAAGAGCAGAACTGGTGTTTTTCAAATGGACACAGAAAAAGAGGAGTTAAAAATCAGAGGGCATGTTCAGTTGAATCAGTCGGAAACATTGACTGTACCTGTACAGGGGACCCCACAACAGTGCAAGACACGAGTATATGAGGAGCATATATGGGCATAGCAGCTCGTTTCAGAAAGAGTGCACTTGGATATGCCAGGAGGTGCAGTCAAGAACTGGGTTTTTTTGTCTTGGGCAGGGTGAGTTGTGTGCTGTGTTGGTGATGCTGTGCTGACCTTACCTGGATCCAGCAGCATCCACCAGGTGTGAGAGAGATCAGTGAGCAGCAATCTCAATATAGGAAACATTCATTTACTGTACAATATGCCCACCTCTCTTGTTAGTCTCCACTGCATATGGCTTGTCCACCAGAGAAGATGGGGTTTGACACCCTTCAGTGAGAAGACTGGTTGTGTCTGCCCAAGGAAGGGTTTCATCTATAATTCCCTTGTTTCAAATGCCTCAAACTTTCACCATTTGCACTGGAATTTTCCATAGTAGCTCTGCATCCAGAGGTTATTATGTATTTTTCTAGACTGCTACAGTCAAAGAGGTTTTTCTCTTTGGTTGGTTATTTTTTGTTTTTTTAAAGAGAGACTAGATTACTTATACTTTTTGAGTAGATAGCTCTGCTCTCTGGAGGAGAACACTCTGTTTCTCCTCCTCTCTACACAGACTTTTCTGAAGTTAGGTTTTTCACAGTTACTTACTGCTAAAGCTTGTTCAATGACATGATGAGTTCAACGTGCTCTAGGAAAAAAATAGGACTAACACCTGAGGCAGACTGGCTGCCACCCCCAAACTTCTGCAACACTTAGACAGGAATCTTTCTGTCTACCTAATTTAGGATGTGACTCTGAATGTGCTTTTTAAACTAATCTTTTATTCTGTGCTACATATAAGCTAATAATGTTTTATGTCTGGCAACAGCTTGAACAGCATGTAGGAGGACTGTTGCTAATACTCCACTGTATATTCATTTGCTCCCTGGCTTATTTGCACTTCTTACCTATCATCTGCATGTCTTTTAACTCTGAGCCAGCAGGGTGGGCTGAGCTTAAGTACAAGAAGCTGCACAGTGAGTTCCTCCCCAGTTATTCTTTTGAGTCCCAGCCATGGTGGTTGAAAGGTAGATGCAAATGCTACCAGAAATACAGTGGCCTGATGTCTTTCCATAGTAGCTTGTGCTAGGTGTTAACTAATTGCTGTTGTTTCATATGCTTTTTTTTTTTCTTTTTGTAAAGTCCATTTCCCCTGTGAGTCTTACTGAAGCTACCTCAGTGGCTTTCTAACCAGTGTCACCATATTGATAGCAGATTTGTTCCTGACAACAGCAATTGTGCAGCCACTGCTCTTCAGTTACTGTGCTTTTTAATAGATCTCATTCTTTCTCTGGATTATTAAGCTCTGAGCTAGATTGTGTCAGACTGGGGCCAATCCTTAATTTTTTTTTTTTTTAATTCTTTTTTATATCTATGGAAAAGTTTATTTATTGAGACTGTAGAATTAAGATTACACTGCCTGAATCTGCTTATTAAAATCTATTGCAAATTTTTAAAAAAGTTATTATATGACACAAAATGAAACTTTAAATATTAGGAAAAACGTTAACATTACAACAGAAATTGAAAAAAAATGTAGTTTTAGCTGATTTCATCCAAGCAGAAGTAGTTAATGCATAACACTTAACTAGACTTACAAAGAACGTGTAATTTTTTCATCCTGCAATAAACTACTAAACTACTGTTCTCTTTCAGCACATTGAGACATTTCAGCACATGAGACATTGAAGCCCTTTTCTGTTCTATGAGCCAGGCTCCCGAGAGGACTCCATCTCCCTCAACATGATGAACACTCCTCTGTGACCAAGCCAGTTGGTTTATGATGAGAAGGAAAATCCCACAAGGCAAATGGGGGCATTGGGTTCCTGAGCAACTCTCATGGAGATCCTGTGCCAACAAAAGCAAGCACTGAATACCCCAATCTGTCTCAGAATTTCTGATCAGCTTAACCTACAGAAATGAAACAATTGATTTGGACACTATGAGAATAACTGTCTTTTTTTTTTCAAAAATCATATTAATTCACTGTAGTTTTCTTGGGTGTATTCATTCTCTGTAACCATCTGCTCTGCTTTGATGCCTTTCCTTTGGTCCCAAGTCCTAGAAAGTGCAACACACTCAGTGTTATCCAGTTCATCTCCCTAATTCCTTTGCTCTGAGGGACATGATGCTGGTAGCCATTACTCTTCAACTTCACGTAGCTACTTTATAGACATGAATTTTCCTGTGTTTTCCTATGTGTTGCTTCAGACCATGAGTCAGATTTTTTAATAGGCATTTTAATTTGTTTTTATTGCAAAGCACCTCTTTTTCTCACAGTAATTTTGTGGTTGCTATTCGCTGTGACAGTCAGTGACTTCCCTCAGGAAAACTGCAAAAATCTTCGTATAGCTGAAATATGAAAGATACAGACCATGGGAAAAAAAATGGGAAGAGATAGTTCTAGGAGTGAGTTGAAAATAGGAGATGTCAAGTTTTCCCCAGCAGTCCTGCAAGGTACAGCCACCCAGGTACAGCTGGGTCTCAGGACAGTCCAGCAGCAGCAGCCTGGGCAGGCTAAGTGAGGGACACAAGGATAGCATTGCAGTGTCAGACCAGATGATGTCTCCTATCTCCTGTGGAAGTTTAAAAGAGGAATGCAGGAAGGGATCTAATGCATCATGAAATTTTACCCTTCCTGGTTGCTCAGTAACTCTCTGAGATGGAGACTTGTGGCTTTGTGTTCAACAGCCTTTGATAGATTTTCCTCCATTAATTTGTTAAATTATGTTTTAAATCAATTTATGCTTTTGGCTTCCAGAGTTATCTGTACTTGAGCTTAATTATGTGCCACATGGAAAAGTGCTTCCTCTGCTCATTCCAGTTCTGTTGCAAGATAATTCATTTTGTGTCCTTAGGTCTTAGATGCTGAGAAGCAGCCACAACTCTTCCCCTCCTGCCCTTTGCTGAAGCCACCAGGACTTTGAAGAGCACATTCTCTCTTCTCCAGCTTGGGGAGTCCCAGAGTACTTCTCTATTCCTCAAACACATGCTGCTCTGTATCTCCAGTCATGGCTATTGCCCCATCATTTCTATGCCCTTTGTGTCATTTTTGAGAGGAATAACAGGGGCTTGAAGCAGTTGCAGGCACATTGTGTGATTCTCCTTTCTGTTTTGTTCACTCTTCCTTCTCTCACAGTTCCCAGTGTCCTATTTGCCTTTTTGATGTGAAGCATGGGCTCAACATTCCTATGGCACTATCCACAATGACGCCAAGCTCTTTCCTGAGTGATAATTAGTGTCTCCAAGCCTGAACTCAGTTCTTTGCTTTTCTTGGTGTTTATGTGCTTTTCCTGGCTACCTTATCACCTACTCACCCAATAACTTTCTCCCACAGATGGACCTTTGGATTTCCAAGATGCTGCCTGTGCCAAATAGTTGTGCTGCTGGCTTCTGTCACAGTCCCAGCGTGGGAGCTGCGCTTGAGATGTTTGGGAGCTCAACTTGGCTACTGCTGCCCTACAAGAAGTTTCCACTCTATTTTCACTCTTCATTTAGAAATTATTTTCAAATGTTTCTTAAACCCCCTCAGTACCAAACAACTTCTTGTAGGTACCTCCCCGCTGTTTTCTCCCTCCTAGTTCTCATGCTCTGGTAAGAAGACTCTCACAGAGTTCTGTATTGTCCCCTTCAAAAAAACATGGCTATTTTGTATTTTCTTAGGCCTGAACTACTTCCTTTTCATGGCACAAATCAGCAAGATGACTTACATTTCTTGATTCAATACTTAGGCTTAGCCAAGATTCAAAACTCATGCCTTGAACGAACTTTGACATTTTCTTCTCCAGCTGCTTCTCTGAGTTCAAAATGCCACACTACGGTGAAGATGAGTTCTAACCCGGAAAAAGACACTGTACCAACACAAGAAAAACTTCATTATTTGTAAAATTCCTCTTCCAATCCTCCAGGGTAAAATGCCCCACTGAACCCTCTGCTCAGCTGAGGGCTCTGCTCCTTGGCCAACAGCATGTGTGCCCTCAGGGCTGCTTGGGCAAAAGTCATTGTTCCAACCTGTGAAAGATTTTGTCGGAAGTCTCCATGTCCATTAGTCTTCCCAAATACAAAGAATCACTTGCAGCAAGATATACTTTCTTTATCTTACCCCGTGGCACCATGGCTGAAAGGAAGGCACTGGAGGACTGCTGGGCCTGAACACAGGGATGAAGAGGTCTCTTGCTGGGTGCTTGCTGATCCTACCTGCCATCATATCTCATTGGGACACACGGATAGGACAGTTTTATTATCTTCCTTCCTTTTCTTTTAAAGAAAGCACCCATTAAAATTATTTTTTATTTGATCAACAAAAAGCTTGCACTTAATGGTACTTTTGCTGCATGCCTACTACTTAAGGCACGGTGTGCAAGTTGCTGGGAATCTTACACTTTTTAAACCTGTGTGCAAGACCAGGCTCTGTGAAAGAGAACAAAAAAGTCATGGCAATTAATTCACTGCAGCTGCTAGTGTTAAAAATCCTACTCCATGCTTTAAGCTCATGATGTGCCCCCATTCCTGCCCCTTTGCCACATTCCAAAACCAATGTAACAAGCAGTCTGTCTTCAGGTTCAGCACAATAAGGGTGCAACGTTGCCATGACTAGGAGCAATTGTTAAACACATCTCCTTATTACATATAATTACCTCACTGTCTAAGCAACCAGCCACACAGAGCAGCTTAATTTTTCTTAAATTTAATTGAAATCTGACAGTATTGCAAATTCTCAAAACACTGTAACAAAAGGGCTTGGTATTCATGAAGTAATTTGTTGCTAATTTTGCTCAGTGTTCTAAAATGTTGCTGGAAGCAGGGGACCACAAAAGTGAATATACTGCTATAAGCAGGGATTTTTATCACTTTCTAAATGACAGAGTGAATGACAGGGAAAAGCTGCATGGTAGTGGCTGAGTGGGTATTGATGGCTGCTCAGCACTATGTGATGCATTGGCACTGAAATATAGTGAAAGAACAAATCATTGGTGACTTTTCTATTTTATTCTTTCAGGGAGAAAAACCTACATTAAGAATTGCAAAACCTGATTTAGATTTATTAAAAATAAAAATAAACATAAAATAGCTAAAGAAAACAGGCAGCAGAAAAGCCTGGATGTGTGCCCATACTCACTCACACATAGCTGCAGCAGCACAATAGATGGGGGTCTCAGAAAGTGCAAGAACAGTTTTGTGGAGAGCCAGGTTGTGCCTTTCATAAATCTGACATGCTCCAGAGCGTGTCTAGAAAACTGCTGGAGAGGAAAAAAAGGAAAGGGAAAAGGATGGTAGTCCTTCTGCCCTCCTTCATACACCCAGCTATGGTGCCTAGACCCAAAAGCAGGTCTTCCTCATTTACAAATGAGGAAAAAGAGGTCCCTCTGATCTCTGCTGTTCAAAGCAGACTGAACGCAATGCACGGTGCACAATAAGCTTACATCTGCTACTTTGTCTAATAGTAGGGCAGTGAATGAGGGACCTCCAAGCATTTCTCCATTTCATGATAAGACATTTAGGGTCTGAGAAGTGTGACTGCTTTACTTGCTCTGTGGTTTAGGCATCCAAACATCCCTAACCCACGCCAACCAGTCACTACCAGTGCATGCACCAGTGTGTGTGGGTCAGGTTCCCTGGCTACAAAAGTTCACCCCTGCAATGCATCAACAGCACAAAATGTGCAGAGAGTAGGTGGATCTAGATTTCTCTTTAAGCAGAGAGGGTCCAGGGACTCATAAACAACGTCAGCTGGGGGGGCAGGCTGGACTGATGAGCAGTCTGGAAATTCCTGACACTCCACATCCCTCAGCTGGCAGGGCTGAGCTCAGTTCCTGCTAAAACCACAGCGGTTGTGCTCAGAAAGTATGAAGAGAGTAAGATCAGAAAGGAGATGACCTCACTGGTGAGATCTGGACTCCACCCTCCTTTCTCCATGGGGGGTGATAGCTGCTGTGTAAATGACTACGAGTTCCTCTCATCCCAATTTGGTCTGGACATGATCAGTGACCTCATGGGCTTATTATTGCTTCTTACTTCACTTGCGTTTTTTCACTTGCATTTTTCACTTACCCATCCAATATTTTAATTCTCTCAGTATTTCTTATGCTACCCTTGAGGCCTATTACCAGCAACAAAAAAGGAGAACTAAGAATAATTTTGCTTACACTGCTAGAGTAGAGGTCAGTCTTTGGCAACAAACTTGTTTGTAGTTTTTCTAATACAAGAATTACTTTAAAAAGAGAAAAAAAGAAAGAGCAATCAATCAGATCTCATATGTATGTCCTAAAGAAAATCAGAGTTCCTCTGCAACACTCACTATCTAAACAGGTCTATTTCCTGGCAGACCTCTGAGGGCAAGTCACAGCTCCCTGTGAGAATAGACATAGACCACATGTAGGGGAGGGATGAGCCAAAAAAAATCCTATAAACCAGACTTCTCCTCAAGGCAGCAGCTGGAGTGATGCATCTAAAGGAGTCCAAGGGACAACACTGATGCAATGCCTCTGCTGTTAGTAGTAGCAGACTGAGAGATGAAAATTAGCATGTTCAACAAGCTCTAATGCTGCTGCCCGTGCTCTGTGGGGTAAGACTGTTTGGACAACCTGGGAGCACACTCAGCCAACAGCAATAATCCATGGAGACAAAAAGAAATGCCTTTGTGGCAGAGCTGTGACCAGACAGAAGGATTTTAGAAATCACTTGCTTCTATAGGGTACCCTGTTTTAATTTGGCTCAGGTAATCAATGCCCTGACAACAGGACTTAAGGGTGTGCATCAATAAAAGCAAATGAGCATCTACAACTTAGGTAAGTCAATAAACCTGTCACTGGAGCTGCTTGAGTAGCATGTAGCAGCCCAGAAATTACATGGTTCTCTTTAAAGAGCTAGACAGTTAAGGAAGCCATTGGCAACCCAGGGATGCATGAACCAATTGCCTTAAGAAACAGTTAGGATATTTCATCAAAACAGTGCTGATCCAGATCAGAGCAGTGTACTCAGGTTCATCCTTTCATACCAGGGAGGAAATGAGTTCAGTGTTTGTGACACAGTGTGCCTGCCCCTGCCCATTCACATGAAAAATTTACAGGTTTCCTACTTTTTTTAATTTTTTTTTTTTTTTTTACATCATATACCTTCTTCAGCAAGAGCTAAAAGGGAGGCAGTGGCAAATTAACTCTTAAGGTGAGGTAAGTTTTATGCCTTGTGCAGTCGTAAGGCAACAGGTGAGCTGCAATACCTTGCCAACATCCATAAAGGGGTACCACAGGGAGAAGAAGCAGAGCATTTAGAAACGAATAATGTGCCTCCTTTTCTCACTTCCTAGTGAATTCCTCATCACAGGAATCTGTAACCAGCAAGCTGATTCAGTAAGCAAAACAAAAAAATGAGTCAAAGCTGCTGGATGCTGATGGAGCCTCCATCTTGGCTGTCACTCGAGGAAGTCTTTACTATAAAAAAAAAATTAAAATATCCCCCACTTTCCAGAAAGCAGGAAAAAAAGTACCAAACCCAAAAGCAAAATACAAAACCAAAAACCAAAAAACAAAACAAAAAAAATCAAAATAAAACCAGATAAGCTAGAAATTAAATGACTCCACAAACATACATTTGTTATGCTCAAACTTGATGCACAGGCAGCAAGGCAGAAGGAGCTGCACCTCCTGGAGGGAAGTGGGGTAGAGGTGCTGAGAAGGGCTGTGAGTGCAGGGTAAAGCAGGTGAAGTCAATTAGAGGCTGTTCTGGAAGCAGGGAGGAAGGAGAAGTTTTATTTAGGTTATAGTGTGGTCTGCCAGGCACCACCTCCCAAATCAGCTCTCAGGGTTTCCACCTGGAGAGCCTCCCTCTGAAAAGCCTTTTCATGGCTGCTTGGGGTGCTCCTCAGAAGATGGGAGGGTCTGGTTATCGTTCTGCTCCCAGAAATGGTGGCATGTGAGGCCAGCCCAGGCTGGGTGAGGTGCTGGGGAGAAGCAGCAGTGGGAGGCAGGCTCGTGTCAATCAGTGGCTGGCATTGCACTATCATTAGGCAGAAGAGGTTAAAAATAGGATTTTGCAATCTAGCGAGCGGAAATATCAACCAGATGGCAGAGGAAGGAAAGAGATGCTGTTCTCATCTTCTAGGTAAGGATTTTTTGTTAAATTGTTAAATATCAGAAAGCTGGAAAGGAAGAAAACACAGTTCAGCCCCGTTCAGGGGGCTGGGGGCAGCAAGGTCCACAAGCCTCAGCTCTCTGAGGAGGTCGATGTCTGTCTGTTTCTCTCTCATGGTGTGGTTCCTGGGAGCTAACATGGCCCTACTATTGTGATAGAGATTGAAGATAGAGCAAGCAACTTCTGCTTGCTGAGGAGGGGAGTTGTGTCTGCTGTGAGTGGTGGGTGAGCGAAGCTGTGCCGAAGGAGGCACATGGTGTCCTTCTGCTTGCTTGGTGTCTGTGGGCACTGGACTGAGGCTTGAAGCTTTGTCTTTCACCTGAGGCATGTGGATTCATTCCTAGCCAAACACTGACAGGTCTGAGGTTGCTTAGCTAAGTTGGTGCTCATCTTGTGTAGTGATTTATCATGGAGAAAGGCTTGGCTGAGGAACCACAGCACCAGGTCTTGTCCAGGATGAGCCTGTGGCCTACTAGGCATGCATGAGAGGAAGCTCAGGTTGGTCTTTGTGTTTCTACACTTTGTGTAGTGACTTATTCTGTGGCAAAGGATCAGCTGCTGTTAGTGGTGGTGATGCTTGGTCAGGGCAGTCCTTATCACTCTCTCACTGGGAGGAATGGGGTCTGGCCTGCTCTGTGCCCCACAGAAGACAACCTGCTGCTTTGTACCAGACTGACTGGGTGCAGGGCAGCCTCACTGCCTGGCTGAAATTAAACCTACACCCTCTGGCCACAAGACAGGACAAGCTTTCAATTTCCACTGCCCCCAACTCCTTCCTTCTGCCCCCACTACTGCTCTGCCCCCCGAGTCCCTGCCTGCTCAGCTGCAGTGCTTTTTGTTAAGCAGACAGTGAGTATACTCAAAAAAGTTATCATGCTAACAGGGTTGTTTTCTTATCCAGTCTGATTTGTGTTCTAAATTAAAATTCCCAGGTGAAAATTTGGACCTAGCTCTTCCTTATTCCTAAGTTTTATTTTAAGTAGGTGTTTTATCAAATAGGACAAGGTGAAAAAGGAAATTATTACATATTATCTCCGTTGCAACATGTTGTATCTCTACATCTTTCAGAGGCTTTGCTGTCTCTTTTCCTGCCTCCCCCAATGTGAAGTAACACGCGTGGTCACAATGTGAAATGTGCTGAAATGGTGAGGGACGAGGCTGTTCAGGGACTCATTAGTTGTGCAAAAGCATCAGAGTCAGAAACAGCACAATAAATCAGCTTATATTTTGAATATACTTCTTAAGATTTTCTTTCTCTTAATTTATAATGGATTTGCTCTATACAAGTAAAGCTGTATAGTCCTGTGTGAAAAGGTGCTCTGATGAAATGAGTGTTACCTAATGGAATCAATACAGAAATATCTGATACTAATTTTCCAGCTACTATGATGGAAAATTGTGGAAGGAGGAGGGATCCTCTTGCAGATGGGCAAACCCTATGACTCCCTCAGTTATCCCCCACTTAAAAGCTATCAATTTAGAGCTGTCCTGTGTATTGCCCTGTGAATTGAACAAGCCTTTTCAGTCTTTAATTAAGGGTGACAAACTCTTTGAACATCACAGCATTCATCTGTTCATGTGTGGAAAGCCTGGTGTAACAAAAGAATTTAATCAAACTACAAGCCTAATAAAGACTACATTGCCTGAACTAAATGATGTTATTGCTGCTGCAGCTCATAGTTTTACATTTAAAAAAGCGGGTCAGAGTGTTCATTCATCTTGATTAGCAATGCCAACCTAATTACTTCTGGAGGAAACAGTAATTAGCTGGAGTCTCACCTCATTAATCATGACATTCTTCTAGCAGACTATTTTTATCTGATAAATGGCTTGGATTGGAACAAGGTGTATATATGAATTCTAGTTAATTGTACACAGCTTGCTGCGTAACATTTCACATTTTTATGATTTAACTGCTTCCTTCCTGTGAACCTCGCAGCCATTTTTGCAGGCTCTTCATGCTGAATAAAAGGTGAATGGCCCACGTAAGATATGTCAGCTTTAATTACTGATAGAAGTAAATGAAGGTGTGTTCCAAGAGCAGGGAAATGGTGGAGCCCCTGCCTTGCATAGGAAACTACAGGGATTTTTTCTCAGGCAGAAACCAGTGTACAGCTACTATTGCACAAAGGCTGTGGCTGGTTACCCTTAGCAGAAGGGTGGGCCAAGGCCATCAGAGGTGATGCTTAGTTTTACAAGGCATTGTTGGTTTTTTTTGACTTAACTGTAAAAACTGTGAAAGAGGAATAGCCTGGAAGCCACAGTCCCAGATTTAGTTTTCTAACAAAACTAACAGGTTCTAATTTTCTAGGAGGAGGTTTATGGGTGCAGTTGTCTGGGAACATCAGATTTTGAGAGGTAATAAAATAAAGGGGTCTTTGAATACATGATTCTAAATCCTATTTCCAGTGTACCCCTATTACTAGTCAACTGTGAAGAAAGTTCTCCTGTATAAGGCAACATTTTATTTTATTTTTTTTAAACTATAAAATAAAGGGTTTAGATTTTGCATACCTATGATCTATCCTTTTTAACAAGCAGTATATTAACCTAAAATAACATCAGAATATAAAGTTGGAAACATAGAAAATATAAAAGTTATTATTTTTCTGTAACAAACATTGTTAAGTTTATATTTGGCATTAGTTGCATGCAATGTTCTAAATTTTCAAAGCATGCAGATTTTAAGATCAGTCTTTCATTTGCTTTGAATAAGTTGAAATTCTAGCAGTTGATCTATGTTCTAGAAGTAGTTTACTCTTCCATGGGCAAGTAAGTTTACACTTATTAATATAAATAGACACCACCATCTATTTCTGAATGTTTCCTGCAGAAATCTTTTGCTGCTTCACTGATTGAGATGTAACAGAACAGCTATTGGGATACTGCTGGAACTTAACAATTAGAGAACAGATATTGCTGACAACTTTAGAGAAACCATCAATTGGTTTTAATTTTAAAAATTAACAGAAAACTACTCAGCACTTTTACACTAATGTCTTTTTATTTAAAAAGTGTTATTTGAATCCTCGTTCCCTGTCTTTCAGCTATAAAAAGAAAATGGAAAACACAAGTGGAGAAAATCCAATGTCCCTAAAGTTAAACAAAAAATTAAACAAAACCTCCCTCAAAAGCTGTGTTTCCCCCCACCTCCCCCCCCAGATATTCATAAAGAATGTTAAATGCAAGTTTTTTCCTTCTGGAGAAAGAATTTTAAGTAAGACTAAATTTTCATTCTAAAAAGATGTGAAGTTACAGTCTGCTCCACACAGTCTTGATGAACAAAAATATTCTAAACTTCTCTGTTAGAAGAATGCATGCTTTTTTTTTTTTAATTTATTTTTTTCTTTAACGATGTAAAATATCTGCAGAAAAGAGCTGCGTTTGATGTACACCTGTATTACATGTAAGTGACTTTCTGATGGTCAAATTCTTAATTCAAAAGTCTGTCTCAATAACTGGTATTGTTTTTAATTGTTAACTGTGTTGTTAGGATCCCTTATGCTCTAGGCTGGTGTCTTTGATCACAGGTCCCAGTTACAGTATTATGCTAGAGGCAGTACTTGCCAAATGTAACAAATGTAGGAGTTTTGCTAATGAGTGTATGTTTATGAATTAATACAACCTTAGTAAACCCCTAAGGAAAATTGTAGACCTGTTTGTCTGCATATTGTGTAGATGTCCTAATGCTTCATAACACCACACATAGATCAATCATCATAGACGATTCCACATATCTAGAGAAAACGATTTTTTAACTTCTAATAGGTTAGAAGAAATTCATACTCAGTTTTTATATTTAAGTAGTACTTTTTCTTCTGACATCTTAAAGGAATTTATAAACAATAAAACCACTTTTGCTCTTCTGGTAATGGTTGACATTACCATGGCCAGCTTAGAGGAGGAACTGGAGCTTCAATTGGTTAAGGATGACTTTTGCAAAAGAAGGTTAATGTATATAGGACTCAGAATAACCAGCCTTGTTTGCAGCTATAGATCAAAAACTCTGCATTTCTTAAATTTAAGCTCTATGATTTCTCAAGTGACTCAAGTGCAGAGCTGAGAGTAGAATACTGAAGCCTTTATTATCAGCTCTCTTTTCCAACCTACTCAAGCTTTCCTCTGGCTATAACCCTCTCCACTTTCAGAAAAGATTATTTGAAGACTCTTCAATGAAAGGGCCTGATGTGGTATCCCAATGTAACACTACTTCTTGCCCTGAAATATACTGACAAAGAGAACTGAGCCACAATTTTGTTGTTTCATTGCTATGGAGAAGTGGGGAATGATGGCCACTTGTTTGGCTTTTCAGCCCTTGTGACTTAGGTGGTCTGAAACGTGGAGAAAAAAGGCCTTTTGTTGGTTTGAGCATAAAAAGCTGGCTTCCTGTGCATTGGTTGGGAATGTGGGGAAGGGGCTAAGCAGCTGCAAAACGAATGGTGCAAACCAGGATTCTGCTCTGGGGATTTTGGTGCATCCTGCTTCTGCCTGCCTGCTGCCGCAGAGCTTTAAGTAGCACTTTAATTAATCCCCGTATTTCTTAGTTCTTGTAATTTGTGTCCTGATTCCCTTTTTGGACACCTGCAGAATAAAACACTTCTACCAGCCTAATAATTTGCCAGTCACAGGATATGATTGCCATTTTTTGGATATATTATATGGGACTTTGTTGACAATTCATGTCTGTCCAGTCCCATAATTACCTCCATTATAGCACCTCATTTAAAACATGTAGTCCCAGGCTCAGGTATTGCAATCTCCTGTGAGGTCTGCTAGGGTCTCATCCTATGTTTGGCTTGAAAAGGCTTTTTAGAACATCTAGGGGAAAAACCTTTAGAAAAACTGAAATTCAGTTACTGTCTGTACCCTGTATACCTCTATCCTTCAGGTTGAATTGACTACATGGCCATGGCAAGATTCCTTCAGGTCTTGACTCTCCCCCATTTGCATAGCTGAACGGAGAGCCAACAGAAAATAGAGCAAACTTTTGAACAATTTGATTAATTTTTATAACTATTCTTCTTATGTTTGTTTTAGCAGGATAAGGGGGACAAAATATGGTACTGTGAGCAACAGGTTTGTAGGGAAAAAAATTGATCACAATGTAGAAAACAGGCTGACTCTGCATTAAATACGTGGCTGTCCTCCAGGTATAACCACACATTTGCATGATGATAATCAGAGTTACAGTATGAGACTCTTCTGGAAAAGGCAAGTTATGTGATATTTCTGCTTGCTGAAGACTAACTTGTCTCCTAATTTTATATTGGTTTGAAGTTATCTAACCCACATCAGAAATTATACATAGTAAACCAGATATTTAAAAAGTTTCTAACACATTTTAAAATAAAATCTAAGGCACAACCTTATGATTGAAAGATTAAATTCTGCCCTAGCCAGTAAAAATAGATTTTAAAAATGTGAAACTATTTTAAGCACAGTGCTGGCTGTACTAGATAATTTTAGTTAGGTCTGTGTCTCAGTCTTGTCAGAGATTAGCATAGTCCAGAAGGCTGCAGTCAGTATGCCAAAAAATTGTAACAGCAGGGATGATAAAAAAAGTATTAAAAAATTAATAGAAAGCCAATGTCTATAAATAAAATGAGACAGTAAACCTCTACCTGGAATCTAGAAGTAAGATAAAGATAAACCCTGGAAACTTGTCAGAGGTGAAAAATAGAAGAAACTCACAAGGACATCATCCAGTCCTGCTGAATGCAGTGGGATTCTGTCACTTTCATCTTTTTGGCTGGGATTTTTTTTTCATACAAAATAGGCCCCCAGCTGGCACATGCTGTTGCCGTTTGATGGTTTTCCATGAAATTATGACATGGTTTTTAACAAGGTAGAATGGACTCTGTTTGAGGCTTTGCAACTTCTGTAGTCCTTCATATCAATGTGAGGAAGCTGGATCATTGAAAATTTTACAGGAAAAAGAAAAAGTGAGATTCTTCTTGTTGCTGTAGTTGCTTTTGCTGGCAATGGAAAAAATACTAGGCTTGTTACTCTTATTTTTCTTCTCATTTTCTGTTTGCTTACTGTTACACATGGGACTAAAAAAAGCTGATTTGTGAAGAATTTGCACATAATCTCTGATGCCATGTTGTACACTAATGGTCTAAATTGAAAATATGCCCACACAAGGACATCACTGTTATTGTAGCAGCCTCCAGTGTACACACTCAGGAAACAAAAGTGGACATAGTCCCAAAGACTTTACAGTTGCAGTCCAAGAGGAAAAACATGGAAGTGTCCGAAGAGTTTGCGCTGGCAGAAAAACTCAGTCTCTGTGAGCTTAGATTGACTGTGGTCTCCGCTGTGTAAGAAATAACTGATTTTTCACATAATATCTTGCAAATACACAGCAGTTTGAAAAGATTATATATATATATATATTTTTCAATCCAGACTTGTAAAATCCTGAAGAGCTATTAAGTTACATTTCTAGTGTTGCACCACTCTATTAGAGACTGATGTAACTATTTCATGTCTGGCATCATTTGCAGAGGATGTGCTGTTATACCACAAATTGCCAGAGCAATTCTTGGTGTCTGTTTCTCTTTGGTCTAGTATATCTTGGCTCAGGCTTTTCCTCTGAAGTTATGTATATTGTCATTTTTCCCAGGAGAGGCAAAGAGGTAGTGCTTCTGATGCTCTTGATTTGTCTTGTATGTAAAACATTTCTATATGTTTGTCTCCTGACTTAGAGGCACCTCAGAACAACTTCCATACATTTGAATTTTGGCTTGATTTGGTTCTTCTATTCATTTGTAGATGGTATAATGTAATCATTCTTTGCCCCATGGGTTTGTTTGTACTGAGTCACTGAAGCTGAATAGCCCTTCCTTATGAATATTTTCTTTGCAGATATAATTTGCTCGCTTGATTTATTGGTGTGTTTATGCTAGTTATGTTTGATCTCCATTATAAAAAAGTACTCATTGTTTCCCTGAGTGGTAGATAACGCCTGGCATCCATTAACCAGCTTAATTTAAAGTGTAATTTTAGACTGATCTAGCAAATAGGTAGAAGAGGTAGTGTATGCTGAAATGCTCCAAGTAAACCCCATTTGTTTGGGATTTGGCATGCTCAAGAAGTGCACGAGATTAGTGTTCTGGTGGCTGTTTGACTGTGTGCCCACATTTGGACCATAAAAGTACTTGGGAAGGAAAGAAGGGGACAGAAGATCAGAAAGAAACTGGTCTTTAATCAGTACACTGGGTGACCCTACGGGGTTTTGCATTTGTTTAAACTGTTTTCCAAGACCGGCTCTGAGGCTGTGGTTTCACATGCAGCAGCTTTGCTTGCATCTGTCAGGGGGAGGTCTCGGTGCTTGCTGCTGCTCTGCCTTTCTCCTTCAGTCCATCCCAGCCAGTGTGTAGTCTTGCCCTCTCCTCCTGCTGTGTCTGAGCCTCATTAGAGCCTGCTGCACTGCAAAATACATTTTTATTTTCACTGAGCTAGTCTTCTGTCAGATTAATGGCATACCTCGTCTCCTGGGAGGGGTCTGAGAACCCACAGAAGTACTGGGATATGGGCAACAGCATCTGGGAGAAGAAAGGACAGGAGTACTTATGAGTGAGAGCTCATCCCTCCACACTGACAGAAGCAAGCTGCTAGGCCAGCTCATCACATCATCCCTATAAATTCATCCCAAGTCAGTGCTCAACCCCTGGTTGAGGCTGGTGGTACTTCATTGCCTCAAATTCTGAACGTGTAGAAGCTCCTCAGGGAAAGGAGGATGAGAAACAGACTGGTCAGATCAGTTATGGGGAGTTAAATTCACCTGAGAGAACTCGATGGAGTTCAAAAAACAAACTTGACCAGTGACCATGACTCTTAAGCACAGAAATGCAGCCTCACACAGCTGTGGCCTCTTTGCAGGACTGAAGCAGCAGGAAACAAGAGGAGCAAAAATGAGGCTCAGCATGTACAAGCTTGTGTATCTTTGTACACATCTGGTGTAACTAAATCTTTGTGTGCAAGACACATACGATATTGAAGTGTCAATTTGACTTTGAGTAACATTGAATAATCTTTTCTTATTCCCATTTAAAATCTGGCTTAATTGAAATGTACAGAGTGTTCCCACAATAAGTATTGTTTCTAAGCTGTGCATCTCTTTCAAATTCCCAGTATAAACAGTCTGGTAAATAGGTAATTAAAGCCATCTGCTTCTTGGTAGCCCAGTTACCTTTGCAGCATCATTTACATTTTTCTCCCCTTTAACTCAGGGAATTAAACTGCCGTAAATTCTTTCTTTAGTGGATGAGCCATTACAAAAAAAATGCTTGTGGCACATAATTTGTCAAGAAGGAAAGACATTTTCTATTAAATTTCTTCCAAATAAACTGTTCTTTATGACCACACAAAAACATGCCTTTGGATGACAGACATATTCATAAACTTTATTCCACCACGAGATACTTAAAGTAATTCAATAATCTTGTATGCCTCTTTCTCTATGAAAAGGTTGCTTTTTATCTTGTCATCAAGGGTAAGCACTGATGTCTATGAAGTTATTTTGAGCTAAGGGTCTGTCCCATTATTTTTAGACCCATTCCACAGAGGGGTCAACTGAAACTCAAATTTTAAAATCATTCTTGGAAGCGGGTAAAAACAGGTCTTCCTCTTGGCACCTCCTCTTAAGCAACAGAGAATGAATGCATTGCAACTATTTCACTCAATAGTATGAAGATAGGGAGAATATTTAAATACATTGAGGCAGCTGCAGATCATGTGTCCTAGAGGTTCTTGCTGTGGCTCTGAAAGAAAGGTGTGCTCATTACCATGTGTTAGGAGACCTGGAAGCACACCGTGAAGATGTGAATACACTGATGTTAATGGCAAGATATTTTGGGGGTTAATGTTGGTTATTGCTACCAAAATAGTCTTTTATTTCTCTGCTTAAACCATGTATGACTTATGTAGCACTGGTTAGTCAATGAAACAAACCCCATATCCTTATTGGAAGAATTTGTGGTGGGCAGGTTAAAGTAAATGGTGATAGAAACAGGGTACAGCATTTAGTTCTCTTTTCCAAAGGCCTTGTTGCTCTGGCTGCCCCCGTTGCCATTGTTCCATGGCTTCAATAATGGGAAAGAGAGAAGAATGTTTACTTTGAGTCTTCTGCGTTTTATTTTAAGATCTTGGGAACTTCTCTATGTTACTTCTGTGAGAGGAGAATCTTTTTGTTTGTTTGGTTGGTTTTTTTACTTTTTTTTGGGTTTTTTTTTGGTTTTTTTTTTGGTTTTTTTTTTGGTTTTTTTTTTGGTTTTTTTTTTGGTTTTTTTTTGGTTTTTTTTTTGGTTTTTTTTTTGGGTTTTTTTTTGGTTTTTTTTTGGTTTTTTTTTGTTTTTTTTTTTGGTTTTTTTTTTGGTTTTTTTTTTGGTTTTTTTTTTGGTTTTTTTTTTGGTTTTTTTTTTGGTTTTTTTTTTGGTTTTTTTTTTGGGTTTTTTTTTGGTTTTTTTTTGGTTTTTTGGTTTTGTGTTCTCCCCCTTTCAAAACAGCAAGTTCACTGCTAATTATTCACTCGCTAATTCTGGATTGATGTTGTAAATACTGGGATGTTGTCATATTTCATCTGACTGGTATGCTTCAGAACTGAAGTCTGCTTAAAAGGGAGTGGGGGCCACTTGTTATTGCAACCCATGCAGAAACCTGGTAATTAACCCTCATTGTCTCGATGGCACTCCCTGATTCCAGCCTTCAGCCTTCACAACTGAGCCCAACATACTTCCAGCTATAAAGGAAAACTGTTTGAGCTCTCTCCTCCCTTGCCTTGTTGTAGAGAACAAAGCAAGCAACCTTGTTGCAACATTTGCTATGAGGAGGCTTTGTTCTGAAACTGAGGATTAAAAAAAAAAAAATCACCTTAGAGCAGTGAGGTTTTGTTGACCTCGGGTTTTCTTTAAAGCTTAAGGTGAAATTTGTTGGTGAAGGGGGCTGGTTGTGTATAGGTAAAACAAACACTTTATTGGCCCTTTGGGAAGGCAACAGAGTGAAAATGATATCTAATGTATGTGGGATTTAGGAATATCTAAATCACAGAAAAGCTGAGATTGGAAGGGATCTCAAATATTTTTCTAGTCCAGCCGTTATGCTCAAAACAGAGCTAGCTAAAAGAGGTTGCATGAGACTATATCCTATAAGATTTTAAATATCTCCAGGATTGGAGACTCCACAGCTCCTTTGGAATCTGCTTTCAGTGCCTGGTCATCCTCACATTAGAAAAACAGTAACAACAACATAACTGCTTATGCTTAAATGGAATTTCTTGTGTTTCACCATGTCCATCGCTGCTTGTCTTTTTGTTGGCTACTATCAAGAAGAGTCTGGTTTGGTTTTCTTTAGAAGCCTCATCAGGTATTTATACACACTGATCAGATGGACCCCTAGTCCCTCAAGCTGCCTTTCTTCCAGGGTGAAATCTGAGCTCTCTGACTCTCCTCATGGAAGATGTGCTCCACTCCTTTAATCCTAGCTTTTTGTTTGACTTGATTCTGGAAATCCATACCTCTTTCATACTGGATAGCCCAGAACTGGACCCAGCACTCCAGAAATGGCCTCCCTGATGCTGAGGCGAAGCATTACCTCTCTCCACTTGATGCCAACACTCTGCTTAATGCAGCCCAGGATGCTGTTGGTCTTTTTGTAAAAAAGCACTGCTGGCTCCTGGTAAAAAAGATTTGCTTTCTATCTGGTTGGTCTTAACTCTGTACTGGTGCTTGGGTTTATTTATCCTCAGGTGCTGGAAACTTTGCATTTCCCTTTGAATTTTGTAAGATTCCTCTCTTCCCATTTCTCTTGCTTACCAAGGTCCCTCTGAATAGCAACACAAACATCTGGTCTGTCAGCCACTCTTACCAGTTCTGTGCCAGCTGCAAGCTTGCTGAGGGCAGTGTGTCCCATCATCCAGCTCATTCATAGAACACATAGGGTTGGAAAGCACCTTAAAGATCACCTAGATCCAACCTCCTGCCATGGGCAGGGACACCTCCCATGAGATCAGATTGCTCAAAGTCCCATCCAACCTGACCTTGGACACTTCCAGGGAGAGGCATCCACAACTTCCCTGGGCAACCTGTGCCAGGGTCTCACCACCCTCTCAGGAAAGAATTTCCTCTTAATATTGAATCCTAAACCCCCTCTTCAACTTTTAAACTGTTGCCTCTTGTCCTCTCTTGATATGCCCATGCAAAAAGTCCTCCTCAGCTTTCTTGTAGGCCCTCTTCAAGTATTGGAAAGCTGCTACATGGTCACCTCAGAGCGTCGTCTTCTCCAAGCTGAACAATCCTGACTTCACAGTGTATCTTCATAGTGGAGGTGCTCCAATGATCTGATAATTTTTATGGCTCTCTTCTAGACACATGCAAGGAGCATTGTACTTCTTATGTTGGAGACTCCAGAACTGGACACAGTACCCCAGGTGGGGTGTCACGAGCAGAGTAGAGGGGGGTGAATTGCCTTCCTCAACCAGGTGGCTACACTTCTTTTGATGCAGCCCAGGACGTGGTTGGCTTTCTGGGGTGCAAGC
Organism: Heliangelus exortis; assembly: GCF_036169615.1. Lineage (NCBI taxonomy): Eukaryota > Metazoa > Chordata > Aves > Apodiformes > Trochilidae > Heliangelus > Heliangelus exortis. The sequence continues at coordinate 154,051,028 of NC_092422.1, read as the reverse complement.
ACACATTCATGGCTCATTTTATGCTTCCATGAAGCTCATGAAGAGGTTAAACATTATTGGGTCCTGACAAATCTTGGGCACAGCACTAGTGAATGGTCTCGATCTGGAATCTGAATTGCTGATTGACTCCTTGAGTTCACCAGTTTGGCCAATTTTCAGTCACCTCACTGTTCATTTATGTAGCCTGTGCTTCATCAATTTGTCCAAAGATTTTATGGGGTTTGTGTGGCAGAGATAATAATGTGAGAAGTGCAACATGCATGGATTCAATGCTACTATCAGGCATCCATCTAAAATAGAATCATATCATAGAATAGTTTGGGTTGAAGGGACCTTAAAGGTCATGTAGTTCCAACTCCCTTGCATGGGCAGAAACACCTCCCACTAGACAGGGTTGCACAAGCAATCTCCCCTCTAATAATAAGGACTGGAATTTTCTGGTTTTCCTCTTGCCTGCTTGTTTTTAAGCCATGATTTTTCTACCAATGGGTAGACACCTGGGTCCAACACCTTGGCCCATGCCCTCTTTACGTTGCCTCTGTTTCTGTATCTAAGTTGGATATAATGATAGTTCCTAGTTATATAAACTCTTTGGAGATCTCTGTTTTAAGAAGTGCTATTTAAAGAGTTGGTACTATTAATAATATTGTGAGTATTTTAGATGCCAAATCATAACATACTCTGGTTTTAAATATTTCATGCTGTAGTTTGTTGCTGGTACACTTCAGATGAATTTAGGTCTTACTCAGTAACTACTTAAGGCAACTAAAATATGAGAGTGGGTGAACATCTCTAGGAAAATAACAGTACTGTTAATTATGGTTATTGTCTTTAGGTGGCAACAGGACGAGACAGGCTGAATATTTATACTTTTAATCTAGAGTTAGTAAAACATTCTCTTAAAGAAAAAAACTGGAAAAGTAAGGTTAATTCTTTCTATTAAGTGAGAAGGCCCATAACAACCTTTTTATGGGTTTATACAGTTGCATCATTGGGACCCTTTTAAGACACATGTGGAATATTATTGTATGACTGAGTCATTAATCCAACATTGTGCAATAATATCCTACATTTATCTTACATGATGAGGTGAAGTCAGAATTATATTTTCTTTACTATACAGGTAGTACAAAAGTAGCTTTTGGATTTGCATTTCAAGAGCTTGTTCATAATTTTTTAGTCTGTTGGTCTTTCTGCTCCTCTTACTCTTTTCTGTAAGAATACAATGTCTTGCAGGCACCAGGCATTTCATTTAAAGAAACCCGATCTTTCTCAAATCCAGTGGTTATGGTTTAGGTTAGAATACGTGGGGAAGAAAAAAACCCACCAAGCTTAAAAAAAAATGAGAATATTTTTGACATTTAACCATAACAGGGAGAGTGACTTGTAGAGGGTGGAGTTTTGCCCAGGAGAACTGGCGCATCGTGGGCTTTGGCTGCAAGCGCGGGGATCGATTGCAGGGTGGGAGAGAGAGGAAAGCGGGGGCAGAGCAGAGCTGGCTCAGAGGCTCTGAGGAGGAGCCTTCTCTGAGAAGGAATGCTGCCATGGACCATTAGCAGTCCTTGAAAGGCAGGAAGTGGAAAGGAACTTTTATTTTTTTTTTTTTTCCCCCCCCCCATGCAATTTTAGGCTCCATGTCTTAGGTGTGCAATCTGCATTAAGAGATGAGTTCTTCTTACTCGCAGTACAGGTGAAGTATTTGTAATGAATGGTGCTTTCCCCAGGAATGCCACCTCTTGCTGGAGAAGACAGGGCTCTGAGAATGAGGAGGGTAGTCTGGGTGGAGACCTGGTGCTAGAGATGTAGGTTTGAAAAGGCAGGAAATACTGTTCTTGATTAATAGGGAGGAATTTGTGTCTGTACACTCTTGTGAATACATTTTGATTTCTGCCAGGCCTGGTAGCATCTTCCTTTTATATTCAAAGATAAGATTCCATTGGAAATATAACGAGGGAATTGGTTATCTTAGAGGTATTGGAGACCTAATTAGTTCATAAAGCATTCTGAAGATTAAAGTACCTTAGTAAATCCTACCTCCATTGTTATCCTCACCAGGAATGCTGCTGAGATTGCTATTCAGTTTGACAGTCAGATCTTCAGCTGCTATAAATTAGCACAGCTACATGCTTCCCAGTAAAGCTACTTTTGATATGCATATGCAGAGGATCTGGCTTCCTTGATTCAGTGATGCTGCAGACTTATTTTGTAGCATTCCTGTTTAAAGGATTTCTCTTGCATGCATATAGCCAAGGAATTTGTTTCCTTACTCATACATACAGCAATATATGGGCCAAATTCTGTTTTATGTTACCTTGCTGTGAATCACAGTCATTGTATTGCTGTTGGTAAATTTCATCTGCTACCCAGCTGTGTAGGTGGAAAGAGAGCTTGGTGCTGTTTGCCCCTAGAATTTACAGTGTGGGTTTCAGCAAATATTTTTGCTTTGTAACCAATAAGCGTTTGTACACCAGCTCAGTACCCCCAACTGCAGTGCAGCTATGCCTGTTTACACCTATTTGCATCAAGTTTGTGTGAAGATGATCTTTTTAAAAAACCCCCACAATTTATTAGGGCTTTTTTTACCAGGAATGGGATAAATTAAGATCTTCTAAGTGGGGAGCTCTAGCTTCTTTGAGGGAATAGTATGATTAAACTCACTGGTATAAATTATATTGTCTTCTGTATGTAAGAGAAAGAGACATTTTTTCCAACAGTTCATATTCAACATAATTTTCCACTAAGGAGACTGCAGCAGCTTGCCAGAGTTGTCACACGCCTTGATGTCTTTGAACTTCTTCCTTGGAAGCTGCTGAAATCCTTCATGCAACTGCTCCACTTGGGCATAATCCAGGAAGAGCTTTCTCCAGCTGCTTTGGTTTATTATGTATTGGATCCCAGAATCTGAGATCACAAGTCAAGCAGAAAGGCTAAATGTAGATGTATATAGAACAGCCAATGCCCCCTGATTCTCTGCTTCTGAGCCCTCAGCTCTGTTCTCAATGCTAATATTCCCCAAGTTGCTTTTCCAGAGCCCTGGGATTTTGGATGTTGATAAAAGGCCAAAGAATGTCACTGCATTTACAGGACAAAGGGAAAGCAAGCAGTAAACCCCTCTCCTTTTCCTTTATATTCAGTGTATGGGAAGAGGGAGCCCATTCCACATATCCTCCTTCACAAGCTAGAAATGGGGTGCTAAAGCCAAGACTTGGGAAAACAGGAAAGAGGAAGGCTGAGGTCCAACACAGTGAGATACACAACTCTGATGCTACAAGATTTTCTCTACTATTGCTTTTGGCCATACATACCCATTTGTAAGTTTTTGGCTAGTTTTCTGTTCTTCAAACGCAGAGCATTCAAGCTTATCAACATTTCCTTATTGAAGAGAAGCTATTTATTTTGTTTTTATAAGAAAAAACAGATTATCTCAGTGGTGGGTAGATGTCTCCAGTCCCCTGCTAGCAATGCAGCAGGTGTTTGCTGCCAGGCTATAGCATCCTCCACCCATTGGTACTCAGACCTGCTCAGCTCTACCATCAGAGATGAAGGGTAGTTAATCTGGATATTTTGTTCTTCTCTCTATCCCTGCCTCTCCTTCTTCACTCTTCCCCTTCTTTGTCATGGTGTGTTGTGGGATCAGCCACACGAAAAAGAAATGGTTGAGAAGAATGGTGTTTGTCTTCATTTCATCAGAAATCTAAGTCTGAGGTAGGACAGGAAAATGTACTGGGAAGGCCAAGGCTGGGAGGGCAATGTCTGGTTGTGAGGGTCCCAGAAGGGAAACGGGAGGTAAAGGCTCTACAGGCACATGTGTTGGTGGCTTGCAAGCCAGCAGGAGCCTACCTGCAGTTTCAGAGGAGGCCCAACTGCACAGGTAAAGAACTGTTGACAAAACCCAATGACTTGCAGAGGTGGGAGAGAATGGAGACACTGATCACTGTCAGCTCCAGAAGTGTACAAAAAGTTGTATAAGACATAAGGAGGGCTTGGTGTCCTTTCTCTTCCCTGGTATCACAATGGAACCCAACCCTAATAGCTGGACACAAACATTCAGTGCCCAAGAGCTGCATGGACTTTTTGGCACTGCCCACACTCTGGTGTTTTTTTAGTGTGAGAGAGTGAAAACAATTTCAGTTTTTCTAAGTAAAACCATTTATCTTCCCCTCTTATCTTGCTGATAAAGAGTTGCAGCAGCATTTCCTACACCATAAAGACCAGCAGGAGTGGAAGATGTCAGGATTACAGAGCTCAAAGTCTCAAGCCTAGTCGAGCTAAGTGCTTAGGCAGATGCCTTGTTTTGCAGTAGAGAATAATTTAAATTAATTAAGGAGATTCTTAAGTGCTTTCTTGAAATGTGTCCTGCAGGATCAAATACACTTTCTTCCTGGAGCTCTGATTTATTTTTTTCCCCCCATTCTATCTTTTATGTTTTATGAACAACGTTTGAAAAACAGCTGCTGTGAAGACTTAAAGATCCTCTATAATTCACATATTCTAAACTCTGCAATCCTAGGATTCTAATGTTCTTTTACAAAACAGGGGGAGGAAAGGACATGCAAAAATGCTTAAGATGCTATTTAAAAAAAAAAACTTCAGAGGAAGAGTGAAAGTTTTATTCTTTCATAGCTCAGGAAAAATATGCCAGATTTATGCAGACAATCAAACATCATCTCCTTGGCATTTTTCCTGTTTTGTTTGAAGAGATCAGAATGTGATTACCTCTTTCAGTAACATCTGAACACTGTAGAACATGAAAAGCTATTGTCGTGTTTTTCTGTGTACCATGGGAAAGCTTAGGAGAGTCAGCCTTAAATAGTACATGTACATTTTATGTGAGATGTACTGTTTAGTTATAATAAAGTCAGTGCTTGTGCTCTTAAGTGAATGGTATTTTAAGTGTAACTGACAGAAGGGACAAGTTACGTGTAATTCTTGCAAAATCCTGTGTTTTGTGTTTTGTTTTTTTTTTGAGTTTTTGGAGACCTTCATACGTAGTGGTATTTTTACCTTTTTGTATATTAAGTGAAGTAGCTCTGTTTTGGGGCAAACACTCCCTTTGGGAATGGTGATATTTTCTGGCTGTGTGCAGGAGTTCTGTATGGGACACCTCTCCATCCTAGTCTGACCTGATAACTATTGCAGCTCTCCTGTGTGAGGGAGCCCACATATAGACTGCCTGGTTTCTTATATATCAGCTGCAGTGGCTCTGGAAGGACTGGACAGGACTGGCTCAGAAGGGAGGTGACCAAGGCCCTGACTGTAGGTAATAGAAGGAAGGTGACTGACTGCAGGTGGTGTAAGCCCTGTTTTCATGGGCATGCCCTCCAATAGCCAGGGAGGATATCTGCTATTAATGCTGGCAATCAAATATAGGCAGAAGAGCTTGAAGAACAGAAGGATTGAGCAAATCCTTTTTCAATCTTCCTGAAACAGAGAGCTGTAAGACTTTCTATAGTGGGTAGTCTTGACTCCACTGAAGTCATTGGGAGTTTTGTCATTGGTTTCCTTATAACCAATTTTTGTTCTTTCTGTGTACTTGTCTTACAGTATTTTATTTGAGACATACGTATCCACAGTTACGAGCATACATAGGTAACTCATCCATTGCTAAACACTTTAAATTATCTCACTTATTTTGTGTCACTAAAGTACTGCCCAGCACTGGAAATTTGAACGTCTGTGCTGAAGATGTTTATCCTTGTTTATCACACTTTGGATGGACTGCAGTTTTATCTCCTTGGTCATTATGATTAAAAGCAATAGTGGGCATATGAATGTAGCAAACAAAAAAAACCCAAACCCATTTCCTATCTGTCATCTGCTGGTTGTCCACTGTGCTTTTCACAGTCAGAGGGCAGCACAGATCTGGCATCTAGGGGCAATGGAGAAAGGCATCTTCCTCTGTCTGAAGCTGGTCCCCCAGTTCTGATTTTGACATTTCCATCCTTGATCTGATGAAAATATTTTGGGTTTGGTTTTTTTTTTTTTTTTTTTTGATAAATAATATCTTGCTACTAACTTATGATTTTCATTCTCAGTGTCAACATTGCTTTTTTGTTTTTGATTGCAGTTGTTGAATTCTTGTCTTGTAACTAATATCTCTTCAGCCCATATGGCAATGTGGATGTGCTAGCTACTTTTTTTTTCCTGTTTTACTTTACAAGATAAGGCCATCCCCCTCGTCTTTTTTGCAAACTAGGCTCAAAGCACGTTCTGTGCTCAAGTGTGATTTTTTTTTTTTTTTTTTTTTTTTTTTTTTTTTTTTTTTAATGTTTTACATCTATGAGAAATGACACAATGTAGAGGACAAGTACAGGTTCTGAACATGTGACAACCCACATATTTCCCAGCTTTGCTGCTGATGGACTATTGCATCTTAGACAGTTTTAGGGTGTCTATAATGATTTCACTTTTTGTAGAAAATGCTTCAGACTTACAAGATACCTGGAGTTCTATAAAAGCTAATATATGTACATACTTATACAAACATTTCTATGTACAGAGGCAAAGCCATGGAGTTTTACCTTCTGATATCCTTTTCATAAATTTAAAAGCACTGTGCATTTTTACTAAATGTCATTGTTAGATGATTGAAATGCTTTTCTTATGCTCTTCTAAATAGTTTTAAGCATAGATTATTTGAATTGGAGGTCTGTTTTTTATTTCTTCAACACATGATCATTTAACATTCACATTCATTCAACAGAAGTTCAATCAGAACTTTTTCTGTCTATTTAAACCCAACCAGTGAGGATGGTTAATGTGTATTTCAGTTGTTAGTTTTGTGTTTTGAATATTTTTTTTCTCTTTGTTGTTGTTGCTGTTGACATCAAGTTTTCCATTACAATAAAAAAAGACATTTTTAAGGTTGGCTTGCTAATATTTCTCTGCATAGAGACTCCTAGGATTAGACATCTTGGGCCTGTTTTTCTGTGTTTTCATTTGGAAACCTCATGATGCAGCTCTGAACATTTTCTTGCCAGTTCTGCAACAAGGGCTCCCAATTATGAGGATAAAAAGCTAACTGCATGCATCTCAGTTACTATTCCCTCTTTTAGTTGTTAAAGTTGGTTCATTTTTGCCTTCACCTTGGTCACTGCTTTTACCTGTGCTTATGCAATCCAGCCTTTTCTTCCATGTGTCTGGCAGAATAACCAGAAGGTAAAATGCTGCTGTGAATTAAGAGTTGTTTCCAGGGAGGTATTTGTAGTGTTCCCTTGTTGTTGTTCTTGCTGACAAGCCCATCTTTAGGGCTGGATATTCTCCTTGTGACCAGCTGTAAGAGAATGAGTATCTTTTATATATTTAGATTAACAAAGTTTTTGGTGTGTTAGTGATGCCATTATTACTTCTGTAACATATTTGTAATATAAAATTGTGCTAGGAAATCAAAAGGAGTGAAAGGCTGCTGCACAGAAGCAAAAGGTAAAGCCCCATGGTGAGGCTCTGGAAGCTCTGATTTTGTGCCATTTCAGCTTTCTTTTGGTGACAATAGAGAATAAAGCTCATACTTTCTGACTATTGGGAACCAAGGGAAAAATCCATTATCAAGGGATAGGACTTTAAAAATTATTTTAGATTAAAATACTTGTGGTAAGTACTCAGCTTTTCCTTCTTGGCCTGAGCTTAAAGATTTGATCCTGTACATAAAATTTACTTGTTTTATAGGTAAAAATCTTGTCTTATGCCTTTTTTAATAATGGATAATCTTCAGCTCCCTGGCTTGTAAAAGTGTTATGCAAAATATTTCCTGTTTTCTGACTAGCTCTATTTTTGAGCTTGGAGAAAGCTTTTGGCACATCTCATCTGAGGAATTCAAACAGCTTCCCAGCAAGCTTTTATGACCTGCTTAATACACAAGGAATTGGAAGCAAAAGTGGATGAAAACCAGGTTTTAGGGAACGTGACTTTACATAAGGTTGGTTTTTTTTTTTTTCTACCTGGTTTGCATGAATTTCAACAGATGATGTGCTTTCCAGAGTTTGTCACTGCAAGTCTTGTGTTGGCTGCTGTTGGTGATGGCACACATTTCATTTCTAGTGTCTCTAGACCATCTCTCAGAAAAAAAGGGGCATTCCACCCCCTCCCTGCCCAAGTTATTTTGAAAATAAGAAAATTAATCACTGAATGAGTTTGGGCTATGCAATGTGTTTATTTGTGCACCCTTAAAGAGTCCATTAGCTTGTCTTCTATTACTATAAATCTGTTTTTTCTGATATAGTAATTCTAACCCTACTGGAACCAAAAGTACAGAAAATCTAACAAGTAACAAAGATTTACAGGACCTCTGTGATTTCTAGAAGAGGAAGGTGTTGGCAATGTGCTCTGTTAAGCTTTTAAATGCATATGTAGGAAAGTAGCAAACTTCATGCTTGGCTGTGACCAGCAGTCCGCTCATTACAGGGTCCTGCTGTGGCAGGGCAAGAACCAGGTATTTTGGCAGCAATTCCAGAAACTCCCAAAGAGACAATTGTTACATAGCCTTTCCCATAACAGACTACATCTCTTGTGGATGATGGATGGCATAAACCACAGGACTTCACTTACTCATACTTATTTAAACATCTGTGCCTTGGCAACACTTGTGGCAATGCACTCTACAGAATAGTGAAGTATTTTCTTTTGCCTGCTGTACTGTCTGGGTGCTTTGCCACACCAACCCAAACATGCATTTCATCCTCATGTAAAACTTAGAGATGTGACTCACTGAGATGCCTTGAGCTGTGGTGAACCAGAGGGGAGTTGTTAGGCTACTCACGTTGTTCAGAAGGCCAGAGAAAATAAGCTATTCAAAGCTTTCTAGTATAAGTATGAATCCAGGGCTGAAATTAAGATTTGGAAACAATGAAGATTAGTTCAAGTTGAAAATGATAAAAGGCAAATGTAGCACAGCCCACAGCAAGGAATACAGAACAGATTTCTGCAGCTGCTCTTCAGCTGATTGCAGGTTATTCCTTTGGTGAAATTTTCCAACTTTATCACAGAGGTGACTTACTGAGCCTGACTGGACACTTAGAGTTGACACATGGATCCTGAAAATAGTTTAAAGAAAAAAAGAGCCTACACAGTAGTTTTATTGTAATGGCCCAGAAGAGAGGAGGGTGTAGGGGGGTGCACAAGGGAAAACTGACATGAAAGTGTAGGTTTTCTGTCCATTCTGCCACTGAGAGGCCCTGATGATAACTTGCATGTTAGTCAGTCAGAGGGTTTTAACAGTTCATAAGAGGTCTGGCATATTCCAGTTTACCCATGACTCTTGAGTTTGGACCCTTGAATCCTTCTGAAGGAACCTATTTGTAAGGATGACTGCTGCAAAGAGTCCCTGTCTGCTCCCGTGGAAGCCATCCCCGTGTGGCCCCTTGTGCCAAGGAGCTCTGTGCCTTGTGGTGGCTACAATGGGAATAGGTGGGGAATTCACCAAATCAGCTGAATCTATTGCTAAAACCTGACGTGACAGCCCTACACAGCTTAATCCCATGAGTTGTGTTGCTTCTTATGGTAGGTTAGCACCATTCTATCATATTTTAATCTTTATTATTACATCCATTTATGATTTTGATAGTGTAATATTAGGACCCACATCAGCTTGTGGTTTCCCTTGGAAAGGCTGGTATAGGCAAAGATTTGTGTCACAAGCTTTCTTTAAACAAGTGGTCCCATCAGCTCTGGCAGGCTAGTGGTAGGAGTCCTCCGATGGGAACAGGGAATGTCCCAAAGACTTGGGCATCAGGCTAAAAGCAGATGTTAAAAGTTAGTGTTTCAGTGAAAGAAATGATGGATTATAAAGAATCAATGAAGGGAGAAGAGATTTTTCCAAAACTTCTCAGGATGGGTAAGGGCTAAAACCTTGGCATGATTTCTCAAGTTGCTGATGGAAATGTTGCAAAGAAAGTGGTTTGCTATTCTTGGGAATAATTTTCAGCAGTGTGTGAGTAGCTTTAAACAAATCCTGGAGGTTAGAGAAGATAGACTCTGTTTAAGAGTAATATAACTGAGTGAGACATTTGAAATTACAATCCACATGAGAAATTATAATCTATGTGCCTGCCCCCTAAAGGACCTCTGGGACTCAAAAAACTGTTTTCTGAATGTTGCATAGAAAAAATAATAAATTATCTGTGTTGGTGTAAAAAGATTTTGCTACAAGATTTTTTAAAAAATTGAGCATGGGGTTTTCTAATTTGCTTCTTGAATCTGAGATATTGCTATTTATAGTGGATTTATTGTTTTCCCATTGTCACTTTGTAATAGTGGAGTGAGAGAGAGAAGTCCTCTGTGGTGGGTTTTTTTGTTTTTATTTATTTATATTTTTTTCCAGTATTGCCTCCCAAAAATTGTTAGTGTTGCATGATAAAAGAAATAGGGTTTTAGGATGAACGTTGCAAGCACAGGCAACATTTCAAAGCCCTTCAAGATAAATATCTGTAAAAGCTCTTATTTTTGTCCAGACTGCTCCTAAGAAGTTTCTCTATTGGAATATGTCTTATGCTTTAATTTTTGAAAGTGTATTTTGATTGTTAAAATGCTGATACTTTTCTAAGGTCCTTGTAGCCTGCTGTAGAAATGCTAGGCTGGAGCTTAAAACCTGGGACTGGCAGGTGCCTGATTTCTGGCCATTTGGAAAGCCTAGTCTCTGCCTTTATTTTTTCATGAAACTCCCTGTCTATGGTTGGGATTTATTTGACCTAATTTCATCTCTCCAGCATTCGGTCTAAGCCAGTTATCTGGATTTCCTCTGTAGTTGAAGGAAAGAGATGAGCACCTCCAGACAGTGTTTTATCTCAGAAAGGTAAGGTAAATCAGCTTTTGGTGATAAATATCCCTTCCCATTGACAACAGAGGAATTGTAGAGAGATAGTTCAGACTAGATGCCCATCTTCAGATGGCTAAAGTTGGGAAGGATGTGCTGCACTTACCCCAAGTGTTTTTGAATCAGACTTTCTAGCTATGGACTGACAACAAGGGAAGCATTTCTTCTAACCAGATGCACCTTGGCACCCCATTGACCTTGAGTAAAGCTTCAGGTAGTTTTGCAAAGTCTGGCTGGGCTTGTGAAGAAGTCTGGGAGTCTAGAGGTGACCAAAAGTTTGCATGAAGGAAGGGAAGATCATCCCATGACTGCAAGTTTAGGAAAATGCATCTTCAGCTCCACCATGCAGCTCCAGACTGACCTGGAACTCATCTTTCTGACCACTACATCATTGCACAGGCAGACAGTAATATTTTTCATCTCTGGAATGAGTGTTAAAGAGTTAAGAGTCTGAGGCACTGCACAAGCCCACAAAACTGGGAACAGTATAAATAGATGGAAGAGCAGAAGTAGGAATGCTGTGAGTAGGCAGGAGCTGTGTGTCACTAGCCCAGACTTTCAGTTGCTTTTTAATAGCAAGGATCATATCCTTATGGAAATGAGAACCTCATTTATAGCATACCCCTATAACAGCTAGAGATGGCTTACAGGGGAATTAAGAAAAGATGACTACGAGGTTGCCCTTGATGGGAGGCAGCTACTGTTGACAGCAGGTTGCATGTAGCACTTTCAAGCAGATCTCCAGAAGTGCCTGAGCATGTACCCCCCTGTCTATCACCTCTCAATGCCTCTGCTGATCCAGAGCTGAGTGATCACTGTACATGATGAGCATGTTAGCCTAAGAATTGCTTTGCAAGTGATTATTTTTCTCAGTGGAAAGCTAAACACAGACTTTTCTTGCTCTGACTGTAAGATCAGAATGCAAAGAAAAGTAAGCGTGTGAATATGTAAAGACTACTACCATTCACTCTTATTGTTGGAAGATTATGAGCTCTATATCCCACGATATGTAGTAGAAAGAAAATTTTCACACATTATCTTTTGGTGTATTCCTTTTATCATCAGGACCTCTGTAAGCCAACAAAGCAACTGGAAACAGACACAGTTTCTTTATAACTTCTATGTATTATTCTGTAGTTACAGGAAATAGAGGAGAAAAAAAATAACAGCAGGAGTGTATTAAAGAATGCTGCTTCATTTTTATTAATATTAAAGCACGAGTAACTGCCCTGCAGAATACAAAGAAACCCAGAAATCTATCATCTTGCACTATCCAAAAATCTTTTACTTCTCTGTACGTAATTTAAGCAGATCCTGAAAGAAGAAAATAAAGATGTGTTTTTTTGGAGTAGCACTTACAAAAGGTTCAAGGTTAAATTTTGGAATACTTAAAAATTAAAGAGTATGAAAAGGCTGGAAATTGTGAATTTCCAAAAGCAGTATCATGTAAAAGAAATGTCCATCTTCACACTACATAATTGTGGATTATAAAGCTACCAAAAGTGTCCATTAGAAAATAAATTCACTATTAAATGTAACATGAGAGCAATAAATATCCAACATCACTGGAAAATACAGTATATAAAAATACTCTCCTATAATCCATATTTCTAGAGTACATTAAGAATAGCATACCAGCAAAGATTACAAATATTTATTTGGAATTAAAATACATAAGTAACGCTAAGTGATGTTGATGTCTCCACGATGGAATAATTTTTTTTCCTTTGCACATTCTCTGTACTTGAGCAGTGAGGCTCTAAAGGAAAGGACAGGAAACCAGCAGCAACTGATAAAAATACCACTAGATGTCAGTACTGACCCGGCAAAACAGGTGCTGCTGCCAAGCCTCTCGACAACATGCTATTAATTTATAATAAAAGGTATCTGACAGCTTTATTCTGATGAATTATGGGAATCCAAAGCATAATTCCAGGTCTTTGGTTTATAAATTGTCATTGATTTTAACGTTCTATGTAAAGTTGTGGCACGCAACAAATTTTCCTGCCAAAAGCTGTTAAATAAATAGTCATCCTTTGCTCCGAATAGTACAATGAACTTTGTTAGTGATGAGCAGAACGAATTGATGGTTATCCATAAACCATTTATGACAGAATGCACAGCAGCAATTCAAACAATTACTGAATCAATTTATTATAGGTTTGTTTGTTGCCTTTTATTTTATTTAAATTTTTTTTTATATGTTCAACTGAACCTAGAGGAACAGGCACAGGTAATAGAGGTCAATTCCACGTCGTTCTTTGCCTGACACTTTGTCTTGAGTGTCTTTGGCTGCTGAAGGATTCCTGAGTGGCACATCTGCTTCCTCCCTGGAATTGCCTTATTTCCCTGGGCAGGATACCTGGCACTATAAAAGTGCATTTTGCACCTTCTGGAGACAGACAGTTATTGTAAAGATAAGCTTGTTTTCTTTTCTAAACATTAACTACAAACTTCAGTATTTTCTTGAAAAGCTTACAAAATTAATATTAATGAATATTAATACTGTATCATAAATTGCAATTAATTTTAAACTTAGATGTCTATATTCTAGATAGCATTATCAGTAGAGCCAAAGCTGTGAAAAACATACTTTTTCTTATGTAATGTCCATCATTAAACCCAACAAGAACACAAACTTTGGGGAAAGAAAAACCAAACAAATTGCCAGCAAAGAAATTTCCAAACCTTTGCCCTTTCTCTAGGTCTGAAGTGAGACCAAATCCCTGTTAGAGATTCAGAGAGCCAGCAAAGTGTGCAAGGAGTTTGGACACGGATTTTCTTTTAAAAATGAAAATCAGGTTGCTTACGTGATGCTGCTAACAAAAAATAGAAACTGGAGGTGCTAGAAATCTTGCTTGTAAGCCTGGTAAAGTTTGCAGCACCATTTTGTAGAGACAGGGACAGATCCCCAGATTATATAAATTGATACAGCTCAGACTTTGGGGGGAAAAAAAAAAGGTTTTCAGCAGCTGAACACAGGAAGCTAAGTTTGTTTTATCAGTTCATTGAAGCTGCCTGTACACACACTTCTATGCTCGATTGAAAGAATTGTAACCTTAAACTTTGAGATTTCCATGTCCCTGTGTTCTAAAGTCATGGCAAGGTTTCTGTTCATACGTGGAAAAGCAGCCAAAGGTTTGCCTGATATTTTTGCTTTTTGCAAAAGCATAACAGAAAAAGGAATTTTCCGGGTTATAATTATACGCAGAGCTGCCTCTTACAGATACACAACATCAGCCTTAAATTTGAATGTATTATGTCCAAGAGGCTGCCACAATGTTACGAACGTGTACCTAATTTTTTAAGGAAAGTGTAATGAAAAGGTGGGAACAGAAATATAGAAACAATGAGAGTTTTTATAAAGCTGTCGCCTACCGACAGCTTCTCTGGAAGCATTGTAGTCTGACATATAAACACTGTGTTTACCAACATTTCAAAATGCAGCCTATAATCCATGTACACTTGTTATTTTAATAATGCTTTTTATTGCAAGTTACAGACAGACAAATGTTTGAATACAGGCTACACAATGTGGCCATTAGGTATGGACAGATGCCGACACACTTCAAAAGCTTTTAGTTTTATAGATTCAAAATACATTTGGATTTCAGTTCTGTCAAACCAGCGAGGGAGAAAGATTTGTCAGTGTACACTTATGCCAATTTTTAGTGTAGGGGAGGTTTTGGAAAAAAACGTTATTAAAACTGAAGTTTTTTTGAATCCACTGTTACCAAATCCTGCTTACCTTTTCCTCCTGTGAATCCTAGTTCTAGCCCATGGAAGGTACCTCTGGGCACTGGAAGGTGCTGCAATGCCCTGGAAAGGGAGATGCTTTGCTCTTTTGGTGAAGTTTCCACTAACACCAAATGCTTTGCCAGTAATTTCTCTGCAACCGGGATTGCAACAGAGCGTACATTTGCACACACCCTTTTCCTAAAATCCCCGCAAGAAAATTCAGCTGGTTTTCCCAGTTTAACATCTGAAAACTAAATAAACAGAACCTTCAAATCCTTAGACATCTAACCAGCGTTAGCAAAATAAACAAAGCCCATGAAGCAGACAGGTTGAGTGAGACACGATTTCTAGAATCTGAGTCTCTGAGGAGTACTTGGAAGTATTAGATCCCACTTCACTGTGCAGCTTTTAAAGGAAACTGCTAGGGCAAGATCAGCTGGTGGTGTAAATCATCCCTGTTTCTTACAAGCTAGTGGAGCTCGGATGATTTACTTCAACCAGAGCTCTGGTTCCCCTGAAGATAGTCAGAATTGTCTGTAAGACTTTCAAATTCAGGGGGAAAAAAAAAAACGTGGGGGGAGATGAATATCTTTCTATACGTGTTTACTCATTGCATGTAGAAAAAAGGAAGAAGAAGGAAAAAAAAAAGAAAGAAAAAAAAAAAAAAGAGAAAAAAAAAAAAAAATAAAATAAAAGACTGCCTAACACCTACTCTCCCCCCCCAACCAAAACCTGAAAAAATGTTTCACACAATTTTTATGGGACCTCCGAGGACCTTGAATTTTTAAGTAATCTTTTTTGATGACTTTAGACAGATCATTAAGCTGAGGATAAAAGTCCCTCTGTTCAATATCGGGATACATTAAGCATTAAGCTTAAAATTTACAGCTTTCATTTTGACAAGGAAAATGGCACGTTTGGTCTCAAGTGCTACCTTGAACTGTTTTTCAACAGTAAGACAGGTTGTCAGTCCAAGGGGAGGAGGTCTGTACACCAGTGGCAGCTGCTGCTGCTCTTTCTGGGTGTGCACGCAGGGACAGAAAGATGCAGCATTGCTGCCCATCAAGAGCTGCAACTCGAGACTGCTTTGGATTTTTAAAGGAAAAAAAACCCCAAAACCTCACCCAGGGTAGCACTAAAAGAAAATGGGGTGTCATTTCTGACTGCAGAATCATCCGAATACTTGAAAGAATCAAAGACAGAGGACTGAAGAAAATCATAAATATTTCTGGGAAAGCTATGGAGATTGGAATAATGAGGAGCTCTGACTTCCAGCTTCTTTGATGCTGTTACTGCAAAACTATTTTCTCTTCCCAACATCCATGTAGATACTTTTTCCAAGAAGAAACCACTTTCAGTTTTGTATGCTGTCTGAAAAAGAGACAAGCAGACATATTTATTGGAGGTGTCTTCAGCTTGGTAATCGGGAAGATTCAGCAAGATCTGGTTAGGAACCTGAGAGGGGTGCTTCCACTCCATTAGTTCAAGGCACATCCATGTACATCTGGTTTTAACAATATTTCATGTGGAAAGAAAAGCAGCCTAGGCTTTTGAGTAGTGGAGGTTTTTCTTCTTTCAGGGTTTACCAGGGGTAGCAGTTACTTTTGCTGTGGCTAGGACCTTGAATAATCTCACTAGTTTCCTAGAAGGGCAAAGGGATAGTGACCATTTCATATCGTGGTAATCTTGTGCAGGACTTGTTTTTGGAAAGCTGTGGGACTATTTCAGTTCATTTCAGGAGTGTGCTCACCTTGCTTTCAGATGGCAAACCAGGTTTGCTGGACAAAGCACTTTCTACTCTATCGAGGCAATCTTGGAAGCAGGTTTCCAAAAAATTTTGTTAACTGATGGTTGTAGGTGAAAAGAAGAGACTGCTCCATGAAGAGATTAGTCTTTAGTTGCTTGGCTGAAGTCAGTGGGTTTAAGGGAACAGGAGTTAATCTAGTGATTGACCTTCATCCAAATGAAAGTAGAACAGGAAAGTAAAATAACTGTAGAAAAATGCCTCTGGGGTTTTCCCATGTGAGCAGAGCTAGCAATAACTGCCAGCATATATGTCCTGGTAATGGTCACAAATCTTAGGGCAAAAAAGCTTTGATAACCGCAGTCAGAGTATCTCAGAAAGATCTGAAGTACCTACAAAATCTGCATCCTATCTAGCTGCAGGAGGCAACACATGATCAGGCCATGTAAAAGCAAGAAGCACATGACTGGTTTGCTGGCATTAGGCTGGTTTGATTGTCCCTGTTTTTATTAACTTCAAGCATCTCGTGATATATCTGATACTTGAGAAAAAGGATAGAAAAGAAAAGGAGTTGTTTGTTTATTTGTTTTTAATTGTTTTTTTTTTCTTGGAGGCAGTGAAATATTAACTCAGTGCAAGTACACTAGGCTGTTGTCTGTGATTCTTCACACAGTCAAGAGAGAGCTGACCTACCACCACAAATACCACTCACATGTTTTCCAGAGACATTAAATAGGAAAATATCATCTCTCAAGTCATAAGAGAGCTGAGAAACTGAGCCATAACAGGGTCAATTAAACAGGCTTAATTATGATGGAACTTGTGAGCACTTGACACCCTTTGGGTTCAGGCTTGCAGCCTGATTCAGGATTGCAGATTGGGTCAGACTTATAAATACTTTCATGTGAAAACTGTGATTTGATGATCAATGAGTCAAAGCAAAGAACATACTTGCTGTGTTTCCTTTACTTCTAAAACATGACAGAAAATAATGTTTAAAAGTCAGATGGGCTGGGTGAACTCCTTCCTGGGACGGATGAAATAGTCTCAAAGCTGTCACTGGCTCGTCTTTGACAACTCGATTAGACACCAAAGTCCTGGGAAAGATGAATGCTTTGGCAACTTTTGCATGGGAGGAGAAAAAGAGCTAGGATAGTTTAGTTCTACTGTCTTTAATTCTCAGAAAAATCCTGGAAAAGTAACCAGTGAAATACTGTGTTAAGCTCAGAGAAATTAACAATTTAAACAGCAACCAAGTGGATTTGTCAAGAAGAAATCATGTCAAACATATCTAATTTCCTTTTCTGGGAGGGTATCAGATCCTGCGGATAAAGGAAAAGCAGCAGATGTCATATTTTCACTTTCATTAGGTTTTTGACACTGTCTCATGACATTTTGATAAGTAAGGTAGGAAAGCCTAATACTGATGAAAGTGCTGTAGATTGAGCATAAAATCAATTAGAAAACAGAATGTGATTTACCAGAGGTTTTCTGTAAAACTAAAAGTGTGTATTGAAAGTGTTCTGCAAGAGCCTGCCCTGGGTTCAGGACTATCCAATATTTCAGTTACAACCTGGGTGATAAAACAGGATGTTTGCTAAATTCCCAGATGACACCCTGCTAGGAGAGACTAGACTGAGGGTATGTTGGAGAACTGCATTAGAATAAAAAATAAATCTCATCGAAGTGGATTCATAGTTTGAAAAGAATTAAATGCAATTTGATAGGAAGGACTACAAGTGTCACACTCAGGCTCACACACCCAGCTGCAGAAATACAGGATGAGAAAAAAATCTTTTGATATTGGTTCTGTAGGAAAGGATCTGAGATACACGGTAAAGCATAAGTCAGCACTGTCATGCTGGTGTGAAAAAGGCACACATAATACAGGGCTGTATAAACAGGAGTATAGTGTGTATATATATATATATATATATATATATGAATATATGTATGTAGTATATATATATCTCTATATAAACATGACCCACAAAGTTTTTGTGCTTTATTTAGTATCAGAAAGACATCAGCTTTAAGGCTGTATCTGCTTTTGGGTAGTGCAGTTCAAGAAAGATGTATACTGACTGGAGAAAATCCAGAGAACAGTGATAGTGATCAGAAGTCCAGGAAATGTGACCTACAAAGCATAAATGAATTTTATTCTAAGATAAAGCAGAAAAGACTGGCGTGGCCATGATGACTTTATGCAACTACATAAAAGAGGGGTATGCCATTGTTTGGGAATGCTATTGTTTGGACTCTTACAGAGGAGTTAGACCAACCTGAGGAACAATACAGGAGGAGGAGATCATCCTACCTTGGGACAGGAAAGGAAGCAAGGTGACTCTTCAAGGTTCCTTCCAGCTGTGTTCATCCATGAGTCTTTGAAAGTGAGCATGGCATATTCAGTCAGGAAGTTCAGAATAAAAAAAAATTGAAATTAAAACTATGGAGAAAGAAGAATATTTTCTGAGCAAACTTGTGATGACAGAAGGTGCTGGGAAAATGTCAGGAAAGGAAAGGGCAGTTTAATGTGTGCCATCATGGCTCTAACTTAGTTGGAGTTTTTCAAGGTCAGCCAATATTTTACCCTGTGTCAATTATTTCTGTAACTTGGGAGTCAAAGAGATTTTACAGCTTTTTTTTTTTTTTTTTTTTTTTTTTTTTTAAGAATTACACAGGTCTCATGCCATGTTACCACTGCTGAATTCCTTTTCTGTTAATGCTATTTGAAATGTAAGTAACCTTTTCCCTCCTGGGTGCATCCATTCTTCTTCAGACACATACTCCTCTTTTTGCTAGGTAGAAGATACTTATCTGAGTTCAAAATATTGGATGTATGTATTGTCATACATCCATACATTGTCATATGTAGGATGAAACATGACTCATTTTGCTCTTCCTAATGTTCTCCCATGAATAATTGTTTTTGACATTCTTTTTTAGATAGATCAAAAAGCTATGTTTTACCAGTCTTTATTCAGTAAATCTTCATAAATCACAGTGGAGCTAGCTTCTTATCATTGTCTCACCCCAAAAAGCAAGATGAGTATGGAACACCTGACATAGCCATAGTCAGAAACCCTCTCTGGCTGTTTGCTGGAACTGTGACAGCATTTTGTTTTAGCAGATTCAAAAAGGGATTAGACAAGCCCACGGACACCAGGTCTGTAAGCACATACAGAAGGAAATGATCCGGGAAAATCCCTCTAACAAGGAGTTAGGGGTGCTGAGGAAGTGTAAGGTGTGCCCTGGCTGGCACGCTACTCCTAAAGAACATCTACTCTTGCTGCTGGCACAGGTTGAATCCTGGGCTGCATGGACCACAGGGAGTCCCAGCAAGGAATTTCTCCAGCAGACAAGCTGCAGAACAGATAGGGCAGTCACTGAACGTGGCTGAGCTGATCTGAATCTATGTCTCTAAATTAACTACAAAAAATGAAGCAAGAAGTTGGGTTTTCTAGAGCCCAGCAGCAGAGCTGCATGGCTATCAAGTAACAGTACATAAAAATTCAATAGCCATGGGACTATTAAATAAAAATATATATGCACATGTGCAAGCATTCAATTTTATTAGGTCCTAAAACCCCAAGAATCTGTTTCTCCCAGTTGTCCTGAGTGGCTTAATCTGGTCAGTATGCTTTGAGGACAGCTACAAACAAGGGACCTTCATCTGAAATAGGTGTGCTCCCTGGAAAAAGTTGTGCTCCATGGTGTTAAGTGGAGGCTTCCCAGAGATTGGATTTCAGTCATGCCTCGTTGTTGGGCATTTTAGTTTTTAGAAAACCTTCAAATTAACTCATTTGAGGGTGACCCAATTGAACCTCTAGGTGATGTAAGTGAAGCAATAGGTGTCACCATATGTAACACTGATAAATAAGGGCAGCGGTGACATTTAAGTACACATACACAAGGGAATAACAATAAGCTTTAATTTTTAGAAAAAAATCTTTAGATCTGACAGGTCTGTAGCTAAAAGTGCAATTTGGAAGTTTCTACATGTTTTAGTTGTGGATATTTAAATATTGTAGAGTGGGAAATAATGTTGAGCAGTGTTGCTATAATTGGGTTTGCAAAAGTGCTCACAGGTCTGACCTGCACTTTGATTATGAGCAAGGATGGAAAAAGGAGGACCCCTAATCTAAAGGGAGCAATAATTTGTAAAAATGTCTAAGTTGTATTTTCAAAACTGATTCAGGCACTTAGGAACCTACACTCCATTGAAATTTAACTTTTGATAGCAGGATGAGGATAGGTTATCATCTCTGAATGTATTTCAAGTGATAGGAATAAGCTCCTACAGTCCCTTTAAAGGTGAGCATTCAGTTGTCTGGAAGTTTTTATTTGCCATCCAATTCCAGACTGAGACTCACAGGAGAATAAAATCAGAGAGCGTGCTAGACAACAGAATGTACCTGAGGGCTCTAAATCACTGAAATCAGTGGTATAAAACAAAATGTATGAGTACTCATTACTGTCCATCTACCTGTGCTTTACTGTTTGACAGTTTCATTTCAGCCACTCTAAGACAAGTGGTCCTCACAATAAAAGGCAAGGGGAGAGGCTTGAAGAGATTTCTAGATCCCCAAGGGTATTTTGTAGGGAAAGGTGAGCCTGGAGACAAAGCCAAGCAAAAACTAGCAGAACTAGTAAAAACTGGTAAACTAACAGACTATGATGTAGGCAAGATACAAAAATGCTGAGAGCTGATAGATCAGGTCTTTCCAAATGTGGGTCTCCATTACAATACCTTTTCCACACTGTAAAGGGTGGGAAAATAGAGAAGGAGAAAAGGCTGTAAGAATGGACATAGAGACTGTATCAGCAAGGCAGAGCCAGATTTTTCCACAGATGCGAACAGGAAGGCAGTGGGAAGATGAGATTTTACCTAGAGCTGATGGTATTAACATGGAAATGAAAAAGTAGGAGGTGAGAACTTGGAAAAAGGAGGAGTGTTTGTGGGAAAGGCAAGAGGAGAGGACCTTAGGACTGAAAAATTAGTATTGGAAACATGTAAATTAAAATGTTTGATGCATACCTCAGTGAAACAGTCAATCCTTGTCTACCTTCACTGGGATTGAAATGTCATTATATGTGTTTGCAAGTGCTCCTCCTGTATTCTATCAGTTTTCTCTTCAGTTGATGAACTGAACTTCTATGAGTTTTCTAAAATTTGACCAACACCAGATTACCAAAGCCAGAAAATAAATATCTGTCTCCCTTACAAGCATGCCAGCTTGTCAGACTGTTATTACAGCAACCAGCATGAAACCCTGCTGCTTTTTAAGACGTGTTTGCAGTACAGATCTGCAGCAGCTCTGGACATGACAGCAGAAGCAACAGCATGTACACGTGTAACTTGCATTTGGGTGAAGCTACCAGCTTGAGCAAAGCATTTGTCTGCTTTTCTCTGTGGCTTTATTTTATACAATAAGTACAATATAGTTGTGCTTTGGACAGAAAACTGGAGTGAGTTGGAGAAGTTTTAGTGGACTGAACATTAGCGCTAAACAGCATAGAAAAATTCAAAGCAAGATGGATTTTAATAAAGAAAGAGGAAGGAAATTAAGAATTTACTAAGGTTATGGAATAAGAGAAAAAGTAGCTAGAGTAAATTCTATTGTTTTTCAGTTGGTAAATCCACAGTGTGGGAAACTGAAGTTTTTAGAACCTATGTCCTTAATTAGTGGGAAATCATCATTACACAGCCTGAGCTGTTCAGATCTGTATTAAATGATGCAGGTCTCCATCTGAGTGATTGGCTTAAATCCAGGTGATTATGTGAGAAACACACAACCTTGCATACTGTAACTAAATAAGCATTACAATGTAATTCTGAGGGAATAGAAAAAATATATTTATTTCATGTGTGTATGAACTGTGGAAATCAAGTTATATTGCCTATGGTCACACAGTGATTCAGGCAAGAGTCTTGAATGGAAATGAATAACAGTGACTGCTCTACAGTCCTCTTCCAGTCACTAGGCAGCTGTGCCTCTCACAAGTGCTATGTAGTTCTTCAAACAAATCTCAATTTTGAATATTATAATGAGAATTTCAAAGAACTTTGCATGAGTTAAGCATTCAGAACCCAAAGAAATTAGAAGGCTGTGGCAGCTTTGAAATTCCAGCTCTCACTGCCAAAGATAAAAGTTGTGTCATTCTTTTAAAAGGCTAAAGAGGTGTTTGAGAATCTGAATATTACACCAGGCTGTTAAGACTATTAGAACCACTTGTTTGTATTTCTGCCCTCTAAAAAGGGGATTAGGGTCATTAAGTATCTTTTGGGGCGGTATCTTTCATTAGGTCAGCACTTTTTATATTGCATTAGTACTTTCACTTCTTCCTGATACTGAATCTTTAATATTACCCATCTCATCACTCGAGTGACATGGGAAATATATCTTCAGATGCAAATGATGGTAGGAAAGATAATAGTTTGTACTGCAAGGGACATATTTAATGATTCAGAGAGTCTCTCCCAGACCAGGTTAGTTGCTTATTGATGGGTGCAATGCAACTTAGCATCTCTGAGTTCATAATATCTACAATGCCTCCTCTTGGTGTATTCAGAAGCTGGAGATGCCAGCTTTTCTGTAGATTAAAGGTGGCTCTGCTTATGTATGTATGTGCATGTATATTTCTATTTGCTTCCATGAAAAAAACCAGTGTGATATTACTAGTTCTAGTTTTTAGACAGCAGTAATAGAAAAACCTGAAATAAAACAGAGCCTTTACTGGCTGGGATAGTAACACTGCTCCTGGAAGCATGATTTGCCTGAAGAAGAGCAGGGGAAGAAAGAAACAGCTCCTGTAGGAACAGTAAAAGAGAAATGAATGAAGAGATGAGTCTCCTTCGATCCAGAAGAGGCTCCTAGGTAGTCTTCTTTTTAAGGAATTAATAACTGGAAGCTGGTACACATGTTGTGTGAGACAAAAGGGTTGGTGAGAGAACCTGCTGTCATAAAGGGGTTGTTGGTGGAAAGCTCCAGCACAAAAATTGGCTGGAGCAGGAGGAGGTAATAACTATGGACACTCTGAAGGAGCACACAAAGGCTGCTCTGTGGTAAGGAGCAGCAAACCCACCTGCACATGTTCAGCATTTGTGAGCTTCTCTGATTCTGTGCATGCAGCTGTCTTCTAAGACACAGGAATGATTCTTTTTGGGTGCTGATATCTACATCGATCGCTCAAAAATCTTGGTTATGAGGGACAGTTTTCCAGGTGCTGTGTTCTGACTTTACACTCCTGCCTGCAGTAAATGTTACTGAATTTGGCCTTCTGGAAGAAGCAGAAGCTACAGACAAGAAGCTAACAAGTTTTGCCAGTGGGTTATAGGGCAGCCTTGGTAACAAAATGCCCATGTTTCATCTCACCATTTGGCATATTTTTCCCTTTCATTTTTCTCGTGCATGTAAAATATTTAAGGGACTATTTCTCCTCAGGCAGGTTGAACACTGTAATATCATTTCTGTTCATGGACGAGTGAGCACTCCAGCTTGTCAGTATTCAAATTACTATCAAACTGTTTAGTACCTGTCTAATTAAAGCAGGACTCACTTGCTGATCTCTTCATGCTAAAGCAAATTAAATCCTAATAGGAAAAGTGATATATCACTTAGATCAAAAGAAAATGAATAACTATAACATAACCAATCTTTTCTACTTTTTTGGGGGGGAGGGGAATGGCATACAATGCCTGTATTCAGATGAAACCTATGTACAGTTCAAATCTTCTTATGATTCCCAGAACAAGCAAATTCCATGCATTTTATTGTAGAGAGATGGAAATTTCCATAGCTGAAGGAAAGCATAGTTCCAGAGATGGAGCACAGAGAGGTGAAAAGGAGGTGGCAAATAGAGGGAGAAACCATACTGAGGAATGGGAACATACGCCTAGAATGTTTTGAGCTGAATGGGGAGTTTTTTGCAATTACTTTGTTGACTAAAGGAGGGGCGATGCTCCGTGGAAACCTTTTGTTTGGTTCCATGAAATTGTTTGAGTATCCTTGGGGAAGGGGCTGTCCTAGTCTGTCTCATACTCTTGAGTTATCGATAAAAATAGAATAGAGAATATCTCCTTGTTTTCAGTCTATTTGCATAGTTCTTCCTAGAGCAGAATGGTCTGTTCTTCTTCTGTCAACAAAGGGACCACTTGTCTTGGGGTACAGACTTGTTCTATGAGGCCTTCAATTCTTTTCCCTTTTTATTATTTTTTTTTTTTTCCCCTGACCCTTCCTCTCACTGAGTTGTAACACACTTGCCTCTGGCTAGGAATATTAATGAGCATTTCTTTTCAAAAGCTTATGCAGATTCCACTCTGTGAATCAGCTGGCAAGAGGTCCTGTCCAAGTAACTTACCCAGAGTAGTGCCCAGGGGCAGAGCATATGAGTGCATGGCATGCCTCATTCCCTGGCCTGAGAATAAAAGGTCAAAGAGTCAGTTTTCAGTGTGGGGTGCCTTGTATGGCACGGATGGCTCAGACAAACCCTTTGTATGACAAAGGTTATTTAAATAACTATAAATTAGGAATGGCTCCTAAAAATGTAAATTTACATTGAGACAGGGAACTGAGTGGCTCAGGTGGTTCATTATTAACTGCATGAGCCTTTTGCTTTTGCTAGTTCAGATCTGCTCCGAGTCAGAAAAGATGCAGAATGTAAAAACTGTCTGAGTAGGGTTCACTAGCAGGCAGGAAATTACTTTAGTTGGCTAAATGGGAGTGCACTTTCCAGTAGAAGACACATTGTGCACTTCCACTGTGGGCAGCCAAACTTAGTGAAAATGAAGAAACCCTGAGCAGACAAATGGAGCCTCCAGTCTCCTGGAGAAGGTGGGCCCTTTGAGATGAGGGGTATCCAGATTACAGCATCCAGAAATGCACCCAGCTTTGTATCTGAATACAAATTGCTCTTTCTAGTGACATAAAGCCATGCTTCCTGTCCTCCTCCTTATGGATCTTCCCATAACCCTGGCCTTGATGGTGGTGGTGGTTCAGAGCATCTGTCTTCATGTTAGGGACATTTTCTCAGGTGGTGGGTCCTGCCCACCACTCCTGGTTGTGGCATTGCGTTGGCATCATTCAGCTCTGAGCTGATGCAAAGAAAAAATCTGAGAGAACACATACATGATAAAAGCCTGAGAAATGATTTTTTTTTAATTTTAAGGCAGTTTAAATTGTGTCTGCTAATCCCTCTCATTTGGTTCCTTATCTCTGGGGAGAGAGGGTAGTAAAATTAACTGTAAAAAAAGGGGGTGGTGTTTTGCCTGTATAAATAGGAGCCTAAACAATCACATGCTGAGTTGAACTGTCATGGTTTACTTTACCTAAAAAATAGAGGCAAGATTATTGTTGCAATCAGTGTTCCTACAGGATTTGCATAGTTCCATTTTTGTATACATTTTTGTACACATAAGATAGAAGAAAAAATTAAAATAATTAAAACTGAACTGGAGCTAGTGGAATTTCTTTCTTTTATTTACATCCTTCCATCTGCCAGTATGGGTAAACTCCCATACAAACTTTATTCTGTTCTGTACTGGATATACAAAGAATCCTCTAAATTATGGAAAGTTTTCAGAAAGCTAGTAGATACATTCCTCCTTTGAATTGTTAGAAGCAGAGAAATGGTGATCCAAGGAGTGGAATTCTTGGCAGGCTGTAGAAAACTAAACTTTATTTCTTTGTTCTGTCACAGATTTCTACACAACTTTGAGCAAACTGCTTAATCTCTTTTTAATTATGGAACTTCTGAAAAATTAGGGTAATAGTGTAAACAGGCATGTTCTGAGAGTATATATAAATCTTTTGCCAGGAACTGATTGACAGTAGCAAAAGTCAGGCTTAAATTAACTGAGATTTTTACTAATATACATTATCTCACGCCCTATACTGAAACCAGCAAAATTCAAACTTCTGGTGCTCATTGAATTACCAACTCACAAACATGATTCACTGCTTAAAAACTGGTATTTAGACAGGAGAAAAAAGAGCCTCATAAAATCTTCATAGCCCAATGCTTGAAGCTGTTTGCCATGTGTTTGGGTGACTACTCCCCAGGTACATTCACACATAATTCCTTGACCCTAAAGCTCACTGTACTTTTACAGCTGGCAGACACCCTTCCCTTCCATGGCATCAGGCCTCTTCTAACAGAAATGCCTCTGGTCCTTTCCACTGTTTCTCCATCACTCTACAAGCTGCCAGAACAATGCTCCTCTGATTTTGGGAACCTTTGCTCCAGAGTTCCTTCCTGGGCTTTGTGGTTGCATTGGGGCTTGGCTGTCTTCCTCGCCTACTGGCAGTAAATGCTTTGTGGTTGGATGCTAGGGACACATGGACATCCAGCTTTGCTAGGATGAGTATCTGGATGGATGACTTTTTTTTTTCTTTTCCCTGTAGAGTGATCTTTGGCAAGTTACTTAGCTTGTCTTCTGTTTCTACATTTGTAAAACGGGGGTAAGTTTTCTCTTCCAGTACTTCACAGTGCTTTGCTTGGATTTTCCAAGTGTGATGCCTTCCCCATATTGCAGACAATTAAACAAGTATTACCTTCAGTGTTTTAATAAGATTTGCCAGCTAGCCTATATAGGCACTCCTTTTGAAATATGAAATATTTAAAAATATTCAGTAGCAATCTCATGTGTGGGGGATAAGTTTTTTTAAATGTCTCTACTGTGGGTTTAATTGTTTATTCTCTGTACTTTTGTAGGAGCAGAACTAAGCTAATGTAAAGAACTGATTGCCCTAAGGAAAAAGAGTTCTTGGA
This sequence comes from Heliangelus exortis, assembly GCF_036169615.1. NCBI lineage: Eukaryota > Metazoa > Chordata > Aves > Apodiformes > Trochilidae > Heliangelus > Heliangelus exortis. The sequence continues at coordinate 154,023,969 of NC_092422.1, read as the reverse complement.
TTATAGCTATAGCAAAAGATATACAAAAATGTAAGCAAAGAGACTAAAAAACATGACAGGAGTTCAGTACTACATGTAAGCCTTAGATGTTTACTGGAGAGCTGGAGATTAAGCATACTGGTAGTTAGACTATGGGACAAATATCCTTGATGTAACTAGACCTTTCCAGAGCTGATGTTGTTCTTTTTGTACTTGAAAACTTTAATTTTCCTTCCCCATCTCCAGGGCATAGATCTCTGAGTAAAATGGTTCCTTTACTCCTACCCCAGATTCTTCACTCTGTGATTCAGTTACTCTTTATTGAGCTCTAGGAGCATCTCAGCTGAAAGGAACTTCTGTATGTGCTACAGATTTTAGCTGTTAGTGTAACATATGAAAAAGAAATTACAGTAAAAATATTTCTTAGCATGATGTAAAGTTGGTGTAACTTGTCATGACACTCAGGTCTCTGAAGTTATTGTTACTTTCCTCCATTCTGCTGAAAAGCAGTAACAGGAAAACTGATTGCTGTGATGTCTGGTAACATTTAGGGATTGTATTTTATTTTGATTCACACCCTAATGCCAATTAATGTCAGTTGAATCATACAAGTTAGAGATGGAAAACACCTATTAGATAATGGCAGGGCATGACTATTCCCCCAATGAATTCTAAAGTGCTCTGTCTCATCGAGTTTTAAATTACTCAGGCAATTGAAGTGTCTCTGGGGAGGCTATTCCACAGCCTAACGTACCTTGACATTAAGAAATATTTCCTCCTATTCAGACTAAACTTTTCCTTTGCTTATTTTTATCATATTGCTGCTAGTTCACTTCTAGCTGTTGCTGAACTATGCCCATTCCTGTCATGTGTTAACTTTTTTCAGCCTCCACTCTGTAAATAAACATTCCCATCCTTGTTTGTTATATGCCCCTATTCCCACCCACCTTTCTTCCCTTTCACATAAACTCATAATACAAACTCTGCTCTTCTGAGACCTCTTTCTGATGTCAGGCACCCCAGACTGAAATGGCTATTGCAGAAATCCCATCAACTCCTTGGCACAGGCAAACTTTTTGTGGTGAATTGCCATTTTGCTTGATGCTGGCATTTTTTCCCTCTCATTACTGATGAGCATAGGCTCAGTTCCACTCACCATTGGTTACACACCTGGGGATTCTTGTGCATTGTTGTTAGAAAGACCTGAAGAAGCAGCAGCAGCATTTTAGAGTTTTATGGAGGAAGTAGGGTTGGTGACTCAAACTGTACTGCTGAGGCCAGGAACACAATATACATATCTACAGCTCCTTCCGTTGAAAAAACTCTTGCCATTTAACACAAATCAGTTGGAGAAGATTTCAAATGCTATTATGAAAGAATTAAGTGTTTAATACTCATTTATAGTTGAAAAAAGGATTGCATAGGCATCTCTGCAGTGTCTGCAAGGAGGCTACGAATACTAGGTGGCTGATTGTTGGCCAGAGCTCTGTGCTGTGCAGGAGCTGTGTTTCACTCCCAAAGGCTTTATTGGGCTCTCCTGCTCCACCTCATCCCCAGCTGGTAACACACACCTTTAATTCTTTATTATTAATTTTTTTGAAACGCAACCAACCTCCAGATTCAGGGCTGGAATCCTGAACCAGTCATTCTATGTCTGTGATTAAAAGAGACTGTGGTCAGCCCCCAAGGTGACAGTCATAGCTGAACAGCAGGTTAGGGCTAATTTTTATTAATCTTCTCTTTTAAGTTTTTGTTAATGAAGGATAAATGTCTGTGAGCCGTATTTCTTAGTTCCTTAGATCTTACAGAAGATTAATACTTACACAGCTGAAATTTCTTTTTAATAAATAATACAGGATAAAAAAAAAAAGACTAAAAGAAATATTTTTTTTCCAGCTTTTCTCCTGATAAGAACAGGTCTTATTCTGTCTTACTTTCTTTGTCTGTACTTGTCTGTCCATCCTTAAGTCTTTCTGAGTGAAGAAGATTTTTCTGGTGCTGTATAAGAGTTGTTTGGTGTTTCTCTTTTTGTTTTGTTTTTTTGGGTTTTGGGGTTGGCTTTGGGTTTTTTTGTTTATTTTTTTGGGGGGTTGTGTGTGGCATGGGCTTTGGAGGTTGGATGCAGTGATCTTAAAGGTCTTTTCCAATTGTGATGATTTTATGTTGTTCATAAAACACTGGATAAATGCCTATATGTAGACATTATGCCAAAGGCATCCTCGTAAGACCAAAGCAGTGGTGTAAAGCCTGACCCTTGTCTTGGTAGTGGTTCTGCATTGCTGCAGACTCTGATGCTGGGTCAAGAGGACAGTGAGGGCTGTGTGGGGAGATGCTGCTCACTCCCTTGCAGAGATTTCACAGGACTGATTTGGGAGAGATGAGCTGGAGGAACTTGTGCCTTTTATGATCACCTGGAGAAGAAAATACTGCTTTGAGATTGGGTCCGGGACAGAGGGAGAAAATGGCGTAAAGTTGTGCCATTTAATTGTGCATGGAGTTAAAAGTAATTCTGGTTTTTGTTCTCTAACTGGACTTTGGAAATAGTTTGGAAAAGTGTGTGTTTATAGCAAGAAGTGACTACTTGGATTGAAAGCTTACAGTTTACTTGTTAAAAGGATAGCAAATAATTCTTCATTAATTGAAATCTTTATCTGAGAGCAGGTACGTTCCCACAGGTTTTGAGAAATCCTTCTGACAAATATAGTGCTTTGGTTATTGATGTGGTTAATGCAGGAAGAGTCTTTCAACTATAGTAGCTTCAGCTAAATGAAAAATTCATCAAGAACTGGAGAAGACTCAAAGTGAATGAGCTCTGGACAGAAAGCTCCACTTCTAGTTTATATCCCCAAACTAAATTCATCACTGGCCCCTATAGATTTGCTTAGCACTGGTTGTTACATTTGAAAATTGAAGGGTCTTAAATTATGTTTATTGGCCTGGTTTTTGATTCAGGCATGTATGACACTGTGTAGTGTTGTTAACTTCAATAATGCAGTGTAAATGGAGAAAGAGTCCATTTCATTACCTGCTTTTGGTTTGCACTTCATGTACTCTGTGTGCTGTGTGTTGGCTAGATCTAAATTCTGCATCAAGGCCCTCTTGTTCCTGCAGCACCCTGGGGAATCTGGTGATAAAATGGACAGCTGCAAATAAATTCAGGTTCAGTTCCTTTTTACTGAATTAAATATGCATACAAGTAATACAATTTTTACATTAATCTTTGTAGTTTACATTATCCAATGCAAACTTTTAAGTGTTCCCTACATTTTCAACATGGCACAAAATTTTTTTGTGATAGTGGATGTCTGCACTATAGAAGTTGTCAGCAGGAAAAATCAAGGCTCTGTTTAGGATACTATTTAGATTCATTACATCCTGTTTGTGAGATAATTTGGGTTTTGGAAACCTGGTACAAATCCTTTCACCTACTTTCATTTGTTTTAGACCAAACACCACTTGTCTTGCCCTGAGTGAGCTTACACCCAACTGTTTCAGCTGCAGTGTTCAATACTTCATTATGAACCAGTGGTTTTGTAATTGTTCTTGAAGGTGAAAATAGTTAATACTGATATTTAAAGAGCCTCTAGACCTAACATTATCTTTATTTTGCAATTTTTTCAGAGACTGTTGATGCAGTTCTATGGAATGTGACACTGCATTATGACCTCAAATCAGGGTAGACCTTAATCCTAGGAGTAACACATGTAAGATCATATTCTGTAGGAAGTTGTGTGGAAACGAGAAACAATGAGAAACAAAGGAGCTTATCCATAATTGTGCAGTGGCAGGGTTTGCTGTGCAGAGCTTGAGGTTTCAGAGGCTTTCAAGTGAGTAGAGTGACACATCCTCTCTTAGATGGTTGCTCCTCCCCATCATCCACTTTTTTTTAAAAAAAAATGAATTGGTGATATCTTTCACAGTTACTTTGTTAGGGATAATTCTAGAACATGTTTTGCAATGTAAATTGCAAAATATGTAGGAATATTTTTAAAAATTATTAAAGTATCTCAGCGTTTTTCCTGGTAGATCAAATAATATCTACTGAGCCTAGTGGGTGGCAAGGTAATTAATGAAGTCTTTCCAGGACTTCATAATGGGATCTATCATTTTCTTTCTGGTTAATAAGGAAATGGCTGAACTTAAAAAAAAAATTAACTGGAAACCTCTGGACCTGAAAGCATAAGTTTTGAGTCCTTCTTTAATCTGAACGTGAGTTTCAATGAAATGCAAAACCAGACTATGTCAGTCTAAGCAATATTGTCAGTGTTTTGCCTTGACTGTTCATAACATTAGGTCTGTGCCATACTCATCCTAGTTTTTATGCCAGGGTAAGTTATCAATTTATGTTTCATTGTCATACATTTTCTAGTGTCTTGGAAGTTAAAGATGTAGACAGGTCAGGTCCTATTGTTCATCCTTCTGACTCAATAATAGTGTTCATGGTGAACATGGTCTTCCTGTAAAGACATCAGTCTCCTTTTTTACACTGCCATTTTAAATTTATCTTTAATCATTAGCTTAAAATTTAGAGAATGAATACAGATGGAGGGTTAGACTTGGTGTGTTCAAACAGAGAGCAGGAAGGAAATATTGTGTGCTGTATCTATCATGGGTGTCTGTATCAGGGTAGATGTAACACAGTCAGGATGCCTGGGGTCTTACCCTGGTGTTGCCATGAGTCACTAACATATAGTTAGTTAATTTAAAGAGCAGCAACCTTTATTACCAGGGGCAAATCAGCGGGTGGAACTTCCCATGATTTCAGTGGGAGTGTCTCTTTGCCTACATATGGCTGAATTTTCTCCTTGGGGAGGAAGTTCTGGCACAGAGTTTCAAAAGTGTTTTTTTTAACAGAGCCTTGTATAGCATTTTTATACTCTTTGCCTAACATGAAAAATACTAGAAAATGGTGCTAGCAGGACTTGCTTACACAGATGCTATTGGTAGTTTAGATAAACAGTAACACCTAGGATGCCAGATGTTGTGATTCATCCCTAATGCTTGCCAAAGTGTAATACACACTGCATTAAGGGCTACTGGTTATTTATTTTTCATCCCACTAGAAGTCTGACTATCCCTCCACCTCTTCCCCCCTTCTCTCCCCTCACTCTTTCTTTCTCTATACTTTTCTTCCACTTGTATCTATATTGGCTTGAAGCTTGGAGAAATCCTATTGGTCATCCAGGGATCAGGTACCCTCGGTCAGAGAATCCCAGTGTTACTTAATGGTTAGTGATGGCATCCAAATAATTTCCCATTTTCCTATTGAGAGGTGGGTGAGGGGAAAAGCTGAAAACCTTTGCCAAGAAGCACTCTGTGGTGGATACAAAAATAAGTCAGGTAGCAGATGTCCAATCCAAACTTTGGTGGGTAATTAGCTGATTCAATATCCAAAAGAAGCAGGTAATTGTTGTGATTTGTGGATACTCTGCCAGGGTAGATATTTTACAGCTTGCAGATATTTCTCTAATGAGGGAGGATATCATGAGCTCTGAGCAGTAAAACACTGTTTTCTTAGTATTCAGAAAGAATGGCTGTTTTTTTCTTTAGGGATGTTCTTGGCATAGACTGTTCTTGTTCTTTTCTTTGTTATTTCTTGGAAGCCTTCTGAAAACTACTGATGCCGTATGCAAATTCAATGCAGGAAATGTAATGTTATATAAGTGTAATTGGCCTTTTATTCAAAGGCATTTTGATTCCTCCCTGCATATTTTAGTCCTTTCTCAAAAAGCAAGAAAAAATGAGAGAGAGAAAAGGATGAAGTTTAAACACAATTGTATATTTAAAAAAAATAAAGATTCAGAGGAAGATGCTATTAAGATTTGACTGTAAAAAAGAAACTGAGGAATTAGAGAAACATGAATAAAATCGAAAACATTGAGAACACTGGAAACACAGAGAATGGGACTGTTTCAGAAAGAAAAAAAATTGTGCCTGGCTGTTGCCATTCTAGGAGAACTAGACATGGGAAGAAATGAATGGAAAATAAAAGCAAAGCTCTAAAGTCATCTCTCCTCCCCTCTTAGTGTCATTTCATAAGTAGTGAGTGGAGAGGGAGAATAGGATGGAAGGGGTCCAGGATTCCTAGCAACCAAAATACTACAGATGCAAACACCTCAGAAATGTGTAACTGCTAGCAAAAGTTTAAGAGTATAGGGCTTCCATTCCTGTGCTAAATAGCTGAACAGCATCATGAGTCTTGTTTCCTCTGCTTCCTAACGTGGAAAGTTATTATTTTCACGTTTGTGGTATTTTGATATGCAGATGTGCCTATGCAATGTTGGGGAAATTACATTAAAAAGCAAACAAAAAACCCCAAAACAACAATAACAACAAAACCTCCAAAAAGTTAAGAAGGGGATATTGCTTGGATGTACTTAGTTTGAAGAAACAGATGGACCAGAGCATGAGAGATGGAAACAGCATTTTGTAGCAGTCACCAGCATTTGGGTTTTTAGTATTTTCTGTGAACATCTTATGGTTTTCTTTGAAAACAAATGTCTGGACAGTAGTCACAGTAACTCTGCTGAAGTCTGAATGGACTTTCTCTAGTGTAAGAGATAAATTTCCTTTCCTCTTCAACGTCCCTGTCCTATTTGCTCAATTTTTTGCTGTCCACCCTTAGTATTCCCTACTACATTACTTCTTTCTTCTCTTTATACTTTCTCTCTTTTTTTTTCTTTTTTTTTTCATTTTTTTTTTTCATTTTTTTCCCCCTCTCAGCACTTTCCAGTTAGTATATCTGCTTGTTACTGCCAACACAACTGACAGGCAGCTGTTGGTTCCTTCCATTCACCAACAAGTAGAACATTTGATGACAGAACCAAAAGCCAGCCAAACAAGAGCCCACAGATGAAATCATGACCATCATAAGTCTGAGTGACACTGAGAAAGCCAGTTATCTGGAGTGGCTGACTTGCAAGGAAAACCCCGAGCCATAGCTCACCACTTCATTACCACTTGTTGCACCTGGCTCCTAAAATTTCCTTGCCAGAGCCAGTTTTTTGGTAAGGAAAAAGAAACATTTTGTTATTTGTAACTGCATAGAAGAAGAGGCTGAGCTGTATGTGCGGAGAAGGGGATGCTGTAATTGTTGCTTACTTTGAACAAGGCTCCAGCTGTACTTAACATAAACGAAGCTACCAGAGCAGCTTCACATGCAAACAATTCCAGTACACTGTGAATGTTGATTTACTGAGGCTAATAAGATTTCAGCAGATTGTAACAAAGAATAATGGAAGAAATTTCTCCTGGAATGACAAAACTGAAATCTGCTCCAAGCCTTTTAAAGTCATGTAAATAAAGTTTGTCATACTGTTAAAGCACTCACATTACCTTCCAATCCTAAAATTCCTTCAAGAACCCAACTGTCTATATCACTCATAAAAATACTTTTATGTTCTCCAATTGCACAGAAGTATGAAAAGCACAGCATTTCAGTCATTACGTAAATTAATTCACATATTTAATGCAAGTCACTTATCTATTGTAAGGTAAAGAGCTATGCTGCTAAGAGTATGTTGTACTGATATTAGATTATCTTTGAAAGAATGATTGATCCAAATAAAAGGAAGTGTAGTCTTAGCTGAAATGGTCTACTTCCTTCCAGTCTATTGCAAGCAAATTTACCAAACATTTACAAAAACTTTATTTTAGGAAAATTATGTTCCTGAAAAAAAAGTAACATTAGAAGCCATGTGTACTTGCTGTCTTGTTTCCTATGCAGAGAGGTCTTCCATACCTCACTCCATGAAAATTAAACAATTACTGCATTTTGTTTAAAACAGGAGTGAAGTGATATTACAGAAAACAAACATTGTAGACAGCATAAAGTCTAACAGGACTAAGGAGAAGGGAGCAGACTGAAAATAGATTAAACCCAGGTGTGGATTTAGTCTTAGTCCTGCATTTGTCTTGTGACGTGCTCATTGATAAAAGCCTCAGCTTTTCAATTTTTCTATTCTGAGTGGCTGGGAAAGAGAAGTACATTAACTGCAACACAATTGACATCTTGAAGGCACAGTGCTTCCCAAATTGGTTTGGCTGCTGGGAACTGCGAAATACTTGCAACATTTAATTCAACCCCAGATTCAGCAAACAATTTTAAGAAAGCTCAAGTAAAATTTTGGGTTCCTTTTTGATTTTCAAAGTGCACAAAATAAGAAAAAATTTTTGGTAAATACAGGTTATGCAGAATTAGGGCTTTAAACTAAGGGAAGGAAAATTTTTTTTTTTTTTTATGTGCCTTTTCATCACAAAACTTCTATGTGGAAAACAGTTTTCAAACTCGGATCCACAAAAACACTCTAAGAACATCGGAAGGATAAAGTAGCTCAAGAGAAAGTAGTGGAAAGCATGCAAGTTGTGTATCTGGGGGAGCTGAGCAGAAAAAGTTGGGGGAGTGGTTTGCCAAATCTGGTATTGACAAACCTTGCCAACATAGCCCAGGGCTGTAAGGGGAAGCTGGAGGCTGACACCAGGGGAGAGCTCTCTGCTCCTTTGACTCACCTGTGGAGGAGAAATAGCTGTGTTTTTGAAATAGCTTTTCCTTACCAATTGTCACTCACAAAATATGTAACAGAAAGCAAGACAAAACTGCACGAATGTAGTTTTCTTGGTTTACACTCAGGGATTTTGTCCACGTCGGGAACAAAACTTTTATAAGTTGTGTATGTACCCATAATCAAGTCCTAGCATGGTTTCTGAAGCACTGACAAACTTTCTCACGTAGATCAAATCTTTGAAGTTGTAGTGTAACTGATAGATTGTTCTGTGTACACAGTTATTATGTGCATGATGAGCAGGATTACTGCTTGGATACACTGTTTGTGTTTTACAGTGCTATGTGCAGGGTTTACAAAGCCCGGACTCTGTCATGCATAGCTCAAGTACAAATAAACTTTGGTTTCTCTGTTCCTGAAGAGGGAACTTTGACAATAGAAGAAACAATTGTTTAGAAACAGTATACACTTTCTAAAAGATGTGCTGACCTATGAAAGAATTTTTTTTCTAAAGTTTACACTGTTTTTACAATGCTTTTGATATTTTATGCAAGCTGTCATCTAATGGAAATAGTGACCTCAGGGACATGTGTTTATCTTGGTTTTAGCCCACTTAAAATACATTTAGCCTTTAGCTTTTCCTCAGTCCAAAACCACATCAAATGGGCCAAAGATGGGATAAATGCATACATACACTCCTGAGGTCATTATCACTTCATTGTAGTTTTGCAGAAGAGAAGGAAAACAAACTCTGTCTCTTTGCATTACATTTGAGACTCAGCGTGCCCAAGTGATGGTGTATACACCATTTTATAAATGTTTTCTTTTTAGGGTTATACTTGGCTTCTCTTTTTGCCCCTGACACATATTAATTGTAAACTCTTTTCTGTTAATGCTTCAAATTAATCTTTAAAACACCAAAAAGTTAGAACTGCAGAAATGAGAGCTGATGTTGCCAGATTACAGTATTATCTACAAGCAGAGATTTATAGATGGAAAAAATTTGAGAGGAAGAATAGTTAGCATTGAGTTTCTACTCTTTTTATGAACTAAGGTTTGGAATATTGGATTATTAAATCTTAGATGAGGTTTTTTTGTGAAGCAGTAAAAGAACTCTGCACCCCAATGTTGCCAGGGGATTACTGACCAGCACAATATATACAGCCCAAAGTTTTTCCTACTATCTTAAAAAAAATGGTAGTGGCAAACAAACTCTAGCAACTTACTGTGTGGAAAAGCTCACTTTTTTGTTGAACCCTATTTTTAACATGAGTTAGTATAGCTCACTTCTGTCAATTCTGATGTAGTGGATGTGGACTGTAAGTGATGAGAGATTTTTACTCATCCTTTTAAAAACTTTTCTTTGCTTCTTATCCTGTAATTAGAAAAGTGTGGAAAAAAATGGGATCTTCTTTTTCACAGTCCCTCATGGTTGAAGCAAACTAAGAATTTCCAAGCCTTTGTGCTGAAGAGGACAGAAAGTGGCTGATTCATATGCAGGTGTGCCAAGGGACCAGAATCATAGAATCATAGAATCCTAGGGGTTGGAAGGGACCTCGAAAGATCATCTAGTCCAACCCCCCCTGCCAGAGCAGGGCCACCTAGAGTACATCCCCTAGGAACGTGTCCAGGCGGGTTTTGAATGTCTCCAGTGAAGGAGACTCCACAACCCCCCTGGGCAGCCTGTTCCAGGGCTCTGTCACCCTTACAGTAAAAAAATTCTTTCTGATATTCAACTTGAACCTCCTATGCTCCAACTTACACCCATTACCCCTTGTCCTATCACTGGTCACCATAGAGAAAAGCCTAGCTCCATCTCCCTGACACTCACCCCTTACATATTTGAAAACATTGATGAGGTCACCCCTCAGTCTCCTTTTCTCCAAACTAAAGAGACCCAGCTTCCTCAGCCTTTCCTCATAAGGGAGATGCTCCACTCCCTTAATCATCTTAGTAGCTCTGCGCTGGACTCTTTCAAGCACTTCCCTGTCCTTCTTGAACTGAGGGGCCCAGAACTGGACACAATACTCCAGGTGCGGCCTCACCAATGCAGAATAGAGGGGGAGGAGAACCTCTCTTGACCTACTAACCACACCCTTTCTAATGCACCCCAGGATGCCATTGGCCTTCTTGGCCACAAGGGCACATTGCTGGCTCATGGTCATCCTCTTGTCTACCAGGACCCCCAGGTCTCTTTCACCTACACTGCTCTCCAGCAGGTCAGCCCCCAACCTATACTGGGACATCGTGTTGTTCTTCCCCAAATGCAAAACTCTACACTTCCCCTTGTTGAATTTCATCTTGTTCCTCCCTGCCCAACTCTCCAGCCTGTCTAAGTCAAGCTGTCTAAGAAGCTGCAGGGAGGTGGGGAGGTCTTTTCAGTAAGAGCCTGGAAGCAGCACAGGGTGCTCTGAATCACAGTCATGGAAAGGCTGCACCTACAGTAACCCCAGCAGCACTGATGAAACACACAGCAGCAGCAAATACTCCTTTTGGTTTCTCTTGCTGGTAACTGCTTAACAAAAGACAAAGATGCGTTCAAAGGGGCAAGGTTTTGCTAACAGGCCCCAAACAGCTCTCTGTCCTTGTCCATGCATGCAGAAATAGCTACTGGTCTTTCTCATTACCCTCATGAAACAATGGCAGAGTTCAGGCAGTTGAATCCCTCTTTCTGGACATTTTAAACTAGCAAACTGTTTCTTGCGTTACCTTAGCCTCAGGTCTGCTGTCCCCCAGCTCCTTCAGTGATGAAATTTTAGCCATGAAAACAAATCCTTTAGAGCTAATACCCACCCTAGTTACCAGCCCTAGTTAAATGTGAAATCTTAGTGTTCATTGTAGGGACATTGGCATCAGGCAACATATGGTCTGTGGAGTACAGGCAGTGAAGGCTGTATGCAGCAGTACAGGGCTTACCTGGAGGGGAAATGACTTGCCTTGAACATATGTTTCTGGAGTGGGTTTATGTGGCTAGGGTTTGGTAGCATTATCAAAGCCTTGTCACCTAAACTCAGTACAATTTTTCAGATAAAACACAAACCCATAACGTTGATATCACTTTGTTACCTGCAGAGGAGCTTCTCATTTCTTTCAAAAGTTGTATCTCAGAAATTACACCATTGTTTGCAAAGCATCACACCCTGGCATGCAGCTGAGCAAACAAAATGTTCTCCCTAACACCCTAACTCCCATCTGCCCCCAGAGGGGTGACAAATGTGGAAGGGGAGTAAAAAAGCAGGTCTAGGAGTGCAAACAAGTAAAAGTCCACGGGTGGAAACCTCCTACCCTTTCTACTCCCCAAAAGTGACCAAATTGCAGAAACAATGCCCTGGCTGTCCCAATGGATGCCCATTTGGGGCAGCTCCTTCCCCTGTGGGCAAATCCTGCTCCCCACTTTGTCCCCAGAGCCTCAGCTCTCCCCTCTGTGTACCTGGGGTTGGTCTCCATCCAGGTGTTTTCTGCCCTTGCTTGGGTCTTGATATACCTCTACTTTCCCTCTTTCAGGATCCCAAGGGTGGCTGGGCAGACGAGGGGGGACACATCCTCCTGAAGGGCAGGAGGAGGGAGAGAGCATGGGGTGAACCTGCAGCCAGAGAAGGGAATTGGGGACTAGGCCTGCAGAGCTGCTGGGAGCTGTGGGAGGGTTTGAAAATGTCTTTACACATTGGACTCATTTTCATTTCCAAAATTCAGTGTTTCTGGCAACGCTTATTTTTAGTTTGAAGTTCTATTTAACAGTTTTCGAGATTGGGCAGTGTAGTAATTTAGCAGCCCTTATGTGAAGGAGAGAAGGCTGCAGCTTCTGCACCACTTTTAATATTTGTTTACCATCTCAATTTTGTAGCAGGCCGACATGAAAATGTGCTGTTTGCTGTCGTTTTGACACCTTCCCTTTATTTGCTTATTTTTGATCTGTGAAAGCATAATACTTAGTGCTTTCTATTTAGAATCTGGGGACTTGAATCGAATTTTCTTTGAGAACATGGTTGAATGTGGCTGAAATGTGGGTGAAAAATTAGGCTGGAGATAAGCGGAGAGTGTAACTTCTATAGATGTGATCAATCAATATTTTCTTACTTCTAGCTAAAATATATTTCAAGAACAAACTTTTCTCTAGCAGTCTAGTATCTCTGGTCTAAAAGAGAAAGGGAAATATATGTTATTGTTATTCTATAATAATTAGAGGTGCTTCAGGAAACCTAATAAGTAGATACACTTTTTCAAGTGCCAGAACTACATTGGGTCTGATTGTTTTAAATAATAAATAAATGGCAGTTTGGTATGCTGCATCTATCTGAACCATGTGGCATGGGCTGTAGAAGAGTTTTGTCCTAAAATAATTTATTTGGATTTGAAAACGCTTCTTTCTTGTTTCAACTTTAATACATAATTTCTCAGAAACACATAATGCTTTGACAAAAAACACGAAACCATGCATCAATGCAATCCTTCATCACAACCCACACAGCTGAAAGTATTTACAAGTTATAAAGCCTGGCAAAGTTTTATTTTTGGTTACATGGTTCCAAGTGAGACCATGTAACCTTAAGAAGTGGAAAACTAGTTTTCTTCATGTTTTTTAAAATCAAAATTCAAAGTAAAATTCGGAAGCCTGAAGCCCACTGAAATCTCATGCTGAAGACAATATTTATACAGTTATCTTGAATGATCTTAAAGCAGAATTAGGCAGAACTGTGTTTGTGAAAAACTGATGGTAGGATCTTTGAAGGCTACCAGATATATTCCCCTCCAGACAGAAAAAACCCCAGAAGACCATCTTTTTCATTACTTGATTTATTTTTAGTTTTGACATTTTTTTTTTCCTGTGGAAATCATTGCTATGTATCACTTTTCTTTGACTTCAGTGCTGTATAACAGCTCACCTATGAACCATCTCTGCCTTCTTTCAAAGAGAAAATCTCCCTTACATTCAAGCATTGTTATTACCTACATCTACTGTACATGAACAAATGATTGTAAGTAAGCCCAGTAGTTTTATCTTGCAGGATTACAGTACCTGATAATAAGCTAGCACAGTGCACATCAATTATTTTGTATGTGGTATTTAATCATAGCTGCATATTAAGTACAAAACCTAGTTTCAGATCTTGTATAGAAAGTTGGTCAAAGTGACAAAGTTATGTTTTGGTCTGGTAATTAAAAATATAATTTCCTCGTCTTCCTATAGAAACCATTTCCTGGTGCACAGAAGGGGATGTGAAAGGAAGGTGGATGTTACTTTAACTTTTATGATTTTATTGATATGAATTTTTATTTCTCTATGTTTTTCCACAAGGCAGTCCGTATCTTGAACACCAAGATCAGCTGACACCTTTAATCTTCTTTAAGGATATGTTGGAAAAATTCACTTGGGGATTTAGCTCTGTGGCCAGTGTAGGGTCAATAGAATATAGTTAGATCACCTTGCTGCTTTGAAAATTTTCTTATACCTTATTTTTTTTATACCTTATTGAGATAGCAGACATGGGGTTTTGTGTATTTTTGTTTTTACTGCATCTTCTTTTGATTAGTTGCCTACTTCTTTTTAAGCAATAATAGGAAAACATTTCTTTAGGCTCTTTTTCAGCTCTAGTTTTCTCTGTGAAAGTACAAGAAGAAGAATTTTAAAGATCTGTCCTGTGAAACTGTTCTCTCTTTGATTAACGTTCAAAATTCTGCTGCTTGTTTTATCAAATTAATGTAACTTTGAAGAAAGGAAAAAGGCAATACTGATTTGTAATAATAGATTTTAATTAGGATGAGTGTTTGAGTCTCAGGAGTTTGTCCTGTGCACGTTTTCAGATCTCTCATCCTCCCAGTGTCAGAACTCTAATTACCACCCTTACAGATCCACTTGTATTTTGAAGATATCAGAAAATACATCATGAAAGATTCTTCTTTTTTAATTGCATTCTTATACCCCCTGCTATAGGGTTTCTATTGCCACCACTATTCCTCCACTGCTGTTTCTGTGTTTTTCCTTACTTTGTTATAGGTGAGCCTGGTGTGTTACATTTGGAAGAGAATCTGTGTTTAAGCTTCTCTCTGTTCTCTACAGTTTCTAATAGAAGTTAAATTGTTGGAGTCCCTGTGTAATGCATGTATGAGGCATCAGGTGGGTACAATGCAGCCATGGCAGTAACAGGGACCATCTTAGGTTACAGGAGTCACTTGTAGGCTACCACTAGCTCCTCAGACACAGCTTCTCCCTACCTCCATAGCCACATGGATAGGCCTCAGCCTGGCAGCAAGCACCAAAGTCATTCTGCTTTTTTTTTTTGCTGTGGTCAGTGCACCAGGAGGGAGGTGGGAAAGGATGCTAGTGGTCCAATAACTCATCACACACCAAAGGGGTTCTGCCCCAGGTCTTTGTGGGATAGGGTCTGTCAGGGGGTTTCTGCCTCTGTTTCCCAAGGATAGCTTTTGGAAGCACAAATCATGGGTCTCAATTTCTTGAGGCACCAAAGTCATTCTGCTTTTTTTTTGCCATGGTCAGTGCATCAGGAGGGAGGTGGGAAAGGATGCTAGTGGCCCAATAACTCATCACACACCAAAGGGGTTCTGTCCCAGGTCTTTGTGGGCTAGGGTCTGTCAGGGGGTTTCTGCCTCTTTTTCCCAAGGATAGCTTTTGGAAGCACAAATCATGGGTCTCAGTTTCTTGAGGCATTAGTAAACACTTTGCATCCCGAATAAGTGCTCCAGGCAATCACCTGTTGGTCTTTTTCACTTCTTTCCTCTTCTCCCTTTCCTCATCAGTTGCAGACTCGGAATTGTGGTGCACCCTGAGACCTTTAACTATCGACTACAGAAATATACAATTAACAGCTTTTGGTTGAGCTCTCAGTGGAGAAGAGTTTGGGTCAGCAGGAAGTTGGAATTAAACTAGTCCTTTCATGTACCAAAGCAGAAACACCTCCAAAAAGAAGAGTTCAGAAGACTGTTCAAGTCTGGATATATGGTATCAGTCCTGCTTTGCTGTCTCATGCTCACACTGCTCTGCTGCTTTCAGAGTAGCAACTACCATCAGAGTTAGACTTGCTGTCCCTCTGGGCAGGCAGGATTAGATGATGCTTCTGCAGTACCATTCACTGTCAGTCCATCATGTAGGACAAGTGGGCTTCAGATCTTAGTAGGGAAGTCTTTTAATTCCTTGTGAGATTTTTTTAGCTCTGCATATGGATTTGGTACCCTGTAACCTCCATCCTGTGACACTAGAGTGCCTGTGTTAATTTTTAAAGTATTTTTATATATATATTTTTTTTCCTCCTGCATTGATAATGAGGCTCATTAGATGAAAAGACTTGCTTTTTAACAGTCTTGTTCACCTGGGGTTCAAAAGCTGAGATGATAAGGGATGATATCTGTGAGATGTTCATACTGGTAGCTGTCATTAGTTTCAGAGTTGGGTGAGATGAACTGAGATAAAGTCCCATCCATAGCAAGAGTTTCACTAGGTGCAGAAGGGAAAGCCTAAACTAAGCCACGTTATTTTATTTAGCAACAGAGGATAGAAAATTAACGGTGCTACGTGAAGTCTTAATTTATTTTCAAAGGGAAAAGAGGATGTCTGATAGAAGTGATACTGTTGGCTTAATTAGATCCTTGTCTGCAGTGTTGTGATCTACAAAAGCAGAGAGTAACAAGGAGTACACTGCCTGTCCTACAATGCAGGATCATCCTCAGTGGGCTCTACAACAAGGAGGTGGCCACATTCACTAATCCCCATTCATCAAATGCTCAGGTGACTACTGATTCAGTATTCTCAAACTGGGCCTGACAAAACCTGAAGCATTTTGAAGATATTAGCAACCAGAAAAACCTGAGCTAACAATTTTTTTTTTTTCCCTTTAGTTTCAACAGTCACATGGAACAACTATATACATACTTTAAAATTAATCTTGGGCCATACTATTGATCCACTTAATATGAAAATAAGGAATGTATCTTTAAGAAAAATAAAAAGAAGTTTTTAAAATGTAGGATATAATGAGAAATATTTAGATATTTTTGGCACTTATGAAGTATTACTGTAGATGACTTAAGGAACATAATTATAGTGGTTAAACTTTCAGCATATTTTCATAGGGGTTATTTTGCCTTTTAAAGCTGACTTTGGTGAAATATCCATGCTGTAATTTCAATATATAAAAAACCTGAATATACAAATATTCAATTGTCCCGTCCCGTCCCCCCGCCCCCCCCCAAAATATAAATTTTACAGAACTTTGTTTGCCTTTTACAGGGTTTTAGAATGAACATGTTTCTCAGGTTCAGGGACCTTATAGCACTCCCTAAAATCAACAGGACTACCATGGACATTGCTAAGCATCTGTCTTGCCCACAGTAAACTCCTTAGAAAAATGTACTGTCTTCCATTAATATGAGTTTTATTTTTCTCTGGTATAGTAATTTCACATCCACAAAGGTTCTTATGTGTTTCACTGTGAGCTGCATTTTGTTATCTAGAGGCAAAATTTGCCTCTAAATTACTGTACCATTTGCCTACTATAGTAATCTAGTAACCCAAAACAGGACCACTTCTGTATATTTAATTCCTCACGTTGAAAATAAAGTTGAGGGAGATAATTTTTCCATGTGGGAAAAGTAAAGTATTATGGCTTCCTTGGGCTATTTTTTCACAATCCTTTAAAGGCGCTTAAGAAGCGGCCTATAAAGTTTTAATTATTGCATATTGAAATATTGCAAATCTTTCATTTGCTTTTGTTTTCTGACAATCTGTATTTTCTGTGTCTTGAATGATATCACAGAACTGTCATGATATTTAGATGCCTTTTGATTCTGCCATGGTTTAAAGCTGGGCCGGCAATTAAAGGAATGACAGATGCTCTCTGTTAACCCTTCTCCCTTCCCCAGTAGGGAAGGAGAGAGAATAAGAGAGAGAAATGTGCGGTTTGGAGACTGAGCTACACAGCTTTAATTAAACATTATAGTGATGAGACAGAAAATAATGAAATATATACAAATACATACAAAGCGATATCACGTTTCCCTCCTAATAACACTCATATCACCACTGAGGCTGCAGGGCAGCCCTGAAAAAGTTTCAGAATGGATTCCTAGAGTCAGCAGCAGACAGGAGCTGGCTTCAGGGACACATGGACTCAGGAGGGAATGTATCAGGATCGAAGGCAGACAAACAGACAGACTCCTTCAAGGATGCTGGCGATGGATGAAAAGAATTTGAACCTTGAAATCCCTCAAATTTATACTGAGTGTGACACATGCAGGTTGGAATG
Source organism: Heliangelus exortis (assembly GCF_036169615.1). Lineage (NCBI taxonomy): Eukaryota > Metazoa > Chordata > Aves > Apodiformes > Trochilidae > Heliangelus > Heliangelus exortis. Next base: position 154,006,232 of record NC_092422.1, on the reverse strand, counting down.
CTTTCTTGGGTCAATTTTGTTCACCTGGCTGCTCTGCTCCTCCCCAAAGGAGAGTCACAGGTGTGGCCCCCTTACCCCCTTTTTGTTTCTTGAGCATAGAAGTTGTTTTGCAGAAGGAAGCAGTGGCCTTGGTTCCGTCTACCATTCTCTAGCTGTAACTATGAACATCAAATGTTATCAGTCCTAGAAGCAGACATTGACTGAAAATCACTCAGTTAATTTCAGCAAATGCAGTTACTTAGATGAGACTGAACCAGAAAATAAAATCACAAAGAAAATTGCTTCTTCCTTGGCTCAAACCAGGACAGATTCATAGTGAGGTTCCCTTTCTGTGCTGATCATTATGGTTATCGGAATATCTTTTTCGTAACAGGAAATTTTGGGGTTTTTGTATTTTTGAATCCAACGTCTTGGGGATTTTTTTCCTGGAACCTTGGTTAACAGGGAATCAGGACTGTGCAGTTTTGGTGTTGTGGTGATGACAGTGACCTCAGCCATCCTGCCTAGTCCTGGAAAGGAAACAACACATTAACATTTGAAGTGCTGGCAACCCTTAAGGTCTTGCTGTCTCTAGCAGTTTTTCATAGCCTACTAAAAAGAGAGATGAGTAGGTAAGGAAATTGTCCATCCAAGTAAATTAGTAAAATGGAAAGGTCAGCGTGAGTCAGGTAAAGTGCTATTTTTCACCAAAAGAAAGAAGGGTTTAAAAACCCCATTTTAGGACAAAAGATTGTGAGAAGGACAAGAAATGGCACAGGATTTGAATCTTGAGATAAGGTTGTAAGAGAAGATTTAAAAATGGATAAAATGTAGTGGGCAAAGAACAGCAATAAGGCCAATAATCTGCTTTTTTGAACTGGCATGGTATAATCAATTTTATCCTGGTTATCAGAAGAAGTTAATATATTAACTTGCTCAGCTTTTTCAATTGAACTGGTAACTAGAAAGTGGCAATAACCACGTTGCTTTTCTTTACAGGTATTTAATTTCACCTTCTGTACATGCTGCACTGCTTTGTAACAAAAGTATAAAGTTACTTACCTATGAATTTCTTACCATGCATTCTGGTTCTCTGAGAATACTTAGCTATGATAAATACTAGAGGTCTTACTGGAGATCTGTGATGATATTCACAATCTTCAGAATTTTTTCAGCGAGTGTAATTATTAATTCTGATGAGATTATGGTTCAGATTTCCACATGCAATTTTGAAGCGTATGCATTTCAAATCTATGGAATAATTCCACAATTTTACCTGAAGTCTGCATTTGGCACACAGAAGAATTATTTTAGAGACTCCAGTGGACTTTGCATACTTTTTGAACTGGTAATGAGTACCATGGAAATATATATAAATAGATAAACATGTAATATACATAGTAACCTCAGTGTGTGTGTATATATATATATGCATATATAAATATATATATATATATGGTCTATATATGTTTTTTAGGGGCAATACTGACTTGCTACCTGGAGAATGTTGTACAGATTCCCTTATATGACTTCCCCAGAGAAGTAGTTTTTCATAAGTAGGATTATTCAAGTCACTTACCGAACTGGGAATGCAGAATTGCTCAATATAAATTGAAAAATTGGCACACTCCAGCAGCAATGATCTGTGTGAACCTCCAGCCAATGTGGAAGAAATGCACTTTAAATTCTTGGCTTCAGAGGAAGTAAAAGGCTCTAGATAGCATAGAAGCTTGCATTCAGAAAATGTTAATTGAAATTCCCTGGATGAAAATTCCAAAATGGACATTGGAAGTATTCGTGGCACATTGTTGTTGAAGCCAAACTTAACTCAATTGTCTTTATTTTCAAGGGGAATAATTTACTTCAGAACAAATCTGAGTAGTAATTCAGTAATATGAACTGCTTAAATAATTTCCAATTGTAAAATAAATACCAGTGAAGAAAGAACTCACTAGTGTGCTAAGTGTATGAACAGAACCAAGCACTTCAAACATGCTCTACAATATTTGTTCCTCTAGAAAGTAACCTCTGGTGCAGGAAGGAGTCAGGTATGTCTGAAGAGGCCAAAATGAAGAATGGGAAGAATTAAAAATCTATAACAAAAGAGCAAAATCCCTAGCAGACTTAGGTGGACGCTGAAGAAATGGAGGGTGGAACATTGAGAAAAGGACAGTATTGCCTCCTCACAGAGCTTCAGAGGCTTTATTTTCTGCAAAGGTTGCTCTATTACATCTGTACTTTGTGGCAAAATAAGCCATCGGAGTTTCTTTCACTGAATGAGCACATGACTTGATAGGCATTCATGCTGTTTGTTCCTTTATTGTAGTGTTTTCTGACTACTTTGTTGGATTAAGTCCTTCAAGAAATTTCAAATGAGGCATAGATATGCTTTCCAAGAAAGAAATTATTGGGCAAACATTTATTATTTTAATGGATGCAAGTATGAAGACAAAGTCTTGAGTCTTCTGGGACATTTCTCAAATCTTCAGTACATCTCCAGAAGGCTGATGTGCATGTCAAATTTCTGACATTAAGAGGTATGCTGAATGTCAGACAAAATTTAGTAGCTATGATAAGGCAATGTATGGTGCTTTATCAAGTATTTCAGAAAGAAATGAACTCCTACTATACACTGGACTTGAATACATTCAATTCTTCATTCTCCTACCAACAAAATAGATATAGTATTTTTTCGTATTTATTAATCCTTATTTCAAAAGTTTCCTTCTGTCTTCCACAAAATTTGTCTTTTCACACTATTTTCTCGACTGAAAAAAAGGACTTACTGCATTTAACTAAAAGAAAAAAAACGCATCAAGGTCAACAGAATTACAAAAAAATGCACTTTCCCCTAATATGTTGGTAGCTGTTTCTGTTATCTAAGTTAACCATATTGACAGCACCCACTTATGGATGACATTTTTAGGTAAGAGGATATCCATACTTTTAGAGTCTTTATAAGAGGCAGAAACAGCTGTTGTTGAGATTTAAGCATTTTTATCACTTTAGTTTCAGAATTTGAAATATACCATCAAACAATTGTCTGATGAACTAATTTCAAAGTTCTCCTATAGATAAGAACATTTTCTATTGCCTGATGATATTTTGTTGCATTGGGCCTTTCAGAGGATGTTTGAAAGGGGAATGTTCCACAAAATCAAAGGTGGAGTGGAGAGCTCCTGGTATTAAATGAAGTGACATGCCTCAGTTTGTCTTGCTTTTTCATATAGTGCAAGATATTACACAGATGGTTGTGGCCACTGGCCAAACTGGCTACTGCTCGAGTCCCTCTGGCAGATGCTGGCAGGGTATCTCCAGGATGGCATTCTTTCTGTCTCTTTTTCTCTTTTACATTCTGGACCTTTCTCCCCTGCTCTAATGTTATTTGGCAGAGCACGCCCAACATAATTAATAATATTGTTTGTGTTATGCCTAAACTTTTACTCTGATTAAGCATTTCATCTTTTGGAAGGTCTCATATCTATGTAGTGGCTGTATTTGGCAAGAAGATGACTGTACGTGACTACATGCCCATGGAACTTCTTGTTTTTTCTGAAAAGATCTGAAGGTCATCTCTAAAACTCAGCTACTTAAGGAGCTTTGACTAGTGAAGAGAAAATGAAATTGCAGCTAAGCTGGAGTTCAATTTTGTGAACAGTAGTTCTTGACTTCTAGGCTTTTAAAGGAGTTGTTTTCTAGACATTTCTTACAATGTCTCACTACATTGTACTCTTGCTTCCTAGACAAACTAATAAAGATAATCTGGTGCTTTGGATGTTAGTTTCTATTTGGCTAAAAAAAAAAACAACCTAGTGACATGGAGTCAGTGTATTTTCTTAGCATAATTGCCATATATTTAAAATGTAGGGAAGAGTCTGAACCTCTGAACAGAAGCAGCACATTCAGCTCACAGATGGTTTTCTTCTTGCCAAAGCCTCAGGCTAGGCATCTTTCCCTTATCCTACCAGACCTATGCTGCCTATCTCGCCTTGCTTTCTCTCCAGAATCCACGAAGGCCATGTGAAAAAACAGCATATTTGGTGATTGTTCACATAGCAGCATTTAAAGCTTGAGAAACCTGATTAGATTTGCTTTCCTTCCAATCCATGTGCTCAGTCCCGGCACCAAGAGAGAATTTTTGTGCTTATTGATTTACCTTACCAGCTTATTCAGAGTGTCCTGCAATTCCTTCTGCTGCCTTTTGCCTCAAAGTGAAAGAATTGTTTTGTGTCAATATTCATCCCTGGGTGAATACTGAGGAAAGAAATGGGACAGTTGGCATATTTGAGAGCACTTGACACGTTGCCAGTATTTTTGCCTATGTGACTTTTTGACCTGTGAACCAACACAGCGGTAGTTGTTTTGAAACAGAAACCATCTCCATTCCAGAAAGCTCTTGGCATTGTATCTTGGTTTTATTTATGGTTTTATACTAACTTGGACTGCTTAACTCTTGTAACTTGGGAATTAATTTATCTGTTTGTTTCATTGTAAAATGTCTAAGATACTAGATAAGTGATAGATAAATATTATTATTATAGATCTTTGTGTATTTCTGAGTGCAAACTTGAACTTGCATTTGACAAAGAACGTTTTGTTCTACCCTTTTATGCTATTTGTTTGTGTTTTCCATATATAGAATTTTGTAAGACCAGTTAACTCCTAATTATAACACAAATATTAGTGAGTCATGAGAATACTGGAAGATGTAGACCGCTTGGGTAAGGGCATCTTCTTCCAAAACTTGAACTAGGTTTTGCTTGGAGTTCAGAAATGTGCACAAGAACACTCTTTTCCTTACTGAGTACTTTAGTATCAGTGGGTAATGGTTAGAGGGGGATACTACCTTGGTTGGAGACATTTAAACTTAATATGCCTATGTAGGGAATCTGTGAGTTCTTGTATTATCAGTTATTTCTGGGTTTTTTTCAGCTTCTCTCCACTCGAGAAAGCAACCATCCACCCTCACACCCCAGCATCTATCTTTTAGTATTCTTTAGGTAATCACCTCCTCCACTACAGCCAAATGCAACTTGCCCTGGAAAATGTGGAGGTGCTTGGTCGGGGGGGAAAGGGGAGCAGGGCAGGCACCATGTGCACCTCCCCGGGGCAGCTTGCCCCTCAGCACGGATCTTAAGTGCTCGCCAGAGATCTGACATAAAGACAGGTCAGAGCATGGACTGGTAAAAATCTCATGACATTTTCAGTTTGATTTTTGTCAGACTGAATTTTAGCTGCTCCAGCAGTGAATCCCTCAGAAGCTCCTGAAACTTGGGTGTCACTGGTCAGCATCACTGGTTACATTGTGGTGTCACCATACCCCATAGCTTGAGTGCCAGCTTTGCCATGGGAGAACCAGATGAATTTCTGTATGGAATCTGATCACAATGTAGCAATTGCTTTATGTTTTTCTTGGAAAACCCATGAATGAGCCCCACATTCAGCCTGGTTTTCACTTCCAGTAAGTTGGAAAAGTTTTCAAGGTTGAATTTGCTAAAATAGTGACACCTAACATAACCTGGAACTAATTCATGCTGTTCGTTTTACTAGTAACCAGGGGAGAAATACAGGGAAGTTATTGCCCCTTTGTTAGACAATAATTCAGTACAACTAGAAAATCTGTTATTTAGGAGATAATTTTAGTTTGCCGTTGAGGTTACAAGGCAATAAATGGCTCTTTGTTATATCCTCAGAGTTTACCCAGCACATTTATGAGGCTATTTATTGCCCAGTGTACTTAGAACCAAGTTAAATTATCACTACTGTATCAAATATAAATTTTAAAAACCCACCTTTTTAGTTTATCCTTCCTTTTATTTCTCTTTCCTTGCCAGATAAAGCAAAGAGCTAACTTCCTTTGCATTGCCTTTTCAAATAGAATTAGAGCAAACCATATTAAAAGAGCAAACATTTTGCATTCTAATTGCTGATGGATTTTATTAGTTCTTTGAATTCAATTGGTTAAACTTTTGTAGTTTTTTTTTTTTTTCCTTTAGGGGGAAAAATGTGCCCTTGCTACAATCAGCTTTGTTAAAAGGATAATTAATTGCTCTAGTATATAAAGTGAAGTGGTTCACTTACTAAAATACTCTGTTTTGGATTATAACCAACTATAAAATCCTATTTATATGAAAATTGTCCAAACTTTAAATTCTTTTATGATAGTGGAAAATATTATTCTAACAGTCCACATACCTTAGCTTTCTCTCGAGTCAGATAAACACTGACAATGTAGGCATAGTTGGGATGCTCTTTTTTTACTTGTACTGATAGAAAAAGTTTCTTTTGCAGTTTGAAAGATTTGTCTATATTTTTTATACTGTGTGGTACCACCTAATCAAATTTGTATAGATGTATTTATGCTTCTGCTTGTATATTGCTCACATAGACCATAGTTTTAAAATTTAATTTTACTTGATATGAAATAGATTTGTTGCTAATTTTATGTCTTTTATGACACATACATATCTAACATATACATCAGATATCCAAAATATAATCAGTTTTGTCAGGTATTATGGACAACCGTCATGGATTAAAAAAAAGAACTTTTTGCAGCCACAAAACTGAGTATGTGGTCTCTGCCATCCTCTGGGGCTGGAGTAGAGAACTAGCAGCCAGGAATCCTGTGTTTTAATTGTGATTTAATTGTAAAGCTGGTGACCAGAAAATGCAGAAAGCTGTACTTGATGAATGCAGGAATGCTGGCATCTGCAGGGAGTAGAAGCAGAGGAAAATAGAAAGCATTGCACAAGTCTTGGGACCCCTCTGACGGAATCCTGCTGTAGGGTGCTGGGTTTTGGGTCCAAAATAATTTTCTCCTGGACCAGAAGATCAGTGTAACTTTTGGCAGAGTGCAGCACACCTGCAAAATCATGCCCTTGTACGTGGACTATTTAGAACTGTTGTTTGTATTCTTTCCACCATCCTCTGAGGTTTCTTCTGAAGTAAGAATAATGGGCATTAAAGCAGGGCCCTGGCAATATTGCAGTGCTTCATGAGTATGATGTCAAAGCTATCAGGGAGTGGTAGGATCACAACAGTCATGGTGCAGGTTTCCTGCTCTGCTCAGCCTCTGGTCAAATTCTGTCTCATTCATGAAGTCCTGTCTACTTTCCTGCTTCTCTTCCTTCTCACTGCCTCTACTCTTGCTCTACCCCAGCAAGCATCCCTCCTTATTCTTCTATTCAGAGACATATATAGAGCTGAGAAGTTCCTGGGGTCCCTGGGCCCCAGTCAGTAGATGAAGTAGCTGGCTGGACTGAGGTGGCAGGAACTAGGCACCTGGGAAATGAAAATCCTAGGAGCCACCGTGTGAAGGAACTCTAGGAAGTTTAGCCCCTCACTAGCAAAGTCTCATGATCTTCTGTACAAGAATAACTCCCAATAAGTTATCTGTAATGGTTCCTAAGGTATTGTGAAGAACTCATCTGGGATGAGCCATCACTAGGCCCTAATCCTTTATTCAGGAGTATCCCAGACCTGGCCACCTTTCTGTGAAGGCAAAAATATTATGCTGGTTGTTATGATTTTTTTTTTCTTGAATACTTTTACTTGGAATAAAAAAATAAAATACCTCCTCCTAAATAATTTCACATCTGTTAGTGATTGCAGCACAGCTACAGCTGAATCCCATCCACCTTAGAAAGCTCCAGCCTGTTTTAAAGCAGTTCTTAGCTGAGTTTGATGATGCTGATCTTGACTTTTGCAATATACTCCTGACATCCAGTAAGTACCGGAAACTAATTTTTAAAAATAGGTCCCTTTTAAAACTCTGGTATTTAAAGTAACATGCTATTTATAATTACACACCAGGTGGAAATAAGAATCAGGCACAGGCTTTCAGCTACTTCCATGCAAAATGTAGAAGCCCTTTCAAGGGGATCTGATGATGAGGTGTGTTAGTAATACTTTTCCAATTTCCAGATGCTGCCTGTATTGTCACTCCTTTTGCAGATGTTTTCTGATGTGCCCATTTCTTGAGCTAAGAGCATAGTGACTCAAATTTAGCAAATTTGTCTTTGTATTTTGGAGACTAAGACAAGTGCAATGTTAAACAGATGTGATTTGATTTTGACCATCATTGATATACCAATGGGAATAGTTCCTAATGTGAATTTGTGTTGTAGAATACTCTAACTGTTGAAGTGCCCACAGACTTAACTGAAGTGAACTCTCTGTGTGGGACAGCATTTGTGTACACTTATAAAAGGGAATAAACTGAAAACATAGGAGGGTTGATATGATGGCAGGTTATAACCTCTCTATTTTTAATTACACTGACCAGTTAATATCAGATGTACACTCCATAGTGTGTTCATGCAATATACTCAGCTTTAATTGCAGTATGTTACTTGGAGGCATGTGTTAGCTGAGATAACTATGTTATCTCATTGGACTGCAATATAACTTTTGCAACAATCCCAGTTTATGCAAAGAGTAATTTTTCTTGAAGTAAAAACCACTGACTCCTAGATGATTCACTGGAAGGAACAGTGGGGTCTGTTTGCCATGGTTACTAACATCTATTGTCCCATTTTCTTTACCTCTTGCTCAAAAAGTACTTTCTCTTAAGTACATCAAGTGTCAGGTGAAGTTGTTTCTCATCTTATGGAGATTGCAGGAAGAAAAGATGATGGGGATATTCAAACAGAATTATTCAGTAATTGTTTTTAAATTTCTCCAGCAAGATCTTCCATGAATTTCCCAAAAAGATGCCAAAAGCTGTTGGTAAAATGCAAAAATTCTTAGAAACCTTCATTGTTTCACAGTGGCATTGTTAAGAGACACAAAAAAGAGAACAGTGACCGTGATTTAGGAAGTAACATTAGAATCATAGAATCCTAGGGGTTGGAAGGGACCTCGAAAGATCACCTAGTCCAACCCCCCCTGCCAGAGCAGGGCCCCCTAGAGTACATCGCCTAGGAACGTGTCCAGGCGGGTTTTGAATGTCTCCAGTGAAGGAGACTCCACAACCCCCCTGGGCAGCCTGTTCCAGGGCTCCGTCACCCTTACAGTAAAAAAATTTTTTCTGATATTCAACTTGAACCTCCTATGCTCCAATTTACACCCATTACCCCTTGTCCTATCACTGGTCACATTAGGGCATTTAATATACAGTGTGCAGGTTATTTTCACAATTGTTAAAGATTGTTTTCATGCAGAGACATAGCTATTGCATAAGAAACAAATTGATGTTTCTTGGGTATCAGTGCAATACTTCCCCTCCCCCTCTGTTCAGGGATAATTTTCATCACCATGGATCTTTTATTCATCAACCTCTTCGTCTTACTTTAGCTGAGGATAACATGATGCTGGCAGTTAACTTCTTAGGTACAGGACTCCCTGCTAAGAGGGTGCCTTGGTTGCTACTCAGGTAGTTGGTTTATAAACCAGTTTATTGCATTCGAGGTGGGAGATTCTTTATTGGCTATGAAACAGTTGGCACACTAGGAAAGCCACTTTAGGAGGTGCTTGGGCTCTGTCAGAGAGTCCCAGATCCATGTCTGGGAGTTATTCCAATTAGGCACTATAGTGGTAGAACCAAGACATATACTCTAGAATGGATCCTACTGTGGACCCTACTGAAGGAGCAGCCTACCAATTGTTTTACAGAAGGGTAAAGGTGACCAAGACCAAAGTCTCTGTATTAGTGCTAAAAAATGTCTAGTGGGGTGCCTTGGAATCCTTTTATGTGGCCAAGAAGAGGGGATCATCATTTGCAGTAAGCTGGTGTAACCCTGCTGCTGTCAATTATTTTACATCAGGCTTGCAGGATCCCATCCTTTCTATTTATTGGGAGCAGGATATTCTCACATTTTGGGCATGTGGATCACCCAAAGTGTGAACAAAAGATCTTCAGAATTGCCAAAGGGGGGTGGGCAGCTGCTGTGTACTTTCAGTTTCTCTTTCATTTCTTAAAATTTGGTGTGATTAAGAGAAAACATAATTGCATTAAGACTTTGAATAGCCAGCTGTGGCTGGGGAGGCTGCATTCCAGAACAGAGGCATGAATTTTTTTGTCATGTCCCTGTACTCTGTAATTAAATTTTCATTGAATGACTGAGTCTGACTATTATAATGTAATCACTTACAGCTCTCGCGTGTAATTCATTAGGACAATAATGAGTTTCAATGAACAGGCTCCCTACCAGTGATGAACTCTGAATGGTTTCTAAAATAAAAATTCATTTGGGAGGTTGGGAGATGTAAACCAGACTGTGGTATGCTCAAGCTCTGTGCACACCTATGTGTAAATAATGAATATATCTCAGGCAAATGTAAAATTTTGCGGCAGTTTGTGAGGTCACTGGGAGAGAAGTTTCTCAGCATTCCGAGTACTTTAATACATGAGCTGCCTCAGCATTCAAGCTCTTTACATTTGTGCATATATTATTCACCTCTCCCTGCTACAATTTTTGATAGCAAGATTTCCACCAGTCTTACAGCCCAGTCAATAGTTTATCTCTGTATTTTCAGCTAACAAATTCTGGAATGGACCCTATAGCTGGTGAGGGAGGCTGCTTTGCTTCAGGGTCCCCCTAGCCTGATACCCACTGGTGCCTGCCCTCTAGGTGAGGGTTGGTCAGCCTGTTATCCTTCCTCTGGTCTACCAGTTTTCTGGGGAGTGTTGTTACCTGTATTCTACATTTCCCCAGTGTATAGAGCTGACCAGTCTGCTAGCTGGGCACACAGGAGCCAAAAAAATCTGAGAACCCTATTTCTCTTCAGATTGTTCCTTCCTTGGAAACATTTTGGAATTTTCAAAATAATTTTTGAACTGAAGTTGTCTTTGAAGGAAAAAAAAAAAAAAAAAAAGTTTTGTCTTTTCAGCATTTTTCATGAGTTAGAAGTTGTTTGTCAGTCTCTGCAGCAACACAAACTTAGGAAAATAACAAGAATTAAAATTGCAACAAGAGTAAAATTTCTTTTTCTGGTGTTCTTTGATTTTGCCTACAAAGATACAACTTAACTCTTTTGTACAATAGGTGATGCTGCAGCAGGTAATCTCTCTAATGTATTTTTAAAGTGTCTAAAGAATTCAAAAGCTGAAAGCTAGGGAAGTCTATATTTTCAGATTTTTCTATGTAAGATGCAAGTTTTGTATTCTGCTCTGAGACTTGATTCCCTTAAAATATACTCAATATTATCCACACAATGAGAGTCTCTCAATGTAGAAATCCATCTTTTTAAGGGAATAAAAAGTCTTGTAAAAGCTTGAGAGCACACAGTGGCCAAAGAACATACATTGCTTCAGTTTTTGGATAGCCTGTGTTTCAAGAACGCAATGAAAACTTGTCATGGTGCTTCCCATATTTGGATGCAAAATAAACTATGAATAAAATTGGAATACTGAACCCTGTATTTAGTGGGGTTGCACTGGAAACCTGTGCTAAGATCTATCACAAAAGATTTAGTCCTGACTCAAAAAGAGAGGGCAAATTTTCTGAATACAGTTTCAGTTTAGATATAACTTCATTACATCCTGTTAATGATTGCTTTTAGCACAGGAAGCTGAACACCTGAGAAATGAGGGTCTTGCTGATGTTATTATGTAGTTATGATGATATTATGTAGTAAAATGGAACTACATTACACACCACAAGATGAAGGAAAGGAAATATTTCAGGCAACTTTTTTTTGTATTAGTTTGTGGCATATGTGTAGTAAGTCTTATGCTCCTTCTTCCAAAAAGTAAGTTTGTAAAACCAGGACTGTTGGCACTGCAGCTAAGTTGGGACATTGTTAATTACATATTCTGACAGATAAAGATGAATTGATCACTGAACTAGATGGTTGCCTAGGTGCAAGCAATCACGATCTAATTTTATTTGTTTTGTGCAAACAGTATTATATTCTTGGTGCTTTAAAAAGGCCAATTTCCCAAAGCGGAAAACAATCATGAGCAAAATTGAGTGGGAGGAAAAATTTAAACACAAGAATGTGCATGATAATTAGGAATTGTTTAAGAATGCTTTATTAGCTGCCAAAAAAACCCAGCTCTGCAATCAAGAAGGTTTCTATGGCTAGAAAAAATCCCACTAAAAAGGGAAGTGAAGAGAGTTACAGATCCCCTCTGAAAATCAGTAAAATCTAGAAAACAGCAGTATGTAGGAAATAAAAAAATGAAAAGCTCACCATTGTCAGCATAACTCAGTCATTAGGAAAAAAAAATCAACTGGCAGAGAAAGCGAAATACATGAATTTAAAAATCTATCTATACACAAAAATCTTCCCAAACCAGGAAAACATTTCTAATGTGTATGAAGGAAAAATCAAATCACATTTACAATGTATGCCCAATACTGGATTGAGTTGACAAAATTTTCTAGCAATATACATAAAAATGTAATCAATGGATACTATGTTTTATAGCTGGAAATAAGTAGGAGTATATTTTAACATGATACCAAAATATTTTCAGCTAATACTTATAGGTTAAACCAGCAATGATTTAAATGAAACATTTAAAAATCTTAAGAACTGAATAAATTAATGCCAATTCTATAAAAAAACCTACCCAAAGGCTGTCATAAAGTAGGACTATGGATACTAGATTAATATGTAAAGATGGGCAAAATGCAAGAAAGAAAATGTTGTTCCAGTATTTTTTAAAAAATATATGTAATCTCTGAGCTGGCTAGTTAAGATGTGGATGTTGCCATTAAAGAGTAGAACAATGGGTTCCTTAATACTGCCTGTCAGAATGATTGCATTTAAGAAAATATTTCCTCAAACTTACCTAATGTTCTCTTAATATTGTTATGTATTAATACAATGTAGCTGTGTTGATACAATAAAAACTATTACAAGCATTTGACATCAGAACTGTGCAGAAAAAATATAACAAAAACTTAAAATATATTAAATTGATTACATCCACATGAATTATAATATTATAAAATTATATCAGAAGGAATTATAAATGGGAATCATCACTGAAAGACAACCTTTCTAAGGTCATATCTGGTTAGTTAGTATCTTTTTGTCTGGAAAGCATAAAATAACTCTTGTCTGACACTGTTAATAATACAAGGGTTTGTGAAGTGAAAGGCTGGGATGGAAGCAGGTCACTTGTTTCACTGAGGTCTGGATTGCTTGACATAGTGGGCACATTTAAACAAACATATCTTTTAACACAGTTTAATACATGCTCATGTGCCCAAAAGTAATGCAAACCATGTTTACAGTTTAAGGGTTTGCATGCAGGATAGAAGAGCAATAAGAAGTCTTTAAACTGCTCCTACTGTAGAGCTTGACTAAAGAAGAAAAAATGACCTTTGGCTGCATGTGCCAAACCTGTTACATGACAGTAAGAAAATTGCCATTGTGTTCAGGATTATGAGACTATTCAAAGAAGACTGTGTGAGCTGGAACATTAAAATTGGTCAAAAATATAAAAAATTACCTAGAAAGCATGCAACTTGGAAACTTTGGAAGCATAAAGTATCAGATGGTTTGAGACAAGGCTAGGGGTGACCATTGGCTCTAAACAAATGCATAAGGAAAAGACTTGTAGGAGATAACTGCTTAATCTAGAACAAAACTAAATAATTGAGAAAAGGGAAATGCAAGATTCAGTAACTGTAAAATTCAAACCAAATCATGGGGAGCTTCTCATGGCAGACTGTGAGCCATTCCAACAACTTATGTAAGGATGTAATAGTTCTTCATGACCTGAAGCTTTTCTCTCAAGGATAGATTTATACTTAAAGGTTATATTTAAAGTTTATTGAACAAGTTTCTATGATAAGCATTGTCCCTGAGTTCATGATGATATATTCTCTCCATTAAGTCATAATGAGATTGCACCCTGAAACATTGGCTTTTTTCCAAAACTTTATGGAAATATAATCCTACCATGAATTTTGCACTAGTTTCATGGATCATACAAAACTCGGTCATGAAATGAAATAAATTTCAAATGAAATAAATCTAATGGTATGGTGAGACTTCAGTTTGATATTTTCCTTCTTTCTATACTTGAGTTTACTTCTCATACACAAGATATGATTTCATTATTAAGTGTCCGGGCAGTGTATATCCTGCATTCTCTGATGAATTTCCCTGGAAATGATCCGGGACGCAACTGCCAGCAGGGATTCCTCTGCATTCCTTGTTTCCACCACTCTCATCAGTGCCTACATTTGCAGTTAGTGGGGGATTTATATGACACCAACTTACACACTTCTCTGAAAGTGACAAAAGTATCATCTTACAGTTGTATTTCATGAACATGTAAACATATTGCTTTCTATCTGTCCTTCACTGCTGTCTTCTGTCTTGCAGGTATTGCCACATCCACTTGAACCTTAGTCTTACAAGGAAGCATAAATTCATGCTGAATTTATGGGGGAATTTACACAAGGAGTTTGTCTCACAAGCACTTACTAATATGACTGACACTTAAACCAGCAAAACTCCTAAATACCTGCCCATGTTTTATCTGGAAATAAAATCATGAAAGCCACCAGACCACTAGGCTTACATGCAAGGACTGGACTTCATGCTTGTGGTTCCTTGTAGTTCTCATGAAGTCAGGAGGAAAAAGTTGCTTGCATAAAATTAACTACATGCTTAAGTGTTTTGCTGAACTTAAATTAGGACCAGACAGGGGAATGAATTTGTTATTATTTAAAATGTATAGTCTTTATTTTGTCTTCAAGAGGTTGCAGTACATCTGCAAGAAATGGTGACAAGTAGAATGTACTATCTCTGTATGATGGCAGTATGTTTATTAAAGATTAGTCAGGTGTGATTTTGATTATTTTAGAAAAATATTGAAGCAGATATATAGGCTTAGGAGTTTCTGATCTATTTAGTGAAGAGAAAGCCAAAACTTCACTAAGAAAAATCAAGAAATAAGACAAGCACCAAAAAAAATTTTAGCACTTAATTCCCATAGATACTGTTAAAGCAAAGAGTTGGGACTAAAACTCCATTTCAATCTTTAATTTCTGTGTAAAATAGATCTTTTGATAATGTTCAGAGAGCTTTTAAACCATTTTATTTTCTTTTTGGGTCAATATAAGGTTTTCCTAGTGGTCAGCTTTTAAGCTATTGCACTTCTCATTTAAATGTGAACAAAAAGATCATTATATTGCAATTGGCACGCATCAGGGTTCCCTGATACTCGACCACTAGTTGAGTTTTTAGAAACTTTTGAGCTTTTCAGGGGTTGAAAAGAAGCTCAAAGAAGTCATTTTATCTAGCTGAAGAGAAATGATTTTACCTCAGGAAAGGTGAATGAAACATCTGTATTTTGCATAATGAAACAGATGACAAACTGGGAAAACCGATCTATTAATGAGCTTCCTGTAAAGACAGAACACAGGAGAATGAACAAGGAGCAGAAGGAAACACTCTGATCTTAAAATTTAACAACCAGTTCTAATCAAACCATCTTCTAGGATATGTGAATTCCTCAGCTCCCTCCAATGGTCACCACTATTTGAATTAAAAAAGGAGTCATAAGGCTAAAATGTAAACATGGTTACAAGCAACTTACTTGCATATGCAGTATTATTATTTGGAGGAAAATTTATTTATCAGGTGTTGAAGTGCTGTAATTACACGATGGTAATTTGCAATGCTAAGAAAGAAATGCAACCATAAAGCAGAGAATCTGATTGATCTCCCCACACAATACCTTTGTTCCCTCTTTGGGTGTTTATTGTCTTTGTTGTAGCTCTTTGCCATTCGCTTTACTTTAAGCGACCTCCAACAACTGACCTAAAAAATGATGAAATGAATGGGGGTCTAGCCTATTACTCAATTAAAGGGCTGTAATTCCGGTCTATATCAATTTATCTTGTAATCCTACCCTTTGATGAGTGTTTTTATGAAAACTTCCTTAAATTGTGGCATTTTCTTTGGACTGGTAGCATGGAGAACTTTTGATTTCACTGTGAGCTGCTACTTCCAGAGGAGTTTGCTGATTGACATATACTTGTGGCCAGTTATAAACTTTCTCATCTAGAGAACTGGGTCTATTTTGTGCTGACCTGATAGCTGGAATTTACTGATACAGAAGTTAAGTCCAAATACAGAGTGTGCTGTGCCTGGAAATATAGACATCTGAGAGGTTTTTTTTGGGTTTTTTTTTTGGAAACGATACTTGCAAATTAGTTATCAAATAATGAAGACTATAACAAAAATCAATACCTTCAAAATACTTCCCAGTATGCTGCTGCCCAAATGAGCTATCAGTCTGTCCAAAGAAGCAGTAAATACAATGTAAGAAATAAAGTAAGAAGTAGTCAGGCAATTCTGCTTTTTTTCTTATAGCTGCACACTTTGCTGGTTGCTGTTTTCATCCCAGATGTGGCCATATGAGTCCCTCATAGAGACTGGGTTTATTTGGGCTGGTATCTGATCTATATGTTAATACATTTATCCCTCTCTTAACAATTGAGAAGGTCTTCTGCACATACTTTGCAATATTTATAGCAATATAAAATGGCCCAGAGTTCTCAATGACACCCGAGGCTGTGCTCTCTCTGTTCTGTGTGCTTAGGCAGTCAAGAAAAAGTGGCTTATCCAGGGTCATTGGGCAACTTCATACTCTTTTTTCACCATTTCTCTGTGAGTGATGCTGCTGGAGTGAACAAGAGATGATCCATGACTCTAGTAGGGAGCATAAAGTTCCTATGGACCAGGAGCCTAAGGAAGCAGGGGAGAGTGGATAATTGTGGAGGGTGGTGACAGCAAGAACCAGGAAGCCCGCTTTGATGTAATATCTGTGTGTCAGCGTGACAGGGGATTATAATTAAAGCTTTTTGCCACTGGAAGATGAGTTATACAGATGATTCTTCTCATTCAGAAAGAAAACCAATAATGGAAACGGCAGAATGTCTTTGTGGAGTCACGTGTTCTATTGGAGCTTTTACACAGGGTGAGAAAAGGGGGAAATGCTTTGTCTTCCCAGAATGAGATTTTGAGAATTCACAGAGGAGGTAAAAAACAAACTGGACACGAGTTAAATTTTTAGCTTAAAAATATCGTGCTGAACTGTGCATGCTGCTATGGAAAGAGGAAAATATATTAGTCCTAGTTAGTATTCTTGTAAGTCAGTAGTTAATATTTTATCATTTTTTTCAATGTGGTGGTAAGCTGTGATAGGGAAAGGAGGAGACACAGCATTATATTAATAGAAGTAGCTGCTTAGAGGAGGGACACAATATTTCATCTCATTTTTGCTTACTGCTTACATCCAGAAGATTCAATAATTTTTGATTCTTGACCCATTTTCCATCTAGAAAAGAGATGTGGGGTTTGAAGAGTTTCTAGAATTTAGGGTGTTTTTTTTTTTTTTATTTTTTTTTCCTGTATCAAATATTAATTCTGTTAATAAGTATCTCTTCACAATAGTAACTTGGAGAATAAATATTCCTATACACTTCATGAAAATTCTACTGTTTTTACAGAACTCTAAAGGATATACTGTTAGATGATCCACTCCAGGATTGACGCTGGTTGTATTGTGGATTTGGAGAAGTACTGCTCATGATTAAAATGGGCATGGTAACATGGATTGTAATTAGCTGAAGTTTTAGCTTAGCCAAAAACGTGCTGAACAAGATTTTTCCATACTTATAACACCAAAGCCATTCTCACGGCATTTACACTGTCCTTACACAAAAGGGAATACATTCCCTGCTCAGATATCTTTCAGTGTTTACTTCAGAAAACACACAGTCAAATAAGCAAATTTCAAAAAATGTCAGCTTTTGATTTCCTTTAAGTTTTGGTGTTGGGCTTTTTTGTTTGTTTGCTTTTTCTTTTTCCTTTAAGCCCTCCAAAGAAAATCAATTGTGTTTGCTTCTATTTTTTCTAGCATGAGTTTTATGTCTGCACACTTACATACACGCAAATATTCTCATTAGAGAATTATTATTTTTAGAATTATAATGCAAATTGAATCTCAGATCGGTCTGAGCCTCCAGTGTGGCTGCATATTAAATGAAATACCTCTACTTGCAGCACTGCATTTGAATATATCTTATGCTCTGTATGTATTTAATTCTGCACGGGGAAGACCTTGTTGCTTGAGGGTGAAAGGAAATCAATTTTTACAGTGATTCCTCCATTAAAGACAGACGTATCAGAGGTCATTCTTGATCCATATGCTGTCATTGTTTATTCATGGGGGGTAAGGTAGTTCTGGAGTTAGGAGAAAAATTTTCCATTAGCACTTAATGCAGCAGCTGAAAGTATAAAAGCCTGATGTCTTAGTGCACTCTGGGAAAGTGGGGAATTTAAGTCATTACAGAATCACAGCAAGGTCTTGGGGGCTTCTGTCACAATGACTTGGTGTCATCTGAGGTAAAATGGAAAGCAATTGTTCAGAGGAAGAACAAAAGAAATGAAACTCTAGTTGCTGATCTATACTATTTACACAAAACTCCAACATTAATGGAAAGTGCAGATGAGGAACTCTGTCTCAGTTCAGCCTCTGAGCCTCAGTGGGAGTAATTCTATTTTAAAAGCCTGGATTTTTCTTTTTGTCTCTCCCATTCTTCCTTTAGATCTTGTTGTTTTGTTTTTATGCCTGCAGAAAAATGAAAAATAAAAAAGCTACAAAAGCTCTTTTCCATCTATGTGAAAAAGCACACAGGTCAGAGACCAAGGAACAATATAACTTTATTGCTGATTCTCGCCAAAATTAATTAAAAAAGTACTCAGAAGGAAATAAATAAGGTAGACTAGAACTTGCTACAAGGTTTTTAAAGAAGAAACCTTGCAGCCAGCTGTGACTTTGAAGTTTTATTTTTTCTTTTATTATTATTATTATTATTATTATTCTGTGCTGATGTGCTGGTGTTCCGAGACCATGACCTATCCGCAGTCCCTTGAGGATGCTGGAGATCTGAGAGCCATTGTTGTGAATGTGTTCATTAGATATGAAGAAAAAGCTACTGATGTAAGTGCAACAGAATGTCAAACCTCTCCAGATTTTGTTGTGGTTGCTGTTAAGGACAGAGCAAAATCACTATCCAGAGCTGGTAAATTTCTGTACTTTGTTTTTGCAGAGTAAAATTACATATCTTTGCTGAATTACTTCGCTGAAAAATTCAGAAACCAGCTATATTTTTGGGGGTTGATGGCAGTAATATTAAAACCCACATAAATGAAAAAACCCACACTACTAGATAATAGTTGTAATCTTGCTCTTAGAAAAGTCCGTTTCAAAATGAAAACTATTGCAGTAAAACACAGGCTTGATCTAATTGCTCTTGATATTTGTAATGACGCTTTTTAAACTGCTTTGCAAATATTCAGTGTTCTACAGTAACTTATCTGGAAAAGGTCCCCAGACACAATAATAGAGGACTGTTATAAGGTATTTCTGCTAACTTTCTTGTCATGGAATTGGCCTCACAACACCCTTTTTGTTAGACACATAAAATTATAAACAACACATGCCCCAAAGGACTTAAAATATGAGTGGATATGACACACACAAAGAGTATGGTTCTCCCTAGATTATAGTGACAAATGTGAGATATAGAGAAAGAGACCTTTCTGTGCAAAACAACGTGGGACATCACCATCCCCAGTCCTCTACACTATTTAGGTATATGTTTGTTTCACTTTGAGATAAATAGAAATCCGGTGCCATTCAAGTGTATTGGGATTTAGGTAACAGATGCAAGAAAACATAGGGATAGAAAGAGGTCCCTGTGAACAGTATCTTGTATAAGCCATGCAGGCTTATCAATAGCTTTGTTTGGGTGTCCAGGTTCCCAAAAAGGCTTTATTTCTTTGGTGTGGAGTGCTTTCAGCCAATTAAGGGAAATTTCCCTAAATTTTCCAACTACGTGATCAGCATCACACACACTGGTCTATATCTGTCTAGTTCACTGTCTCCTGACTCCTTTGGAGGCACTTATTTCTTATGTTGCTCATTAAAAAAAAATAAAAACCCCAATTACTCAATGTAAACAAATGAAGAGGAAGTGTGGGACTTCAGTACAATTTACTTGAGCAGAAGGTAGGAAACATTAGTATCGATGCATTCCAGGACTTGCTAGAAAAGCACAACTAAATTTAGCAGCCAGAGATATTGATTTGATTAAAAATGGTTTAAGACTTGTAAATGTCACTGGAATTTAGCAAAATGAACATTATTAAATCCTTCTGGTGATGGGGAAAACTAACAAAGGGATTTGCAGTGGTTTCTGTAATTAATTGCTCTGTCATGATTTATATTAACTTACAGTACAACTCCATTAGCTCAGACCTGTCATCTCTGCTCAAGGAACCACCAAGTAATCACTACCACATTAAAGAATAAATTAGTTTTTGGCTTGGAGCCTAGCTGTAGAATGTTTCATTTGTGTCTGCTGTAGACATATGTACCTAATAAAGTTGGGAAGAATGAGTTAAAGTATGTATATATCAATGTCAGCTGACTGTATTTTAGAGATGATACAATCAGCATTGTTCATTAGGCTTAATGATTACTTAATTTCTGTTGCTTGCCTCCTGTTTTGGTGAACACCTTTTGATAAACTATGAAGCAGGAGATGACTGAAAATAGGTGGGTCTCAGGAGATCCTCCTTCCTTCACATTTTGCAGCCTGTGGTTGTAGTAATAACTTCATATGGTTTTTGTTAACACTTCATTACCCCAGACTTGGATAAATTATCCTTCTGCTTCTTCCCCAGTTGCAGACACATGGGTGAAGCCAAAGTCTTAGCTACTACTTACAGTAGATTATGGGATTTGTAAGGTTCTATCAAATCATGTCTGACTGATAGTTTGAAGATGTTTTAAGTGGTTTTTCTGTTGGTGTGTTACAGCTAGTGCAAGAAGTTGTTTTACATTTCCATGTATGCTATAATGGTCTTAGGACTCTGCAAGCTAAGCCGTCAACCCATTTCTCCTTTTTATTCCTTTTCCCCTAAGTCCTGAATAAAGCCCCTCAGCACCCTTGAGGCGTGTCAGTGCATGGCCAGGAAGGCAGCAGTGGCACTTTGAGCAGGAGATGGGCTGTGCTACTGAAGTGCCATATGGTTAAGCAACCTCTGTGGGCAGACTTCATGACTTGTGAATGCACATCATGGGTAGGCACTCGAAGGGCTTGTCCTGCCCTTGAAACTTTCAGTTTTTCCAATAGCTACTGAAATTCAAAATGTGTCCTTTTCTAGCTTTGTTTTTTGAACTAGCACATTGTCCCCTCCCTTTAACCAGTAATTGAAGGAAGCCACACTGACAGCCTTGCTGTTTTCACTCTTTTCTTAGTATTTATGGGATGTTGCATGGGTCTCATTTCTCCTCCCTGACCTCAGTGAGAATTTTGGAGCCAAAATCAGGACCTGTGTGTCAAAACAGTAATCAGGACATGCATCTGTTACCCAATGACGAATGCAACCCTGTCCTAGATGTTCTTGCTGCAACTAGGAGTCTGAACTTAGGCTGGTCAAGAAGACCTAATGTGCCTGCAAGGCAGACACACCCAAGAGAAGTGCCTGAATTAATATGCCAGACTTAATATGAAGAAGCTTAGGAGTGGGAGATGAGTCAACATGGCAACCCAGGCAGAGGGAATAAACTGGCCAGGCAGCAGAGATGTGTCCTGTTAAGTGGGTATTTTGATGAAGTGTCATGGACACAACTGATGGCTTGGAGTGATGTCACATTCCTCTTGACCAGCTGCAACTTGAAATAGTTACAGCTGTGATAGGGTCAGCTGCAGGGCACACATACACCCAGAGTGCTTCTAAAATATGCGGTGTTTTCACAGGTTCTACTGGACACTGATTATAGGTAATTTTAAACCATTATGTATTTTATGTTAATGGTAATTTCCTGGTGTCCCAGAGAAAAAGCCCGAGCCATGCCTGGCATGTTCACAGAAGTGGTCAGGGCACAGATTGTCATGAGCCCTCCATCTGTTGATGCCAGCACAAGGAGAGGAAGGAGTGTGAGTTTCATGCATCCTTTCTACAGAGGGGTCTATGCCACCCCTCACTGTTTTCAGTAGATACCTACAGTAAAACTTAACTTTTTTTTTTTTCTTTTTTTTTTTTTTTTTTTCAAATGTGTGAGTTTATCAGATATCTTGGCACCATGACTGCTGTGCCTTTATTTGAATGTTGTAGCACAAGCATTAGGTTCAGTGGCAAGAGACACTGTCATTTGTAGTGTCCCAGACTGTTAATCTTTAAATATTGTTGCATCAGCCAGCTCTTTTCTACACATGCCATCATGACTGGCAGTGCCAATCTACTATTTATGTGGATTATGTTCAAACCATCTGTTTTAAAATAATAGTAATGATCTCTTGAATAGAAATATGTATGTTGACGTAAAAGAACAGGGCAGTGCTAGAAAAGCATTACAAAATGGAAGGACGTTAATTTGCAAATGTTCAGGGATGGAATAGATGTATATCTATTAAGTAGTCCCAGGAGGAAGAGGAAAACAGGCCAATTACGCCCCCCCCATTATTTTGTTGGACGTAACTTGGATCAGAATTTGTTCCAGTGTTTGCAGACAAACCTAGTTTTATTTTTCAGTTCAGACCTAGTGGGAATTATTTGAAGTAGAGCAGTTGTGATCTTAATACCACCTACAAGCTTGTAAAAAGTAGACATCACTATTCAAAGTTTGTGGTTTAGTCTCACAATTTTTATGCAAGTTTTCAAAACTACCCATGAAATGAGGTACTGCTTTTTTACAAATTCAATGGAGACTGGGAGGCAGAAAATCTTTAGAGGGTATCAGTTGTCAGGAGATTTCAGTATGTCCTGAATTCAGTGGGAACAGATAATCTGTGACAATAGCTTTTCTTCTAAAGATCGATCTAAACATCTAACTTTATATCTAGACTTCTGGCTCAGACCCATCAAAAATATTTTAGCGCTTCCCTTCCTTGTGCCAGGCAAAATCAGGCACTGTTGTCTAATTTGCATTTCCAAAGAACCTACAATTGCAGTCTCTACAGTGAGCATTGAAGTGCAGAGACATAGAAAACCAAATTTTTTTGTTTTACAAACGGCAGAGAATACCATGATTTAGTTTGGGTCAGTTTTGACTTTGTGTGAACATGCTAATTTTTTAAGCTGGTATGTTTTTTGGTTGTAATTTTATATTGCTAAAGTAACTTGTTAAGTTTGGGAATGTATTTGCTAAGCTAGTATCCAATATGATAATAACAAGCTGTAAGGATATGTTATAATCTCAGATACCTTCCATTAATATCAACACTTCCCTAGTTCAAGTCAAGGGAAGCCACTTGAAGAGGCACTAAAAAATGACCACAGGCTTTGTCTGTAGTAATTTATAATAATTAAGGCTCTTCGAGATAAAGATTCACCTAGGTACACCCCACTGTGCAGCACCCCCACGCCTCCCCAGCCCCGCCTGCTGCTGTGGTCATTTATGTTTCCTGGAAAGGTTTCCTGAGAGATCAGGCTCTCACCAGTCTGGGATAATTCGCCTATCTTTTTTTTTGTCTTGTGACAACACAAGGGTAAGTGGTGAGTAGTTAGAGAAGATCAACAGATACGTAGGGTTTCTGGGTTTCCAGAATGCAAAGATGAGGAGTATCCCCTCT
The DNA here is from genome assembly GCF_036169615.1 of Heliangelus exortis. Lineage (NCBI taxonomy): Eukaryota > Metazoa > Chordata > Aves > Apodiformes > Trochilidae > Heliangelus > Heliangelus exortis. Next base: position 153,982,689 of record NC_092422.1, on the reverse strand, counting down.
CTATACCCTTATCTCTGTGTTGCAGTCATCTGGCACAAAGAGCAAGCTCCCTTATGAGGTTTCAGAGGTCAAAAGAGAGGTTTCTCTTTTGACATAGTTGCTTATCAGGCCTGCTCCACTTTTACCTTCGTCCCCGTGAAAATGTTGGTGGAGATCACACAAGTCTTGAAGCTAAGATCCCTATAAGGTTCACAGGGACAGTTGCACAATTGTTAAGAGCTCTCTCTATACAGGGATGTGGCAGAATCGTACATGAGTAGCTCATGTTTTCAAGATTTCCTTCAAAATTGTAAGGACTGAAAGTGAGGAAAATGGCACATGAGATGGTGAAATGACTGAACCTACTGCAATGATGGTGTCTTCAGTAGGAACTCTCAGTAGGTGTCTTGGCTTGTGTGTTAAAGCTTTGACATCACAGCTCTCCCAATATTCAGAAATCTCCATGCAAAACATATGATCAACCCAAGGTACTTTTTAATCTTAACAGAAAGCACAAAAAATATCCTAGTGAATTATCTATATGCACATCTGTTTTCGCTCTTGCTCTGAAAACAAGAGATTTAGTTTGATCTCTGGGATTCTTGTATTATTTTATCCACCTAAAGGTCTTTGTTTTATTCTCTTCCTCTGGAGTCTTACTCCAACTCCAGCTGAGTTAATGGTAGTGAATACAATGTTGAATTTAGTGAAGCCAGAGGTAAAATTTCCAACTGAATAACATCTCCATTGTCAGAAGTGCAGCTAGATGGGACTATACAAAGCACTTGTCCCTTAAATACATGCTAGTGCCTGAATCTTTGAAAGCATAGTCACAAGATCATAGAAGCTTAGTTATTACCTCTTTCAATTTCATATTTTAGTGTATGCAGGAACTGTTCTTATGGGCAGAATAATTGTTATTAATGTTGCTATTATAAATTATTATTCTGCAATCATTGCCTTTTAAGAATGGGCTGATGATTTATGCTTTCCATATAAGCATGGGCTTCGTTAAATGGAAAAAAGTCAGTGAAAGTCAATCAGGTTTTGAGCATATGAATTTAATCACTCATCACACAGTAATTGGTAATCTCACACATAAATATGTCATATCACCTATTCAAAGATGCACACTATATATGCCAAAAGAAATAGAGTCCACAGTTGAAGTTTAAAAAATTAATCAGGATTTTAAATATGTTCCTCGATGATCCTACAGTCCAATAAAATTCTTGTCTCTAAGCTGACATCAGGTCCTTTTCACTCCAGAGATTGCCCATTAATGGAGCTTAATAGTTTTTGTTACATGACACTGAAATAGATTATAGGTCTTGTTGGATGCTTCCTTCCTTCTAAGACCAGTACCCTAATGGCTCTGATATTAAGAAGTTGCCACCTGCTCAGAATTCTCTCTTCTATTTCAGCCCCTTCACAGAATGACATTTTGTCTTCACCTTCCTCATTTTGCTTCTTTAAAACAAACTTTATTCCTAAAAAAATAAAATCCATGTCATCTCAATTAATTTTCTTTGCCTTTCTGTATTCCCCTGTTTCTCCAGTCCTACTTCATGAGCAGAGATGATTTACTGTCCTTAATTAACTACATAGAACTATTAAGTGTCCAAACATGACCTGAGGAGCTCAGCAACTGGAGAGCTTGGGTACGTGGTGCCGTTTCAGAGTAGCAGAACTAGAAGTAGTGCACCCACATGGCTCGGTGCAGAGCATTTTGGAAAGTAAAATTACCAGCAGCAGTGTTAATTAGCTTGACACCTCAGCACTCCAATGCATCAGCATCACTTCTGGTGCTCATAGTCTTATAAAACTTTCTATTGCACAGTCTAGGTAACTTTACAATTTCTCATCTCCAGCCACTGGTCCATCTACATGTTAGCACATTTTATTTTTTAGGGGCTTGAATTAGTGATTGCCCAGACCCAAATATTGCTGTTATGTTCTACTCTTAAGTATATCTATGTGCTGGGTAATCTCATTTCTGGGTGTGTCACTACCTGTCAATTTTTTAAGAATTAGTGTAGTTCTTTGCACTGAGAAGATGGCAGGTCTCTGCCGAAATGGGCTGTCACCAAATTAGAAAAAGCAGCTGGGGTCGAATGCTTAGGTCCCAACATTTCTAAAATTTTAACTAAACAGGGAACAAAAGCTGTAAATCATTCAGACACTCCCAAGCTTTGCAGAGATATTTCTGCAGCGTTCTACCAGATCCTGTCAGATCACGTATTTCTGGACTCAATCTTGGAAAAATGAACTTAAAAAAAATACTATAGGAACCCAGGACAGAAGCCTAGAGCTAAAATAACTGGGAACACCATGGCAAGGAGGCTTTTAATGGTGTGTTTTACATTGCTTTATATGGATAATCTTTGGCTGGTAGAGTACAAGGGAAAAAAGTTGACACTGACAGGCATGTGCAGAACCAAAGAACAGAATCTCTGCAGAGCAGCTCAGGAAAAAACTTCAAGGGATTGGGCAGCAAAGCCATGGCAAAATTGTGTGAGGTGATGTCTGAAAGACCAAAGGGAAATCAGCAAGTGGAGAGAAGTTGTGCCCTTCCAAAACACTGAGACAATGGTAATGGGAAAAATTGTAGTATGTTTCAGAGATTGTGTCTGCCTCTGCTGCATGGAAAATAGTAGCTGTCTGGGAAAGATCTGTGAGCAGAGACGAGGGGCAGGAGACTGTGAGAGTTGTAGCAAGAAAAGATAAAGCAACAGTTAAGGTACTGTGGGAACTACTGAACTAAGCAGGCTGAGGCAGAGCGGGCAGCAGCTCTGTGTTGATTAGGCTGCCTCCAGGATACAGAAGAAAATGTGTAATTTTTTTCAAATACACAACAACCTTTATGCATTACATACTGAGTACTTGCTCTTGGCTACTTCTGTTTATGAGAGGTGAGGTGTGCTGTGAGGTGAGGTTCCAAGAGCTCATTTTTCCCCACTTAAAGGCTGCTGTGGTTCAGTGGGTCCCCACAGTCCTCGCTTGGAACTGTATGGGAACAGGCAAGAGCCTCTGCTTCAGGGGCACGATGCATGTGTGCATGAGAGCACCAGCACCCCTGGGGCCAATTGGCAGAGGAAGGTAGGAGTGTCTGAGGAAAATGAACATGCAGTGTTGTAAACCTACTGTTTTCAGAGTGATATGCTGTTCCTTCTTACTGCTTTTATTAGAAATGAACACACTTTTTACTAGAAGAAGTGATGTATCACAGAATCATCTGGGTTGGAAAGGACCTGAGATCATCAAGTCCAACCTGTAATCCACTGCCACTGTGGTTACTAGATCATGTAACATTCAGTCTCTTCTTAAAAACCTCCAGGGACAGAGAATCCACCACCCCCCTGGGCAGCCCATTCTAATATCTGATAACCCCCTCTGTAAAGAATTTTTTCCTAATATCCAACCCAAACGTCCCCTGACAGAGCTTAAGTCTCTTGTCTTAATGGTAGCTGCTTGAGAGAAGAGACTGAGCCCCCCCTGGCTACAACCTCCTTTCAGGGAGTTGTAGAGAGTGATGAGGTCTCCCCTGAGCCTCCTCTTCTCCAGGCTGAACACCCCCAGCTCCCTCAGCCTCTTCTCATAGGATCTGTGCTGGAGTCCCTTCGCCAGCCTGGTTGCCCTCCTTTGGACCTGTTTGAGGACCTCAATATCCTTCTTGAACTGAGGGGCCCAGAACTGAACACAGTACTCGAGGTGAGGCCTCACCAGGGCTGAGTACAGGGGCAGAATCACCTCCTTGGACCTGCTGGTGACGTTGCTCCTGATACAGGCCAGGATGCCATTGGCCTTCTTGGCCACCTGGGCACACTGCTGGCTCATGTTCAGCTTCCTGTCAATCCAGACTCCCAGGTCCCTTTCTGCCTGGCTGCTCTCAGCCACTCTGTCCCCAGCCTGTAGCTCCCCATGGGGTTGTTGTGGCCAAAGTGCAGGACCCGGCACTTGGCCTTGTTGAACCTCATCCCATTGGAATTGGCCTAATTTCCTAATTGTGGACTCAATTCCGTCATCTAAATCATCAGTTTAGCATGTATGCTACAGCGTTTTCTGAAATGATTTTGAGGTATCACTAACTCCACCAATTGAAGAACCACAAGTCAGAACTAGAAACTGACCCACCTTAAAATTTGAAGGTCAGTTACAGCATTGGTTAGCTCCGGGCTTTTGTGTATTTGTCTTTTTTTGTGAGGACCTTTCAGCATACTTGGTCACACTTTTTGCCTTTTTGGTCTTTTTGGGGCTAAAATTCTAGCATATGAGCAATCAAAAATATAGGTCCTCATGTCATCCTCTTACTTAATCAAAGGTTGAAGTTTTGCAATATTAAAAGTATTGTCAGAGAAGCTTATGGCCTTCTCAAGGATGTTTCTGCCCACCTCTGTCACAGTTCTCTGGGTCTGACAGAGCCTGGAGCTGGTTGATCTCTGCTGCTTGGAGAGGCACTGTCGTGGCCGTGTCCCACCAGACAGTGCTCATAGGCAGGGCAGAGGCAGCAGGCAGCCCACTGCCATCACACCGGGTCCTTTATCTGCCCCAGACATCTTCTCCTCCACACTGGCTGCCAGGTAGATCACTACTTTGCCCAGCTTCCTTGGGAAAACAGTGATGCAATTTCCAGATTCTTGGGCTTTGTTTGGCCTTTTCTTCTCTGTGTTACAGTAAGAATGAGTGGACTGAAGTGACTCAGACAACTCGTCCCCTCTATCCACAGCCACAAGGTTCTCACTGAGCATCATTCTGAGACCCCCCCTAAAACTGACTCAACATCAGGCCTATTTTTTCTCTCAAGCACTAGCAAAACCTTATCCCTTTCTCTATCTCCTGGCCAGCATAGATACAGTTTCTGCTGTCTCCTTGCTCCAGCTTTTAACTGCAGGGGCTCCCTTGGCAGGGTCAGGACCAAACTCTCCTTTTGGCAGCCTTCTAGGGCAGGGCCTTCCCCCCGCGGGCTGGCCTGCATCCCGCTGCTGCCCAGCCCCACATCATCTCCAGACATGAGCAGAGGAGGCCAGGGAGGGATTTCGGGACACAGACACCCTGCCATGGTATGCACCCCCCTCTAGGGAGCCATGGGGATACACCGCAAGTTGTTGCCTCCCCTGTTCCGTGCCGGAGGATGTGAGGGAAGGAGAGGGGTCAGAGGTGTGTGCCTCTGAGTCACCACGTCCCCTGGGCTCCCGTGGGCCTGGCACAACTTAGTCACAGCCGCTCGCCTGGAACCGTGCCCCGGTTCCCCTTGGCTGCTGGCAGCACCCATGTCTGCATTCTCTAGAAAGCCTCCACCTTGGTGAAAACAGTGCTGTGGCAGCAGGCCCTAGTGGGTGAGCCTTCTGATTTTGGTGACTCTTAGGGCAAGCCCACTATAACTTGGAGGTTTGCTGGGGAAGGCCAGGGAGGCCAAGACCCCACCTCGCTGCCCAGGCCTTCCTCTGGTATGGGCTGGCATGGCAATGGGAGTCTGGCCTTGGCTTCCTCCGTGAATCCCCTGCGTGTCGTGCTAAATGCGTATCTTGTCAGAAAACTTGTAGCAAGCCGTGGGAGAACTTGGCACCGGTTGCTGGAGTGGAAAAATATTAACAGCCTGTAGGAGAGCCTGGCTTGTTCTGCTGCGGGGGAATCGGCAGCCGGCGGGGGTACAATCAGCGTAGGAAACTCCTGAGCTCCTCTGAGCTGGGGTGGGAGCTCTTGCGGAACAACGTGAGGTTGGGTGATCACCCAGAGACACTGCTTAGAGATAAGTTGCAAAAGAGCACTGCACTAACTATTACCCTGCCCCCCCCCCAAAAAAAACCAAAAAAACCAAAAAGTCACATTAAAAAGAATCCAAAGCAAACTAGGAAAAAAAAAAAAAAAAAAAAGAAAAAAGAAAGCAAGCTCAGCTCAGTAAAGATGGCAGTTTTAGAAAATGGTGTAAATGGTGTTAGCTAACTGGCACTGAAATGATCATGCCAAGTGTAAAACACTGCTCCTCTCTCACCCCTGTCCTGCTCAGAATGAGAGATGTTTCTCAAAGGTATTTTCCCTTGGCCTTATTCTGCACCTACTGTAATCACATGAAATCTTGGAAGATTTTTTTTTAAGGCGATGTTACACCGAGGGAGCAGGAATTTAAAAAAGTCTCACTCAGAATCATTTGGACCATAAATTATCCCTTAAAATGTTTATGGCAGCGGTATTCTCTCAACTGAGTGCAACAGTGACTGTTTTACTGTTAAATGTCTGGCTGGCTGCCTTTGCTCCAGGACTCTGATCAAGCAACTTGGCTGGTTGTGGCCATGGCAGCAAAACACCTTCCCTCCCCAAACATGTCCTCTGCCTCCACGGGAGGTTGCTTCCACAGTGGTTGCACCAGGAGAAAGGAACTGTCTTTGCCCCTTCTCCATGCAAAGAAGTTAAAAGGAAGATTAAGGCATTTTCCATTAACGCACTGGGCTGTGAGCTGCCGTGGGTGAGAAGCACATACCCTGCAGGCTCCTCGGTGGCTGGTGACCTTTGGCAGGGGGGTACATCTGACAATGATGGCAACTGCTTCAGCTGCATCAGTCCAAAAATAATTGTGATCATTTTTTTCCTATGGTGCTGTGCTGAGAAAGAACTCAGTGCTGTTGCTGTTCCCATCTGACGAGCACCAGCAAGCTGCTCCTAGTAGAGGAAGCAGTGAAGAGGCAGATATTTGAACTTTTTGAATAACTTGGTAGCCTGACCTAGAAAGTCTAGGTTTGGCTTATCCTTTTCTCCCTCTAAGGTCAAATGCTGTCAACATATACAAAATGTAAAAGTCAAATATTTGAGTTATTTGGCTCTTTTAATTCTCTAACACATCTATTCAGTTACCAAAGGTTTTGCTGGTTGTGGATGACTTTGCAGTTTTAAAAGTGTTAATTTGTAGATGGATCAAGATTTTTTTAAATCCTCATGTCATCTAGTGGGTTATGTGTGCTTTAGAAATGTCTTCAAAGCACATACTGCATATGAATGCCACTCTGCGATATCTTCCTGCTTGTGCAAAACCATTTTGGTTTTTTTTTTCCCATATTCTTATAAAATTTGGTCTTAAAATGTACTAGTTAAGAACTTTATTAAAATAACTTTCGGATTCTATGTGGACTGTTGATGTGCAATGACATTATAATGTTGCATTAGACACATAAAATAGACTTGAAAATTAGAAAATGTTAGTGCTAAAGTTAGAGGTAAAAGCCAACAAAACAAAACTGTTAACAGGAAAGCTGGGACACTGATTAGTAAAAATCGTGTGGCAGTAGTCTCTTTATGTGCTAACATGAACTTTAACAGTATTTGTAATTGTAGTCTAATTAAGATTTTCTTAGGTAATGCTAATAGGCATTGAGCCAATAACTTCATCTAAGTGAAACACTGCAAATATATCCAATGCAAGTTACACTCTCATAACTTCAAATAAAATGTATGAGGGAAAAAGCTAAGCCTGGAGTGTTGCTGTAGCCCAGTGCCCACTGGCTGCTAAACTAGCTACTTATGGATGTTTTGCATTTCCCTGGAGTCTGGAGCACGTACCTGTTGAAATCCAGGGATTAAGTTGGCTATCAAGATGTACAGTTACTTTTGTCCTGTCTCTCATTTTGCATGTGAAGTATTCTACACCTAAGGGTTGAACCTATAGACAAGAGGGCATGGCCTGGATGATACCCACCTGAGAGCCTCTGCAGCTTGATTCCTTTGGTAAAAAAATCTGTAGGCAGATACAGATTTTGCAAACATCTATGTGGTGAGTATGTTACAGGCTTCCCAGCTGCCTGGGAGGTTTGCCTGCCAGCTGTGAGCTCTCACTTTTGCAGCCACTGTGTGCACCCCAATCATTGCACCCAGTGCAGACTCAGCAAGGTCAGCTCCGAGTGTCTTCATCAGCATATTTAAACCAACCTTTCTAATTTTGTGCTGAAGCAAACTGTAACTGCTCATAGATTCCCTGCCACTGGATCTGCTGTGGGGTTGGTCACTACCAGAAGAATAATGGCAGGAAGCATCTAAGGACCAATATTGCCTTCGGTGTCACTAATGCTGATAAATTTGGGTCTATAACCTCAGCCTAAGAAGTCTCTATATGGCAGCCATTATGTAGTGATGACTGTCAGGTCTCTGAGTGTGCACAGTTTAATGTGGATTATGATGTCTGCCTGCATTGCATGCTCCTTTGCAATTGTCCTGCCCTGTATGTCAGGAGAGCTGTTGGGGTCAGGAACAGATCCAGTGCTTCCCCTCTGCTTTCCTGCTGACAAATTTACAGATTAAGTAACACAGTTCTCTGTTTTTCACCAGCTACTCTTCAATCATGCAGAGATTGCAGATCATGGAAGTGAAAAAGCGCTTTCCATTACTATTTCCAATGAAGAGAATTTGTGGATAAAGATCAGATCACATTTTATTAATTCCGAGTGGTCTAAGGATCTGCCTGAATGTACTAGCAAATGCTCACACTTATTCACACATTTTTTGAGATTCAAGAAGATTTCAATTAATCAGTTTGGTCTAGTCCACAACACAGCCATGATCCAAGAATAACTCACGTGTTTGACTACGTTTATATGGGTAAATAGTCTACTTGAATTAAAACAGAATATTTAATTTCCGAGCCTGATCCTTTCCAAAGTGGTGCTTATATTTTTTTTCATGCCAGCAATTATGGACTAAGAGGCCAGTTGTAAACTGGAGATCAAATTCTAGGAGTAATGTTAAAGATTAGTTTTGACAGAATACTATAAGATAGATTGTGTTTTTTTTCAACAAAATTCACTGAACAACTGAAAAGCAATAATATTTTAGACTTGAGGGGAGTAGGGTGGTAGGAAATAGCCCTTGCAAATAGTGATCATGAGTTGACAGAATTTATGTTAAATTGCAGGATAAGTGAAGGTTCAAAGGTTCAGTTCAAAACAACAAACTCTAATAAATGTAGTTGCTGAGACACTATGAATTTAAATACAGAAGAAATTTAGAATTTCTTTAACCTACACTTCAAAATCAGTGAAGAATCTGTATCTCAGCAAAAGGGGAAAAATTACCAGCCAAAAAAGAGGAAAGAAAGGAGTCAACAGCAAAGAAAAAAAAGTCTAAAAAGTGTCTAAAAAGTCAGGAGTTCTGTTGATAAAGTAGGAATTGTCAGTAGTAAAGCTATTTTAATGCTTTGCAAAGAATATAAACCGAATTTTTTAGTTCTTTTTTAACCAGGAAGAAATTAAGAAAAGGCAAAACAGTATTACTCTATAGTAGGATGAGACACAGATGAAAAGTAGCATAATGTCCCAAATGGGGATAAAAATATTTGTCTTTTGCCGTTAACATAATATGTAATACAGAAGGCAAAGGGAGGTCAGCTTATGGGAACAAAGGTTCACTTTCATGGAAATATTAAGTATTAATAATCAAGTATTAATAAGCAGAGGCACCTGAAATCACTGTGCTGTTGAACAGTTGAGTCTGGCGGGAATGTCTGGAGGAGTGCAATATAGGGAAGCATCCAGCAGCTTTTCAAAGGATGCCCTACAGTCCCAACATCTTTTGAAAGGAAGATTAAGAATACCTCCTGTCTGACAGTGCCTGCTTTAAGGAAGCCCATTGCAAAGTCATTTTGCCATTTCTGCTTAGGTGAAAGAAAAAAATTATAGTGTAAAATTCACCAATTCATTAGAAAAAAAAAAGAAGACGGAGGTATGATTCTGTAGATAAGACCTGGATGGAAAAATTCCTGCATTTTTTGTTTGTTTTCATTTAAAATGTAAATATTTTAAGTAGGTGGTTTTGATTTATTTCCATTTTTTAATTAAAAGAAAATTACAGATAAAAGATGCTACAGCAATCATCTTCCTACAAAAGCAAAATATTGCAATGTAATTAGAAGGACTCCTCAAATTATAATTAGATTTGAAATTTAATTATGATGAGAATACTTCATTCCCATGCACAACTGCCACCTTATTGATAAGTAACCTTTATTGTAATTTTATTACATTTCTACTGAGATCTTAATCTATGGACTAAATAAGATCATCAGATCTTTGTGAAGGCCTAGATTTAGGTGAAGAAAGCAACACATTATTTTCTTCTGTGTGCTATAGTGTAGTTCTTTATTTGGGTGTTTCTGTGGGATCAAATGCTTTGTACTTGAACTCAGCTCCTTCGGACAGAGATCTGCCCCTGGTGTTCAAAAACTGCAATATTTTGCTTTCAGATATTAACTGTAAAAGTTTCAGCTGAGATGAAACCAGTTCAGCTCCTTTTCCACCTAACTTCTTACCGCTTGGTTTCCTGTCTCCTGTGGTTAAATCTCACTGCACACATTTTTCTTGCTCATATTTTTTCAAATTCATAGACACTTTCTGTAACCACCTCCAGTTATGGCATCTTCTATTCATCATCTAATGTGTCTTCCATTGGGAAGAGCAATGAAAGCTGTTGAGTAGACCATTCTCAGCTTTTTTAATTGTCTTCTACTTTTGCTCAGGATTTTATCCATATTAGAGATAGCAATTAAAGATAGCATATTAAAGATAGCAATTAATCTTCTGTTAGCAATTAAAGGAGAAATGAAGACTCTGGCAGTCAATCAGATGTCCAGTTAGGACAACTGAGAACACAGCATGCAAGAATGTCTCTTCTCATAAGTAAGACAGTCAGATTGAGTATCCCTGGATCTCAGGAGCTCCAGAAGGAAAAAAAGCTGTTCAGTGGGAGAGATTATAATCCTAGTGCATGTGTCTAGTTCTTTACTAATAACCTACCATTTGTTTAAACATCCTTTTCCATCAGCTCTTGAGTTTATGTCTAGTTTATTTTATAGAAGAGTATGTTCATTTTAATGGGAAGTTTTGGAAGTGCCTATCAAATAACACTCAGCTATGAATTTTGGAGGTACATATCATTAGTGAGCCACTGAAATCAAAATAGCTCTATGAAACATGAAGTAAAATAGGGCCAATAGGCTGAAACTTGTAAGCCTTTCTTCCTCAGTTAAATTTAGTACAGACCAAGATATCAAGACAGCATAGGACTACTGTGATCTTAAATGGAAAATAGTTAATATGATTAACAACTTGATAATGTAATAATGTAGAAATAACTTCTTGTTATCTAGCACATTTACTCTTTATTGCATGTGTGTTTTCAGCACCTAAGTTGTAATAATTTTAATTTATTATGTATCTCTCAAATTCAGATGCGGGAAGAAATCTTTTCAGTTGACAATGTTCAACTGTCATGACCAACACCATAAGGAATTTTTCTGCTTCTTCATGGAATAGTGCTGTTATTCCAAGTTCCCTACTTAAGCTAAACCATTAGTAATAAAGGCCAATTTTGTTTTCTTTTTGTTCAGTCATATGGATGCAAGGGTAGAATAGAGGTGAAATACAGCTTCTCAGCAGTAGATCTCAAATCATTTTAAGTAGATGGGTTGTATTTTTGTGGTCTGTTTTCAAACTGAGGAACGTAAGATAAAGCCCACCACCTGAGAAGTCCATGGTAGAGTAGGAAGAAGTCCTATTGACTTATAGTCACAGCCTGAGTGCTCAGGACCAGAGGTCTCTTGGGGTATTATTGCAATCTTCAGCTTAGGAACTATGGTAACAACTGCACTGGTAGTGATAATAGCTCTATTCCAGTATATTTGGGGCAATTACCACTTGGAGAGAGAGAAAAAAAAACCCAGCTTCACATATAGTTGAACAAAGAGATGTGTTAAGGAAGTTATTAAGCCTGACTAGAAAGAAATCACAGAACAATTGGTTAAAGAGCCATTAGGTCTTACAGTGAATCCTCCATGGGCTGCTGTAGAATGATTCCCAGGAATACACTCTCCATTACTGTACTTTCTCTAAGACCAAGCAATGACTCTGTGCCCTTTGAAAAACTCTTCAGATGTCTAATAAGTTTGTCTTGCTGTCATGAAGAGCTGCTGATATAAAAGAAAAATTGTACTTCCTGCTCCCACATCATTTTTTTGCCATATGGTGGGTGACTGTCAGGATGAGCCTCTGGATGAGACCTGAGGTTCCTGTGCCTTCCTCTCTGCCCATTCCTTTCCTCCATGTTCAAGACAACCACCCCTCTCTGGAAATAACCTACCTTGGAAATGAGGGTGGCAGAAGGAGCAGTTGAGATGTGATTTTAAGGAGAGTCTCACTTAATGACTTAACAGCTTGGCCCTCTGAGGAAAATATTAAAACATTGAGCACGAGCTACTTTCAGATTACCATTTAGAAGGATTGTAAGATATATAAAAAACATACTACCTCATATTGTTTGGGTAAATTGATGGAAAAATTCAAAACTTACTCACACAAATTAATTTCATTTTTAATATCTCCATTATCTTCAAATGAAGTAGGTCATCAAGTTTTTAATTGGTTTTTAAATAATTCCCGTTTTTTTTTAAATGTAAGCATGTCATTGAAGTTTAGGTACTGATGTAAAAGGTCTTGTATACTTTTTATTCTAAAGGCTTTAAGGTTACAAGACAGTAACAGAGTGTAATTCATGGGTATGCATGCTGATTTCTTCACACTTGGATTAGTTTGTCTGGCCATCTCAAATTCTCATTAATTTCTTTCTCCCTCAAGTAATCTAGAAAGCCGAGGCAATGCAAATGTATTTTGGCTGACCAACCACTATAAATATTGAATAGCCAACAGTAAAAAGTGATATGCTCACCCAAAAGCCCTCAGAACACAGACTTTTTTTCACAACTTATTCATCCAACAGGATCAAATAACAAACATATTAATGGAAAATCAGGCAGTGGCAATTTACAAACAGAAAAAAGGTTGATGTTTGCGCCACATACTCTTTGCAATAGAGAATTCTCCCTTCTCCACAAAAGGAACAGGTTGCTCTGTCCATTCTGTTTGATTGGATTTGGGGACCAAATCTGAAGTGTTGAATACAACAGGTCACGATGCCAGCATGAAACAGTCTTTCCACATGCTACCTCATGAGGTGTACCTAGGTATCAACTGGGAGATGCTGGTGGGTCAAAGCTTCAGCAGGGAGGGTGTTAACAGCAGAACATGCTGCCTGCTAGTGCTTTGAACATGCCTTCACCCTGTTTTATTTCCTAGCAGGGATGCAGCCTTGGAGACCCCAGAGTGGTTAATTTTTGGTTAGCAAGCTATTGCTAACCACACGCAGTTAATTCAGGAGGAAGAATTTACTCCTTTTCAACCGAGCCAGTGTCACTCAGTTAATCTTGCATTCCTCCCTTCCCCTGTGAAAATACATTTTTTTTAATAAGAAGAAAGAGTTGATTGTTAAATCTCCTATTTTGCCTTCTATATTCCAATTGGAGCTGGTAATGACTGTATACTTGGCTTTATCTTGCTTTACAAAATGCTCATGTTCATGTTACATCAGTCATCTCAACTGCAGTGGAGAAACTGAGTCTCCAAAAGAAGTAGCCCCATTGCTCTCAGAGCACCTTCTAGTCAGTGTTCCAGCCACTGGGAACTTTGTGTTTCTTTCAATACTTTCTGTAAGCTCTGCTCAAACCTGTTGCTGGACCTTTATTATAATATCTACTTCCTAATTTGAGATAACCGACCATTTGAAATGGTGACATAGTAACCCTGTTGTACTGCCCTAATTATAACCTATATGTGTTTTCTGTGTTTTCTTCCAATTGCTCCAAAATTAATGAAGGTTCCTTTCAAAGATAATGTATTGACCCTATTTTAGTCATGTTTTTGGCCTGCTACATTGCTCTTTCCAAGGTAACCTTGATATTGTTATAGACATACATTATGATTTTTTCTGCTGGAACTATCTATATTGATTTGACTGTGGCCTTTGATCCAATAAATCACAACATATTGCTAGCTAAGTTTCCCTCAATTTGGCTGAGTTTAACTACAGTAGAATGGTTCTCTGACTACATTAGAGAGCATACACTAGTCATTTTGTTTAATGGTGTTGAATCTGAGGTGAAAATGTTACATGCAAAGTTACCTCAGGAGCTAATTAGAGGGCTTTTACTTTTGCAGTTTTTATTAATGACCTGTCGACACCGTGTAGTTCATGAAATATTCTGTACATCTACATGCTGATGATGTGACCTTGTACACAGTAAGAGCACAGATAAGGTATGAGACCTTGACTGTTCTAACTCAGGATTTATGGAGCGATTTTCACAATTTAAAGATACATTTTTCTGCAGAAATAAATTTACTTAGAATCTTAGAAAAATATAAAACATGTAATTAGAGGGGTTATCTTTTACACTACAAACAGACCTAGGCCAGCTGGTGGGGAAAATAATATTTCCCTCACCTCAGAAAATACATCAGCCACTGAAAAAGCTAATGCTACTTTTCCCTCTGCTCAAAGGAAATATTTATAAAGCTGGAAGGATCTAGATCTCAGTGTTTCTAAATACTGAGATCTAGGTTCTTGAGATCTAGGAATGTCTCTCAGCCTATTACATGGGCGGTAGTAACTACACAATAAGTACCTAAATGAAAAACTTATTAAAACTCAGTAGTGCTGGGTTGAGGCTTATTTATTTATCTATCAGGTTTCAAAATGCTCAAAATAATTTACTCTGGTGTACAGTTGCTACGTGGGAGAGGAAACTGCAAAAGAAAGAAAGAAAGTTGCACCAAACCAACCCATGTCCTGCTGATAGCATGTCAAGACTGCATTATGAGAACCTTGGATGTTTTTTTTGTTACTGAGTCCCTACCCTCCTTTAATTCCCCACCATTTGAAAGAGAGGACAAACAAGGTGACCAGGTTGTACCCATGCTCAGTGGCTCAGTCAGAAAGAGTTGGCCAAGGTGCAGGCTTTTATCATGAACCTAGGTACCAATAATGAGCAGCTCAGTAAGTGTAATGTTGGTTAAAATGCAGGTCCAAAATATGATGATATCACCATACCAGCCCAGATAGACTCAGTTGGGCAGGACTGCTCTGTGCCTTATCCTTCCCTACTATGTCTTCAATAAGCCAGCACATCTCAGAGAGCTGTGGAAGTGTGGCAATCTGTTATGAGAAATGCTAAGTTGACCAAGAAGGCAAAGTGCATATTGAAGTGGGTAACAGGGAATAGTAGAAGGCATTGCTACACCTTGTAGCCACCTTGATCTGTGTTTTGCAAGTTGTAACCCCTTTTTCTTGTTGTGTAAATTATATCAGCTGAAGATCAGCTACCAATCAGCCCTAAATTTGGTCTGGTTGTGTTTGCAATTGTACCAACAGTTACCACCATCTAAAAAAGAACCAAGCACATATTTGCAAAGTTATTTTCAAACTAGGAATATTTTAAAGTTTGAAAAAGGTACTTTTTTGAGTATAGAAATCCATAGTAGTGGCATTATCAGCATTTGGCTGATATTTGCAGGAATGCCAGTTAAGCTTCTTTCCTTGCAGTGTTCACTTGATTAGGGTTTTTAGATAATATCATTGGATCCTCAATAACAAATATTTTTTTGTTCTTCGTCTAAGCCATGCATACTATGCAAAGAACTATTAACCAATTAGGTAGGTATGTCAGGATCACACACTTTTTGATATCTGTTGGAGAATGATACTTGGAGCTTCTAAGCTTTTAAGTTTTGTGAAACTTGTTGGAAGTTGGTTCAGTCTTTAAATCTGCTAATTATCTTGTTCATGAGCAAGTCACTTAACCATGTCAGTCTGATGCCTTTCTTCTTTTTTTTTCCCTGTCCTTCCTTCCTCTGCTTTTCTAGTTTTGCAGGGGGTTAAATGCTTGCTTCCATAGGTTCAAGAATGAATTAATTATTTTCCTTCTGAGAGCATTTGAAATTGAACATGTGCATTTGTTTTTCCTTAGGCATTCAGACACTTTGGTTGCATTTTTTGGCAAACAGTTTAGGACAGTACATGTTTTAATATTACTTTTCTGTTGGACTTATTCTCCAAAGACACTTTAACGATTTTGGGGATTGTATTTAGTAAGCGCTTGTACAAGCCTGTATTGCTGATGGAGAGAATTCTTTCTTTAAAAACCAATATGCCAGTTCATATCTTCTCCATCTTATCAAGGGATGAATCATTAGCTTTCTCATCTCTCCCTGGCCACTTGGATTATCTATAAGGATATACTGCTTTATACTAGTGCAGCCCAGGATTCCTGTTGCAGGCAGTTTTGAGACTTTAGCATTCAGAGAGGGAGATAACCCACCATAATTGCTGGAAGGTAGAATGACAGACTGGGAGCCTAGCAATTATCTCTTTCCCATTGACAAGACAGCTTATCCTCTAATATTTTCAAATTATTCAGCAGTTCTTGTGGAGACATGTCCTCAACTTCTCCCCGTGTTCTCTCCACTATCACAAAGTGAAAGAATGTACTTTCATTTATTGACATGATCTTGGCCACACGATCCTATGTAACTTTATGACTGCAACTCACTCCCAAACGATGGAAACCTTAATACAAAAAAGTTTTTAAAGTCTTGTTTACTCCAGGAAGCTGTTACCTTGTCTCATTGGCAGCACCAACTCTCAAGAGTTTTAGAGGGTGAAAAATATTTCTTCAGCTTCTCTTTTCCAAAGCTGCTGCTACAAAGAAGTAGAAGACAGGGCAAGGGGAGGAAGAACAGGAGAAAGTGAATTGATGAGGTGGTTTAGGTACTGAAGAAGAAGAGGGAGGCAACAAAAAAACTGCAGTAGGGAGCAAAATGTACACGTGGAAGTCAAATACACAGTCAAAATTACTTTGAGTAAAGAGAGAAACACTTGACCTCAGAACAACGTGATAATGTGTTATTCATTCTTGAGAAGCATGCTACAGCAGGGAGCTGTCATAAGAACAGAGGCAGCTCAGCCCACTTCAGGAATAGGGCATCTGGCTGCTCACATTACAACATCATCTTTATGCAGTTTTCTTTCTTGTAGTTACTCACTCCATGCTGGTAAATCTTACAAGCTCTGTTCTGGACAAACCCCCTAAATTCTACATTCTACAGCATTCAGTATGTAAAACTCCAGAAACATGATTAAATTGCAATGGACTACTAACAAGTTGCCACAGTGACTCACTGCATACACACTTTTAGCTGTTATAATGTGAACTTATGTTCTTAAATCCATTTCACTGAGGTTTAAGTTAATGCATTTTAACTTGTATGTGCTGTGGCTTAAAACTATGCAAATAACTACTTTGGTTCAGCTAACACGTGGTACTCATTAAGCTGTGGCAATTTGATTATGCATCTGAGCCCAAGACAAGAGACAACATATGGCTGCAGACATAACTAAGGGTATTTCAAGGAAACCAAGGGAAGATTTAGGTCACTATGGTAGACTGTGGTCTCAGCACACTCTGAGTTTAACCACTGGCAAGTTTTTCCAGATTTCATGGAGAAAGAATATTTTAAGGGGAAGCTTGAAGAACACTGAAATTATGTTTATTTATGACCATGAAAACCTTTTGTTTTGAAGACTGTGAGGAAAACCTGTGGGAAAGAGCATGAAAGAATTTATTTGAAATTTTAATAGACCAGACAGCAATAAATAACTCATTCATGACAAAAAACTGATGAGGACTGCGAGTGAGATAAGCTATGGGGTTCCTTTGAAAGGACAATAAGTAGTTTTGTATTTGATGCAGTAGAGAAAGGAGGCTAAGAGAAGAAAATTTAAAAGAGGGAGTGAAACGGTTAAAAGAAACGGGCTAGAAAATAATTTTCAACAGGCGTATTCTTAATGGACGTGAGGATGATTACTTTTGTCAAGGCCAGAGGAAAGAATGTTGCAGTAATCAAGATGTGCTGTGATTACTGAATGGGAAGTGCTATATATTAAAACTGTTATGCAGAAAGATGCTACTAGGTAGAGACATATCCCAAAGAGGTGGTGGTAGAGAGACATTCAGCTCTGGGATAATGCCATTTAAGAAAAGTTTAAGTTTATAGGTAAAGTATAAGTTTGTATTTATGCTGGCTGTCCTAAAAGTGCTAGTAAATCTAATACTCAGCAGGTTATTTTTATCTGCTCAAACATGAGTTTTACCCCTGAGGTTTACCAAAAATAGAGCACACAAAAGTTTATTTCTTTATTTTTTGCTTGCGTCCTTTGTCTTTTTATAAACATCTGTTTCTCCTTTTATCATAAATTACAAGGAACCTTTCTTTGTTGCTGCTCTTTAATTTGATACCAGTCGTATTGTTTTAATCAGGTGAAGTGCATAGCAATGCTAACTACCTTAAGTCTAACCCTCCCTAGCTTGGGTGAGCTCAGGGTCACCCTTAGGCAGAGGTAATGCACACAAGAGCCTGGAACTCATGCTTGCAGGGCATCTCTTTCCATCAGCTGCCATGTCCAGAACTGGCAGAATGCACAGAGCAAGCTGTCTGCATGTTACTCACCTTGTTGCTGCATGACAAAGGCAGTCAGATCATGCTAATTACAGGCAGACACAGTCTGTGTGCTGCAGGTACCATTATAAGTTGCCCCAACTTGTTACTGCCTTTATCATCATTTAAAATAATGGCATAGTGATTCTTTGAGGTGAGAGTATGGGGATGAACTGGAGAGATTTTGGGAGGGAAAGACAGGAAACAGGGAGAAAGGAATGTGAAGCTGGAGGGAGTTGTGGAGGTGGCAGGAAAAGTGAGGAGGGATGGGGAGAGGTAGGGGTGTCAGTAAAGCACCAGTTAGAAGAAATGGGCCCTAGTGTGGGTACTGGGGAAGCCAGATTGAAGATAGACCTTGGTTGACTCCCAGATGAGGGAAAAATGGAACTAAAGCACTTTTAATAAAACAGATTTTTACAGTAAAACTAGCTGAGGGGACTGATGGAGCTGGTGAGGGAGGGATTTACAGTTTGGGCCAGGACTGGTGCAGCTGAGCATGGAGTTTCACAGCTCTCAGGATCCACGGCCAAAAGTCAGCCACATAGAGATTTTTGATACAGCTCTCAGCTCTTGTTGCTCTCAAGTTCTTCAGTGTGGTTATTCATATAAATGCTTCTGCAAATGTATCTTGATTTCATTTATAGCTCTTTGGAAGAAATTGTGTGGAGAGGCTCACACTGCACGCAGAGATCAAACATCAGTCCTGGTCCCCTTCCTGTGAAGCTCAACAACACTCCCAAGGACAAGCCATGCCTCTCAGTTTGTTGTGCTAATCATATATGAGGAGGATGTTATTAAACAGTCAGAGCCTAACCTTTCCTGACTCCAGGAGCCAGAACATGCAGAAAACATTTGTATCAGGGCAGTTTGAGCAGGATCAGGTTTAGGTAGTGCTGCCAATGAGCTCATCTTCCAAGAACTGGAATAAAAACACCAGAGGGAATTAATTTAAGTGCAAACATGGAAGTGCCGTGCAACATTCGACACTACTAAAATACTATGAAAATGGGAAAGGTAAAGAACATCCTAAAATTACAGAATTAAATTATATAAATATTTAGGTGTCTGGAATTTGATTTCTAACAATGGATGCTTAGAACCACTTATCTTACTCTCTATGGGTTACCTTGCATGAGTCAGACAAGCAAGATTTCAGCCCATGGGGGTGAAAACCAAACTGCAATAACTGTAAAAAGGCACAGGACTGCTTATTTATAGATGTGCATATTAGAAATGCAATAAAAAGTCCCGATACAAACTCCATAGACAGGTTTCAAACACAAAAATGGCTAGCTCTAAGCTGTTTTTGAATTATGGCGAGCCCTAAAGACGGCCTAAAACCAATTAAATTTTTTTTTTTTTTTTTTTTTACTCTTTTTATGTTTTAAAAATGACCAAAGACATCTCTTTGAAAATATATTACGAAAAAAAAAAAAAAAAAAAAGTCCTAGAATTAAACCTTTTGTGAGACACTTCAGCCTGGAGCAAAATTTAATGGCTGAGCTATAAAGCACTGAAAACTTTCATAAAGGGGTTCATAAAGAAACACCAACTGACCCTGAACCCAAGGAGGTCTAGCAATCTCCACTGTTATAAACACAGGGCCTAGTTAATTTTCACTTAAGGAGTGTATGACGTTTGAGGAAAAAGTGGTTATTTTATGTTCACTTTCAGCACATATGTCCAGTAGATACAAATGACAGACAGGGAAACTGCAGCTGAGAGGTCTACTGGAAGTTATAGCTAGTCCTAGATGAGGTTATTATTTCCTTTAACCAGGGACTGTGCTTTTTCATGTGTTTGTAAGGTGCCAAGGGTGGATGGACATTGAGACCTTTTTTGTCTACATTTCCTACTTCTATGCCTCCTCTAGACCAGAAATAGACAGTGTGGGATGTGTATAAAGCTCATTTCCAGAGCAGTTCCATTAAAAATTGAGGACTGCCACCACAGAGGTTTTCACTGTTTAATATTCATCCCATGCCAAAATGCAGACCACACTATATCCGTACTTGATTAATTCATTTAGTTACACCTAATGTTTAAAAAGAGAGGTCGATAATTTGAAATAAATAGAAATAACTGTATACTCACTCACTATCTCCAGAAATACATGTGTTATCTACATGGAAATACTCTATTCATATGTTCCTCTGCATTTAATACATGCATAAACATGCAATGTGTGAGGCATGAGTATGAGGCAGAGAGATCCCTTATTGCCTGTAATTGCTCAGACAGCATCACCCATTTTCTTACACATCAAGATGCTCCTGCTGTTGATGGCTTCAAAGTTAGTATATCACCCCTAAGAGAGGAAAAACCTATTATTCCAGGTCATTACCTCCTCTTGGCCAGCAAGGGATGCTCTTGCACTAACGAGACATCTGTGCAAGGACTTTAAGTCTCATCCTCACCTTTCATCACCACCCCTCTCCCTTCTTCCTTCACCTCCTTCCTCTTCCCTCCCAACATCAGCCCCTCTTGGCCTTCAGGCTAGATCTCCCAGCATGAGTAAGACAAAGCTTCAAGAAAGATCCAGTATTTCAAGCGTCCTAGGTTTAACCTTAAATTCTTAATTCACATTAACATTGGTCAGAACTCGTTCCAAAGGCAGACAAGAAAGTGAAGGAAAGGCAGATGTTTGTCAAGCCTATATATAGGAAGTCATTCCTTAAATGTGAGAATTGGTTATACTTTAACCATGAGTGAGAAGTACAAAAAGCATATTCTTTCCTCTACATTTGTTTGCAGAACACTTCTCTTTTCTTCACCTGCAATAATGATACGCTCTGCCTCTACTTTGCTATCAGTAATGCATTGTGGGTCTAACAATAATGTCTGTTTTCACAATACTTTGTGGAATAATGCCATCCATGCCCATGGATTCATTGGTTCACCAAGGTATTGGCGAAAGGTGGGATAGATTTACTCAACTTTCCAGCATAATATTGCTATTGTTCACTGCTAGGGCATGCATAACGAATGTCCTTTAGAGTAAACAGCTCAGCCACTGAGCTCAGTGATTACTATGGGGGGTCTGTTTGAGGTGAGCATTTCTGCTGCTTTGATATATGACTCATTAAACCCACTCTATGTAAGTATTGTTTACAGTGCTTGCTGTGCTGGTGGCTTGCATCTGAGTACTTGTATTTAATTCAAAAGGTATTTTGCCTGCACTCTGTAGAAGTTTTTAAGTGCCTAAACCACTCGTACATTTTTTCATTTAAAACCATTGGTAGAGGAGTAAGAAGGAGCTGGGAGTTTCTTATAACAAGAGATATGACCTTTTGCCTCTACAGAATTCCCTTTGAACTCACTAACCTCCTGTCAGCAGAAAGCAAACAGTAAGATAATAGTCTCTTCTCAATTTCTCCAGCCTTTTGTCCTCCCCAAGATGCCAGGGTTGGTCTTGTTCCCCAGTGCTTGCCTTGCTTATAGGAGGCAGAGCTCAGAAAGTTTATTATATAAGTTTATTATATATCCTACGTTCGTATTAACTTTCACGCTCTGATGCCTGCACTGAAATGATCTAAATTATAGACTGTCATTTTTTTTAATGGGCTGTGATTACACGGGCCCATTGCTTTTACTCAAAACCAAAACTGCTCAAATCACGATGGAATTATAACAACAGAAGAATCCATTTAATTGGTGTCTTGTTGAAATACATTCCTCTGTCTGTGGAGTGATTGTTGTGGAGCAGAGCCCACACCATTGATTTCATTCTCTCCAATCAATGTGTAAATGACACATATAGTCAGCTACAAGTGGCACACTTGTTGGATATATTTTATTCACAGTGGCTAACAGCTATGAATCAATATCTGCTACAATAAACTCAAGTTAGCTTGGCCTTTACTAGATTCATGCTGCTACTTTACTTGACTACACCTTTAACTTTGCCTTTGTGGTCACTCTTTTTCTAAGTTTAAAAGATGGGTTAGTGTCTGCGATAGTGGGTAAAACATCAAATGAAAAGAATCTGGAATGTCTGAAGACAAAGATTAGAAATCATAATGAGAGTTCTAGTTCTCTCTCTCTGTGTCTTTCACCATGACCATGCTACTGGAGATAGACTTGATCTTGATATATGTACCTTCTCTGACCCTGAATATGGTTTTAAGGCTCATGGAATGAAGCCCTGGAGGAATCCTTCTCCTTGGGAAATCTTTGCTAGAGACAAAGTTTCTGTAGAAATTCCTCTATCATTGCCCAAAATAAGGAGCTTATCCAGCTACCTGAGAGGTGAGACATTCCTTGCATCCTCCCAGATACAGCCCTTGGAACCAGCCAGTTTCTTCACTTACAGTAGAGAGATGACTTCTCTACCATAGACTGAGAAGAGATCTCTCCTCTTTCCTCCTCTGTGCATATCCACATGCGTACAGGATTTGGGGTCATTGAGCTGGAGGTATTTTCAGAGCATGGATCACAGGAAAATAACCTCTATCTTGCATTTTATATTGTTCCACCAGTCTCTAAAGCGGGACAAATGTTTCGTGCAAGTGTTGCAAAACATTTATAATCACTGGGTTGAAGGGGTGTCATAGATTTAAAATATCATTCAGTGTTTTGTGTTTCTCAATACTTCATAGATTTTATTACTTGATTGATACATTTTTTTCCCAGAGGGACAAATTTTGAGTTCTTCATGTTGCTCAAATTAAATGAACATATTTGTATCTTTATGATAGCTTCATGTCTCACCCACAATTTTTATTTTCTCTCCTGAAACATTTGAATAACTTCAGAAGTTCCTTACAGGAGTTAGATATTATTAGTACTATTTCATACAAGCCTGAGCACCTTTATTATTATGATTTACTGTTACAACTAAACACAAAAGCTCCTGTTCAGGTAACCTGGGAATAACCTGTTGAAACGTTAGCTAATAACTCCAATACATCTGCCAAAATTGTCAGCATGGATTAATTGTTGTTCAGGAGAACTGTCAGCCAACCAGAGCACACCATTTGAGGAAACATTCAGAAGATAAAGCCAGGAGGGAGAGACTTGTCCCTTAAATAACTTTATGGTTTCCTGTCTCAAAATCTGCAAACTTCTGAAACCCTTTTTGTAAGCTAAATCTTACATATCATTGCTAACTTATGTTGCTTATATTTCTGCTGAAGTTAATGTATGCTGACATTGTTACAAAGGCACTACTTCTTAACAGGAATGAAAGATTTTTTGCACAGCACGTCCTGGTTACAAGCAACAAACAGGACATTGTTCATGGGAGTGTGTGTTTGAGACCTGTCACCTGCGAGTGAGCGTGCCACTGCTCACTAGTCTTTCCCTATTTATTCATCATTCATGATGGAGTTCTCCTTTTTTCCTGCATCACTTATTCTGAGGAACTAATACAGAGTTGAAAAAATGTACGAGGCAGGTTTCGAGGTTGCTTCACTACTATAAAATGGTACTTACTCTTTTTACCTAGAAATAGTCAGAACAGGTCAGACAACATTTTTTTCATTAGAGTACACCTAAACTCATGGAATTTCAAAGACTTCCCAGGGGTGAAGTGTGACTTCTCATGAGGCCCAGTTAAGATTCTGGCTCGAATGTTTTCCTAGGATTGTTAGTTTTCTTGTAATTTTGCCACTTTTGTTCTGTGTTCCTCACCATTCTGTTTCTGAGTCAGGATTCCCTCAGTTCCTAGGACCTGCAGCTCCTCCTTGTAGAGAAATACATGAATCATCTCTGTTTTTGTGTAAAATCTGTGCAGAAAAGAAGTTGAGTTCTCAGATGCTAGAGAGAGAGAACTAGACTTACTCTTCTTTGTTCATCTTGAATTATTACTCTCCATAGGTAGAATACTTCTCTCAGTGTTGCTGAAACAAAAATTGGGATGCAAAACCACAAATCTTTGAATAATAGAAGTAGTACGTAACTATTTAAAATTAACACCTCCAGACTCAGTACTTCATTCCTTATGTCATAGCCTCTGGATGCACAACAGAAGGGTCTACCAAGAAGCTGACAGGAAAAGTTTAAGGCAAGAGTAGGGGACACATCTAAAGCAGGTGGGAACAACATGTTTTAGAATTACTGCAGAGTAAACAATGTGTAGAAAACATTTGTTATTGATAGACATTCATGGAAACATTTCTATTCATTGAATATATATATTACCCATGCTGTGCAACTCTGGCTTCTGGGTTGAAATATACATAAGTGGTGAATGTACATCCAGACAATACCTGCTCATCAGCTATTGTACCCATTTTATTGGAAAGTGAGTTAAAGAGAAGGCTATAGAATGTACAAAATAACAGAATATTAGAGCAGAATATAGCATCCAAGACTTGCAGTATCTTGCTGTCCCACCAAGATGAACCTTCATAAATAAGACATCATAATAATATTCATTTCGTAAATAACATTTACTTTATGTTCCTTTAGCCAGGAACAGTCAAAAGCACCCACACTGTGTACTGCCAGAGTGTAAGCAGGCAGCAAAGAAGCTGATAGTCCTGCTTGTGATCATCAGTAATAAAATGATGAACATTTGAGCTCCAATATCAAAGACAGGAAATGTAGTTGTCTGGGTTAGGGTTCATTGTGTTTGAGGGGGCAATGGAGAACCACTGTTCTGTGGTTTGTTCTGAATTCAGATTACTCCCATATCTATTCTGTGGTGGCCTACAGTGGCAAGAGATGGGTGTTTGATAACCTTTGGTAAGACTTAACTCCAAGGACTTTCTTCAGTTTCTGGGTTCCTAAAAGTTTTGTGTCTGCTGTTATTTTGTACTGTTCCCCTGGAAATGACAGATCAGTACCTGTCTCTATGATGGTTTGTATCCTTTTACTTTACTTTTCCACAGGTTTCCCTTTTATTGTTGTTTTGCTACAACTGAATAATAGGCAGCCCCGCAGCTCTGGCACACAGAACCTGATGAAAGTGAACATATAAGAAAAATATTAGTGGCTGCACTCTTCATTGCAGAGGTAATGGCCATTGACATTAATGGGAATTATGCATGTGTGGAAGAGGAGTATGGCCCCTTTACTTAATAGAGCCCTTAATATGTTTTAGTGAGCCATGGTGGTGTTCTAAATATCATGAAACCCAAAGGAGATGGAGAAAACAGCCTCTGGCACTGATGAGCTGGATTCATTGCTCTGAGGCATGTGGCTTTGCAGGAACGTCCCAGTTTTTCCTCTGGAAATAGTTTTGTATCCATCCACTATACACAGACATGAAAGAGGAAAAGGTGAGGAGAGTGGACAAAAATGGGTAAAGGAAATACAGAGCGATTCAAGCTGTCAGATGTCAGACTGTCACAGAAATACATAAAATTCCAAAACTAATCATTATACTCTTATACACACGAGTATATGTAATTCTAAACACAGTATTTTTGTCTGCCTCTTCTAATTCTGGTTTAGCCCTGCTTTACACTAGATTCTGTTTTATGAAAGTAAAATGTGAAAATCTACTGATAAGCCAAAATAATAAAAACTTTATGGCATGTCAGGGCTATTTTTTTATTATTATTTTTTAACCTTGATCATGTTATAATAGTGAACATATGTATCCTTGGCCTTAATCACCTTGTCGAGTTAAAGTGTATATTCAACTTCATTTACATGACATATGATCTAATGCTGGAGAACAACAATACCATTGTAGTGCTAATTGAAAACTGTGAGCTGAGAGCCAGAAGAAACCACTGGTCTGATTGCTGAGGGTCCCAGGGAAAGGGATTTATTCCCACACCTGCAGTTGGTCCATAACACTAACATTGTTACCAACATCTGGGTCTAATCAGCACAGAGGCCTTGATATGCTGCTCCTGTGGCACATAAATTTAGCATTATATCCATTTTAAAGGCCCCCTCTTTCAGTTTTTTAAGGACAAGATAGATTCATGGCTCCACAGAGTCTAACAAAGTAGAAACCACAAACACAGTAAGTTACTGCCAGGTTTCCTAGACCATACCTACCTAGTATACGCCACTTAAATAATGGAATTTTATGCTCAGTTCTGGTTTTCAAAAATGCATCTCTATAGAATACAAAGTTCAGTTGAAAAACTATGTTTAAGGTAAAAAGCAAACACTCTCTTGCCAATTTGCATATATCAGTTTTTATTGTGACACCTGAGCTGTATCAGCCAGAGGGATGGCTGCAGAACCAGTGATAGTCCCAGCAGATCACAGGAAAAGTGCAGCTCTGCTTGGGTTGGTGTCCAGGGGGAGGCAGCTGCCACAGTTAGAGCAGGACAGGCTGAATCTCCAGCCCATGGTTTGGATCTCAGGCTCATTTTTACTGACAGTGAAATGTCTCTGTGGTACAATCTTTTTGTATGTGGCTTTGTGTATATGAAGGGCAAGGTGATGCTGGCACAACCATGGGGGTTCAGCTGCGTGCTGCATGGTTCATTCTTCTCATACATGGTAACCTGTGATGCTCTTGAGCTGCAAGAGATGATCTTGTGCATGAAGTGCTGCTTTGGCACATAGGAAAACTGGGTGTCTTGTAACTCAGCTCCTGTGATTTACGCTTGAAAATACACCATGCTTTACATTCCTAATTTTGAAAGTAGATTTTTCTCATGGGCTAGTGTGAAACTAAAATCCCATTCATGAAGATGATGGGAGTAGCCCAAACAAATGGAAATTGTAGGGAGATAGAGAAAGCATAGGAGTGAATGCCAGGCTGCCTAGGCCAGAAAGCAAATTTTAATTCTTCATTTGGTGAGGGTAACCACTGATTGCTTTTGCTAATGCATCCCTTGGCTGTATCTATAACCATCAAGCTATTTGACTGCTCACCTTTGTATCTTCATGCATTTTCCTGGAAGGTCTATACAAACAATGGCACAGACATGGATACCATTGCAGAATGCGGGTATTTTTTTTCTGCTGTTTTTCAATATATGCACATCTTTAATATCTCTGAGTGGTGAATATAATTAGTGGATCCAGAACTTCGTGACTTCTGATCCCACCTCAAGCACCAATCTTTTGTAGTAGCAGGCAGTTCATTTAACTGTTGCCTCTCTTGCCTATTGTGCCTTTTGGCGATAAATGCTGATACAGAGGACTGTTCACCTAGAGTTTCAAGACAGCAAATGCCACAGGGGTGTAAGAGAGGTTTAATACTGCAGCATTGACTAAAGTGTAATTACATCAGTTGGCATAGGGTTTCATCTTCATCATCCTATTGTCAAGAAGAATGTCCATTTAATGAGAAAACCTGGTTATTGCATAGGCAAAAAATATGTAGTTTTGTAATGTCCACAGCCTTCTTAATACCAGTGGGGTGGTGGAAGGTTTCCTTTTTGTTACTAGGAACTCCAGGTGGAATTTTTAAAGTGGTGAGTCATAACTTAAAGCCAAAAGATGTCAATGGACATATTAATGTGATGAATCAGATTCTCAGCCACTATAAATTGAGTTAGCACTAATAATTTAAATAGAATTACATTTCACCACACATGAGGAGAAGGTGCATTATTTCCTGTACGACTACAATATTTGTCACTTGATTTACCATAGAAATGTATTCTGGCACAATCAACTGGTTTTGCTAGTATGCCAGTTTCCTGGCTTTGAAGGATTTCCAGTAGCCAAGGGGGAATTTTAGCACCCTGCATTTCCCAACCCCCCTGCTCTGTTTCTGTGGATTCACAGCAGATTTGTCCTGTTTTTCTTTCAGTTTCACTGATCCATTTTCAGCTGTGGGGTCATAACATTGTGCCAAATCACCTGGTGCTGCGGCCCCACACGCTCAGCGGGCTACCGAGGGGCTACTGAGTCTCACATAATGCTGTCAGCAAGAGCAGCAGCTTGAGGGGTCAGGATTGGCTTTCAAAGGAGAGCTGCAGGGTAGGGTTGTTAGGGATCTTCAGTTTATACCCTTCCTCATTCTTGTTTCAGTTGCTGCCATGAGGGCAAATGCCTGCTGTACCTTTTTTTCGGTTCTCCTGACCAACTTTGTCATTTTTTCAATGAGAAATTTCACATTTTGTGTCTGGCCAGAGGTTCTACACGCAGGAGAACCTGCCATGCTGTTCCTGGTATGTACATGGGAGCAAGAAATGTGTTTGGGGTCCCTTGTTGTTTGTGTCTCTCTCTCTGCAGCCTTCTGGCTTTCTAGCTGCTCTGCATTGCTGTTATTCAAAGTGCTACTTAAACAAATTAAATGATAATTATTGTAACAATAGACTAGCCAGTTTTTATAGGTCCTTTCTCATAAGTTGTTCATATAAAGAGGGGCAGTCTGGCAAAGTTAACAAGACCAAAAAGGTCAGAGGGATGCAATTTGCTGGTGTGGCTTTATGAACACACCAGCTGAGGCACACAGAGACCTCACGTGGCACAAACAACATACGGACACAAACAGGTTGTGTGACAGAGTGGCCACTGTGTGGACATCATAGAGTCCAGTCTTGTATTGCAAATGCTTTAAAAGTACATTACTTAAAGGGTATTGTATCTGACTTCATGTATCTGACTTCTTTGTTATGATGCAGGTAAGATACAGCTAGAGAAATTTGAGAGAATAATTAGACTGTGGAGAAGGTAACTCAATTTATTCTCTGTTTTCCAATCAAAGTGCTATTGTTGTTGTGCCTCCACCACAATTGTATAAAAAAATAGGAGTTAAGCTTATGCCATTGGAATGTCCTGATCATTCAGTCATATTTATTTTAATGTGTGAAATGCAAAAAATATGATCAAATACAGATATGTTATTATTTTAATCATAATATCTTACTGCATATTATGTAGTTCATTCTAATGTAACACCAGCAGATCTAATGAGTTGTTTAGGGTTTTTTGCATTTCAAAGCACGACCTCCTAAAAATTAGGAGGTTTCTTTCATCCAGAATCGTTTTGCTGAAAACCACCCAACTTTTCAAATATTAACATATATTTGATGTGGAAAGGGATGTTGGATGTATCACAACAAACGGATTGACTTGATTGTAAAATGCATCTATAAAATGAAGAAAAATTCACCCATATTATTCTGATACATTCTCAAAGCACTTGTGATGGCAATCTGCAGCCAAGTCCTAGTTCTACAAGCCATAATACAAGAGTCTGCTCAGCACAGCGATAAACCCACACGGTGCTAATTGTAGACCTGGAGACATTTCATTGGGATGTTTCTTAGAAAGCATATTTTTTCTATTACAATTAAATTATCCAAACATTTTTTTCACTTTAGGAATTATTCACAAGCTGAGGTTAGTTTCTGTGACTGTTAGACATGTGCAACTGGTATAGAAAAGTTAATGTGAAGGAATACCTGACTATGTGATGTTCATAAATTGTACATTTCAGTTATGCAGTATAGCCACATCTTCAAAAAGAGATGGAATCATTGCAGAAATGTTGCTGGTTTGTCTACGTTCATCCTTTGAATTAGTAACCTGCTGCTATCACCTATTTGCCCTTGAAGAGCCTCTGTTGTGCACAGCTCTGATGATTCACCTAAAACACGATTCAGCTTCTTAACCCTCAGTGGATGGCTGAAATATTTTAAGTATCAAGGAACAGGAAGGAAAAAATACTGTAGGGTTTGAATATACAAGAAAGGCACTTGGCTCTTGCTATATACTGTGATACTCAGGCATCCAGTTCCTCTAGTTCCTCTAGATCCAAGTTATGCCACTACTTATTGCAGCAGGCCATTTTCAGACTCCAAACATCAGTGCAAAGAAAAGCATATTACAGAAGTTTTATAACTAAAGCATAAGAGGTATAAGTAAAAGTCTCCTTCAAATATTCAAATAATGTTCTGACAGTTTTTGAAGATATTTACCCACTTCTAAAATTTCATAAAAAGAGTATTTGTATCTATGTTCCATACAGTTTAGTGTCCATTCCATTTCAAAGATTAAAATTCTTGTTAACTACTACTTTATTAGCTGCAGTTATACTTTTCCTGAGTATTTTGACAGTTTGTTTTTTTTTTTAATACTGAAAATGACCAATTGTCTTAATTTGCAATGTCAATCTTCTACAAAATTCCACACTTTCAAACTGAGCAGGTGATTAAAGGCTGAAAGACCATAATGAACCAGATCTGCACTATGTGATTTTTTTGCATTTCTCCCTTAGAATTGTGTATAATTTATAAACGATGGTTGATGTAATATATTGATAGGAACAGAAGAAAGCAAATTTTTCCATGTGATAATAATTCTTAAATGTGTTTTTCACTACCTCAAGCAGCCCATGCATCAGAGCTTTCATTAGGGTGGATTATAGCAAATGTTGCACTCTTTTATTGCCAGCTTATTACGTAGCATTTTTACTTGCGTCATATATTTAATTACCACATTAAATCATGGTTTCTAACATCAGCTCACAGCAGTATTCTTCTCTGAAATCTTACCTTCTTTTTTCTTTGGTGGTGTCACCAATAGCAGAAAGGTTTCCTCCTTTTCCCTTTGTAATCTAAATTCCAATTTTGTGCCTGTAATACTGTGCTTGAATAGTGCAGCAACTCACTTCTTACAAGAGCACAGAGGGAAAAGTCCTTTTTTCCCTTGAATGTGCATATTCCTGCTGAAGCTTAAAAACTTCCATAAATCAATAAAGTAATTGCTGTATAATGACCTATTGTTGGTGAGCGTGCCCAGAATGATGTCATTGGGGGGTAATGGAGCTACTGAATCAAAAAAATGGCAGCTGTTTCCAATTTATTTGAGAGTCAGTTGGACAGAAAATTAAATAAACACATAGACAAGCAGGACAAGGGCAAGTCCTTGCATTATTCTTATGATAGTTTTAATTCAATCGCAGAAGTCAGCAGGCAGCTGATATTGTGGCCCAGAGTTTCAGTAATTGCCTGTCTCCTATCTCAGTCAGACTGCACATGCTCATTTCATCATTTTAAGCTTCTGTGACTCGAATTGAAAAAAAAAAAAAAAAAAGACCAAGGAAACAAAGATGAAACTTCTTTTTTCTCCTGTCCTCCCCTCTCCCTTTGCAGCATAGCAGGCTATCCAGGAGATGTATTAATAGGAATAATTTTTCATTTCTTCCTCCATCTGCCTCTGTGGGGTCTCTACCCTCCTTTCCTTAGGATACGAAGGAGAGTTTTCTTTTTTTTTTTTTTTAATCACTCATATGTCCTTTGGGAAGCCCCTGAAAGTTTCATATTCACTGGGGAGAAAAAAAATGCCACCCAGCTTCACACTCTCTTCTCCACTGTGAATAACAGCTTTGATGTGCCCCTTTGAAGTTACTGGCTTGAGGCTGCTGTAGGAAAGCATCAAATACAGCCTTAGCACTGTGTGTGGAAGCTGGTAGCATGTAGTGTTTGCACACTGGACTTGGGGGCACCCAACACGCTCGTGGCAGCCGAACAAATGCGGGGGAACATGACCACAGGTCTCCGTCACAATGCACTCATTTCTTTTCCAGCCCCTATTCCCATTTCTTACTGGCAATACATCAGTGTCCTTGATATTTCCCAGTTCTTAGGGCTTCTCATGACACCCTTGCACCCTTTAGGAGCCCTGCTATGGGTCATAGCAGTGGAACATCACACCTGACTCCAGTCAGACACAGGGAAAATTTGTGTTTGGTTCTGTTTATTGCTTCAGGGCAATATGGTTTGAAATCCAGCTTCAATTATTGTTACAATAAAATAATCAAAGGGCTTTCTTTGGACACCAAAAGAAGTTTGGGTTACTGATCAGTTATTTGACTTATGGTAAGAATGAAAATCATTATTCCTTACTATTTAGACTCTTTAAAATCCCAAATCTTCCTTTATTAAAAGATGGATCTTACTTGCGTGTATGTGTTTTTTCTTGGCTTTTCATAATGAATTACAGTGAAGTTGGTGTTTGTCTCCAAAGATGGAGAAGTGATTTTCCATATTTGTCATTAAAAATCTCTTCAGATCAGACATCTCTTTGATCATTTTAACTGTGTTTTATATGCTTCATAATTTCCTTGCTGAGTACCTTATGTTACACGCTACTTTATAAATCAATAAATAATAGCAATAATTAAAAGGGTGTTCTGTAGTAGGGAGCTAGATGGAAAAATAGGTTATTCCATTAACCTTTTACCTCTGGAGACAGGAATTTCAAATTTGTGTTAGGTCACAAGAGCAAACCAGTTGGTCTCCTGTGAACTTTAGTCCACATCACTAACCACTGCGTCGCTTCTCACAGTCCCTCCTGACTGACAGCTTTCGTCTGGAAGAATAACAGAGCTTTTGCAGCTTGTAAGACTGAGATGCAATGGCAATGCCAGCACCCACGCCTACTGTGCCTCGTTCTGCACAAAACCATTTGTGGAAAAAAACCCTTCCAATGCCTTTTATCCCCACAGACAGCCCAAATAAGCTGATCTAATATTTTACTATCGAAATTGTAACTGGTGAAAGTGGGAACTAAGGGAAGTTGCGCAAGTAGGAAGGTGGGTTTGCTCTTTTTTTCCAGCCCTGTCCTATGAAGTAGATGTCAGAGAACACAAAAAGTTTAGCAAAAAGAAAACTAAAAGAGAGTTCCTGGTGGTGTCTTTGTATACCCAAGTGTTAGTGAGTAGCTGTCTATCCCATCAGAGATCTGACTGATTACATGAACTGACACAAAAAGACCTTTGGATTATTATTAGTCCCATCTCCTTCACTTCCACCTATGCCTTCCTCCAACAGTTACTGATGCAACTCTGTTGTCTGTACCCTGAGGAGGTCTGAATGGCCAAATGCATTGTAAATGAAATAAACATTCACAATCAGATTGTTTCACAGTACAATGGCATTTTTTGTGCATTTGTCTGGGACCAGGAAGGCAAATTATTAAGAGGAATCTAAGTTTTAAGTTGGAAGCTCATATTAAAAATAGAAAGTAGCACAAATTTTGGAGAATTGTTTTTATGCTGTAAAATCTGCATTTATACCATCTGCTTGCTCTGTTTTTTTGCACAAAAATAATTGAAAATGTGTAATTTTCCTATTATTTATGTATGTAAGTTGAAAATACAAAGGACTAGATTTATATTTTTAGTTAAAAATGATGAATTCTAAAAATTTCAAAGACACTAAAAAATACAATTTTTCACATTTCAGCCATAACTACTTTGAACAGTACTTGCTGCCAACTCTTTCTTGTTGTTTCTCAATTCTTTGTTTACTAAAATGTCTTGGATTCCTACTCTGTGCTGTAGGTGAGACTGCTTTGGTTGAATAAAATCTTTTCTGTTATTTCAGTCATTTACCTG
This sequence comes from Heliangelus exortis, assembly GCF_036169615.1. Taxonomy (NCBI): domain Eukaryota; kingdom Metazoa; phylum Chordata; class Aves; order Apodiformes; family Trochilidae; genus Heliangelus; species Heliangelus exortis. Next base: position 153,949,140 of record NC_092422.1, on the reverse strand, counting down.
TTAAAATAATATAGTTTGTACCTGGATAGGATTATGCTTTGATTTGAAAGTGGAAAATTACTGAAATTTTGCCAGGACAATACCTGCAGTGACTTAACCTCTTCCTTCTACCTGTAGTTCCTATTTTGGAAGTATAAAAGTGACCTGGGGAGACCTTCCAAGGATAGTAGGTCATGTTGCTGGCCACCCTGGTGATAATTTTAGCAGACACAAGCATCAGTAGTCTTAGTAGACAAAATCAATAAAACTTGACTGTGTATGCTTCAGTTCTCCACATTGAAATGTTGTCTGGAACAAGGATACAAAGCTGTTTGTGATGGGAGAGGAGTCTGGGCGTGTTGTGGGAGTTTTGAGTAGGGGCTAACACGGATGCAGAAGGAAAAAGAAGTACTGAGATTCAAATACAAAAGCTGGTTGAAGAGAATAATTTTTAGGAGTAGAAAAACAAGTATGAGTCTGAAACTTTTTTGTGATGCCTTCACAAAAAGTTGTTTTCTTAAGAAATAGGTCGCAGTATGCAAAAATCCAGGGTTTTTCCTGATATTACTCTATATAGCTTTTATGAGAAAAACATCCCTTTGAGGGTAAAAGCTTTTTCAGAAGAAAATTTTGCACAGTTCCCTAAGGTCAGATTCTAGGTAGCACAAAGATTCCTCTGGAAAATGGCCTCATAAGTGGGATTTATCAGAGTATATTTTGTCCGCATTTTTTGTATGGTTCTGTGCTTTGTGATTTTCATTGCTACAGAGGGATGCATCTACCACTTAGGTGTGGAGGTCAAATTTCATTCAGATGCATGCCAGTCATGCTTTTGAAGACCGAGACCAAGGAATTACATAGGTATTAGGAACCAAGAAAAGGTGACAGGGGTCAGCTGAAGGTGGCAGGAGAACAGACTTGGCATGGTTTGTCATGTGGATAAGACAGGCAGCTGCTTCTCCTTCCTGGAGAAAGTACAGTGCTATGTTCATTTTTAATGCTGAAGTTACTGATAGTAACCCAGTAAAGAGAAAGGTGATCCAAGAATCACCCAGAGGCTGCTCTCAAGCCTTCGTGCTCCTCAACCCTATTGAAGGTGTTCCTGGATACCTGACCACCAGCCTTAAAAAGAAGTCCTGTGGACGCAAAACCCCAATGAGTGGGGGGATAAATATTTTTTGAAACATATTCTTTTGTAGCTCTACAAATTTTCACAGCACTTTTCTTTCTGAGCAGGGTGGCTCCAGTTTTGTGTAGATCCAGCTCCGTTTGTGCCACCATCCACACTTCAATGTAAGGCCATAAGGATGACAGGAACTTACTGATGACTCCTTCCATATGTGTTTTGGGCAGAAAGGGCAAACTAGAAATGGTGCAGTAATTAAAAAGAGCCTAGTGGGTGATGAAGTGTCCTTCTGATAGAAACAAACTGTTTCTTGTAATGTTGAAGGTAGAGGTTCTTTGATGGCTTTTGTCAGGCACACGGGTGCATAGAGGTCAGCTGTAATTTTTTCAGTATTTTAAAATATTTTTCGAGGCCTCAAGCTTTGTGATAGGGCTTACATTTAGCCATATATAGTGGGGCAGATAACACATTTTGTTTGTAGCTGGAATTTTCTTTCCCAATTAGTTCCATATGTATTCAGCTGACCTAATCAGTGAAGCACATAGACAGCTTTTCACAACAGTTGATATGTGGGTCTATCACATTGGTTTTGCAGTCTACATGGATAGATTAGCTGATTCTTTGTGTGAAATAGGGCTTCTGCCTTGTTTACAGAACTGTGAGGGGTTCGTTTTGCCTCCTCTATGCAGTGTGTGGTGTTGTAATTGTCAGTCCTGGATCAAGTGGTGAAACTCAGAGAAGTTTATCTATTTACTGTAGTTTATCTGCAAACTCTTTTTTTTTTTTTTTTTTCCATGGCTGCTTATTTTCTTTCCAGGTTAAAAATATGTATATTTAAATGAAAGTTTCTCTTTAGTTTAAAATTACAAATCCTGCATGTGAGATTTCCCATTTGTTTGTCAGCCTTGCCAAGATTTTGCTGAAGAACTTGTTAAAAGTGAGTGAGTGAGTGCTGTTTTGCATAAAGACAGGCCTGCTGGCAGGGGGTGACTCCTCAGCCAAAGCTGCTCACAAAACCTTCTAAGCAGCAGCTTTTTTTTCAGCTGATACTGAAACAGGAAGAAAAGGTAGTTCCTCAGGAACAGATTTGGTGAGGTAGTGATGGGCAGCTCTGCTGGACTCTTCTACAATACAGATGCAGCAAATACATCTCAGCATCACTGATTTCTATACTACTAAACACTGGGAGCAAGGGCACAGAGATATTTTGACAGAGCAGTAGTGGTGCTTGGGATCTTGCTCTTCTTTCCTCGGTCCTCTTTGCAGCTCCATTTAGAGCCTCTGACTGTCAGTCCTTACCTCGGTCCCAGAGCAGAAGGGACAGTGAGGTGTCCATGCTTTCCACTCTCCCCTTCCACTGGATCTGAGATGTCTATGTGCTAGCACAAATGCCACCCAGCTCGATTCCTTGCCCCTACAGCAGCTATAGGCTGGATACATGCAGCATCTCAGATTTGCTCCAGAGCATTCGAGAAGAGAGGAAACAGAATCTTTTGGCGGTAGAGGGGAATGGGAAATGTCTCCTTGAGCTCTTTCTCTCTCCACCGCTTTTTTGGGCTAGAAAGGCTCAGTGGGTATCACTTATCCTATCCCTGGAAAAACTGGTAGGAGGAGGAGCAGAGCAGCACACAGGAATATTTTTATAGTTATTGTAATAGCTCTTGTTATGTGGTTCAGCATGTAGGCTTTACATGATGTATGGTCATTTGATTTGCCATTATCATCAATAACATAGAGAAAAGTTACGACAAACTGCCATCAGTACCAGGAACTCCCACACACACTAAGGAGAAATAGAGGTGAGATAGGAGTGGGTGGCATGCAGGAATCACAGAATCACAGAAAGGTTGAAGTTGTAAGGGACTTCTGGGGTTCACTTTGTCAAAACTCCCTGCTCAAGTCAAGCCACCTAAAAACTGTTGCCCAAGACTATGTGCAGTCATAGTTTGAATATCTCCAGTGATGGAGACTTCATAGCTTCCCTGAGCAGCCTCTGCCTGTGCTCCATCACCCTCCTATGAGTTTAAAAGAAATCTGGGACCATTTCTCCTTCTCTGTGCTGCTGAGGATGACAATGCCATGGCCATGGCATCACCAGAGGTATTAGAAATGGCTGCTTGGGTAGAAGATTACTGAGTCAAAATCTGATGGTGATGACCCAAAGCCAAAGATCTAAAGATTTGATAAGGATCTCAAAGCAAATGTCAGGTCATAGGCCTCTGGGACCCTTACCCTGACAAGAAAGACTGGTGTCAGAGTTTCTGACTCAGAAACTAGTGAGGGGTGTCAGGATAGCTTTCCATACCCTAGTACTGTTTTCCTCCAGGTAGATACGTGTCCAGGGAAACAGCTTCCCAATCATTTATGCACACAAGCTTGGAAAGTCTGGCAAGCAAACACTGAGCCCAGTAATTGCATGCAGCTAGAAAGCAATTGGAATGGAAATGGAACCTGTTCACTTGGTTTAGCAGACATTTCCTGTAGGTCTTCAGTTTGGGATTTTTCATTTCCTTTCTTGTTCAAGTGTGTTGGCTTCTTAGAATTACAGCATCTCTTCCATTACTGTAAGGAGGTCACATCTATAAAATTTAATGAGCAAATAAAGACCTGCAGTCAAGATGTAGCCAAACAAAAAATGCTTGAAAGACTGATACTAAGTTATCTTTACAGACAGCTATGATGAACTCAAGCATACCGCTTTAGTTATGTGTTAAAAATAGTCAAACTTCCTTGAAAAAACGTTCTAAGAGTTATACTCTGTGTAAACACCCCACATAAGATACATCATCCTGAAGTTTCAAGAGCTCTTTGGTTGAAATTTTAACAGCTCTGCTTAAGAAATGCTAAACAGCAAATACTCTTTCCAGAAATACCATCCACTGTAAACCTGTCAGACTATTACTTAGCTGTTAACCTTTCTCGATGAAATTGTAATAGTGCTGTTTAAAAGAATGCTGAATATCAGAAACATTTCACTAATACATAACAGATGGGTACTATATCCAAAAATATTTGTACTGTAAACCAAAGCGCTTAGCAGTTTTACACTGAGAGCTCAGAGATGGGCAGGGAACAGTTTTCCGATTCCACAAGAACTTTAGTTTTCATATTTTCCTACCCTGATGAATATACAGAATATTAAAGAACCTGGAGTTTTCATAATAAACAAAGATTATTTTTTCTATTTTTTTATTTCTTTGCTGTGCAATCAGAGCACATTACTCACTTCTCTAACTTTTCCTTCATGCATTTTTCATACTTGTTATTTAACAAATCTTTCTTGGGCACAAGCATTCTGCCCTGAGAGGGCTTCAGATTAAATAGTCAGTAGTTTTTCTTTTTCAGCTGAATGTCCTTGACTGAAGACCAGTAGGCTAAGAGTAAAAGAAAGGGTTAGAGTATGACTATGACTTGACTGAAATGGACTGTATGGAAATACAGATTCCATATGTCACATACCTTTTATAACTCTCCATATATGAGAATAACTGATTTTTCCATCGCTGATTTTACATGGCTGATTTCACTGTTGGACTTGGTCCTGGGTGTAACCTTTATTTTTTTTTTTAATGGAGTTTGGGAAAACCTAGAGTTGATAATTTCCAACCAGTTATGAGTATGGGAAGGGGGACACTTGCATTTGGAAAATATTTGTGAAGATATCCTTTCTGGTGTTTTTTGTTTTTTGTTTTTTTCCATCTTTATAATAGTTATACATGTGGCTTTAGCTGGCAATCACATTTCTATGAAAGGTTGGAATATGTTTCAAAACAATGTCTTAGTTCAAAATAGTTGGGCACTTCTTGTGAAATGTAACAACAGCTGAAAAAAGTACACTGTGTCTCCCATTTAAGAACTAGTAGACACCCTGCTAAAATATTATGTCATTAAGCCTGAAGAGTTGGATGCAACAGAGAACAAACTATTATCATGTGTATCTCTGTAATATGAGAAAGTAGCACATTTTATGATTTATTTTTAATAACTATGAAGCAATATGTTTTCAGAAAATTTTGTTTTGGTGCAATGGAAGCAGAAACCTTGTGTTCAAAAAAATGTTTCATCCTTCTATTATGAGAAGCTGATGTAGCCAAGATGTTTTAGCAATGATTCTCTCTCAGTGGCAGTTTGCACAGAGTATATTTTCTCCTTGATAAATACGTGCGAGAATAAAGCATTGGCCTAAAATTTTGAGGTGATTTTTTTTTGTTTGTGTATTGTTGTTTTTTTTTTCTACCTACCACCATAATGTCCCCTCTAGATTTATGACCAGAGCTTTTAATTAATTACAGCATGTTTTCATGTAAATTGTAAATTTGTCTTCTCTAAAAAAACTGTCTCTCTTCCATGCTTTTTCTTCACAAGATGTTAATTCTACTTCATGAATAGTGAAACAATATAACAAGAGATTTGGTAACTTTTCTGTGAATTAGGGACCTTAAATACAAATGGGCAACTTTTAAAATATATCTATATATTTACATAGCTGTATGTTTTACTTCATTTGTATCTTCTATATTTTGATTCAAGAATCACTATAAAATTTTGCAGCCTATAATATATAGTCAGTCCAGTTTTCATCGATAATCTTAAAATGTACCAATTGATGTTAAACAATTTTATATTTTTGTATAACCAGCTTGCCTCTATTAAATATTTATTACTTGTGCTGTTAATTAATTGTGGGAATTAATCTGGTTCATGTTGTTCCCTGAACATTTTGGTTTTGAATTTTTTGTGTTCAAAATATGGTTTCTTTTTTTTAGTGCCAAGCAACTGAGAAGTACCATAGAGAGTGCTCAACATTTTAAGATAACAGCAGCTCTACATGCACTCTTTCCATAGCTGAAAAGAGGAATCATAATTAAAAAAACAAACAAAAAAATTTTAAGTTGAAATTTATTCTTTTCTTTAAAACCTTGAATTCTAAAATTGCTTTGAACCATCACAACCAAGAGATATTTTGAGTTTTTTGAAGTCCAGAAAAATTCTTTTTTTTTTTCTCCAGGAAAAGAAAACCTGTTTAGAAACACTTCTTCCCTACTACCACAATGCAACATGGAGCACTCTTTCAAAATTTCTTCTGATGCTATTTTAAATTACACTTGAGCAGGACTGTCATTTTCTCAGGTTATCTTGCTTCAGTAAGGACTGCTTTACATGGTCGCCCCTTGAGAAAAAGCAGTAGTACATTTTTAAAGTTGCGACATTATTCCATGATAGATTTTTTTTGTTTAGGCTTAATTATTATTTTAATTTTATTTAGAAACGTACACTTTTATATCATAATAAAAGTACCCCTGGCAGAAATACATAAATAATTTTGGTGTACTCTTTTCAGCTTTATTCCTCATGGACACAGTAGCTGCATCCACACAGGCTGGTGATGCCAGGTCTCTGTTTCAGAGTAACAGCCAAGCAACACTGATTTGGGCTCTATGTTTGTAGGGCCATGCTCTGGGATTGCCATGACTTTGAAGCCTTCTTAGCTCTTATTAATACTGTGCCTAATTTGTGGTAGCAATTATATTTTCCTGCTGACTGAAGCTTCCATTTTGTTTTGTCATTGCTTATCATCTCTTCCTCCATTTTTCAGTGCCATTTACATAAAGGCCTTCTCAGCTCTCTCTAGGTTTTACTAGCAAATTGTGGTTGTGTTTTCTGCAGCTGTCATATTGGTTGTCCTGCATCTTCTTGGTCTTCTGCCTTACCTGTTTTAACTATCTTTCATGTTGTGTATTAACAAAAACACCACTGTATCACATATTCCACACCTTGCCTATGCAAGTGTGTTCACCTCTGACATCTCCAAATCTCCTCAGCCCCCAGGCTACCCCTGTCCTCTCCCACAGTCAGGGTATTTGCCTCACCTCACACTCTACTCTCCCCAGAGCTCACCATTTCCTGAACACTTCTCTTTTCCCACAAAAGCCTTTTTAACCTGTTTATCTTTTAGTTTACATGTTGGGAAGAACAGTCCACAATGGCTGGGGCAGACAAAGAGAGAAATGATTGTGTGTGATCATGCCCCTCAGTGTTTTTTAGGAGGCTCTTGGTCTCTAGTTGGTTGTGCTGCTTTCTTCCTTGCTTTTCTCCCTCATCTTTCTATTGAGATACAAGTATACCTTAATACACTGAACTTTTACAGTGATTTTCCCTTCTTCCCTGGGAAAACATTAACAAAATGTTAAAACAGCATGATCCATAAAATTGCCAGTAGTTGCAGGCTTTTAATCTGATGTTGTAAGAGATATTAGTCCTGCCAATTCCAGCTGATTTGCACTTTGCATGTGTCCAGTATTTATGAGCACAAGGAATGCTATGCCATGCCTTTCTATCCCAATGGATAAGGCCCTATGTTAAATCCATGCTGAAACACATGTCCATGTGCTATATGGTAATCTCTGAGAGAGATTTTAGCTGTTTCCAGACAGCCTTGTTACCTATGTTAATCCAGGTGGTAGCCTAAGAAGGTCTTGAATTCTTTTATGTGGGTCACTTTTAAGGCAAGTTTTCCCTGTGAATTATGAGGTGCACAGTCTATCTGAAACATCATGGATTGCTAATTCCTATTTTTTTTTTTGTGTATGTATAACATTTCTCTCTCATGCTTGCAAGTGCGTACACACAGGAACGCTGTAAGCCTTTTATATTTAATAGGGCCCTTGGCATTTTTAAAGCCTAGTCTTGACTAGACTGATTTGTTTTATTCTGCTTTCCTTCTGTTGTAGTTTGCTAAGCATTTGTGTTTAGTTGTGAGTTGAGTTCTTTGGGATCGTTCTGCATGAAGGGCACTGCAGAACTAAAACAGTCTACCCTGCTATGGTTCCTCCTCATTGGTATTTAAAAGAAAGAGTGATGGAGAGCTCTGTAGATGCTATTTGGACTGGATATTTTTGTTGTGCAGTCCTTCTCCTATTTCTGTACTTGCAGCATCCAAATATTTAACCAGTGAGGTCATCCTGAAACATCACCTGTCTTTTATTGTACAGCTTGTTTTTAAACTACAGAGAAACCACCTCAAAGGTAAAGGGAGTATTCTTAATACTTTTTCCCAGGACAGCTTTGTGTATACTATAGGTCACTATAATCTGACAGAAGAGTGCCAAGACAAATGGTGGTCAACCAAGCCTTCCCATAGCTCCCTAAACTACATGAAAGTTGTGGCTAGGAAATGGTGTTTTCTTACACCTTCAGACTCCAGTAAACAAACCACAAGAGGCTGAGCGAGGCTGTACTCCTAGAGCATCAAATGGAATAAACAAGTGGACTCTTGCCAAGTAACCCAAATGACATAAGGACAAATTAATGACTGCAGTGTAGGAGACTTTCACCTGAAAGACTGTGTACAGATGGGGCCTACCACATTGAAGAAGGGGGACCTCAAAGCAAAGGTGTCTTCAGAGAGGGCCACAAAGAAAAAAGATGACCTATATCTTGAAGGGATGCTAAAAACTACCTGGCTTTTTTAACCTAGCAAAACAAAATGTATGAACATATCAGGAGAACATATGTTGGGGGTTGGAGAAAAGGTAGTTAAACTCAGTATCAAAATAAAAGATTAAATGCATTTAACCAGTCACAAAAACTGCAGGAAGTTAGATGACAAAAGAAAGTTCTTAGACATTAAATTATTGATGTTGTGAACAGGGTCTCCAGAGACAGTGTGAATAAAAATGGAACTGCTTGTAAAACACAGTTCAGGCGGTCTCTGTGTAAGAAATAATGTGATGTGATTGCTTATGATAGTTGGATGGTTGTCTGGCCTTGATGACTCAAGAAGTCCCTTCCAATCTAGCATTAACAGACACATAAAAGAAATCTATTTAATAGAAAAATGGTCCCAGTTGGAGTAATAGAACAAATGGTACTTTCACATTTATTGATAAATTTTGCAATTTCTATCAATAAATTATTGGACTGTTAGAATTATGCTCTGAATATTATTATCTCTGATTAAAAATTATGTCCAAAACATTTATGACTAAGAGAGCACCTCTGGACTTCTGGCATCTGTCATTTGTTGTAGGTGGTTATGTCATCTGAGCCCATAAACGGAGTGATTTTGAGTGAAGCTTGAAGTTGGATAATGGACACAGAGAACTGCCAAGTGAATCTTTGGCCTTCCTTCTGAATCAGTAATAAGCAAATGTTTTGCTGAACCAATGATATCAATGGATCTGCAACTGCCAAGTAGGTACATTTCCAAGTAAAACATAAAATGGACTTCTGTTTTTTTATGGTTGTTAAAAATCATGGGGTGCTTGGATGTTCTACCAACCTGACCAGAATCTATCATAGGAAATATTATTCTGCATAATGTTCCTATAGTTTCAACTCTAAGACAGTTTTCCTTATTCACCTCCTAAGTCAGTGGTTCTCAAATTTTTTGGACTGGTGAGCCACTTCTTAGCCTTTGTAATGCACTTGCCTGTATTAAACACACTTTTCAGTTTTAAAATACCATGGGGGCAACTATGGCTCTACACACTGCTTGTACAACACTTATTCAGACCATAATATTCAATGTTAGAAAACCATTGTGTTGCATCACTGGGACTATTAAGAAACAATTACTTTCTTTCACAAAGTGGCTATAATTTGTGGTCAACTAGGGTAGTGAATGATTTCATATCATTTATCAATTTTTCTATTTTTTGGTATGAGGATACATATAATTTTTATTGCTATTACTCATAAATGTGCTTATTATTATTATTATTATTTCTGCTGCTGTTGTTGTTGTTGCTGCTGCTGTGGTTACTACACCACATGAATAAAGGACATCTTTGGGATTATTCACAAATATGGTCTGGATCATCTGTGGTCTTTCCTACCTTGGTAATCAGGGCCATTTTTATGTGTTGGTACTGTTCCTGCTCTCCAGTAGGCTGAAACTGCAGAAAGAATAACAAGGACAGTTTGGTCCCCAGACCTTTGATGAGCTAAAAAAGAAAGAGTAGGAAAGTTTTTGTTGTTAGCAAACCAGTCTGTGAGAGCAGAGAATGCTTAGCACCTAGTTTTAAATAATCTTTTCCTGGCTACCTGAATCAGGCTTTGCAAAATACATCACTGTTAGAAATATTAGGCTATTGTCATACCGGAGGCTGCGGTCAGATGTAAAGTTAATTTTCTCTCACCACATTCAGACAAAACAATTTTGTATGATTCATGCGTGTATTTTCCGTGCCACAAAGGATGAAGCCAAATCCTTTTCTGGCATACTTAATTGCCTTGATTAGGGAAGTTTTGTGTGGTCCTTGCTATGAAGGTGTGATCACACACCAGTGTCAGTGTAACACCTGTAATACAGCTTAACTCTGCTACTGAGCAGCATGTGTCACCATGTTGTTACTGATGTTTCAGATTACCACGAGTTTGCTGATTTCCTCATCTCTCTGCCCTTCTTCTTCCTTAGCAAAGATCTTGATGCAAAATTTTGCAGGAAGTATGGAAACCTACTCAGGAGGTACTTACTTGGAGATGAGTCTGTGCCTAGTCAGGCTCTGAGTAACATGAAGGGATCCCTCAGGATGAGGGATGTTGTATAGATAGAAGGTAGTAATGCTGTATTAAGATTTGTCAATTTTGTGCTTTTAAGACATTAATGATGATAATTTAAAAGGGAAAGTGAGTGCTGTATATTAAGTTTAGCTCTTTTTTCCTAGCCAGTATTTAAAATGCCATTGATTTGAAGGACACATATTTCTCATTGAGCATTTTTTCGTTAAATAACGAAAAAAAAAATGCTGACTGAGAACAGCCTGGTTCTACAAAGATAATCATGGACCACCTGGGCATAGTTTTTGCAAGACCCAATTTACTAAGGAATGCCAGAATGTTATCTCCTGGGGTTATTGAAGAAGAAATTAGTGTCTGTGCACTAGTGTCTGTTTGTTAACATATAACTCCAAAAGAAAAAAGGAAAGGGAAGAAAGGATGGTAAATTAATACTATTATATTTAAACTATGACTCTCCAGTGCCTTTGCCAAAATCTTTTATTGAAAGTGCAGTGTTACAAATAAAAATGCAGTCTGTAGAAAAAGCCACACTACCATGAGTACACCCATATGGCGCTTTGCTGTATAGGCAAATAGATAGATCTTACTGAAAAAAAAAAAAACAACCCAACAAACCACAGAAGCTGAATGATATAAGAGGTGAAGCTTATTCTTCTGCAAGGACATATACTGAGAACCAGCTATCCAAACAATGCTGCTGCTGCTGTGGGTCCTTGTGAGGTAATTGCCAGCCACGATGCTCAAATGCTACTTAAAAGGGTATTTTGTAGTAAGGATGGAAGTGGCCTTTCAAGCTCGCATGGCAATGAAGAATGGAAGCAGGCAGCGCAGGAGAACAGACGGGATTTCTTACTGATGCCTTTTACTTGCAGCAGTTGCTTCTCTGGGAAATTTTAGCAGCTTTCTTGCTGCAATAATGCTGCCAAAGAGACAGACAGGGTATTTATTATTTTTTTGTTTGGAGCTGATTTGGAGGGTTTTGCTTGTTTATTTATAAATAAAAATTTCATATATTTATAAATACCCACCCTGCCCAGCCTTTCCTCAGCAAGCTGAGGAACAGCTCGCTTGTGCCTGGTTTCAGTATTAGTTCTTGTCCTTCACAGTTTGCAGTAAGTTGGAACCTCCCAACCCTGTCAAGTATCTGACAGTTTTCCCTGGAGCTGCTTTCTTCCATGCAGGGTGTCCCAAACATGTCCCAGACATAAAAAATGGCTGTTTCACTAAAGACTCTTTGATTTCATGATGGAAGGTGACTTCATATTCAGTTCTTTTGGGTTTGTTGGGTTTATTTATTTATTTTGTTTTGTTCTGTTTTGAACAGAACCTGAAAAAAGGTTACGAATGATGGAAAACAAGGGGTTCCATTGGAAACACTTTGGCAGCTTTACCTTCAGCTGTCATTAGCATCCCTGAGAATGCTGAGACAGTAACCTATAAGCATCTATATTGAACTTCTGAAATACCAATCACAGAGCTTCATCCAGCAAGTTTTGCAAGGTGCACTTCCCTAAAACCCCAACACCAAGTGAAAGAACCACAATACACACCAAAAAGCTCAACCCCAAAACCAGGCTACACCTTTTCAGTCACCATCCAGTTTAAAACATTCATTACAGAGAAGACAGCTGGCTCTACAAGACCATGCACAGAGCACACTCCTCTCTGCAATACCCTCCACCAAGGTTTTATTACTGCCCTGTACAGAGTTTAAAAATAGAAAAATAATTCCAAAGCCATAAACTTAGAGAATGTAGGGATCAGTCTCATTAAGGAAGAAAGGGGAACTTGATGAAATATATTTACAGAAAAAAAAGGCAAGGAAAAGAAGAAAAGAGTACTGTACCAACTCCACTAGGGAAATAAAAGAGACGACCAGCCTTATACCAACAGAAAGAGGCATAGAATTACTAGAAAAACAACTATAAAGACATCGTAAATCAAACAGCATAGAGTTTAGAACATCAAAAAATGCAGAAATTTTCATCTATTATTAATTATGATAAAAAATTCTATCTCAGAATATTTTACACAGCAGCTGTTGCCAAGAAAATCTACATCTTCTTGAGCTGAGAAACTTTAAAATCAGAAGCAAATCTTTGCATAGCCAGTGCAGATAGCATAGATATTGACACAGTTTCAATGCCTTTTTTCAATTTTCCAGTCAATTAAAAATACAAATAGGAAATACAAAAATATTTTTTATTTTGATAATATTTAAAGATTCAACTGAGCCCAAATATCCTGGTGTCTATTTTGTGTGTGTGTGCATGTGTTATGAAAATCCAGTCATCTCTCTGAAATTGAGTTATGGTTGTTAATCCACATGGATTAGTAGTTCTAAAAAGTAATTTACTTTTTTTATTTTCTTCCTTGTAGTAATTTTAATGAGGTTGAGAAACACACTTGAAGACAGTGCCATAGTTAGTATACAGCAGATTTGCTTCCACTTGAAGAGTAATAGCACCAGATCTAGTTGCTAACCTGCAGTGAGAAAATGGTTATTGCTATCTTCCTCCTATTGTGTGTGCATATTTTTATAGATTTTAAGGAGTTTGTTCAGGACTTGAGACCATAAGTATAGATGCTTGCCTACATTTTCCTGGGCAGGATTTTCAGTAGGGGCAGGATTGCATTTTTTACAGCTTAAGACTTTGGCCACCATAATCCACTGAATCTCTGTGTGTTAATTTACATTGCAAGTTCCTCAGGGCAGGAACCATACCGTTTGTGTGGAATAGGTATTGACAACACTTATGAAAATAAAATTGTTGCATTCTTTTCAAACCAAGATGCAAGTAGCTGAAATTAAGAAATATAGAGGTATGTAGCTGAAATGTCCATGTTACTCTGTGTTTCAGTGTAGAAAAAAAGGGTTGTTTTTAGTGATATTCTGACTGCCATGTGCATTCAGTGCCCAGCTTCTCCTCAGGAAACTGTTCATAGCCATTTAAGTGGCAAATTATGCATCTTGAGAGCTGATTAGTTCTTATTTGTTTAGAGAGAAGCTAAGGCTTACAGAAAGCTTATTAAAAACTAACTTCATAAAACAGAATGCTCCATTTGATGGGAGCGAGGCGAATTTTCAGGGGAAATACCAGTTACAGCAAACAGCAATAGCCAAGTCAACTTTCATGGTTAGTATTTGTCAACAGTGTAACACATTTGCATCAGTCAGGAAAGTCATCGAAGCTGTTCACTTGGAAGAATTGCAGTCTCTTGTTCTTGAAGCAGCAGTGAAATGACAACCTATAAAATGCTCGCAAGGAGTTGAAAGGAAACATTTCAGGCACTGCCTGGAAAACGTGTGACTAAGGCTGTGAGAATAATTGGGTTTTTTCAGCTAGAGTGCCGAACCTAAAAAAGAGGGAGAAAAAATAAGTTAGAGTCAAACCAAATGGAACTTCGTTTTTTTTTTTGTTTTTCTTGCCAAAATGGAAATCTGAAAACATTTATTTAGTGCAAAATGCAAACATACATTCCATTTCATCCAAAACAAAAATGTTCATTTTGAAGCATGTGGAGGAAAAGCAAAGGAAATAAAGGGCTGCGATTTGCCAGGTTTTCAGAGGTGGCAACGCTTTTTACCCAGCAGCTGGTAAGGGGGATGTTATATATATGTGTGTGCATGAATATTATTTGAAAAGTGACCCTCCAGCTCATTATCTGGCTCTAGCACAGGAACAGAAAGCACAGGCTTTTGCAGGGGCAAAAGGCTCTTCCCCAGGTATCTTTATGTCCACAGCACAACAGGCAGGAGGTAAATTTCCTTCCACCCCTGATGCGAACCTCTGCATTCTGCAAGTGCTACTGCTTCACCTGGCTACCAGCCCTCATGAGAGCAGGTCTACTCCATGCTTTCCATGTGCAGCTCTTCCTTTTCACCTTGGAGTCTGTGTGGAGCAGGGTGCTGAACACAGCTGCCTCAACCACCAGGCTAAAAAGCCTTTCTCTCTGTAGTTCTCTCTTGCTCTTTGCCACAGTGATTATTTAAGCACCTTGTAATACTTCAGCTTCATAATAACATGGAACAGCTCTCTCAAGAGGGATTTAGAGCCACTTTGCTGAATATACTGTAGGAAGATGGTGAGGGTACATCTATACATGGCAGATCAAGGTCTCTCTCAACTCTGCCCAGGGGAGGGGGAGTTCTCAGGTGTTTTGTACCTGTTGTTTGTAACCTGCTTACTTATTCAATGCTCGTGCAATGAAACAAGATGAGTGGGATTTAGTCTGCAGGTACATGGCATCTGTACTGTCAGTCCAACATAACCTGGGATGCACATGACTTTCTTTCCTGAAGTCACAGGCAGAAATATGGGCACTTTAGGGCATGCAAGAGGGCACAGACAGTGCACTGCAGTCCTTGGCTATGAATCTGATTTGGTGGTCACTTGATCTTGTGCAGTCATGGGGTAATTCAGTTGTAAAGTTACCTCTGGATGCCTATAGTTTAACATCCTGCTCAAAGCAGGATCAGCTCTGAGCTCAGCACAGGCTTCTCAGAGCTTTATCCAGCTGGTCTTGAAAACTGCATAGGATGGAGACTGCACAGTCTCTTGGAAAGTTCCTGTAGGTGCTACCTTCCCCGTGAAAAAGTTTTTTCTTATACCCAGCGTCAATCTCCCTTTCTTCAAAGTAGGTCTGCTGTCTTTAATCCTCCCACCACACACCAATTAAGATACTGGCTCTGTCTTTCCAACCACCTCCATATAGGTACAAGCAGGCTGATGGTAGGAGCTCTAAAGATGTCTCCTCTCCTGGCTGAATCCCTCAGCCTCTCCCTACAGGGCAGGTGTTCCAGCCCTCCAGCTTTAGTGGTGCTCCTATGCTGAACTTGTGCTACTTTGTCAGTGTCCTTGAGGAGCTCTTCCTTCCCAGGAAAAGCTCTGCATTTGGCCCTGCTGAATTTCATGGAGTTTCTGTTGGCCCCTTCCTCTGGCCTGGCTGGGTCCCTCTGGCTGGCAGACCCTGTTCTCTAGGGTATCGAGTGGCCCCCTCCAAATTGATGCCATCAGCAAACTTGACAGGAGTCTGGTTCAGCACCTCCTCCAAGTCATTCATTACAATATAAATTGTAATGCGGGCACCCAGATAGAGCATAACCCTCTAATCATAACCCTCTGAGCCTCAACATCCAACCAGTATTTTTACTCAACTATTTGTCCACTTATCCAGACTGTCAGACGTCAACTCTGATACAAGTGTGATGTAGCAGGCAGTGCTCAAAGTCATTTCCTCATAGAAAGCCATCAAGCTGGTCAGACATGGTTTACCCATGGTTCTTTATTCAACTAGGCAAAATATAGCAAGGTAAGCAGAAGAAAATAAGCTACAAAGAGGAGGTTTCTTGTCCTAGACCACACAAGAAGTCAGTTGTGCGAGGAAGAACTCAAAACTTCTTAATCTCAGTCCAGTCCCTGACCTAAATTATGTGTCTCTATTTTTAAATTGAAACTTAACTTTTATTAAAGTATTTAATAACTGGAATAAAATAAACAAAGTATGGACCATGTGGCAGATCCCCAGAGACCACTAACAGCCAATAGAACATATTTTGAGAACTGTTATGTCAGACCAAATTCAGCTATGAATTAATGAGCATATCTCTCTAGAAATAAATGGCTAATACAATTTGGCCTTGACATTTCCTAGACCACAAATGTCCTAGGAACTTTGGAAATTGCACTTAGTTTAGAATATATATAAAGAATAGTGGGATCTCTTCGGTGATAGTCAGAGGAAGGAAGTGTGTACCATTTATCACCGCCAAACATGTCTGACGTAGAAATTGATAGGTGTAAGCAAATTTTAATTTGAAATCCTGAAAGTTCAAGATCTTTGGTAGTGAAGCAGGAGGCTTGCAGATCAGAGAGACAAAAGCTGAAATTGTACCAAAGTTGAAATTAATGTACCAGAGTGCCAGACTGTGTAGTGTTGATGCCCAGAAGTAGACCCACATTTTCAGGATAATTGTTTTCCCCCCAACTGTTTTCCTGTGAGATTTGTGGCCTTTTTGTGTGAGAAAACTTTTCCCTGTTCTCTTGGCTCTGTTGAAAATGTGACAACTTTTTTTGCTGATTTGTGTCTGGGTGCTCTTGAAAATCCATCCTACGGAGACAATTGAAAACTCCTGACTGATGTCAGGAGAATACCACATATTTTATACAGAAATATAACCCGCATTGGAAAATAATGCTGCTTTCCAGAAAAACATGATAACAACAGTCTTTCCCTAGTGGGTTTAAGCTACTGTTTGAATGCAGGAGGAATTTAGAGCTGTTGAGTTTCATGCATGAGCAGTAATGGCTGCCTCATTTAACCTCTGGGCCCATTGTGAGTCCACAACCAAAGAGACAGAGAAATTGCAGTTGGGCATTTTCTGTGAGCTACACCACTTGAGTGATGGATGCATTGGAGTCTAGGAGGAATTTCCATTCAATTTCATATGTTAAGACTTTACTTCACCCCTGCCATCTATCTTTTTTTTTTTTTTTTTTTTTTTGGTATTGGTTCACAGGTAATTCACACAGATGACTGTGGTCACATTTTTGTTCTATTATTCAGTGGCCATGGGAGCCTCCATTATGCACAAAAAATGCCCAGAACTCTTAGAAAAGAGTCTCCCTGCATCATGGGTTTATAGTAATATGCTGCCTCAATCCATGAGGTACCAGACTGTTTCCCAAACTTTTGAAAATTAATTTTTTGAAGAAAATTATTTTGCCTCTCCTCCTGAACTACCATGTTGTTAAATACACACCCATTTTAATGTATTCATATTCCATGAACCATTGTTAGCTCTTCATACCCCACAAGGGGATATGTCTCAGACTTCAGGAAACAATGATCTCTTGTGACTCATCTGCTTAAACATTTTACTCATTCTTTCCCAACATACCAGTAACCAGTTGCTATATATTTTTTGCTTGGCATTATGCATAATTGAATAAATAGTAATTTATGATGGGTTAACCCATAAAAACTTCAGCGGTTTGTGTGGCTTTCAGTAGGCATCTGAAACCTACTTACTGCTATAGGAAAGGCAGGAAAATGGGATCTGCAGATTATGTGTATAAAAGTGGAACAGTCCTGATTGCAGCAGGAATGGAAATTGGAAAACTGTTTTATTAATTCCTCCCACCCACATAGAAATGTGAATTACTACATCTTTATTTCTTAGCTTCTTTTTTTTTTTTTCAGGAGTGAGGCAGAGAAAATTTGGAAAGAGAAGGTGAGAAAACTTGAAGAGGGGTAAAATTGGAAACAGGAATACAAAAATACCCGTAAAAATTTTTTCTTTAGTTTTTCAAATCTGACCTAAGAAAGAAGCAGGCATTGGTTCACCCATGGAAAAATTCCCCCTCGGTCAGAAAAGGAAGAAGCTTCACATGTTTGAAGAGTGCTAAAATAGATCCTATCCTACCTCACTCTTTGTGAAATTTCATTGCTACGAAAGTTGCAGAAGGTAGAAGTCATCCCAGAATTTGGTCAACTGTTAGGATGGTAAATCAAAGCTTTCTGTGATCCATTTGTTATTGAGAAAGAAAAGATTGGAGTGGCTTTCAAACCATCCATGTAAACTTCAGGTAAAATACACAAGGGGCTGGTTAAATTTATCAGCCTTTTAGCAACAGTGTTTTTACTATGCAAAACAGCATTCTGGACCAAAGTCTGTATCTTTCTGTAAATTATTCTTGTTCCAATATTCATGAAGTCTGGCTTTATTCTTAGTATTTAACACTCTTTTCTGTAGTGTCTGGATACTATCAGGGTCAGCAATCTGATCCACACAGTGCAAATATGTAGTTAAGTTACTATGCTTCCAATATGCAGATTCACACAGAAGTTTATATTTGGAAGGGACCTCCAAAGTCCATCTAGTCCAATGTCCTGCTCAAAGCACTTCCATTCCTAGCAGGCTGCTAAGGGCCATGTCCAACTGAGTTTTAAATATCTCAGATCCGTGGAGATCCCACTCCCACTCTGGCCAACTTCTCCAGTGGCTAATCATTTTCATCTTGAAAAAGTTTTTCCTTAAATCTGACTGGAATTTCTCATGTTCTACTTTGTGTCCAGTGACACTTGCCCTGTAAGGGCTTGGTAAATCTATATCCTTTTAAAAATTGCTTGCACCAGGAAAACGGCTGTCATAAAAACATCATAGCTACCTCTTATCTAGTGAATCCTGCATATGAAATCAAGAGAAAATCTTTTGCAGTCAGCAGCAAAACTTCTCTTGATCACAGGAAGGCTGAAATTTTGTTCAGTCACATTTGTGGCAAAACCATGGGGTTTGTGTTGTGTTTTATTTTTGTTTGGTTTTTAATTTTTTTTTTCTTTTTGAATTGCATCATTTCAGAAGCATCAAAGTAACTATGAAAAATATACCAGGTTATAAATTCTTATTTTGATCCTTGTCATCAGCAGCACATGTATGAACATGAGGGCAAAAAATTGGAAAGAAGATGGTCTGAAATTCAGTGCCTCTAGCAAATGTGAGCTGCTAATAGTAGATAGGTGTGCAGAAAGAGGAAATTTCTTTTACAAAGTCTCTGACAGAGAGGGAATGTGTCCCTCCCCATTCTCAAAATTAGAAGTACCTTTCCTTGACTTCTGGCATAACTTTCATTTCGTTATTGTAAATGCCCTTATCAGGCAGATGTGGTTTCATGCACCAGGCAGGATTCCTTAAATACCAGTTTGTGCTGTGGAAAAATTTTAAGAGAAAAGCTAATTTGACCAGATTGCTATTTTGCCAAATATGGAAAAGGTCTGTCAGATTGAGCCATTCCCATTGCAAGTGGATACAATCCCCACCAGAGACTGTCTCTGATTTTCAGATAAAAATGCCTTTGCAGGGATAAGCATTATAGAACTCCCTTCTTCTTGGGAAGCTGGGAAGCCTCTCAGGCTTCTAGAAGAAAAGGGCTCTGGGGTGAGAGGAGGGGAATGGAGATTGTCAGCCACTGGGAAGCCTTTTGGCAGTTCAGTGGGGAGTGTGTAAATAATGCTGCATCTTCCTCTGAGTGCTCCAGTACTCCCCTTGAGCAAGGCAAAACAGTAAATCTTGTCTTTGCACTGTAGCCCATCTAATTTTCATCTTCACTTTCTTCCCATGCTCATCCAGATTTTTACTGAGTCTTTGCCTAGTTTTAATGCTCCTTTTTAAATTTTTTTTTTTTTTTTTTTAATTATGTTTCCACTGGGCAGCTGCTGGGCTTGTGGGCCGTGCTTCTACAGTTTGTTGCAATGAACCTGCCCCGTTCCCCTGATCCTAGTCACAAAACCAAAGGAAGACAAAGGGAAGCAGACTTGTTGCTAAACCCACTCTCTTGTTGAAGAGGTGATGTAAAAACTCTCTTGTTAATCCTTACCTTCTTTTGATCTGTGTAAGGATAATGGGTTGTTTTTCAGTATTGTTTCTGGTTCATTAATATGTATGTTTTCTGCTCTTTTTTTTTCTTTTTTCCTGCAGAAAACCCTTTGAAGATACCTTTGTAGACTCTCTTCTGCTGCAGGCCTAACTTTGACTTTTCCGCTGTTCATTGTTTTCCTCTTCCTTTCATGTTCTCACTCCAGTTCAGCCAGTTCAGCTGCTGCAGCCAGGGCTAGAGCATCATCCTGCTTGCTTTCTGAGGAACAGTCTGAGGAGCAGTACCTTCTGCTGCAGCCTCACTCTGTGTAGAAAACTATGCCAGCAGTGGGCAGGCAGCATAGAATAAGTCCTAGAAGTAACGCTAATGTCACAGGAGGTGTGATATTTTCACATTGTCTCTTCCCAGGCAAGAACTGAGGATACAGTGTGGCAGCTGGAGCCAAAAGACCCCAGCTATAATAATAGAATCATAGAATCATGGAATGGTTTGGGTTGGAAGGGACCTTAAAGAACATCTAGTTCCAATTCCTCTGCATGGGAAGTGTCCCTTCCCACCAGACCAGGTTTCTCAAAGCCACATCCAGCCTGGCTTGTAATCCAGATGCCAGGATGCAGTGGGGTTTTTATAGGTTGCATCAAACCTATTGCACCCATGCAGCACGGCGTACCTCTCGCATGGACAGGGGACTCCAAAGAGCATGTAAGGTTGCCCCTTGTCACCCTGCTAGATGGTGCAGTTCTTTAACTTGCTCAGTGGGAGCAATTTCTGAGCCCCCCTGGTTTCTGCCCGTGGCCCTGGTGAAGCAGGTGCCACTGAGAGGGCTGAAACAGGAGGTGTTCACTGGTGGGTTATGGTGCCTCTTGGGCATCTGTTTTTCTCCCTGCAGTTAGTATTGGACAAACCATCCTTCATTAACGGTGCTAAAGTCTAATTGGTGTTGTTTCCAGGCACATTTAAGTAGTTGTCATACTCTACCCCATGAAAGGGTGAGACAATCACTCTCTAATTTTAAAGCCTGCTTGTGATGAAAAGAGCATTAGATCATTTGATTGCCATTTTTCTTCAGAATACACCCTCCAACTCACCACCCTGTGGATATCTATACTCTCTTTTGTTGAAGTTGTTTCTCTTCATATGATTTCATGTGCTTTGGGGCATTTCAGTGTTCTTGCTGATCCTTTTTTTCCCTCTGCCTTCTCTTCCTCTGTACCCTCTCCATATTTTTGTGGTCTATTTGGCAAAGCTGTGGGTTACACCCATGTTTCATCTTGTTGTTTTTGTCATTTATTCACCAACTGAGCTCAGAGGAAGAATTTATTTTTAAGTAAAATCTGGGGACTCTTTGTTTTTTTGTCTTTTAATAATTTTATAGTTTTGTTGACTAAAGCATAAGAAAATTGAATGAGTTGTAAATGGCCACACAGTGATTCATTGCTTCTGTCAAAATAAGAATCTGCCTAGTGCTGCCATAGTTTGCATTTGCTCATTCCAGCCATTAGAGAAACTCAGCTCTTCTATGGATTTGTCCAAATTAAAGCTATTTTTTACATCACCTGTTTCTATGGCACCAAGTAAATTAATTTCACAGGTATAGCTATTGATCACACTGTGTGGTAGACAATGTGAAGCTCTGAGATAAAGCAGAAGGTGTTATTTCCTGGTCTCCAAAGAGTGGATTAATAAAGACCTATGAAACCAGGTCCAATTCTGCTCCAGTCATTCTCAAGGTTTTACTTGAGAGAAAAGTCTGGGGCAATGAAGGGAATTGGTTTGAGGATCTCAAAGTTTTGCCTGTATCCCAGGTCGTCACATTTTGTCACAGCCAGAGACCAGAGTTGGCAAGTGGATCAGTGTTGCTGGAAGTGTTGCTGTCTCCTCTCAGACCCATGGATCAGGCTTTGGGGAGCTGAGCCCTGAATGGAGAGGGAGGTCACTAGTAATCACTGCTTCAGGACTTCTTATAACAGCAGATAAAAGAGCAACATTGTCTACTGAGACAGGAAAATTCTGTAGAGACAGAATCTATGAGTTTATGGTTTTGTAATACGAACAAGAAAGACAGGGTGGGAAACATTCCCAGTATTCCCACTACTCCATCATATTACTGGCTGGCAATTCAGTCACAGAAAAACCAGAATTATCTTTAGGCATAGAAAGCAATTCAACAAGAGGAAGTTTTTTTACTGGCCAAGTGTCTTTTCACTGTCCTACGGACAAACTGCCTCTAATCAGAGTCCTTCAGTAATTTTCTAGTGGTGGTGCTGCTTTTGGTACAGCCTGAGAGTTTATTTATCTTCATTATTTGTCACAGCCCCTCTGGCCCTCAGGGGTCCACAATTACAGCTTGACAGTGCCTGTTTCAGAGGGCTGGACCCTAGGCAGAATACCCACCTCCACTCAGTGTGGTTCCTTGCCACAACCCAAGTGGACAAGAGTACCAGTGTAGCTCAGCTGTTTTTATAGACTGAAAAATATTCAAAGTCTTCTCCAGTAGTCAAAATCATATCTCTTGATGGTGAAGAACTCTAAGAAGGGAGACAAAGAAATTGGAATGTTGCAGGACATATAATAGAATTATCATGGGCCAAATGAAAGACTAATTTAAGCCTTATTTATAGACTGTGGGTGACGTTCAAATTTAAATTCATCTTCTTCAAGCCTTTTATTGACTAATTGTTTGAAGAGAAGACTAATTAAGCCACTTGGCAACTTATTAGTTTTTAAATCTTTCTTCTTTACAGCTTTGGTCACTACTGCTTGTTGGAAATTTTTCTACAGTTTATTGAAGAAACTTCAGTTGTCTCAAACCTTTTTATTTTAGCTCATTTAAATATATCAACCAGTTTCAAGACTTGATAAAGATGAATGCAATTAAGCTTAGAGGCCTCATAAATATTAGGCAAAGAGCTTTTATTTTGACAAGACAGCAGAGCCAAATTAAAAGAATATCTGGTAACCCTCTGAAAATATGAACGTGGGAATTTCTGAGTGTAATTAGTTTTATATGGGGGTTATAATGACTTTTTACATACAACAAGGAGTGCTAAAGAACTGGTGCAACAGAATTTGTGTGTGTATGTGTGTTTGTGTGTGTTCCTACTTAGATATACATGTATTGCAATACTGTAATGTGGCAGTGCATGATTTATCATTAAGACTGGTGCTGAGTTTCCATTGTCTTTTTCCACCCCTCTGATACCATGAAAAAAAATTCTAGCAAGAAAATCATAGGCAGGCTAAGCCTGGCATGTACTTTTCCAGCCAAATGTGAGATCAGCTGGAATGACAGACACTAAATACTTGTATTCCACCTTCCTCTGTGAAACTGGCTTTTCAACACCATTATCAAACCTCTTTGCAAGGCAGACCACCAGGACTAGCAAAGGGGAAACTGCAATAGCAGAGGTAGAAACACAATGGGTGACCTCTCAAGTCCAAACTTACCTGGGAAGCCACACTTCCTCCTTTTTCCTGAGCAAAACCAGAAGTCTGGTGACTCAGCCACATGAGAAGGAGGAAAAAGCAGCAAAGAGGATTGAGGCGGGAGGAGCAGTCTGCTCTGTAGAGGACAGAGGTCTTCATCAGTGCACTTCATCAACTGTGGTTTGAGGAACTTCATTAACTGACTTTCTAAGGTCCAAAGCTGACTTCAGTACACTCTGATTTTTGAAATAAAAATATTTTCTGGAAAAAATAATAAAATAACATTCATAAACCGGGGAAGTACCAGACAGAAGAGTTGTAATTTAAGGGATATAATTTAATTTATTTTTTTTAAGTAAATAATGTCTACAGTAGTTTCATTAGAACAAATCAGAATGACAGTGGTCTTGTTTCTTTGTTTCTTTTAGAAACAAAGGAAAGATTTCCCAATAAAATTATGCTTTTCTTTGGACAACATCGTGTCAGAATTCACAATACAAATTAATAATTAAGAAGTCTCTTGCCCCACTGGAAGCCATAATAGGATCAGGAATTGTCACCCAATTTGGATGGAAACATCTGTCCCTTTAAAAGCCCAAGGAGACCTGGAGCCTGACTTGGTGTTTATTTTTTCTGCCTCTTAGGCAGTTGCAAGTGACCAACGGATCTAGTCTTAGCTTGTTAAGGATAAAGCCTTGCAGAAAAAGAAGAGGAGCAGTTTGGGATCTGAAGAGCATCCTTAGGCTAAAACTGCTATTCCCTGGCTTTCACACAATTTCTTAAGCACCCAGGACAATTATGGGAGCAGTAGTGGTTCTGCAACTAGAGAGGAGAGGATTGAAAGCCAGGAGGAGATGTATGCTGTTTTCTTTTCTGTGCTGCTAAATAGCTCCATGGCTGTAGATCAAATAATCTCTTTCCCATGCCTCGAGTTCCATAAGCCTGATTCTGAGGACATATGTAACAAATTTTCAACATTGTCTCTGCAGAAAGAGCAGTAAAAGCACTGCCTACCCTAACTCTGTGAGTGTGTGTGCATCTGAGAGCTCTGCTGATACGGGGGCTGAAGGCACTGGCCCACTTTTACAGACACTTTTTTGAGGTCCACGAATGCAGGGTGACTGCAGAGTTGATCTTTTCAGAGAAACACAACAGCAGTATGAAGCCTGAGGCTTTGTTTTGTTTTTTTTATTTATTTTAAAATTTTATTTTATTTTCTGTTTGCTATTTGTCTGCTCATTGGCCTTAGCCTTGACTTCACAATTCAGCATCTCAGTTTGCAACTGAAATATGAAAACTTAGGGAGGGAGGTCGCTGGACCAGAGTGTGGAGCAGAGCTGACCTTGAATAAGACATGACAGTTCTGCAGAGAGCATACAAATGTGTTACACTTTATAATATGCAGAAAGGTCTCGAGGTCTCTCCCCTCTCTTTAAACATCAAAGATGGGATAATGTATTTTCATCCTTCGACATTAAACATTCTGTTACAGTCTTGG
Source organism: Heliangelus exortis (assembly GCF_036169615.1). Taxonomy (NCBI): domain Eukaryota; kingdom Metazoa; phylum Chordata; class Aves; order Apodiformes; family Trochilidae; genus Heliangelus; species Heliangelus exortis. The sequence goes on along the minus strand of NC_092422.1, from coordinate 153,924,212 downwards.
CAAAGGCAAGAATTGTCTCTGGGATCCACTGCCACAGGAGGTCATGGAGTCAAACAGCACGGCTGGATTTGAAAACTGAGAGGAATAATTTTGTGACCAGTAATAAAATGTGTAGCTACACATGCTAAAATAATGATAGGGCCATAACCTGAATGCAGAGAGAGTCAGGGAAGAATTTCCCTCTACACCACATGGAAGCACTGCACACCTAAAAGCTGGTGTATCTGGGGGAGTGAAAAAGGGGGGACACCTTGTTTTGAGGTAGCAGATAAATCAGACTTTATGGACAAGATCGCTTCTAATTTCTGGTAGTATTTGTTTCCAAGTGAGAAAATGCACAGTGAAGAGGTCCTGGCAAAGACTTTCTATGCATATGTGCCTGAGGGCACAAATAATTTCTGGAAAACATTTAAGGGAGAGTGGACTGAAGGGCATATTCCTTTTTGTAGATTAATAGCAACTTTGAAATAATAAGGCTGGCCCCATCCTCCTGACAACCACCCTTTAAGTATTTATAAGCACTGATAAGATCTCACCTCAGTCTTCTCTTCTCCAGACTAAGAAGACCTAAGTCCCTCAGCCTTTCCCCATAAGAGAGATGCCCTAGTCCCTATTGTCTTTGTGGCCCTTTTCTATACCCTCCCAGCAGTTCTTTGTTCTTCTTGAACTGGAGAACCCAGAACTGGACACAGTACTCCAGATGTGGCCTCACCAGGGCAGAGTGGAGGCAGAGGACAACCTTCCTTGACCTGCTTGCCACACTCTTCTTGATGTACCCCAGGACACCACTGGCCCTTTTGGCCACAAGGGCACATTGCTGGACCATGGACATCCTATTGCCCACCAGGACTCCCAGTGTTTTTATTACAGAGCTGCTTTCTCACAGGCCAGCCCCTAGCCTGTACTGGCTAATGGGGTTATTACACCTGCATTGTCCTTGTTAAATTTCATAAGGTTTATTTTGCTCCAGTTCTCCAGCCTGTCCAGGTCACGCTGGATGGCAGCACAGCCCTCTGGTGTGTCAGCAACCCCTCCCAGCCTCCAGATGTTTGTCAGAAATCAGGAGGTGGAAGTGAAACCTTGGCTTTTACAACTTTTTTTTGAAAGGGTTTGAGTGACATCATAACCAAGGAAGAGAAGAATGGAAAGCCTTTTTTTCCATCAGAGAAAGAAAAAGACATAGATAGATGGAAAAAAAAAAAAAAAAAAAAAAAAAATGCAGAACTGCTGTCTTAGTGAAGAGGAGCACCAGGAAAAAAAGGTTGCTGTTCAGTTTTGTAGAGCCACGTAGCTGTGTCCTAAATAAGCAGCACTGGTTCCATCAAGCACTCTGCTGAGTATGGCCAAGAGAGCGTTCTGCTACTTGAGGCAGGGTGGTGGCTGTGAAAGTGGGAGTGGACAGTGTTGATCTCTTGTTCCAAACCACATCCCAAATGAAAATTTTCTATTGTTTTCCTTCCAGACCTGTTGGCAACAACTCAAGCTGCTTCATGCCCTGACATAATAGTGACCACATCTTTTCTGCGCACTCCAGTCAGTTTTTCTTCTGTCCAGTGGGATTCAGTACTAGATATTTTATCAATGTGATAGTGTTACCATACATTTTTAGACCTTAATTTCTTGGAGGGCTGCCTCCAAGAGCTGTAACATTCTGTAATTGTTCGGCACACCTGTTTCCAAATACCTCAGTGTGAAACTATTTGTTTTTTCCTGTGAGAAGACTATAGTACAAGTTCTGTTAAGTCTTTGACACCTAGCCAAAAAATACACCATTCATTTAAACTTGAGCAGTAAAGGCTCTATTCACACACATACGAAAAAGGATATTTCACACTTTTCCAGTAGAATTTTAAATGGTAATGTGAGTGCATTTAAATATCACCTAGTCCAGCATTGCAATAGGTAGCTATGGGAGGATGTGTTGAAACTGAATTAACAGTAGATGGAAGTAAATGAATATTAGATATATAGCCGTATATGTACATATATTATATATAATATTCATTCTATATGGCTTTAGAAAAATGGACAATATAAATTATGAGGACAAAATCTTAGAGCCTTAAGCCTCTGCATGTATTCAGGGAGTACAAAGGAGAATAAGGTACCATTTGATAACAACTTCTGGAACCACCACAATGGCTTTTGGTCTTGGAAAGAACACACAATATTACACAGAATATTACCTTCCTGTCACAGAGCAGATCCTGCTGTGCAGGTTATAGAGTAGTACTAGCATTTCCATTAAGTGCCAGGCTTGCTATGCATCTAACAGAGTCTTCCTTTCACACACCACAGCTGCCTCAGTATAGTTCAGTTGTAAGTGAAGTGTTCCTTATATGCATATTGGAAAGTTTTTAGATCCATGCAAATGATTTCACTTAAACATAAGGGGGCTATTAGTAGTAGCAATACTTATAAAGTTACCCAGCCTTTTCAATATTCAATCATGCTGGTTCATTTTATCACATCCTGATATAACCGAAGAAAAGCTGTATCTGAGAGGATTACAATTATGGTTTCCCCAATGTTAAGCATGCTGATGGCCCAAGGGCTTGAAAGGGGTTAAATACCTGCCTATATTTGCTCTTTTAATATGAAAAAAAAAGAAAAAAAAAGTGAGCTAATTGGCTACCAACATTGCTTAATTGCAAGAGTTATTAGTGCAGCAGAAACTAGATCAAGTTGCATTTGAAATGTGCTTGTTAAACACATGTATTTCTTCTGGCTGGGAGGATGACTACGTGTCTATGATGCATATTTATATGTGCCCTGAAGCTCGTCCTCTTCCATAGGGGAGGTGTCTTGTAAAGCATCCTAAACCTAGATACTTCACCCCGGGGGAAGTAGTTTTTCCTCTGTGTTCAGTAAACATATTGATATTTCAGTCACTTCTTGAAGACATCAAAGGTAAAAGGAATGAGGGGCTATAGATCTTCTCTCTTCTTAGAGCAAAGCCACTGTATTGTTAGATGCATAAAGAGCATGCTACATATACATAGCATCACTTAAGGTGACCTTTGTCTTAGGTTGAGAACAGGAAAAAAAAAAGAAAAAGAAAAAAAAGAAAGAATAAATGTAAAACCTCTGTAGAAGGGTACTGAGTATGCATCTCCTTCTGCAGTCCATGTTGAGCTTTGAGAATAAAATGGCTTCCCAACTGAATAGGAGTCCAGTGCATAGCAGACAACCAAAAAGTGTAACAATCTGAAAGCTACATACTCCTTTCTCTATACATTAAGAGAATCAGCTCAGGTTATGATCCCAAAATGCAACTGAACAGCTCACCCCGATGTGGCATTTATACTTCACAAATTTTTAGAATGATCATAATAAATGTGTTCCAAGCAGCCAAATTCATTCTGTGTTAACATTCAAGTGTTAGTAAAATCAGCATATCCTCAAATATTGTAGCATAATCTCTCAAGATTATGGCAGCACCCCAATGTTTCTTGAAAGTAGAGTTGCAAGGCTTTGGTTGCAAAGGAAACCATATAGAATTTGAATTGAGTGTAACCAACATGGAGCTGAGAGTCAAGAGAGATTAGAAAGTGTTTTGCATTTCTATCCATTAGGTTTTAGCTCTGATGATCAGTACTTTAAAAATATCTTCATTTATAACGAGGTCATCTCTTTTATAAGAAATTAGATGGATGATTACAGACTTGTATATCATATTGGGCTTGGAGATATTTTATGATACAAAAAGCTGTGGACGGGCAAATTTGAGACATTGTGTGATTATTTTCTTGACTAACCAAGAAGGGGTCAAGAAGAAACCAAATTCAGAGGACTCAGGACAAAGTTTCCAAGCAAGCCCAGCAGCACTAACTGCACAGCCTGCTTTGAATGGGTGCACTGCATGTGGCCATGGGATCCAGTTTATTTTTCAGAACTAATTCTTCCTTTTTCCATTTTTACACCCAGGTTAGACTCAAACACTAACAGAAGGTGCAGACGTATTAGGCCCAGTGCACATACTCACTCTTCTGCCATAAATTTTAACCCATCCTGAAATATTGTGAGGTTAGAAAATACAAATTCATTCCAAATCCAATGCATTTTGAATACAGACTCATTCCAAATAGCATGCATTTCACATCAGCCTTTTTCAGGAATAGTCCTTTCCAAACAAATCTCTTGTAGGATGGAAGCCATTTGACAGTGATTAAAGCCAGATTACATTTTGTACAAGGGTCCTGTGGCTGTTTCTACAAAGTCAGTGAAAAAGTAAAAGGAAATCAGGAATCTCTTAGACATATCATGGCTCCAGACCTCAACTGCTGCTGGAGATATTTCCTGATCCTCTGCTATGTATACTTCTCTTTTCTGAACAAAAACCCTACAGTTTTTGCAGTGTAAAAAATGCAGCCTTCTTAATATGCAAATAAACTTCTGATTTTTGGTAAGGAGAGGAGAGGAGAGGAGAGGAAAGGAGAGGAGAGGAGAGGAGAGGAGAGGAGAGGAGAGGAGAGGAGAGGAGAGGAGAGGAGAGGAGAGGAGAGGAGAGGAGAGGAGGGGAGGGGAGGGGAGGGGAGGGGAGAGGAGGGGAGAGGAGGGGAGGGGAGGGAAGGGAAGGGAAGGGAAGGAAAAAGAAACTAAGACTCTCAAAAATTTTGGCATGAAGATGATGAAAGTTGAAGTCATTTGTTTAGCCCCAGAACAGGTATGGTACTGCTCCAAAAATGTACCTCACTTCTGAGCTGGAAGGACCACCTTCAGGGATGAAAGAGTACTTCAGCACCCAGGTCCATCCAGCCCTTGGCTTCCCCCCTGAGAGTCTCAATATGGGTGCCAGTCAGTGCCAGTCAAACTAGTGGATTTTATGATGTGGACAGGCATCCAGCAGGGACCTGACTGAGTTAATATCGTTTTAATAAAATTCCTCTGGTATATAAAACCCTACTAAAAAGTCTTGATGTGTTCGTGGAGAAATGAATGTTAGCACAATAGCACAAAAGCTGCAGTCTGCTGAAAATCTACCCAGCTTGGGATAAAATGTTTTGCTCTAGATCATGGTCAGTTAAAACTCATATGAATACAGTATGCTTTTATGCTGTAGCAAAGAATTTCTTATATGGGGAAGGTCATTAAGCCATCCTGCCCTTAGCAAATGACAATACCTGGTGATACAGTAGAAGATGGGAAAAAAGATGAATCAGTAGAGAAAATGGGAAGAAAAAAACATTCTTCCCAAAGCCTTAACCAATCAACATGTGCCTGACAGCATGGACTTCACTTGACTTTCATACAAAATGGAAGTTTGGTATCAGAAATTTACTTCCTCCCCCATGATACGCAGTTCAAAACTATTCCAGCATTCTACTCAATTAGATTGACTTCCAGTAACCATAAATAATAATACTTGACATTTTTCAGCTTCAACTTATTTGATAAACAACCATTCCTGTGCCTCGATGCGATGCATGTATTGTTGTTCTATGCACTAGGGAAACTGAGGCATATCAGTCATTATTCCAGAGGGGGAAAAAATCATGGAGCAGTATCAGATTTTAATGCTTATTCCTCTCCCCTAATGCTCTCTGTAAAGCGGCAATTAAAGCAACACAACAAGATCTGAGCATTTTACTGCGATGACACTGAATTGATTTAAATTCCATTGTTCCAACTGGATGCCTGTACGACTTCAGTCAGATCACCAAATTTAGCCCTGCTGTGAGCTTTTGCAACTCCCACATAAGTCACTGAGAGTTATGGCTGGGTTATACCAGGCCTAGACTTGGCACCGAGAAAACATCCCTCATGATAATGAAGTGAACTGATTTCAAGTGAATGCTAAAAATTCCTGGCAAAGTAACGTTTCTCTCCTCCTGCCAAGCGTCATCAACATTATTTTTTTGGGTGGATTCACATCTCTGAGAGCAGAGTTTTCCATTACACGTTTCTAATTGTTAAAAACCGGGCCTGCTATAATACTTGAGAACTAGTCTGTTTAGTTGTACTTGTTACCATAACACTAGGGTGAAATACTGCTTTTCTCTCAGCTGGTTAAGCCACAGAATACAGTAGCAGCCGTCCTAGCAGTGTCAAGGCATTAGACGGAGGCAAAGCAATCCACAGTCAAGAGAATGAATGGAACAATTCACACTGTTGTACATAGATATAGAGGTTAAACCCAAACACATGAAAAAGTGATGCTGGAAGCACTTGGGAACAGCTGGGCCAGATGAATAACTCAATTGGATGCCATGAGGAACAAATTAAACAACTGACTGGAGACCAGGCTGCTCCTGTGACAGACACTTTAATCAGGAAGTCAAAAGCTGATTGACAAGATGAAAAGCTGGATGACATGAAAAATGGAAACAGAAGGAACAACACAAGAAAAGGGCACCCTGGGTCAGCATGCTGACAAAAATAATCAAGTACGACAGGCCATAATCCAATCTTCGAATGTTTGGCATGGTGCTAGTTATGAGAGTCTGCAGCCAAGAGGAAAGAAAACTATTATTAAGTGAAGGAAATTATCTGCCTTTCTAGAACTTACTAGTATGTGTTCATCAGAGGTTCTTTTTCTACCCACAGTGCATTATAGATATACACTAGAAGTAGTTTATGTTGAATAATCTGAAAAGAAATTAAATAATTTATGTAGAAATAAGGTACTTTTGGAGCAATATTAAAAAAAGTAATTGCCTTTTCAAAAATCCACAGCTAAACAGATGTTGACGCTGAGTAGGTGTGAAAACTGAAAAATCGCAATATATGAGCTTGTTTTTTTTTTTTTTTTTTTTTTTTCCTACAGCTGCATGTACAGCTTATGCTTAAAAGTTTTCTTTAGGAACCTGTTCTGACTCATTTTGAGACTGGCTGTGTGTATTGTTACAGGCACTGGGAAACTGGGGCATATCAGTCATTATTATATCAGTGATGAATTATTCCAGTCTGGTGATGTATCTGCAAAATGGAGGGGAATTTGAAATGTCCCAGTTGTGTATATTTAAGATGCTCTGCACATGCAGTTACGTGCCCACCAAGACTGAGGGGCTGCTTTGTGATAACTGAAAGTAGAATTCACTGGCTCAAGACCCAGAAGAAGAGCATCCTGAATTTAGTGTCCTGAAATAATAATTTCATACCTAAAATCATAGTTCTTCCTCCGGAAATGCCAAAGAGATTGTGGCAAAGAGCAATTTGAAGTTGCTGGTTCTTCTGGATGTGAAGTTATGTGGGAACCTTGTTTTGCACACCCACACAAACACACCCACACACATTCAGCTGTAGCAGAATTGTGTCAGTTGCTTCAGGGGGTATAGAAAATCAGATTCTGCAGGAAACAGGGCAAATCCTAAGGAGTTTATGCAATTATGAGTGGAATATTTGCTGACGACTTTGGCATGAATTTTTCCAGAATCAGGATGGGAGAGCTTCCATGAGGAAATATTGTATCTTGAATTCCATAATTTGAAAATGGGAAAGCAGATGTTGGATTAGGTGGTCTTGGCAAGCAGAGCTTCTGTACATCAGGTATTTGTGTACATCATTGTACACAGAGGCTTATGTACATTGGCAGATAAAGAAGTATCAACCACAGTAGGACATGCCTGGCTAGGCTCTCTTTTATTGTTGTTTCATCTTCTTGCCTTTTGTTAAGAGAGTGTAATATGCTGTCTCCTATTTGAGTAAGGACCTAGCTTTTTTTATTATTTTTTTTTTAACTGAAGCACATCTCCCTGTTTTAAAGAACAGTATTAAAACAACACAGTGAATATCAGGCTGAACATGAAGCACTTTCTTCTAGAAAGGTTACCAGTAGTAAAACCCATCACCACAAAAAAATGGGTTAAAGAAGGGAAAATTCTTAACTGTAGATTAACTTCTGTGCAGGTATTTTTCTCCTATCTTCATTCCTTTTTCTTGTATGCTCAGGAGTTTTTTTACACTTCTGTCAGTTTTTGTGTCTTTACCTTTTCCTTTACCTTCCTCACTTCAACACTGGTCTTCCATTTCCGTGACAGCTTGGACCCAGGACCTGTTTTTAATAGTCCCCTGTTTGTTTTCCTGAACAGTTGCAATGATCACCAGAACAACAAATCCTCTGCTGATATTGAGCCTGACCAAGTTGATGTTTACCACAGACAATGGCAGAAAAATTCATGGAAATCCTAAAACTGCTGTTGGAAAAGAAAAATTGGTGTTTCAGAGGGTGTGGTAGGTTAAATGTTCCCATTTTCTTCCTTTAGCTTTGTCTGCTCTTGCCCTAATACCTGCCTTCGTGATGTCTTTCTTTAAGGTTTTTTATTCTTACTTTTCTGTAATGTGTTGCAGAGGCAGGACATGCTGAGCTCTCCTCTAGGAACTTTGTTCTTTTCTTATTTTGCTGCTCTCTTACTTGATGATAAAGGTCATCCTGACAGGAAGCATGTTATATGCTCGCTGCTGGTGTTGGTAGAACTTATGATAAATGAGCTTTGTTCTTGATTTAAATTCTAGTAGACAGATGTTTCAATTTTAAAGGGTCCCACTGTACTTGGGACAACTTTTTTTCTTCCTATGTGAAGAAATTAAAGACTATTCATATATGTTGGGAGCGAATGAGCTGTTTGCCCATACACACAGGCCATGGACACATCACAGGAGAAGGGACTGTGATAGGTTATGCTGTATCTACCCTGAATTAAAGATGAGCAGGGGAAAGAAGACTATAGCAAGGCTCTTGAATTTAGGGTTTATTAACTTGTAGCAAATCCTCATGAGATAAACACAGCAAATCTTTAAATAAAATATACACAAAAGTACTTTGGGTTTGGTAAGTTTATACTGTGATAAAAAATAATCCACTGGCTGGCCAGGGGGCAGAATGTCAAACTCCTGTATCATGTGTTTTTAGGGTTTATGAGGCCTGTACCCTGAATTCAGCATGAAATTTGCATTAAAAAAACCCCAAAACTCGTTATTTGTATCTATGTGTATGTGTGTGCATTTGTGCCTGACAATTAAGTATGGAAAGTATTTGTTTGCAAAGTTTTTTCCTGAAGTTCATCCAGGGCTCATTCACAAGAAAGAAAAGCTCCTGACTATGAGGAGTTCAGGTTAGGTCAGACAGCTGTTTTTTCCCAGTTAAAAAGAGCTATTTTATATGGGTGCTGCATTCCAGGATCTTTAGTTTATAAATGGTTTCATTAGATGAAAGTGAGTAAGTTCTTAGTATATGATATTTTAAAATAATTTTCAAAGAAGAGAGGTTTTATTAGATACTTTTTAGAATATATTTACTAAAAATGTATGTTTCACATACTTTAACAAATAAACTGTATAAATGGATGCAGAGCCAAGGACAATCCAGGCATAGTTCAGAACTGAAATACTTGCAGCGTGGCCTGAGTGCAGGATCAGGACCAGAGAAGTGACCTAGAGCCAGGAGACAAAACAGTGCTAAAATGACACAGAATCTGTGCCTGGCTCAGATTAGCACCGAGCTTGCAACCTGCTGCATTGCCAGCCCCCCACCAGTGTTCACACAATGAGCAGGTGAAAATGTGGCAGTCAGGCAAGAGATGAGGTGTCAGAGCAGCACAGCCCTGTGCATCTTTCTTTGATTTACAGGTGTTAGGAGCAGAAGCACCAAGTCTAACTTGACCGATGTATTATGAAAAATGCTCTAGAGATCAACATTCACTGAAGTGAAAAAAGAGTCTTAGCCTTTAAGCACAGAGATACTGTTTGATATTTTAAGGTCTTTCTTACATTTTGAAAAAAAGCAAGGTGCAGAAGTCCGTGTTAAGTGATGGATGGAGATCTAAATTTTTCAAGTTGAATTTTTCTGTAATCATGTTTAATTACAAAAGATATTTCTATATTTACCTGTCTATCTATAGATCTTTATTGGCATTAGTCAGTGTTTTTAACACCAACAATGAAGGCATATTTCCCCCTCTAGTAAAATACAGACACCTCTTTGCTCAATCTTCTTCATAGTACAGCTGATTCATAGCTCTCACACAGCTAACAAATCATATAGAAGAGTGTACACTGTCAAAGCTAAGGGAAATATGAGTAGTCATTGCTCTAGCTGCTATTTGCTCAAGATCTCTTTTCTCAGTTTTTTAAACACATTTACATTGCCTGTTTAAAAAGACCTGGTGGCCAGAACTTCAAAAATTGTAAGTTTTCAGAAAGTGGCCAATATTCAGTCACTGCTTCTGGCTTTGGTACTCTAGTCTAGGTGCTCTGGCAGGGTTAGGGCTAGGGTTAACCCTCTCCTACTTTCCTTCTGGGCATCCACAATCTGTTTATGATGCCATTGGTCCTGGGTTCCTGCCATGATGCCCTACACACCCATCCCAATCACTTAGATGCTAGGTGTCCCAGCAACTCCAAAAGGAATGAACCTTCTGATATAGACTCCTTCCACAAGAACAAAGTATGCGAAAACAAACCCTGCAGATTTTACATAAAAGTTATGTGTGTCCCTTACTCTGCTCTTGGTAACTTTATCTATATATATCTACATATGGATATCTATATATCCATAAATATGCTTCATCACCTCTGTTCCTGCAACATGAGAGGGTATTATTTAAAATGACCTTAGTGCTGCTGAGTTGCCTTCATTTTTTATGTCAGTGCACTATGTGCCGATTGAGTGACCTTAGCTTTAGTTTTTCATTCTTGACTTGAAGATCTGCTTTTATTCTCTTAATTTTCATGCCCACCTTGCATGGCCTTTGTCTTGTGAGGCATTTATTTTAAAGCCACACTCACCACTCAATATCTTTGTACTGTTCTTACCATCACAAATGCATAATAACTAGTCCAGTATCCAATGGGTTCTCCCTAATTCACTTGTTCCTGGCTTAGCCATGCACGTATGTCTATGCTAGGTCAAAAACTGGAGAATTTTCAGACCGACAACCTCATTATATCAACCATGATTCATAAACTGCATGATTACAGATACCCCTCCCTGAAACATCGCAAGCTCTATGAAATAATTTTGAAACTCCTAGCAACGTTATCACTTCAGTTTTCCTCTGAACTCACCCATCTGCTTATTAGCTAGACACAGATCCTCCTAGCTTGAAAAATCAAAATAAAAAAGGAAGTATAGTCCAGAATTTAGGACTCTGCTTGGTGTAAAAAACAGGCCTTTAGCGGGTACCCTTGAGATGGATGCAAAAAAGAGCTCAGGCAGCACAGCATCCAAGGCTTATCCAATTTAAGTGGTATCTACAGTTCTGCATTAGGTTCCTAGATGGAACTCTTGCAGTACCACCCACACACTGTGGGAGGAGAATTAGGTGTTTGAGGATGGGAACCACAAAGGTCAGATCAAGGAGCAAGGCTTTCTAGCAGATACTGCTGAGGAGAAGTCACTGGGATAAAAACACCATCCCTCCTTCACCAAGAGGCACTGAACCATGGAGATCTAACCACTAGATTACAGCAGACTGCAGAGCCTGAGATTCTCCTGTCAAAAATAGTTCACTTGGGCTGGAATAATTAGATGTTAATTGGCCAGACAAAGTGAGAGTATAAGAATAACTTCATAGTCCAGTAACTATGGCACCCCTGTGAAGAGGAGGTTTGGTGAAAGAAATCAGGGTCCCAGTCCCTGATTTAATGAGTATTTTACATTTTTACATTTTATATGTCTGTATATATAATATAAAATGTATTTATATAATACAGTATAATCTAATGATAGAACATTAAATAACCATTAGAGCAGGGACAAAACTTTGTTCTCCCCCCTCGAGGGGAATGCTCTGTTCACAAGGAAATGGAGTCATCCTTATTCTCTCATTTCTACTCTCTCTGGCCCAAAGAATACTTCACTAGTCCAGGCCCACTGGAGCTGCTTCAAAAGAGGTTTCTCAAAGCCCTCCTTGTGTATATAGTGTGACCCCATGGTTAGAGAATTCATAGTGGGAGACATGGTTTCAAATCTTCCCAAAGAGAGGGTAGAATCAAGTCTGAACCTACTAAAACCTTAGAGGATGCCCCTAACTGCTGAGTTATGGGCTGTTTGGGGAAAGGTAAGGGTTTTCTTCTAGACTTTCTTTAGTGGCTGTGTGGGAAGACAAAGTCCAGAAGGAGTGCTCCAAAATGCCATCCCAATCAGAGCAAGGAGGTGTCCTTCAGCCCTTGATAGGGCTCCTGTGAAAATGTCAAGCCTTGGCATGTATAAAGCAGACTTTCAAATACTTAGCAAAGTTGCTGGGAAAGGTGTAGGCACTCTATGTGCCTTTAAACTGCTTAAGAATTAGAAGCCAACAGGAGATTTTGTGGATCAAGACTTCATCATTCACAGAGGCAATGAGGCAAGATTGAAGCAGTGAAATCCTGTTGAAAATCTGTCATTATTCTACAGATAGACATTAATTTACCAAACAACTGTGTGCTTTAACAAATTGCCATCGTTCACCTGTTTGCTTTTTCCCTTTGCCAGTATTACTACCCTCATTAGTTTCTGTGAGCACTTAACCTGGAACAAGAAAAATTCAGCTTGTAGAGCTTTAAGAAGTAATTTCAGATAGTGTGACTGAGCTTAAATGCCATAGGAGGTGCAAACAACCAGTCAGCCAGTAGTAACTTTTGGATTTGTGCATCTGAGAGCACCTGAGGTATGGTATTACAACACATCCAAATCAGGAAAACACTGAGTCTGTCTATCTCAAAGTTGTTTTCAAAGTTGTTTTCTGATTGCTTTAATTTTTGATGGATATTGGAATAAATACACGGAGAAAATTAAAGCAATAGCAAAGACCAGTTTTGGGGGCGTGTGGGTAATAATATAGTTCAAGCTGCTATGGCAAGGACAATTTTTATTAGAAATTTATGGAAACTTATGTCCTCCATGTAGAACAGATACAGGCATCAGTAGGACAAGCTTTCCCCACCCAATCTGCCATCGTGGTTCAAAGGTTTAGGAATTCCTCCTGAGGTGCTAAAAATACTTCAGTGTATTACCACATTTACCAGGGTGCCAACTTACTGCCAGCTGACCTGCAGTTTAATACCTAGTGGGACCAGGAATAAAGGATCCCAAATCCCCAATTGACTAGGATTTTCAGTCACTTTCAGCTACTAGCAGCAAAAGTGGAGAAGTTGCCTGGCAGAGCTGTTCTGGCAGAACTTCTGCAAATGTGCTATGCTGAAATAAGCCTAACTTTCTTTCAGAATAGTTATTCTACCTGAAGAGCTAAATATAGAAAATTATATGAGTAGTCTCAACAACCCTGTAAAGTCAAGGTCCTAAAAGAAACAAATCTCTCCCTCTTTGAATTTACTTTGAATAGACACATCATCTCACTAAAATTGAGAAGCATGTGGCCATTTTCTACCTATATTATGAATTAGCATCAGCAAAAATTCTGGCTGATACAGAATGGTTACAGGAAATGTTACTGACTTTAAAACAGTTAAGCATTTGCTGTGATAATTTTATAGTCTTGCAGCCTTAAGTGGGACCAGCTGAAACACACAGCACAAGGGTGAGATAAGAAAAACTCCAAAGGTGATATGAATGCTATCTTAACAAGCTGCCTAGGAAAGCTGCCTTTGTTACGATCACTGCAACTTCTCTATACAAAGAGCTTCCTCATTCATATTCTGCTTACAGTAGCTTACTGTGGAAACTTAGTTTAAGTAAAAAAAAGTCACAAATTTTTTCTGCTTTCAAAAGCCCAACTTGAGATACTTTAGGCCTGATTCTAAAAGGTTCTGAGATCCCATCATTCCTGGCTACCCCATATAAGCAGTGGGTGCTAAGAACTCTTACCTATGCACATACCTCTCCTGAAATTACTGTATTGCAAAATCATCATAAATTTTGAGAATTTTGCAACAAACTGACAAATAAAAGAATTCCTTAATAAAATCAAGCACAATTTCTATATTGCTTTACCCTCCAAAGTCTTCTGAACACACGAAGAAAGTTAAACTGCTTCACTTCTAGTTCCAGAAACAGATTCCTTGATTATCCATTGCAATGGAGCAACCATCTAATCAAATCAGAGAAAAGTAACACTACAAAGCTTAGAAGAATGAATATAAGACTTAAATTACAGAGGCAGTGAGTGTGGGAAGGCAGAGGAAATGACCTGAAGTGGAATATTGGCCAGGATAACTTAAACTAACAGTCCTTTCCTTGTTAAAAAAATACCACAGGACTTATAATTACCATTGTTGGAAGGAGGGTGATGGCACAAAGCGCTCACAATCTTGTGCCTGCTCCAAATCAAGGCATATCCATCCCTCTTAGCATTATGCTAGGGCAGTGGCTCAGTACTGACTCAGGCATTACAGCATCAAGCAGTGCTTGAGGCTCTATATGCCAGCCTGGCAGACAGCTCTCTCTTGCTTCAAACTGTCAACAAGAAATCTGCGTTACTGTGTTTGGGAAGTTTTTGCAGAAAATCACAAGGAGTGCAACACCCACTGGGAATGCTGTTTAACCACAAGATGTGGAGTACTGGCTTTGTTGGGCAAAGGTGCCAGGGCAGATGCTGTGGCCAGGTACAGCAGCTGTGGGACATTTACCTCTCTTAGTAACTGCCTGACACGGTACCTATGGCATTTTTGTGACATTAGAAATACGTCAGGAGTGGTAGACTGGACTTGTGGAAGTTTTGCCCCTTCTGTCAGGACTGGAGAAGTGTTGCTGCCCTGGCTTCCAGGAGAAAAATTTTGCCAAAGTTTTGGCTGGAGCAGAAGTTCCCACTTGTCAACACGGCCTGTTTCTTGTATGCATATGAGGCAATATTTATGAAAATAACAGTTCAGCAGTTTTTGTGGTTATAGGATGGCCTAAAAGGAATTCAAGAAGCTTTCTGAACGTGAACAGCTACAGAAGGCCTATTTTTGTTTTGTTTGGGTTTTTTTGTTGTTTGGTTGGTTTTTGGTGGGTTTTTTGGGGTGTGGTTGGTTGGTTGGTTTTTTTTGTTTTTAAAATATAAATTAAGCAATACATTGGTTCATCAGATAGCAGGATCTCATATAGGCGTTCTTAAACATTTGCTTAGCCACTTCCTCCCACAGCAGTTGTTTACGTAGAAAAGGAACATTAGGAAAGTATTTAAGGTATTTTTAGCTGCATTTTAATACAGCTTAGAAGCTGGAAACAAGGAGCACTGTGGTCTAGCTATATGATGCTGTGAGCTGATGTATAGCCGTGCAGCTGCAAGTAGGCGGAGGTGGCCAAGATCCTTGGGCAAGGCTCATCTCCAGTTATTCACTAGGAAAGCAGCTTCCAAACAGTGAGGCATCTCACCAGGGAAGTGTGAGAACACTGCTGGGGGAGTGCAGGGCAGGACCCCACTGCTGGGATGAGTCGGAGTCTCGCCTACAGCTCCCAGAGGGGGATGAGGGTGCTGGCTCTCCCGAGCAGCTTTGGAGGCTGTCACTGTGGTCTGGGTGGGCACATTTGGTCTGGCTCAGCTCTGGAGCTGTCAGACCTGACCACAGATCTGGCAGGAGTGGAAAGGAGGTGACGAGCATCCAAGGGAGGAGGGAATAAGGAATAGGCAATAAGCAATAGCAGTGGCATCTTCAGAGCAAAGGAGAAAGGGGCGGAGCAAGAAAGCCAAATGTACTTTTCCCAGTGAGGCCTAGCTACATTTCACTCATCTACATATAATTTGCATTGTGGAAGGTTAGCTGTAGCAAAATCATGGGAATTTCTCAGTAAATGTAAGTGATCTAAACATATACATTGAAAAGAAAGGTAGACATGAAACCCTAAAATATTTCGCAAAGCTAAGAAACCAACCTGTGCGTTTATCTGAATGCAGCTATCCACCTCCACAAATATCTTCCCCAACACTTCATCCCCAGTATAGTAAGACAGTAGAAGATACTAGAGAGGAAAAAAAAAAAACCAGCAGAAACGGAAAAAGGGTATTATTACATTGGCAGATGTAATTACCCATGCTGGAACTGACTCATAAAGTGACTCATAAGGTGGTTTTTCTAATTCGCACCAGAGCAGCTGTGACATTCCCTTATAAAAGGTAGCAAGCTCCACATTCCAGTTGTTTCACATTGTTTCACATTCCAGTACATTGTCAAAGGCAGTTACATTCTGGAAGTTAGTTTCTGATGAGTTGGGAGAAAAGCTCAGAGTGATGATGGAGTAATCCCAATATCTCACCCTCCATGTATTATTCTTGGGGGTTTTTTTATTTGCTTTTTTTTTTTTTTTTTTGTTAAATCTTACAAGTTTTTAGATCAGCTGTCTGATTTGGAGGAGGCTAAGCTTGTCTTTTTTTGAATATATGACAATACTTACAGAAGATGTAAGAGCATTTGTTTTTCTATTCTTCTGAAAGGCAGCACTTCTAGCAGCCTGACATTTAATCCACCCACATCAGATGTGATGGAGAGTATTATCACGGTGTGATTTAAGCTTCCTTGTGCAGTCCAAGGGATTTTGATTCCAATGAAACTCACAAGAAATGTTACCACTTACTAAATCATCAACACCCCACACTGTCACACTAGAGGTACCACAGGATCTTCTCACCAGTTTAGCTTTTGAGCTCTGCTAGAACAGCAGCAAAAGGGGCTGGGGTGATGGGGTTAATGTGCTTAAATCCACCTGCCTTATTACTCATGAGCAAACATTACAGATACCACTGCTCCCTAATACAATGTCTGAAACAGCAAAGCTTCAGTACCAAAACAGGCCTTCTGTGAGAAGTGGAACATTATAATATCCAGAATTTGCATCGGTGATCGTTTGCATTGAAATCTTCTATTGTTTTCAAAGTAAAAGCTGTTTTCAAAGGGAAAAAAGTGCTCTTCTCATTTGAAATCACATGAAGGCTAAAAGCACTTGGAGAATCTGCTAAAAAAGAAGGTTTTTCAGGGGTTTCCCTGACAATAATCCCTGTAGAAAGGAAGCACAGCCTAGCAGCAGATTTTATGTTCAAACAAGTATCTTGTTATCGTAAACTCTGGTGATGAAGTTGTAGGAGTTGATAGATCAACAACTTTTATCAAGCTGCAACATCTCTTTCCATGGCTGTCTAAAAATGCGATCAACATAAATTGAATAGGGAGGGTGGGATCACATATTCCAACAAGTTAAATTTGTCAGCCTGTAATGCACATAAATGACATAAAATATAATTGCTTTTGAATTTGGGCCCCTTCAGGCTTCGTGTTGATTGAAGAAAAAAGAAACAGATGTTTCTTCAGCAGGAATCACAGAGGCAAGATAAATATTCTCTGGTCCATGACATTTTATGGAGTTTCCAAAAGAAACCAATTCATTATTTAATTATTGGGTGTGTTGATCATGTAAAATATAATTGGCCCAGGGCAAATAGCAGTACAACTCTGGGAGCTGGCTGGCTGAGCTTGTATAATATACTTTTTGCCAACTTTTTTTTTTTTTTTTTCTGCTGTGAAAACATTGTAAGATGAATTAATGCTACTTAATCTTTCCTCCAGTGTTTTATAAATAAAAAAGGCCCTAAACACAGACTTTCCTCCTTTCCGATCACCACCTTGCACTAGCAAGTTACTTGGAGACAGAAGATCTAGTAGCAAGCATAAATATTGTGATAGGAAATGATAGCTTTGTTTAACTAACATCACTTTAAAGAAAGACAATCTGTTTAAAACAGCCACATTTAATCCTCAGCTCTGTGAGGAATTCCTCATAGTACGGACAGCAAAGAACAAGTTCTTCCTCTGTCAGCACCAGTGGAGTGGGCCTGGGAAAAGGATTGTGGTACAGGATTTACTGAGAGACAGAATAAATCTAGGGTAATTAAACCGATTGTGTGGAGTTGAATTAGCAAGCTGACAGTTTTCTTTTATGATGTTTATAATCAAATTTACAAGAAATTACATGTAATTACTTTAAATCGGTTGCTAGCCCTTAAATAATATCAGTTGTGTTGCAAGCTCTCTCTCTGTCTATGGATGTCCCTGCACTTACACTGTGGTGGTAGCTATTTTCCTGTTAAGGGGCAGGAAGTAGTTGAAATGAGGACTGAAAGAAATTAGTGACTCACGTCCTCATGACTCTTCCATTCTAGCTTGCTTTTGTGCTTGTTCAGCAGCCCCTGACATCTGAGAAAGGCACGCAACTTCCACTGGGTTTGCTATCATCACATCTTCAGGCAGACTGTAGGGGGAAGCCTGCTTACCCAGACACTGGGGAAAGAAAATGCAGAGAGAAAACATGAACTGTGACCCCTGTAAAAGTTTCAGATTATTAGGGTCTTCTTTTCCTTGACGTTCCTACCAGAAACATCTTTCTTTTCCTGGAATCAAACTGTTCCCTCACCTTTCTCCATTCTCCTCTCCATATCTAAGTGGTTCTTGCTGGACAGTACTTGTTCTGTAACTAAGAAATGTACAAAGCAACAACCACTTGAAAACGAAATAGGAATCCCTACGAAGGAAAAGGATTGGCTTCTGAGCTCCCCCAGAGAAGACAGAAAGCATTATCTGCCTGAATTTACATGAGCCAGGAGGAGGTTGAAGGGATTGAGGCCATCCAGGAGCCCAGGTGTGAAGCTACAATCTGAGGGACACAGCTGAGACTCTCAAAATCCCTGTTGAACACTGGAATCCACACCAATACTTTCAATACTTTAACACTTTCTGTTTCTTCCCTTGTCCTTATAACACAGGAGCCTGTTGACTATGAATGCCCAAGTAAAATGTTTTCAGTGTAAGAGCTCTTTCAGGGTGCATTAAAAAATGAAGTTCTGCCTTCCACAAGACTGAACTTTACTCTACATCTAAAATAGCTTTCATTGGCCATGCAAATAAAATGTTTCCAGTGTAACAGCTTTTTCAGAACGTATAAACAAGATGGAAGCCTGCCTTCTAGATGGCTGAATTTTATTCTCCACCTAAAATGGCTATCATTGACTACATCATCTGCAGCTATATTGAGGAAGGAACTGCTCTCCATTTCACCTTATATATCATCTTACAGCGACATTTTCTTAGCTGGGAATTGCTTGGTGATTTGCCAGCAGACAAATCAGTGCAGGAAAGGGATAAATTGATCACATTCATCCAGCTCTGGAGGTAAAACCTAGATCGCAGCCAGAGCCCTGCTTGCATTAAAAACCTGCCTGTCGACCTGGTAAAAATGTGTCTGGGGAGCAAAGGATATGAGAGTGGGGTGGCGACAAAAATATAATTCATATTGCTATAGCTAATCCCCCTCCTTAAATCATAGGTCCAGCAGAAGATATTATTTATGAGTTTTGAGCAGTAGTTCATGGCACTGGGCCAATTTTCTTCTTTTCTACATATCCTTCCTCAGAAACCTCAGAGCAATGGCACTGATTTTGCTAACTAAATGTCTCTCCACACAACTGGACAGTAGGGCATTGAGCCAGATAGAAATAATAGCTGTCTGGAGTCATTTAACTGAAAATGAAAGTTAGTTCAGTCAGTCTGGGGATAAAAGAAAGGTATCAGGTTTAAAAACCGTAGGTGGTGTTACCATTCACAAGTTATAGTTTTCCAGCCAGGCTTTGGTGACTGAAATTAATTTAAGAAAAAGGGTAGTTTTTTGAGTGAGAATCTGTACCCCAAGTTCTAGCTGCACCTGGCCAACTTTCTGACATCTTATGCTGATTCAAACAGTCACGTTTAATAATTAATGCTTCCAAGGGACTTTGCAAATGTAATTTGTTATTACTAGTTCTCTGCACAGTGGGTAAAACTTGTTGTGTCCAACTGGCATGCAATTACTCTGAGGAACAGTGAAGTTCAGTCACTTGCACTCAGGCATCTGCTGACCCAACAGCAGAGATATTTCTACAAGGCAGCAATTCCAAGGCTTTACAACTGTTGGTGAACTTTGATACTATTAGGAGATCTCTAATTACTTTACATAGCTTCATTATCTACAGTATTCAACTGCAGAAACTGAAGCACTGTGAAGGGAAAAGTCGGGTCTAAAATTGCTGCCATCCAGCCATAGGGACAGGCCAGGAGCTGAACATGGGCTTCCCAAGTCTCAGTTCAACACCCTGTCAGCATTTCTGTTCAAAACTCCTTTACCTGACAGATTAATGTGCTTTTCTGGGAAAACTCACCATACAAGATTTGCACAGTCTTAGCAAAGCTTTAAATTTTGTGCTTTTGCAGTAGTCAGAGGACCAGTAATTTTCCAAGTGGTTTAAAGGTTTATTTGCAAAATAGCCCATTGGAAATAAAGGTTCTGGTTCTTCAGCCTGCTGCTGGTTTGCAGGTTAACTACAATCTTCCTGGCACCAGGGGATTTCTGCTGGTGTACATGCACCCTTGCACAGCCTGGGATCAGGCCCTGGTGCGTTCAGTAAAACAAACTGCTAACAACTACCAAATCAACACAGCTTCACTTGAAAAAATTAAGCAAGGAATCTATTTGAACTGGGAATTAAAAGAAGCTATTAAAACATTCCCTCTGGTATTTTTATTTTGTTTACTCATGAGACCTGGCTCATGCCCCTCCAACTCACATCGAGTCCATATTTGGAGAACTCTGCTCTTGTTAGCATACTTACACTCAGGCAAATTTTAGAGATTTTTTTTTTCTTTTTGTATACACAGTGTGCTTTTCTTCATATTTTTCTTTTCTCTTAAACAATTTAAATCAGAAGGTTGCCCCTTTCGTTTCAAAACATGACCAAAAAGGGATCTAACTGCTATCTTCAATTTTTGAGGACAATGTTTTTCTCTTACTTGCTAGTGCTCGCTGCCCACTCCATCCCATCCTGTACCTCCTCTCAGAAGGATGAAGCCCATGCTACCCTCAAGATGCAGCAGGGTGGGGAAACCTCAAAAGTTTGAATCTGGGTCAGTTCAAAGGAACAGTCCACAAACTCAATGCTTTAGTGAGATGCAGTCCCACAGGATTGGGCAGCAGGTCTCTAAGGAACATGCTGGGAACCTCTTCACATTTCCAGGAGTTTTTGCTAAGGCTTGTTATGACAACTCAGTCATGGTGTGGGAAACTTATTGTCATTTTTGCTCTTATTCTTAAGGGACTTGAGCCCACAGCTCCTACTTCTGAGGAGAGATCCTGGCTTGTTAACAGAGGCACATTTGTGGGCAGTTTAAGGCTAGTCAGGGAGTAATAAAAATAAAAATAACTGGGAAACAGAGAATGCCTCTGAATAAGCATTGTATTATACATACATTTTTATATATCTATCAGGAAGGGTAAGAATGTATATGAGAATATAACCTAAAGGTCAGGACATTTGGCTGGGAGGAAGATCCTGCTCCCAGGAATAATCCTTTACTTTAATCAATATTAGCTACCTTATTGGACAAATGCTTACATAGCTACTGCAGTATTGGCTGCAATTGAGAAGCTCCTGTCTGATTGTCTAGAGGGTTGAAATCCTTTCCTTATTCTCCTACTCTCTGCCCCAATGGATCTTCAATTACAGGGAACAGTAGGACAATTCCAGTGCAAGAAGTCTGCTGAGTTTTTCTCATTCCCAAGTATCCTTTAGGCTGGTAGTGAGAGCTCACCCTCTGCTCATAGAGATGTGGGTCCCTAAACTCTAGAGAGAAGGGGCTGTAGGCAGCTGCCCTGGCTTCACCCCCTTTTCCAGATTAACTGCTAAAGGCAGCCCTTTCTCCTCTCTCTCTTTTTCTCCTCCTCCACTGTATTAAGAGGCTTTCCTGGCCCCCTTTTTGGTAGGATGCATTCCTCACTCCAGAGCAGGGGGCTGTGTTGTGAGTAGGGAAAGTGTGTGACTGTCTGCTGTCTGCCCTACACAGCAACACCAAAGCAACTTTTTGCACAGCTGGAACATCAATACCAAGGAAAAAAAGGAGAAAGGTGAATGCCTTAACCAGATACATTCTCCTGCTTTGTTTGGGGAGAAGCTGGTCTCTCACCTCCTTTGAAAATACCTTCTAAAGTGTCCCAGGTATTGCTGAAAGCAAAATTTGACCTCCAGCCTTTTTACTATTGTTCAACTAAGTTTTTTGTCTGTAAGGAAGAGGAGTACGCATGACAGTCTGAATAAAATAATTTTAAAAATTTACTCATATCTTCAAATAATTTAAGCTGTTAGTTATAGGGGAGTTGTTCACTTAAGCTGTTCAATTACATGTGGATATACATACAAGCAAGCCACCTCATCCATATTGTTAGCATAAGGTAGCATTGCACTTGGTCCAAGAATGTGCATATCATATTTTCAGATGTGTTTTAATAGACTTTTTAGTTAGGACTGTTAAAGCCTAGATTGGTTATTTAATTTGGTACTTAACATATTGTCATTACAGTAGTCTTTGATTGTGTCACAATTTTGAGCATGTTTTTTACTCATGTTCTTTTTATTCTGAAGAAACTCTTTATGACTTCTCAGAAGATTTATAGGCAAGAAGGAAAGTATCCATAGTATTCCTATCCTGAAATTTGGGAGCAGAGATGAAAAGAGGCTATGATTTGTCCAATGTCATGAACAAAATTTCTGACAGACCAGGACTTGAATTCAGCTCCTTTGAGTTCATACTTGTCTGCTGGGGTAAGCTGAGCCATTTTCATTTTTTCTTACACAGCTTTTTTTTTTTTTTTTTTCTTTTTTTTTTTTTTTTTTTTTTTTTTTTTTCCTGTGATTTGTAGACAATTTGTTAATAGGGTGTTCTGAATAGCTTGATAGGTATTATTTATACAGTATTTAAAATAATGTAAATGATTCTGAAGTAAAGGAATGGCAAAAGAGAATGAAGACGCAGATGTAGATCCAAAACTTGTCATCCTATCTGTTTGTTGAGTGCATTAAAAAATGGCAACTGGAAGATGCTTTTTTTCACAGCCTGGAATCCGAATGTTATCTAAAAAGAAATGGAAGGAATTAGAGAAGAGGGTAAATTCTTACTACCACATTCATCCTTTGTTTCCTTCTTGTTGAAAGCAGGGCAGTACTGTAGGTGAAAAAAATCATGCTGAGAGTGGAAAACCACCAGCAAACCCATTTGTTCCCTGCTCATTCTATTTCTCTCTACTTTTATCCTTTCTTCTCTTTTAGACCAGTGCAGAGAAACATGTCCCAGTGCAAACCTCTAGCACAGAATCACTAGTGTGGGAGAAAGAAAAGTTTATGATACTGTCATACTGAAGCAGTATGAGATTAAACATGTCTTTTGCCTAGTGCCTTTGCCAGGGAAATTTGAAATTACTCATGTCAGGGGGGCTTCCACTCCTCCTCTGACATTATATTTTGGATGGACTAAGTTATTTTTATTAGTTGTTCTAGCCATTACAGCCACATTTCATTTAGGTTTTGGCCACCATTTTCCTAACCCAATAACTCAGTCAAATCCCTGCATGGTTTTAAAAGTGAAACCAGAAGTAGGTCAAGCAAGTCTGACCAAAAACCTATGAAAATTATTCCCTGTAGGGAGTGAAATGTGCAAAACAGTACTGACAGACAGTGGTGCAGAAAGGCTGTTTGTACTTGGGCACCCCATCCTTCCAGAATCAAGCTCTATAGCTGAACGTTCATCATATTTTGTGTGGCAAGCTACTGGTTTTTCATGTGTTTTACTGGAGACCCTATTGTATTGTGGGATGCTCACAACACACCACATAAATTACGAGGAGCTAAGGTGAGTGCTCCAAATCCTTACTTCGTTTTCCTTTTCTTCACCCTCTTACAAAGCTGCTTAAACCCAGGCTTAGAAGAGTTCTTAGCTGTGTAATGATACAATAGATGTCTAATGGAAACAAGGTTAAACACCAATTCCCTTGATTTTTGGTGGAAGTTAGACATCTCCAAGCCTGTTTCTTTCCATAAAACTTAATAGACAGTTATTTGCACTTTTAATTTTTATCTAAACACGCTGGGACCTCTAACAGCACTGGGAATCAGATAGGTACTTCTGAAAATGATAGCTACTGACAGGTAACAGGTAACAATATCCAACCAGGCACATTGTAAAGCTCGAAATATAGTTGCAAAATATTGCTAACTGAATAATTCCCTTTTTGTAGTCAAGGGGTCTTGACTGGTTTAGCCAAAACTATTTCCTAAATTAGCACTGTAAAAGGAAAAGGGTAATGCTCCTGTTTTATGAGCAATGACACTTTCTTTTGTATTTCTGAAGTATTATTAATACAAGTGAGATTTCTATTCCTGGTGGAGCTCAGAAGCATCATTATGTTACTGTTGCGGCCGCTGCTAATGGGAGTCTTCCCACCAAACTCTGAGCAAGATTTCCCGTATTTTTGAGGTTCATGCTATGCTTTATAGGGCTCTGCCAATATATAGTATGTAAAATGTAGATTTGCATGATAAGGTGACAGGAAAAAACCCAGATCCCTAATAAGATCACTTACAGAGCTTCAGCACAGCAGACAACAGTGATTTGAAAACAAAACTTCAATTAAGGATAAAAATAATTCTACAAATACTCTATTTGCATGGGAAATATGCAAAATATCATCATGCAATTTGAAATCAGCCAGAGAGCTGTCAGACACACAAAAATAAGTTAATTCTGCTGTTAATATTGCTGCACATTATAAATATTAATTGAATGCCATTCAACATTAGTTTCATTATTGTTTAGCAACTGTTTTAACTCCCCCCACCTTTTAAATTGTCAAATAATTGGCGTTCTTCTGCTTGTGCCTGCTCTCATAAAGCAGATTTATGGGGAAAAGAGAGAAAAAAAATGTATAAAATAACTGAAAGGACCAAATAATTATGTTTCTAAACACACTGCAAGATTGCCCTTTTCATCTAAGTTTGATAAACCATGAAGTGCAGTTTTAGAGTGCTGGCCAACCTCAGTCTGGCTGTAGGCAGCCGTCTGCACTGAGCAGAGTATGTGCCATCCTGCTCACCTAATGTGTATCATGGGTGCTCTGACCAAAATTCATGAAATGCCTGAAGAAAGCTGACAGACTGCTTGTGGGAGAAACTGTCTGGTTTTCTCATTAGCAAGAGCTAAAGGGTCTGTATCAGGGCCTTTCATGTGGTAAAAAGAACTCATTAATTGCTTAATTCTGTGGTTGCTATTTATGTCATTATTTATTAATATTCTAGATTCTGACACTGGGGCAAATTCTAGTTTTAGTTAAATTAGTGAACTACTGGTAACTTTAAAAAGAAGCCTGATTCGCTATTGTCCTTTTGGATTTTATCTAATTCCTTCTCAGGTATTAATGGCTTTGTATTAAAACAGAATGCAAAGGTTGATGAATACAAATCCATTTAACAGATATGAACGTAGCTAGACAGCAGCTTTGGATGCTAGAGGATGCCATACTGAGTCCTTGCAGAACCTAGGAGAGAAAGCAGAATATCAGCCCTTGCTGTAATCACCAACATGTGTGGTGATCACTGGACTTTATTAGCTCCTCAGCATAGATAGTCACATATGCCAGCCTTCTACAACCAGAAACAACTTGGTTCTTATTTCAAGCACATGAGGAACATCACATTTCAGGCTATATATGTTTTCATGTCTCTGAGAAGTCCAATCATCACCTTAAAGAGCAGGTTACAAAGGTACACTTTAATCAGCAATAGTCAGACCTCTAGAGATCTAGTCCAAAGTACTGGAAAAGACAGGACAAGATAAGAACAACCTCATGTGAGCCAAGTGGTGTGAGATGGTGCAAGAGTTGGTCCTCTGTCTTCACCCCAAGCAACAAGAAGATAGAATGTTGTTGAACACTATACAAAAATAACTAGATGAAACCCTGGTAAAGACAGGTGATCTTACTGCTCCTTGTCTTCTTCAGAACCATGAAGTGATTTTGACTTTGATTTAGGAATTTGAGAATGGAGACTGGGGCACATTTCTACATAAAAATGGAGCACTTTTTCCTTTACTTAATTTTTTGTTCGTTTTGGTTCTCTCACTATTGTTATAAGGAATGTATGTAACACAGGGACAAAGGCTAAGGATCTCTGGACTTAATGAACTGGCTTCTCTGGAAAAGCAGGGTGTCACTTTACATCAACAGTTACAAAAATGCATCCAGAGTGTCACAGCTCTGAGAGTTAGTAATCTTTTCTCATTTTGAGAGAAAAATTATACAGGCCAGATCACAGCAACTTTTTGCTGACCGAGTTTTATCATCCAGCTTATGACCTTTTCTCCCTCCTTGTGTTTATCTTCATATGTAGGCAGAAAGGAGCCACCACGCTCGAAGAATTACATTGCAATGCACAAAAATAGTCTCTGATCATATGATGTACTCTTCATTTCCCTCCTCTTCCTAACAGTCTTCCTTTGCTTGTACTTTAGTTCATCTTTGCAAACTTTGATGGCTAAAAAATGGATTCTGTAATCCTGATGGAGCTTCACCAATGCCTTCTACGACAGCAATGATAATTCACTCTCTCTCCTGGAAACCCTGCTTGTGACACATCCAGTGATCACGTTCACTGCCCATCACCTTGCTCATGTTGTCAGTCCCAATCTGTCGATTTTCTTACAAGTCGGGATGGGATTATGTTGTGAAACCAACTGCTCTGCTAAGAGGACAGTAAACACCTAAACACTCTTTTATGTGATTTCCCAGGTTTGACACAGTAGCAGACTCTTGCAGGATTTCATATGATCACTTGATATTTCTTTAAGGCAACAGAGACCAAAACATGTTTGGAAGGGTGAGCGCAAGAGAAGGAAGAAGGAGAGCAGTGGAAGCCTGTGCTATAACCTGATTAACATATGTTATTTGTGAGAAAAACTGTGAGGTACGGAAATTGATGGTTATATTCTCTCCTGAACTGTCAGCCCTTGCCTGAATGACACACTGATTATTATTTTAAGGACAGATGGGTATGGATGGCTGCTTCAGGGAGGAGCGGGCGGTGCTAAGCAGCAGCGTATGCTGTGTGCACAGTGCTATTACCATGGAACTGGACTGATGGAGGCAGAGTGCCCCTGCTTGCTTCTGCTGCATGTGAGTAAAGATCCAGCACTTTCAGAAAGATGTTTAAAACACACAGAGGTATTTCTTACATGTATCTATGTGTACATCTCCTCGGCATTTATTGCATAGCTGAGCAAGAATTAGAGATCTGTGTGACTGCATGTCTGCCAGTAACAAACTGAGGACTTGGTCTCCTCCTGTTTGGGAATAAATAAAAATAAAAACAAGAACAGGAACACTGTGGTTAGGGCAAGAAAAGTAAATATGTCAGAAGTCACAGAGTTCTCATCATGAGGATGTGTATGAGTAGCACATTGCTACTTGATACACATATTTTGCTAATGTTTGCCTTGTTCTTCCTACCTCTAACATATAAAGGGAGTGTAAATTGGTGAATATAACTTCAGCAGCCACCATAACTTCAGCTGGTGCCATATCTGGGTGCTGGCTGACTAGTGCATGCTCAGCACAGAGATTTTCACCCATGAAAGGTATTCCCAGGCCAGGTTGTATTGGTGTGTACCCATGTAGAAACCAGCAGGTCTCTTCTTGAGGATTCATGGAGAAACCCTGATTTGAGAGACATGTAGGAGTGATGCTGGGGAAGAGATGTCTGAGTTGACGGCAGTAAACAGCTCTGAGAAATATCTGGGCAATACAGAACCCAGGACAAAATTTGGGAAAGCTGCCAGTAACACAGAAATCACAGAGAACAGTGTGGATTTCAGTATGATAAACTGTCCTCTCCTGAGGTTTTTAATTTTTTCAGGGGTTCTGTACTTCTAGAAGTGAGACATAGATATAATTTTCTTCGTCTTACTTTGCAGATCAAGATATCAAATACACATGGAAGACATAGAAAACCCCAATCAGGAAAAATAAATAAAAAGAAACTAAAATACACTAAGATGCCTTTTAAAAATTATGTGTGTGAATTATCGTGGAACACGGTTTTTCTTAGAGATTTGAGGTGCTAGAGCTTGGGTTCTCCTTGCCTTTGATCCCCCTACCATTAGCACAAACCTCTCCAGATGAGCTGGTCTCAAGCCGAGCGAGCAGGACATGGCACATCTCCCAGGGAGGTCTGGCAAGGCTTGCAAAATGCCTCTTCCCTTTCTAAAGCAGCTTGGGTGGGAACGGCTGGCAGCAAGACTCCCAAGCCCCAGTGCCACAGCCTGCCCTTTTAAAGCATCAATATGTGCCACGAGCTTTTGCTTGAGTGCTTTCTCAGGCACAAAACGTGCCAGACGCCGGGCCGAGGGCCGTAATTGGAGGCACGAAGGAAAAAATTTTAAAAGTCCAGGCATCAGCTCAGAATGTTTTTCTCTGTGGGGATACAGCCTGTGTCTCTATTGCTCGTGTCAGGGGACAGGGGAAAGCCATCGTGGGATCGGCGTACGGTGACGTGAAGCAAGAAATAACAAAAACTTTCGATGTACTGGGAAATTCTGTCCTTTCCACTGCCTGCTAAGGACAATGGAATTTTGTATTACTTGTGGCAGCTCTTTTTGTTTCTTTCCATCCCACGCTTTTTAGCAATATTTGCAAAAAACTTTGAAGCAATATTGCTACAAATGCATATTTAAGATTTGATTACTCATTCTCATCCACTATCATGTGCCAGACATGCAGCCTACTCTAACAGATTACTGTTCTTAAAGTTGTTACAGGAAGGTTAAATAAAATGTTACTTTTATGACACTGAATATCTTTATGATGTTTTAGCTAAATCATACTCTGTTTGGTGATGCCACAGATGTGCCAGGTATTAAAATCAAACTGGCAAAATGTCAGCAGTCCTTTACTCAAACTATCAAATCTCTGATCTCTTAAGTGCCTACCATTTGTTTTACTGCACCTCAAGAGCCCATCCCTGCCAGTCTCCCTCCTGCACATTTGAGGACACACCGCAAAATCAAAACATGCCAAAAACATTCCAACTGTAAGATCAACGTCTGAACAGAAGCCACCAAAAATCTTGATAATCCAAAATCCTGTCTGCTGTTGCCATTAACCATCCCCTTTCAGGAGCCTTCTTCAATAATTTATTGAATTTACTGCCAAAGTTTCAGGAAAAGTCAGGTACCATCCCAAAGTGGTAGCTAAGAGTGTGTGTTTATATATAATAAATAAATGCATAAATAAATAAATAAATAAATACATAAAAGATACCACTTCTAAGAAAGAAGCAGTTCCATGAAAGGAATGGCTGATGCTACAGGCTTTATATAAGTACAGGAAAATTCACGAAATGCAGATTAATGAAGAGGAAAAGTCAAAAATCTTGATACTGCATTGTTGAGCTTGTTCTTTAAAACACAGCCAGAGCCGAACATTGGTGCTGAATGGGGCAATTGACATTTTTTTGGTAAAACTTCTATATTTAAATAATAAGAAGACCACACTGAGATATTTGCAGATATTTTTAAAATTTACTTTCTACCTGCTCTAGTTCTTTTTGTTAAAAAAGATTAAATAATGTTTAGTCAACACACTTTAAGTGAAAATGAGATTTCTCTTGAATTTATATAAGCAAGAAATTGCAATACAAATACTTTGACAAGTTTTAGATCTCAAAAAGTTTTGCACAGTGATTCAAGCATAAATAAAATGAACTTATTTTAAATATTTTGAAACCTTGTTTTTTTTAGTATTGCAATCAATTTTTCAGCACATTTGAAATGTTTCGAGAGATGAAAGCATCTCATTTTTAAATCATTCACATTCTTGTGCCAACCTATTTTTTTTTTTTTTCAAGACTTAAAGGAAAGCCTGGGCTGAAGCTGGCCATCTTCTTAAAAAGCCACGTTATGAAGGTACTGACAAAAAAAAAAAAAAAAAAGAAAAAAAAAAAGAAGGATTTCGGATTTCAAAGTGTTTTGATATATGTTATTCTGAGAATATGAGACCAGCTGAAGAATTGTCAATGTAAGCATAGACTGTAAAGGTCTCTGTACCCCCTTTCAACTCCTTTCTCTTGATGTATTGGTGTGAAGTGGTCTCAGTATGGATTAAAAACAGGTCAAGAATACTTATTTGCCAGCCTTAATTACATGTTGTGCTGCCTTCAGATATTTGTGTTTGACTCGTCGTACTTTCCTTAGCCAAATAACATGTAAACATACTTTAAGCAAAAAGTTGAAACAAGTCACTTAGAGAAACATTTTCTACCTGCTGCACTGAACTTACACCCAAATCTCTCATCAATGTTAATGCCACTTCTGCAGCTAACTTTTCACACAGCACCCTGTGAATCTGCTTTTAAGACCCCAGAAAAGATAAAGGATGTTTCTTTTTTTTTTTTTTTTTTTTTAAATGCTTGCCAGATTTAGAGGACTGAAGCAGAGCAAGGATAATCATGCTTCATGTTTCAGAGTAGAAGGAAATTGCCTCATGGCCTGGACATGAGACTTTTTCCCCTCAGGTATTGCACATTTGGGTTTCATGCTCTGAAGTGCTAAGTGCTGGAGTGCTTGAGAACCATGAAAACCCCAACAGGGAGTTGACAAAACAAGGGGGGATCAAGTTGACAAAACAAGGGGGGAAGCCACACCTTCTGAATGTTTCAAGGATGGTTTCTTTGTTGGTTTGCATGGAGAAATAACCTCAAAAGTCTTTTGCCTGGACCAGCTGTCCTGAGTCACCCAGCACCTGCCTCATTTATGGCAGGTGGCTGCTAAGGGTGGGGTGCCAGCTTAGCTCCTTGCCCATTTACAAAGCTGCAAAAACATATTTTAAAAATATTTCATTGTTCTTCTGCCAACCGAGAAAAAAATCCATAGGCAGGCAGGACTTCCCCTGCTCTTGCAAACCAGGAAAAATATTTTAGCTCGGTACAGTCTGAGTGGTAAGTGAATGCTGAGAGCTGCATCACCTCTGCAAGCTTTACCTAAATGAAGATACTGCAATATGGAAACTATTTCTGGTTAAATAATGGGTGATCTATTTTCCCATTATGTAATCAAGTCAGTTCTCAAGTTGCTAGAAGCTGTGAAAAAATTAGATAGCTGTTTTCACAGAGGATCTTTACATTTAAATAAAATTAAGGGAGAGGGAAAATGCAGTAATGGGGTGTTAATATTCAGTTGGAAACTGCTTAGATTTAATAAACCTGTGAATTCTGAGATGCACAGGAGGTTCTGTCTGAACATCAGGAAACTCTTTTTTCACTGTGGGGGTGACTGAACACAGGAAAAGTTTGTCCACAGAGTCTGCACCCTAAGACATATTCAAAAGCTGTCTGGACACAGTCCTTGGAAAATGGCTTTGTTGGCCCTGATGGACCAGGGGAGATTAACAAAATGATGTGTGGAGATCCCTTCCAACCTCAAACTTTCTGTGATTTTGTATGTGTCACTGATTAAAAGTTGCTTTGACATTGTGCTAGCTTTCAACTGGTATATATCTGTACATAGAGTAGGTTTCAGTGATTTGGTCTTCTCTTTACTGTTTACCATTCTGACTATCTTTTGCTTTGACTTTGCTGGAGAAATCCATGTTTAAAATAGCTAAAAGGTGGAACATTAATGTGAAGCTCTAGTTTATGGGGGAGAACGTCTGGGTTCTCTGGTTCTATTTGTATTGCTCCCAATTGAATTTCATGTCCACGGAGCTCATGAGTTTATATTCAGACTCACAGTTTTCCCAAACTAATTTTAAAAAAGAAAAACATAAAGGGAAAAAAATATGCCATCTTCAGTTAACTTTAAAATATAATCCCTTGCCTTAATAGAAAGGGTCAAATAACTGCCTTTTGCTGTCATGCAACAAAGATGCATATTCATAGCTACCATTACAATGACAAAAAAGGAAATGAAGAGAGTTAAGGCTGCTGAAGCAGACATCCTTTGTTATTTGCAAGCAAATTTTCTCAATTTTCAGCATCTCACACTGCATTATTAACTAGCAAAGACTTAGCAAAGCCACAGCTATAACAGATAATACTTTGTACTTAGAGCCTTTCATCCGAGACTATCAAAACACTTCAGAAAGGCAGGCTTTGTTACTACCAGAACACAAATGAGGAAACCAAGGCACACAATTTATGTGGCTTGATCTTGAGTGTAATGTAAATTCAACCATAAATTGAAGAAACTTAGGGGTTTTTTGGTTTCCAGTCTACTTAGATTATCTACATGGAGTAACTGTGTTTATGTACTGACACTACTCTGCAGATTTAGGGCTTGCTGAATGTTTAAGATGGTGTCTAATGAACAGGAAATTATCTGTTGAGTTACAAAGAGTTGCTACAATAATAAATGATAGTTAATTATGTCTAATAGATTTGATCATTTATTGCTACAGGATGTCTAGTAAAAGTAATTTTAAAAAGCTGGTCAATTTCATAACCTTACAAAACAAATTAGCTATCTGTCACCTTGCTTTCATGTTTTCATGTTAATTTTCTATTGTTATCTGAATGCAGGACACAACATAACATAAACCATTCTTTTCTATTTAGAAAATGTCCTTGTATTTCATTATTATTGAATTATACTAAACAGAGTTAATTTTCAGTTATTTTTCGGAATAAAAGAAAACACTGAAATAAGGAAAAAGGGGTGGAAGGTGTGTAGAAGCAAGAACCGAAGGAAGAATCACCAATAAGTAAATAAAATTATGTGGTATGTAGTATTTTGTTGTCTTCCAGAGAATCATTTGTGTTACAAACCCAGCATGCAGATCTGCATTTTTACTGCAATCCTTTAAATTTCTTGGGTCAAAATTATACTTACTTGAGGACACCCTTACACACTCAGGACACTATAAACACCTTATTTTGTAAGTGAGACATCATCAGGTCTAAAACCTCTGCAGTTTCTTTAGGTCTCTATAGCCAGCTGTCCAAAGCTGTCAGTCAAATAATAAATTTGGGCTAAATGAGCAATTGTCTTTCTATCTCTGCAGCAGCAGACATTTTTTTGTTAAATTCAGCATTATGAGTCTATGGGGGCCCTTCCTCCTCTTTTTTTTTTTCTTTTTTTTTCAAATAGGACTTCAAAATTTGCTGTATTATGGCTACTTGTTAATATGACTACTAAAGTGATGTGAATTTACCCAAAGAGCTGCTATTTTATGTTGAGCATCTCTGGTTGTCCATAAACACTTGGAAATGAATTTAAGGCAGACCTATGAATGAGACAGCAGTTAATAGCATAGACCTGCCCTATATTATCTTGAGTCACATGATTAAATAGCTTTTCACTTTAGAGTGTTTCAAGTGAAAAATGTATTGGTTACAAAATTTGGACAGTTTTCCCATTTATGATAGAAATCCTATTAAAATTAATCAGCCTTTCAATTTAAAACAGCCTGATAAAAATTTAAATCATGAAAATGCTATGCTACATTTAAACTATCGTTCAGTTAGCTCATTAATGAGATCAAAAGTTACCATTTTTTGTGACACTTGATCATTTGAAAGCATGTCAAGAACTTAAATCAAAGACCTTTCAAATGCAGTACATTTCTATGGAAATAGTCATATCTGAGCCAAAGTTAATACCTTTTTCTCTCAAACCATTGCATTTGTTCAGAAAATAAAATACTGTATTGAACAGGAACTAATTTTTCACCCCAAAGCCACAAGTGCTCAGCACAAGTAATATATGGCCTGGAAGTTATACAGTGTTTAACACAAGCACATCTGTAGTACAATTCCTTCTCAGGTCTGGTTTTATAAAGAGAGCCAAATCTTCCTCTTACATAGCACAATTACTATGACTGTCACAATACTCACCCATAGTGGCCATCCTTATAGGGGTATTAGATGGCCTCACCATTTTTGAGGAGCAATCAGAGGTGACTAATCTTCCTAATGAAGTGGTAATAATAACTTTATACTTCACTGTCAATTACCTTATTTCTGTTATCAGTCTTTCCTTTTGTCATATCTCTGTGAAAGGCTCACCCTATTTCCCATTTAAAATGCATTCACTACTATGGAAAAAAATTCTACTCCACTTTGAGAAGTTCTTTATTTATTGTTTAAAAAGCAGTTAAAATGTGTCACTTAAAATGTGTAGATGCCCAGCTCTGATCTAGATCACTGGTGTGAATACCTTCCAATTAAAGTCTAAACCATACATTAATATTTCTCTTGAGTATCCTGGCTGAGGACATTGTTTTGCAAGTTATTCTATTGTCAATGAAGTAGTCTGGGAGCAGTGTACATTGTGCCACCTGGGTTACTACACAGGATTTGTGGGGCAGAAGTAGGATTCCTTGCAGCCAGAGTCCCCCAGACTTGAGTAATGCTGATCAAGGGGCATTGCTTGGGTGAGCTGCCATCCCACCCCTCTAGCTCCCTCTGCCTGGGTGGCAGGAGGCAGAAGAACCCCAAAAAGGAAGAAACAAGAGTCCATGAGAAAAGTGAGGGTCCAGGAAAACTCGAGGCATGATCACCCTGTGGCAGGGAGGAGACAGGGCCATGCAGGGACACACTGGCCAGGGAGGGCAAGTGCCTCCTGGTTGGCAAGCTGAGCATCTGCTTGCCACCTGTGAAAATACCTGGTCCTTGACTCCATCCCTTTGGTCACAGTGGGGGGGATGGATCATTTTCCTGAGGTTCACTGTGTGCAGAAATGGCAAGAGAGTTTACAAGGGGAGCTCAACCTGTGGGGATACGCTCCCTAGGCCAGGGATATCCCATCACTGAGCTGCTAGGGTAAAAAGGGGGAGATGTGAAAACCAATAGCATGGTCCAATGTCTAGGTTTTCCAACCTCTAGATAAACCTTTATGGTTTTGTGTCATAATTTTGCAGTAAAGAATTATTCATTGTCTGCAGGGTACCCTGTTATTCTTCGAAGTAACGCAAAATACGATTTCTGGGAAGAATCACAGAGCACTTGACTTTAAACAGCACACAATAAGAAACAGTGCACATACTAAGGAAAAGAAAAAAAAGATAAAAAAGAAAAAAAACAAAGGAGTAACAAACTACAAAATCTGACACCATTTTGATGAGAACTCACTAAAATCACGTTTTCCTCCATTTCCCTCTTACAAAAAAACCCACTTTGCAGCTGACTCCTAAAATGCAGGCGCGTACCAGAGCCATGTTGTTCAGTAGGTTTGTTTATCTTGGGTTCAGTTGATTTGTTGCAGAAATATGCTAGACCCTTAATCCCAGTAGGAAACTGAAACTGTGAGAAAGACAAAGTCTGGCTGACCCCCTGCAAGAACAAGCAGCAAATCCTGCTGAGAAACAGCAGTAGCAAAAACAGAGGGTATTACCAGAGAGTTTTGTCTTGTAGGATGACAACTGTTTAAAAAATGCAATGACTGAAGGAGTAATTCTTCTACACCCTCCCACTTTGCCTGTATTAAGCATGTAACAAATGGTGAATTGAAATGTATACTGGTAATAGTGTCAATGAGGGATCAGGATTATACATGATACTTCCTCAATTTGTTATGCCTCATTAGCATTGTGGCTTATTGCAGGGAACGACACAGTTCCCAGGCATTCCCTCATGGCCTGTCCTGATGGATAATGGAAATAAAGAAAGGCAAGGCACGGGTGACACATGGCTCTCACAACATTTATCAGGGGCATAGTTAGCTGGGTTAGGTATGTTTCACGTGCTCTGTCAGAGCCACATATTGATCTGAATTAATAGTCATGCTCGCTTGGTACTTTTCCAAGGAGCACCCTGTGTGGAAGGGGCCATGGTGCTAATGAATACACAAGTTTATTCTCTGGAAAAATATTTATGGTGCCATGATAAAAAAACCAAGAAACATGGTTCTTCGCGTCAGACATGCAAACTCCCCCCTGTTGAAGCTGTTCCTGCTGATGTGGTTTCGCTAGAGGCAAAATTCTGCCCACATGCAAACTAAATGGATATATTTGTCTTATCTGAGCTTAAATTTTAAGAATGAGTAAATTAGAATTTCAGAAGTTGGTGTTTCTGTTCTGCAGTTCATGTGGAATCCAGATTCTATTTTTTGTAGCGTGTCTTTGTTACACCTTGTCACTCGAGCCAAAACCAGCCTCAGTACCCACATTTTCACTCTGGAAGGGCTGATTTCAAGTGAAATGACAAGTTCAGGAAGAAGTCAGGGACTGAAGTCCTTCATCAAAGAGAACAATGCTGAAAACTTACACAGGGTGTGTTTGCATCATTAATTAGGACCAGGCTTCTGCCCAAATGAGAACCTGAATTTTCTGACTACCCGAACTGCTCTGATTGCCTCCCAAGGGACTCTCTTTGCTCAGAAACCACTGGGAGGTGGCCTGGCCTTCTAAGGAGAGCACCAGCAGCATAGCAGGGAAACTCTCATGACCAATATATTGTGCTTGGACATCTGTTTCTGCTCCCCAGCTGAGATTAATGCCCAACTGTATACTGTTTTAACAGCAAGCTACAAAACTATTAAACTTATTGAGGTTTAGGAGAAAGGAAATTTTGTCTGCATTCTCAAGATTTTTGGAAGAACCAGAACTTGAAACTAGTAAGTGTTAAATGAAAAGATGGAAAAAAAGACCTAAAAGAATAGATTAATAATGCTATTTGTAAGAGGAAGATAGTGGTCAACAGTTTTTGCCTTTATCTGTCAAGAAGGCAAAGAGCAAGAATGGTGTGAAACCTACTATGGCACAATGGAAACCAACCAAAGAAAGAAATCTCTTTTCATTGGCACAGAGCCTGTAAGGAAAAGAAGGGAAACAAATTTAATATATATACAACACTGAGCAGATACACAAAGAATCTAGGCTCTGGTTGATCCACAGGATGTTTGTACAATATATATAAACCTCTTTTTTTATCTAGGTTTCAAATACTCGGAATTTAATTTCCACTTTTTGTAACAACCAAGAAAGTTATAGTGTGTCCCTCTGATCTCAGTGAGGTCTTAGCACTGATGATACAGCACTATTCCCTCTTCCATCTCTTGCATGAGAAAATGTAATGAACACCAGAGAGAGCTTCACATTTTATTACAAATGGGGCTTCTCTTCAGTGAAGCAAAGGGCTGATGTTTGATGGGGTTGAAAAACCACCAGTGAAGAAGGCTTGGCCTAGTTAAAGTCATAAGTGTATTTAATATCCAGCTGCTTAAGGGCTGAGCTGAACCTTAAGTAGATGCACAGTCATAGCTCTACAGAGACTCTGGGCATGGTGCTTCATTTCAGTGACCTGCATGGGTGAAGCTCAAGTAGTGGAAGAGTCTCCAAGCCACCTGTACATTTTTCTGTCAGTTTTATTGAGGCACCAAATGTCTGAGGTACTTTCATGAGTTCAGCTGATTACTCACATGAGGGTTATGAACCTATTGATGTCAACAGTGCCCAGCACCCCTGAGTACATATGGGGATGTTATTATTTCTGGGGGTAGTGTATTTGCAGTCTTCTCTTCAAGACAGCTTAGACGAACACCTGAATGGTCATGACAGTAACTCTCAGTGTCTTGGCACCAACTATACTCTGCTTTTTCTGTCAGCAGCTGGGCTGTACTAATATAATCCAAACTGCAAAGTTTCAAAAAAGATAATTAAAGAACCCCCAACTAAAATCCTAAAGTGTAGACAGTGAAAAATCTTTATTGTGCTAGAATCATCATTCAAAGCTAGTTCTAAAAGTAGCAAGAATAGCATTAAATGTATATCTATATATCTTTTTAACCTTTATACAGACAGCAGGAACACTGCAAGCTAAATTTGCATTTCATAGTGGGAAACAAAACCATCCCACAAAGATATGATAAATCATCAGAGGAACAACGATGTGCCCTGACACATGCATATGTTTTTCTAAAATCACACAGAATGAAGATACGAGACACAAAACCCTATCTCCATCTCAAAGGTTTTTTAACTATAACCAAGCCTGACTACATCTAGAGCAATCTCACTGAAATTTGAAATATGGACTTGTTTCCAACAATTATTCTCCATTCCTTTTTTTTTTTTTCTTTTTTTGTCAATTAGCTGACCTAGTTTTCAAATCACATGAATTCTTAAGATAGACTTTGTTACACAGGTGCAATGGCAATGCAGATTTATTTCCAGTGATATTTTCATTACAGGGAGAAAAAAAGTCTGTCATTCCTGCAAAGCATGTCATATAAGAGGATTATTCATTCTGGTTCAACTTTTTTGACTTCCTTGAATATATAGCAGATTCAAGTTTGAACAAGTAAGTTTTTAAAAGAAAGGTATGCTGAAGAATTTCCATATGAATATTTCAATTCATATTTTAAACGTGCAATTTTTCCTGTAGAAAACCAAAACAAACCATTTCCGTTTGGCTTTGTTTGACCCAAATTAGAGTCTTTGGGGGTGGGGTGCTTGAAAACCAAGCCAGATTGTTTTAAATCAAGTGACTTGGCATAAAACTGAATTTCCTACCAATATATTTACTTTGCCAATCATAGTTTCAGTCCCCCATTTCTTTTAGGCCAGCCTTCCTCGAAGACCACACATCCTATAAAGTAATAAATGGATTTCACTGACACATGGCTTGTCTACAAGATAATTAATTCTCAGTAAGCGAGGATATGAATTTACAGTGTAGTAGCTATGCTGCACTGACTCTCCATATGGACATCCTAATTGCATTGTGGCTTACTCTATCTAAAGCACATTAAGGAAATAACTACACAGACTTGTTACTGGGAAGAAAGCAAGGATGAGGGTTTACTGCTCTCCTATGGCACTAGCTGCTACGCTTGAACTCTTTTGTTTCTTGCAGTAATGTGAGAGAGCACTGGCTGTCCAAGCTGGACTTACTGCAGGCTGCCTAATAAGCTACAAATCCTCACCCTGATGTGCTCTTCCTCTGCTGGCCTCTTCACTGACGTGCTGATCTGTGTGATGCATCATGCTCCAAATCTTCAAACAGCTCACTTGCTCTGTGCACTTTGAATTCCCTCCTGTGTGGCAGCATATGGCTGACAGACATCTATACAGCATCCCTTGTCAAGATGCAATTCTGAATGCATTCACAGCCCAGTATTTTCATTGTATCAGCAGATACCGCAGGAGGGCTGTGTTCACCACTAAAGCCTTTAGTCCTTACTGTGTTTTCATCCTGGTTATAAACATTAATGACAAAACCATTTTGAACAAACCTCAGAAGAGAACTGGTTAGGTAATTCGGCCTGGATACCATCCATTGACTGACTACTCCTGGCTGCACAGCTGCCCCTGTTTCCAGCTGTGCTGGTGCAAGGAAGTGCTAATTACCAGCAGGTTTCCCATCAAGCTTAGGATTTTCTCCATTGCAAGTGCAGCTGTGGAAGCTCAAGCTCACAGTGCTGGGTTATATGCTGAGACACCCTCCACCAGTTGGTGTTTGGTTGTGGGAATGGTCTGCTGGTGGAAGCACCTTATACCACAGCTCTCAGGAGACCCTAGAAGGCCATCCCAGAAGTGAATCCAGCTCATCTGTACAGGTTAGACTGTTTGTTGTTATTTCTGAATTTTTTAAGCTTCTCATGACTACTGTATCTATTGGAAATCTCACAGGAGGATTTCTAGAGAGACTTCCACACGTGCTGGTTTCTAGCCAGGACTAAGCTATCTGGAAGCAGACTTCACTGCCACTGAGGCTGCTATGACTAAAGAGTTCAGGATACCAAAAAGGGGGAAGTCTTTCCTCTCACCACCTTTCAAACAAATACTGTGACCCAAGAAGGAGCAGAACTCCAGTTTTCCAAAGATCTCTCTTCACTCTCCTGTGTTACTTCCCCAAAACTTGAAATCTTCCATCATCTGCCCCCAAACATCCAAGAACTTTCCAAGCTCCTGCAAGACTCTGTCATAAGGATCTCCTTGTTCTCCCCTACTCCATATACATTTTCCTTTCTTGTGCCTAGGCACCATTAATGTCAACAATTATCTCTAGTTTCCTGCCTCTCTTCACCTGCCATTCAAGGGACTGTCAGTGTTGGATAAAGTTTGAGGTTAATTTCTCCCATTTATTCTTTACTTTTTGTCTTTCTAGCCATTGCCTCTTAGTGGCCAAATGGCAAGTGAAAAAGAAGCATTCTCTGTATCTGGCAGTCAGTGATGTCTCCTGTACTCTGCTGCTGATCTTCACAATTTCACGAGCTTCAAGACTTTTGACAGATTAGGCTGACAGTAGGTAACATGTTCAGAATTTATTGGGGAAAGACGTGGGGGTAGTGACAGATTAACAGAATCACATATGGGACAATGTGATAGGCCCCTTTTTCTTAGAAAATCAGATCAGAAGTTCCCAAAATGTGTTGTTCATGGCTTGTGAGTTTCTCCTTACATGCTAGACACTTTCAAAAGTTTGTGTTTACATCTGTAGTACTTTTATTTCTAGCCACAGGTCAACATACACTATCCGTGTAGGGCAAATGGGCAAATTTCACATCAGAATGTATTTACAGTGAGTGGCCAACCTAAACATACTGTCAACGTGCTTTAAATCTAAAATTAGATTTGAATTTCATACATGTATGTGTGTGTGTGTGTGTGTGTGTATAGAGATATCTGTATGTGCAGCACTTACTGTCAATTTCTGAGTAGCATAAAACTGCATTTCCAAACTTTGAGACAGCAGCCGGGCATTGCAAAAAAGAAAAATTTAAAAATCTGCAGCCAAATTCTTCAGTATTAATTTAATTCATCTCAGATTTAGGCCACCTAAAGCACACAGCACAACAGTGGGGAGGCTTGATTAGATGTAGTCATTTGATACATCAAATACACACTAAGAGAAGCAAAGTTTTCTACTGTAAGCAGATCTTTTTAGTTGAAATAGATTGTAGTCTTATGTTGATTTATGGGAGTAATCTATGTAGTGACTATTACACTTAAGCTTTGAGGCAAGAGATTCTAATATAAATTAGAATTTTCAGCCTGAGGAGAAAAAAAAAAAGAGTCTCTAGGAATTAATTTCTAATGCACTTGAAGAAATTTCTGTTCATGATTCATTCATAGACAAAGAAACAGTGAAAACCTTTTTCCACATCAACTTGCAACTCCATTCATATTTATCAACCAGTTCTTAATCCATTTAATCCAGCCAGAGCGCCTGTGAAAAGGAGAGAGGTATGGTGTGAAATGTGACAGCCACCAGAGCAGCAGGAGGAATCTGTTATTTCATACCCACCCCACCACGCTGCAATCGTTCTGGGGCCCCCGGCGTGTGGCGGGGCAGTGGTTCCCAGGGATGGAGATGGTGTCTGTCTGCACCCACACCTCAGCCCCCACTTTCCCCCACATCACTACACCAAGAGTTTTCTGTCCCAGATCCTGAGGCAGTGCTGGGCATGGGACAGGTGGAGGGTGGGTGTTTGGAGGTGGGAATTTACTTACTTATTTAACTCGGTGTTGCTATTTCCTCCACCTTTTGGCTTTGTCCCTGTGTCTGTCTGTCCTTTATGATGACACACCCATGTAGATCAGCTCGAAGGATGGGCTGAGTGTAAGCAAAGGTCAGCTGAAGATTTTGGATTTTGTGGTTGTTGTCTGTTTGAACTGCTCCTTTTAATGCTGTGTTTGAATCATGAGCCCTACCTCAAGCTGTGATGCTGCTACTGCTCTCAGCTCTGTGCTTTGATGGCACTGCAAGCTTCATTCTAGC
Organism: Heliangelus exortis; assembly: GCF_036169615.1. Classification (NCBI taxonomy): domain Eukaryota; kingdom Metazoa; phylum Chordata; class Aves; order Apodiformes; family Trochilidae; genus Heliangelus; species Heliangelus exortis. Next base: position 153,882,807 of record NC_092422.1, on the reverse strand, counting down.
CTCTTAGCAGCAGTCAGTATCTTCTTGGCACCAAACATGTGAACAAATTTAGGATTTGTCATTTAGGCATTTTTTTAGTAGAGAGGTGATTTTCATCCTGGGAAGAGGAAGGAAAGTAAAAGTTGTATGTAATAATGGGAACTCATATTAAATTTGGATGCTTGGAATTTTAAATTACGTGTGAAATTCTCTAAGCCAGGGGGAAAAAAAATATATATATATATTCTTAGCCACACAAATTCTAGTCATGGCTAAAATCTCAAGTCAATAAATGCTTATCACAATGGCACAGGATGATTCCAAGGCACAGGCTATGCCAGGTGCACAAGCACACACAGCAAAGGGGAAGAAGCTTTAAACATTTTTTTTTATTAACCCTCCCACCCTGCCTACTCCTCTTATCTCCTCAGTTTGATGGAAACCTTTGCTTTTCTGTTGCCAGTGTACCGTGGAGGAGAGGACACCCTGGACCCTAGGGCAGAAAGGGAAAACCATCACTTAATCTTTCTCTAGTTTTCAGAACTAGAAAAAGAGCCTGTGAAAAAGAGCAGCAGAAGGAAAAGGACAAAAAGTGGAATAAAAAGAGAGGGGAAAAGGAAGAGGTTAGGGGAGCAGCATGAGCTCAGTGAGGAGGATAAAGGGAGTTGCACCTGGGAGGAAAACATGCATTTCATCTCCTACCTGAAGTGAATCCCTCCTGAAGTGCAGAGAGTTAAAATTAAAACAGAGACTTAATTTCCTGTGGGTGTGCAATGTCTAATGCTGATTTTACAGAATTATGTGTAAATTCCATGCAAATTTGCCTCCAGGATTTACTGTGGCCTCACACAGGCAGCTCTTTCCTCCTAATTTCAATGCTTAGCTGCATGTATTTTACTATACAACACAGAAGAAGTGTTAGTTTATCCAAATTCATCGTCAACTAATTCCAGGGCATGACTAAATTTTGCTTTACCTGTAAGCAAATGACGTAGAGGTGCTTGGAAATTTTCACCTGAGCTGATCCTCCACCAGTACCAGAAGGCTTAAGTCCAACCCATCACTTGCATCAGAGTGACAGACTGATTCCATGTTCTCTTATTTCAATTAGCTACCTAATACAGTCCCTCACTGAACATTTCTGATCTTCAAGGTGTCGCATTTGCAAGAAAGCGATAGAGTCAAGAGGAGGTATATTTGCTTGCCAGATTAAAGAAACTAATTAGATTATGGATTTTTTTTTTTTTATTAGTACTTAAAAAACAAGAAGTGGGTGTTAGTTCCATGTCGTGCTACAAAACATCAACACGGTGACCCCATTTAATTATTTTCCTCATTCACACCGCTCCTAGATCTGCAAGACTTCTTGCTTTTCACAGGTACAATGGAATACTCCAAAGACAAAAGATGATTAAAAAAAAAAAAAAAAAGAGAAAGAACTAATTAGATGTTAAGGCTTTACTTTAAAAATGCACAGTGGGAAATCAGTGATTTTTTCTTGGATACAGAGACAAACAGGAAGTGTTTGTCTCTGTACATACATACATACGTAACTTATGCTGTATACCTCCAATCCATAAATCTATTCAGAATCTAGTTATTTTACCTGTGAGTTACAAGAGGGGGTCAAAGTTTGAGGCAGGAATGTGTATCTGTATGGTTTACTGTACCTTTTTTTTATATGTAGTATCTTTTCTGCATGAGTCGCTCTCCCAGGATGATTGCTGAAATGAAAATTGGGTATCACAATATCAATCATTCTGTATGGCTGCTGCAAGTGCTTCTGCTTCCATGATGCTGCTGAATTTTTGTTCAGAATGCACAAATTCATGCAGTTTTCATTATAGTTCTGAAGCAAAGGTAGAGAGAACTGGAAAATAAGAAGGAACCAGTCAGCAGCTTTCTAAGCATGCACATGCACAGTTCAAGTTACTGAGACTCAAGTACCAATCTAATATCATTTTTAAGGCATAAAATCACAGAATAGTTTTCCTTAGTATTCAAGGTGTGGTTATGGCAGAAACTCGCATGCTGGTGAAATACCACATATGTTATCAGCAATCCTGCAGCATAGGTATAAAGAAAATCTTTTGCATATTATTACATCAAAAGAACAAAACAGCAGCTCCCTGATTCAGAAGGTACTCTTAGGAAGTCCTCAAGTGGAGGAACAGCATACAAGGTGAATAGTATCTTTTTCAGGAAAAAAAAAAACCAGCAAAACACCAAGTGCTTGAAACTAAGGACTTGTTAAGTGCTGGTAATACATTACATGCAGATTCAAAAGTGCAAAATGCTACTAGATAGAAGATGATGACAGATCTTTGCTCTTGTCAGCAGAGAGACAGTGACTGTAGCAAGTCATTATCACCCAAGTTGTTACTGTGAAGCGTAAATAAAACAAAAATAGTGACAGGGAAGATTGTAAGATTGTTGATCAAGATTCTGACTATTTGGAAACCAGCAACAGAAGACCCAACCAAGAAGGACCTTCATCATAAACTGGAAGCAGAGTTTAGAAGAGTGCTATGTTTTACCATGAAAAGAAAAATCATCCTGTATCCAGACAGCTTGTGATAAACCTGACACAGATAATCTAGCACTAAAGACGTTTAAAGCAGCCAATTCAAAAGAAAAATACCTTCAAGTGGTTCTGAGTAAAACAGCCTTACAGATGAGAGATGACATCAAAGTAGAAACTGTGAAAAAGCTGTTGTCTTCTTGATGCTGAGAATTCAATCACGGTTCACTAATTATACCTATTTCAGTCACAGTCTTTCCTGCACAGCATCAGCAGAAGAAAGATTTAAGCCTATCAACCATAATACTTCACTCACTTGAAGTTCTACTGCCAAGGTTTAGTTTATTCAGTCACCTGCTGAAAGAAATCCATCCACCAAAACATATTTTGCTGCTATTTATTGCTCAGTCTTTAAGAGGCAATGTGGAGCTTATTTGATTCTGATATGGCAGATTTCAGACTAAAGAGGCTGATGCAGCCCTTTTTATCTGTAAGCTGGGATCAGCCTCAAAAGAAGAGCTGGTGCTGTCACCATTCATTGTCTGCCATGTGTATGTATGGTGTACTGGCTTGTGATCATGCTGATAGACTTGAGGAGACAGAATGGAGAGAAGATACATTGCTGCTTCTCAGCCTCCATTCACTTGGTAACAGCAAGGAAAGCCCCTGGGTAATGCTTTGAAGAACAACAGACACTCAGGTGAAGGTCAAAGGACTTCAGTGTTTGAAGACCTTGGTTTGGATGCTTCCTTGCTCACGTGCTAAACAACCTCTGAACACACAGACTCTTCCTTGAAATGCTGTTTTCACATGTGGACTTCTGCATCCACTTGCCAATCTACCAAATGAGTGTCCTGATTATTTACTATTCATTACTCAATTTCTATGGTAAATGTGTAGAATTCTTGGCTTAGACTGGTTTCTCCTTGAGGAAGGAAAAAACCCCACAACCAAAACAAAAATCCACACCAACAATGACAAAAAACCCCCAACCAACAGATTATTAGATAACTGAGGAGGGAACAGACAAAGATACTGAGACTCAAATATGTGAACTATCAAATCAAGGTCAGAATGGTGGAAGAAGGGTTGCAGAGAGAAACTGTGCAATAAATGTTCTCTGTTTCCTATGAGATCTTTACTCCAAGTGTACGCCCTGTTTCACTGGTGAAGACGACAAATAAGACAAAGTTCTACAAACCTGTGTTGATTTAAATGTTAAGAGTGTTTTAGGGTTATATATCTACTGTCGTGAGTGCCCTTTACAGTAGAGCTAGTATTCTTAGTTGAGGGTGAAGATTCTTTTCCTTCATGATGTTTTTTACACATCTTTATTAAAAATGCTCCCAAATATTAGCTGAAGTCTCACACTACTAAAAGAATAAGGAATACACATATAATTGCTGGGCAGACATTAAGAACAAAATTGCAACTGCTAAGCTACCAGTCACAGAAGATTATCATATTTAAATACAAGTAAATGTATATAGATGCCTTCAGAAAGTATTATTAGAATTTTCCACCTTACATGGCAACAGCAGCATGGCAACAACAGGACTCCCAGTGTTGTTCATTGGCTTATTTAGCAGTCATTTCTTAAAGGTAATTGCATATACAGAGTAATTAAAAGACATTGATATTCCTTCTTCAGAAAAAAGTGATGTTGGTTTTTTGAAGCCAGAGCAATACTAAGGGGAGAGGACTGCAATGTCTAAGCAGTAGGCTCAGAGAAGTTTAAATCAAAAGTAATTAAATTTCTTGAAAAATGCAGGGGTTTCAAAATATGTGTTCGTCCTGAATCAAAATAAAATGAAGATACTTGTGATGTAAAACACGTGTGCATTTGCAAGAGACTGATACAGGTCCTAGCACATCAAGGTTGGATTCAGAGCCTAAACTTTGGTGTCCTGCATAATGCTCCAATAACTAACACAGCAGCTGCTGTCAAGAAGGCTATGGGATTTTTTCTCCCTTCTCTCTGTTTATCCTCTTCTTTCCCTGTATCTTGGACCAAGGAAAATGTCTCCTTGGATGTTTTGTCAAAATTTAAGTGGTTTGGTTTCCACACATTTTCTCTCATCATAAAATTATTCCATGACTCATATTTCTCTTGCCAGTTTTGGGTGGCCAGAAATTTAAGCTGTACCCTGAGCCAGGTGTCTGTGCCATCCTTCGAAAGTCTGGTGTGGACATTTCCAGCTTGAGAAAGGCCTGGCTGTGGTTTTGTCCATCACTTGTTCAATGGCCAGCAGTACTTTGGCTAATATTACCCTTCACTCCATGGTCCCTCAATGTCCATATCACCGACTGCTAAGCATATTTCAGGTGATGGCTTCTGGGAGTAACAATAAAAACAAAAAAACCACTTTCGAGTTCTAGAATGGAATTCAAATCCTTATTTTTCAGTTTTCTTAAGATTTGTGGTTTACCTCTAGTCACTGCAAAGTTTGCTAGATTTGAACAGCCAACCTAGTTTTGCTCTTATTAGTACATTCCTGGCTTACCTGAAGCAGTGTCTATGATAGCTTTTAAAAATTAGGATGGAAAGAAAACTTTTTTGCTATATCATAATTCAATTCCTAAGTAATACAGAGAGCTCTCCAGGGCAATTCACTGTATATATTTAATATTTTCAATGGTGAAAATGTCTGAGGAAGGGACATTCTATGTTCATTTCTAAACTGTAGTGATGCTGCTATGAATGATTTTAAAGCCACTGGAAATCTGGCTCAAAGATAATGATGGAAATGCTGAGGAGGGTCTTTAGGCAAAGTTGTTCTACAGACAGTTTAGTCCCAGTAGAACCATTCAAAATAGAGACTAACATTTGTAGGTTTAATCTAGTTCAAGATTTCTTTGTATCTGCTAAACAACCCTTTGAACTCTACTGTAAATAATATCTACTTCGAATTTCTTCGAATTTTGCTGTGCCTGTAACTAAGGGAGTTTGAACTTTCCAGGTTTTATTTTGCATGCCTTTCAAAGTAAACTGCCATACAGTCTAATGTATCATCAATGAAAAATCTGTTGCAAAGAAAAACAGCTATTGACTATGATTCCCCTCTAATTACTTTCTCCAGCAGGTGGTGAGATTATTGTCTTCTGTACCATTTTCTGCTATAAACTACAAATAGCGAAGTTGTAACTTAATACAACAAGAATGTTAACAGTCTCTCCTGATGTTCTGATTTTTCTTTTCTTTTGATGACTGTGAGAGTAGGGGACAATAGAGAAAGGAGCACAAAATTGAATTTAATAGCTACATAACAGGGATACTTTTCTTCCCGCATCTTACACATGGACCTCATTTTAACTAACAAAGTATTAACAGGTTATATTATACTTTTTACGACAGGGTCAAGAAGTTGAGAGGATAGGTAGGATCTCAAATTAAGGTCCCCTGATGTGATTTCAAACTCAGGTTCCAACTCTACAAATTTTATACATAGAGTAATTTTACGTCCCTTTAGAAACCTCAGAGTCAGCAGGGTTTCCTTCATGCCCACAGTAGTTCCAAACCTCAAGAGCTTCTGAACATGCTGAACTTGAAATCCCCATCACTTTTTGGGTTTTGGGAATTGGACATGAGCTTTTTATTAAACTTACAATTATTGATAATGGCAGAGCAGGTTTTAAATTGATTCAGCTCTCTGAACCCCAACACTGGAGTTGGCACAAGAAACCAGCAAACAACAGCGATAGTAAGAAGAGATAAAAAGATGCAGTATGCAGATGAAAGCATCTGTAAAAAACATATATAAGGTTTATGAAGGCCATATTCCAACTTCAGTCCACCAAAATCAGTTACTCAGTTCCTCTGTTGAATGGTGCAGCTTGTTTTGGAATCACAGTGAAAGAATTGCAGTGACAAGGGTGTCCAAAATCATCAAGGATCTTAAAAAACAAACAAAAAAACAAGGCTGAAGAAAACTCAACAGCTTAAACTTGTGACAAGCGAATTCCTAGCCTCGTTGTTTATAAAGGAAATAGCTGTCAAATTCTCCATAAGATACCAATAGAAGGTAAAGTTCCAATAATTACATCCAAATTAATCATTAGTTACAACTACAAACTTTATTCAAATGCCATCATAAAGGATGGAAAGTCAAACATTTGACAGCTATGATGACAGAATTAAGGATGTCTGTGTAGGTTCAGTCTAGCCACCACAATCAATACACCATTCAGTGTAATCTGCAACTATATGATAATACATCATTTTCCATAGGATCATTGCCTCATTCAGTTCACAGCAAGGATTAAGTACATAAGAAAACCAGAAGGAAGGATTTGAGAGCTTTCAGAGCCTGGACCTGCGTGAGTTGAACTCAATGACAAAACTTTTCAGTATTTCACCTGAGAAATGTCCTTACACCGGACTGATAATTCTGTTGTCTGATAGTTAGCAAACATTTGCAAAAAAACCCCAATGACACCAAAGGGTGAAACTCCCCCAGTTCATTATCTGTCCTGCTTTTCTGTCTCCTATACTGGAGTTGTTTGCCTCCTCAATTAAAACAATTCCCACAGACAGCTGATTTAACATTGAGCTCAACAAGGGAGGCAGAAGCTCTGGAGGAAGTGGAGGGTGACACAGCTGGAGGTCAGGGGTGGATGAGGGATGAGGACCTGCAAGAGGGTCTCTTCTGCCAAGCAAGTAGCACCTCCCTCATTCGCAGGCAGCGTGCATCCTCTCTCCCCAAGGGCCACCCATTTTCTGACCTCTTCCTCTCTGACAAGGTTTTCACACTCCCAATTATGCCAAACATAAATCATCTGTTTGTGTAGCTGCACTCTATTGTTGTGGCCTCCTCTTGCCCCAGTAGGAATGAGCAGCCAGGGCCTGGAGCTAGGCTGTAACCTCTCTAAATAATAATGCAAATAGACTACTTTGTAAAAACAATAATCAGTCAACTAATTACTATTTCACACTGCTACTTTCGACTACCACAGATTTCAGAAATGCAACTTCAGAACTGCAAATATTATTGTCTTATTACTTTTTGAGAAGAGTACAGCAGGAATGTGGAGCCCCAGATAGTGCATTGGCCTGCAGTGGTGTAGGAGGGACATGAGACCAGGCTGCAAAAAGTAAATCCATCTTGTAAAGGGTGAATCTTGTCTAAAAACAAGTGCTGTGGCATTTTTGAAAGGAGATAATGCTGAGAGCAGATAGAGGTGAAGTTATGAACATAATCTGCTTGGATTATGAAGATTAAATGGCATTTGAAATACTTCTGCATATTACACTGGCACATAAGGTCAGGAAGCACAGGACAGAAAGCACCGTCCTTGTCTGCCTAAAAAACAGACCAGAGGCAGATTTCACTGATTAAGAGTTATGAATTAATAACACAAAGAAATTCAGGGAGTGGAACAGCACAAGTGTTACTCAGGCTGGTAAATTTTACCACATGCCTGTTTACCAGGGTGGATGGGAGACAGTGCCCCAGCACCAGAACACCAGCTGGGATGTCACAAAAGCACAGTGTGCTGTCATCCTGTTATATTCTTGGGAATAAGTAACCTGTCTGGGAGGGGCTTCCCTGATGGGAGTTCTCTCAGATGAGCACATCCCACACCAGACACCAGACAGACCATCTCACATGGCAGTAGTAGGGTAGAGGAGCAGCTGCAGCATCTCTCCAGGCACAGTGCCTTGGCAAAGGGTGCTCATCTCTTCTCAGGTCACAGCAAATTTCCAGCAGGCTGGCTGTAGAGCTCCTCAATAGCTTAAATACCCTTACTTTTTACTTCCTGCCCTTTTTTCCAACCAACAAGACCCTTTTTGTTTCTTTCATGCAAGGCATAGAGAAAGCTGCTGTGTATGTGCTTGAGATTGGTGGATTTCTTTGCATTCAGAGGTAGGGCAAATTATTCCAGAGAGATGGATTGGATCTTTAAAGGCCCAAGCAACAAAGTCATGCCACTCATAGATTTCATCACCTCCACACAAGTGGGATATAGTTAGGAAGGGGGTCTTAAAGGCCAATGAAAGATCTGCCATACCATCCCAAAGAGATTTCCAACCTGAAAATGTCAGTGAGAATAGTGGGAAATCAAGGAAAAGTAAGGGAAAATATGGAGATATCACAAATATTCTGTCAAAAAAAACCCACTAGCAGAAAGTGTGCTCTTTTTCCTGCGGGAAACCATTTGCAACATCCTCCATTCATCATGGGCTAAGTGAGAGTCTCAGTCTCATCTGCCAGGCACAGGCCTGTTTTACAGGGGTGACAGATCTCCTGTGGGCTGCTGGACCACAGGAAGAGCTGGGGAAAAAAATTTCAGAGTGGAAGCTTTAAGATGGATTTACCATTAATCTTTAGACCAGCACAGGCAGTGAGAGGCAAAGAGAATATGTCTCTCCGAGGTGGCACGTAGGCAGCCAGCAGGTTTTTAGAGGGTCTACATCTCCCTGCTTTTCTCCCAGAGCTCGCTGGAAGCTGGCAGATGCCCAGCTCTTGTGAAAAATCAGGCTGCTTCTTGGAAGTGTAAGAAACTAATTTTAAGTGGCCGTTTTTAGAAATTTGCCCTTTGTTTCCCCACCGTTTTTTCGTTTCCCTGTACATCTTTAACAACAAAATATGTTTAGCAGCAAAAAGAAAAAAAAACATTCTTAGCAGTAGATGGGGATTTTTCTAGGATCATTTTAGTGACAACTATGTATAGTCTTAAACAGTATGAGGGCATGATTCAATGATCCAAACAAACTTTTGGGTTGAGACCAGCTGTTACAAATACTTTTTTGCTCTTTTTAGGAATAAAAAGAAGCTATGTGTATATTAAACTCAGGCTGAAAGTTGGGCTGCTTCTTGTTTGCTTTTCATCATCTTCATGCTTATTCTCATTGTTATTGTATTTCTTTCATCTTCAATAAACATTTTTTTTAAAAAAAAAGCCCAATGCCACTTGTATCTGCAATTCAAGATTCCTTGTGACTTGGCGTAGCTCAAAGAACTGACCTACCTCAGATCTGCTTGCCTTCTGGTTGCTGCTGCATTTTTCAGTGGTTGGAAAGTGACAGTAATATGTATAAAGTTAGCGTGTAGCTTTTTCATTCCGCCCTGATAGTTGAGCTACCAAACAGTGAGTGACAGGAAGCAAACAAAGCTAACAAAGAAAAGAGGAAGAAAAAAAGAAAAAAGAATGCATGACATAAGGTAATAAGAAATGGAAAAAAAATGAAATTCAGGCAAGAATAATAAAAGCAAATCCTAAAATAAATGGCAGGATTTGATTTTGCAGTGCTGGCTTACAGCCAGGTAACTGTCTGAAAAGTAAAACAAGTGAAGCAGATACACCTAAGGTAAAATAATGTGTGTATTCTTTTGAGGGAAAGATGAGCTATAAAAAAATAAAAAGACCCATCAAGTATGATAGGATTGTGTGACATCAACCCTTTCAGTCCCATGTTGTGTAGAAGTGTTGCTTCTTTTTTTTTCCTTATTGCTTTTGAAGATGGCAAGTTAGTAACAGCATGAATACAGTAGTATGTTGTGAGCAGGAAACATTTGAAGCTGGGTCCTAGCTCCTGTTGCACCTCTCTGTGATTTATACTGAGGCAAGTCTTCTCAGCTCTGCTCTGACTATAACTCCTCTGGTCCTCTCAGTCTGGTCCACAGGCCTTGTGAAACCATTTCAGGAGGAAAGATGAAGAGATCTGTTCTACCACAATGCAAGTACTTTTCTTCTCTTTCCAGGAAGCCCCATAAAATATAATGTCTGCTGAACTGAATCCAGTCACTGCTTTCAGTTACATGGGTGAAAACAGAACCTGGCCTGTAGCAGGAGGAATCATTTCACAGGAAAAAACTCTTTTTCACCCACAAACTTTCAGTAGTAGCTTGTTTGGGTACAAGTGTTTCAAGCCAATTTTAATCTTAATTCCTTCTATCCCACAAGGATTTAATTTTTTTCACCACTTGACTGGGAGCTATATTTCCATGGCTATACTTCTTGAAATGCTTTAAAAAGCACTCAAAATTAAATGGTCTTCATGATTTATTTTTTTTTTTAGCAAAAGCCAATCCTAATATTATAGCCAAATCTGAAGCAACTTTTCTATGGCTCAGAGAATTCCTCTCCTTTAATCCCTGGAAGATACGGATTTTACTGCTGTTACTGTCAGCTGTCAACTCATAGGAGTAGGAGCAGCTAGGAGGAAGCAGAGAAAGATGAATAAGATATTCTTCAGTCATAAAATCATCCCTTACATACATGTCAAAGGAGAAAGTAATCATCAGTCCCCTGAGCAAAGGGAAGTTTCCACAAACGTCCTTGTCACAGCAGGTTTTACCTCTCATTTTCTGGGTGATGACTGCCCATCGTTTTGATACACAAAGGACACAAATCCCAAATGAAGGCCCTGCCTGAAGGAGCCTATGCAAATACCCTTCTGCAATGAACTCTCCCTGCCATTGCTATTCACTGTGATAACAGGGGCCAAAAGAACCCTTACAGTCTTGTGAAGCTTATATGAAAAAAAAAGCTACTTATGTCTCTGAAACAACTTAATAATGAAGATGGGTAAACACTGTCTTTTTTTTATGGCTACTGCTGTATATATTTTTCCACTTATCTTAATGCAGATTCTCGGCATATCAGTGTATAAATAAAGGCAACCTATCCATTTCCCTTCCAGATTTCCAAGAAAAGTTGAAAGCCAATTAGCTTTGTATCATAAGCTATATTGGCAGCAGAAAGCCAGATTCACAGGAACATTTGGTTCCCAGGAATTTGGATCTCGTAAGAGAGAGCCAGTGCCAACACCAACCAGAATGTCTGCCAGTTGTTCTTCACGACTGCAGCTGGCTGCCATTTCCAGCAATGCTGTAGATCAAAGATCAATACCTGATCAGAGTCACCTTATGAGAGGTATGGCACTGGTGGGACATAGATGCAGGGCTGTTTATGAGGAGAAGAGGTGACTGCCACTCTGCCACCCTCTAAGAGCTGGAGTTAGAGATAGGCAAAACTCCAAAACCTGGAGGGGATGCTAAATTTGAAGGCAGGCTTGCAGGGTCCCCCTGGCAATGATGTAATATCTGTAATGTATAGATGATGAAAGTATATTAATCCTTCAGAAACTAGATCATGTGGCTCAGAAATGAATCCTGCACAGTTTTCCTGCTTTTACTTTGATCTTGGGATCCTTTGCCCCTGCTTCTCTCTAGTGTTATTTTCACACATTAAGTGAATGATATTTCTGAGACTGTCATAATGTCAAACATGTCAGAACATTATTGTTGTAATAACTGTATCTCAATCGTCTCATGCAGTCTCCTGGGATATAGAAAATACAGCTGAGAAATTCTCATTTATGTCTCCAAAGCAGAAGGGCAAGGTTACAGCTTAGATACTTGAAGTGCCCTTCTCCTTTTGCCTTCAGCATCCCCAGTGATTGCCTCAACAGAGGATGTAGAAGAAAATGTTAAAGAAATACAAGTGGATTTGGTCTTGTTTAATATTTGGGTCAATCTTTGTAACATCAATATACTCAAGAGAGCATTAATCTTTGTCCCACAAGCCCCTCCCCAGCCTTGCACTGAGTAATTGGTGTATCTCATCTGTCAAAAGAGGTAGTAACTATTCTCCAGCTCACTGGGATGTTGCAAGGTAAAATTAATCAATGAACATAACACAAAAAATTTTGGTGTAAGCACAAGAGATTATTAGTGTGTGTGGATATTGTTATACCATGGCACATCTCTGATCCTAGAGGAAGATTTTGTCTATGTTCTGCAATTCCTTCATTGCTAGCCACAGCTAAGACAATCCAGCCAACCAGTATATGAGTGGTGAGGTTTAGTGGAAATTTTAGGAGGCCTTACTTACCACTGCTTCAAACTGGGTTAATTCAGTGGTTTCCAGGGAACCCATCTGCCTCCATAGTGAGGCTCCCCACATCTCTCCTTGAGCAGCCTGGCCGCTGGCATGGAGCGGGGAAAGGAAGCTGAGTGCCATTTCCCAAATGCAGTAATTGATTTAGCAGCAGTTTAAAACAATGTTGAGCATTGTCAAGGATGTTCCTTTGTGGCACTAAATCAAGTTCCTCAAGATGGATTACATACTAACCACATACTATCTAAAAATCTCAAGGGCTGTTTATTGTTCGACAATTTACGACAGCCTTGTTAGGGTACTGCACATCAGGCATCTCTGGAGTATGAGAAGAAACAGAGACAAATAGCACACAAACTATATTGAACAATTCATTACATTATATTGTCAGAACCTAAGCACAGCATGCAGATAACCCTTTTATGCACGCTGCCTTATTGAACAATAATCACCCTGTAATGTTTCAGATATTTAAATCATATTTATAATCACACATTTTAATGCAACATCCCTCATAAAGTTCTCAGGGCGTTTTACAGGATGCATAAAGCATGGAAAAATACAAAATTTTAAAATGCAGATTCACTTACCACAGGCCCTGGAGGCAGGCTAATGAGGTAGATATACAAAATTCTAAGCTGACAGTTTAACTGTTTAAGTAGTGTATATAATAATTCAAACACATTTTAAGATATCCTTAGTTATAAACCTGTTCTTTAACTAAATATTTGGGCTAGGTTGTATAAGTGCTTATTTTCAGTTTACAATTATGGTGAGAAACAGCAACATTTTTTTGTTCCTTATTTAGAATCTTCTCCTTAAAAGCTTTCACAGATACCAAGCTGAAAGATAAATTACTGGGGGAGGTTTCCAGTCTCTTTGCTGTTGTATATAGCAACACTTCTCCAGAGAGGACCAAAAACCTTGTCCTGTGAGTCACATCCTCACAGTCTCAGCCCTGCTAGCAATATCCTCCATTGGCTGCAGCATGTCATCCCCTGCCTCAGTTTCCAAAAATCTATAGGCAGATTTAATAGCACTTCTATTTCAAGCTTTTTATACATGTGTGAACATGGAATATCCCATATTCATGGTCATTGGTGGTTTAGTGCACCACAGGATACAGGCACCTAAGGTGGACTTGGTTTGCCCAATGGTACCTTAATCCTCCTTAAAGAAATGCCAGTCTTCATATCAGAGGAGGTATCAACTAAACTAGTAATAAATTAGTCCCTTCCCTTTTATTAGCACTCTTTTTGGTAGACTGAAGCTTCCAAAAATCAACGTTAGGTTGATGAACTGTCATGAACATTTTTCTGAGCAAGAACTGGGCCTCTGTCTGTAGAAAATTCTGGCAACTTTGTCGTTTTGGTGTTTTTTTTGTTTTTGTTTTAATTTTAACGTATTTCACTATGACTAGAAATACTTTTTAGTATGTTGTAATGTGTAAAAAGTGTGGGAGGGTTAGGATATTTTCCTTGATGGCACTTTGTGCATGTGTCTATATTCTCATGGCATATTTGTGGCTTATATTCAAACTATAGATCAATTCTCATTTCTCTACTTCCAGACATCTCCCCCTTCTTTTAAGTTAACGCTTAAAACAAGGATCAAATGGCAGAGAACTTTAATTAAAAATATATGGCATTTTGATGTTTAAGAATCGCAAAAACAGTACCTCATAGTTTGATAGGAGATAATTAAGGACATATAAAAACAGAAGCCAAAATCCTTATGGAAGTAAGAGAGCAGAGAGAGACCCTATGGTGAAAAAAAAAAAAGAGCTGGCTGATAAACAAAGTCTAGGGATAGCAGCAAGTTTGGAGGATTCATGATACTTCGTGATTTTTTAAAAAGATTATAATTCTATTTTTGCAAACCACTTATGTCCTGAGAGATGACTAAGGAAGCCCAGTGAATTTTGGGATGTATCACTCTGTAGGACAGCATCTTCCTCTGGCTGCTTTCACAGCTGAACAGTTAGAGGGAAGACAGCAGCCAAGAACAGTGGGTGAGGAAACCTAGGTATAGCTTTGTCTGGTTTACTACATGCCCCTGAGTCAGGCATGAATTACGGAGGTACACAGGTCATGCTACACCACCACATTTTTGTCTTGAACTCCACCTTGTTTCTTTGTGGTGAGACACTGGCACAGGTTGCCCAGGGAAGTTGTGGCTGCCCCTCCCTGGAAGTGCTCAAGGCCAGGTTGGATGGGGCTTTGAGCAACCAGGTCTGGTGGGAGGTGTCCCTGCCCATGCAAGGGGGTTGGAACTGGATGATCTTTAAGGTACCTTCCTACTCAAACCATTCTGTGATTCTATGATCCTTTTGGAAGTGACAGTGTCTAGGTAACAGGAGTCATTGTCATTCACAGAGGTTGGGTACAGACAGACAGCTTCCTTCATTGGTTTCCTGATGGCCCTGTCAGGCTGATTATCTGGGCAGACACTGTCTTTCACAAGGCAATAACTGCTCTTCACTGGTGTGTTACCTGCATGAGAGACAGCAGCCCTGCCCCACATGGATCCTTCATGGAGCCATGATCCCCAGTCATGGTCATAACTTGTACTTATGCCTCAACCCTTTCCAAAGGTAGAGTTATAGCCTGTCCTCACTCTCTCACTTCATGAAAATGCTATTTCAGAGAAGCACACAACTTCCTCATGAAGAGAAGAGATGCGGCTGATACTGATTTCTTCAGTCCTGTGACCAAAGACAGGACTGGGGGAGATGTTAGGAAGCTGAATAAGGGGAGGTTTAGGTTAGATATTAGGAAAAGGTTTTTCACCCTGAGGACAGTTTAGCACTGGAATAAAGTCCCCAGGGAAATGGTCAAAGCACCAAGCCTGCCTGAGTTCAAGAAGCATTTGGACGACATTCTCAGGCACACGGTGTCCTGTATTGGGTCCCCTACACAGGCACAGGTGTTGGACTTGATGATCCTGATGGGTTCCTTCCAACTTGGCATGTTCTGCTTCTATGATTTTAACATTCTTGCAATACATATGCTTTTAAACATATAGGAGAAAGGGGGAGAAAGGAACCTGGGTGAGAACCGGCCTTTCTGGAGTCTACCTCTGGCACCCAAGAAAGCAAGCTTGTGCCCATGTGTTGCGTTGGCTCAGGATAACCTGAACTTGCCCATGCTTAAAGAACCCTCTTACAAAATGCATAAAAGATGTGTTACAGACAGTAAAAAAAAGTGCTGGAAAGACTGTTTTTGTGTCGGCGTGAAAATACAGTTGGAACTAAAACACAGGGCATCAGTCATCAGCAGGGACAAACTGCAGAAACAGTCTCAGATGACTTTCCACATCGTTGTGCCGACACTTCCTCATTTCTGTCTGAGTCAAAAAAATATTGCTATTTTGGAGGCAAACCTATATTGAGCTTTCTCTAGTACTTTTCTACATGTTTTTGTTTTCTCTTTTCCTGTCTAGTCATAATTTTCACCAAAAACAACATGTGAGGATGAGCTTCAGTTAGTGGCTTGAGCACATGGTAGGTTATAGAACTGTGAGCAGTCAGAGACTGTCAGCCTTACCTAATGGAATAACAGATAGAGGGTGAGAATAATAGCTCCCTTGTCTGCTAGTCTATTAATAGAGGAACATCAATATTGCAAAATGAGTGGTAATAAGAATATTTTAAGGATAGGGGTGAACCTTGGAAGTAAGTGAACTTTCATTGCTAGCAGGATTGCTACAGCATAAATTAAAAGCTTTGAGAAACAGTTTGTTTGGTTACCAGGCAGAAATATAGTATCAAATGTTAGTTATTATTGTTATTTTTCATTATTCTGCTTTTTTAATGTTTAGTCATTCTTTTTTCCCTTTAGCACCCATGTCCAAAAAATACATAGAACTTCTGACCTAGGAATATATTTATACAACATCACAAAGCTTTTCCATGGCAACAGGCCTTGTCAAGCTGTCACAAACACCATAATGACAGATTTCCAAGCAGTTCCCAAATAAACATGATCCTAGCATGTAAATGGAGAAAAATGTTTTTCATAAGTGTTGTGTAGTTCTAAGCACCAAGGCCCTGAGATACGGTGCAGATAGGAGAGTTAAGAGGCAATATCATATCATGAAAAGTAGTAGGAGATTCACTATTCAGTTAAGACCAAAGCCCATACATTGGCAAAACAAAGGAGAATAAGGGTTAATTCTTGAGTCCTTTTGTCACAAAACTAAACATAACCAAACTCAGTCAGAAACACTTCTCAAATGGTTAAAGACCACTTCTCAAGAGTTGAAGGACTGGACCCTGTCAAGCAAAGAAAGATTTAGAATGTTAGCTGGCACTGGCTCTGCAGTGCATAGATCTTCAGAAGTCCCCAAAGAAGTCAAGGAATTCAGGATTGGGCACTCTGATCTAAAAAAAATTATCTGGAAGTCACATTCTGTCTTTGAGATGTTTTCTGCTTCTTGCTGAATTCCACTGAAGTCAGCAGTACTTGTAGGAATAAAGACCTTGGGAAAAAGTTTTATTTAGAAATTAGCTGCAGCTATGAGAAGTGGCTTATGAGAAGTGGGATTGGCTGTCCCTCCCCTTGATATTTTATGAGGGCTTAGATTTAAATAGGATTCCTCTTAAGGAGGTGTGCTCTCATCCACCTACCTGTCAACAAAATACCTGAACACCCTAAATGAAGCAAGTTGTCATTCTGTGTATTATTTGAACTTAATGATCACAACAGTAGCACTCTGATACTATATTTTTTATACTACTGTAAATTTCTTCTTCCCTCTGCCTTCTCAGGACACCCTTCAACAGCCATACCTTGCTCTTTTCCTACCCTTATTCTCAGCTTTATGCCTTCACTCATATTGCTTCCTAACACATTAAACAGTCTCCATGACCTCATCTGTCAAACGTCCTTTTAATTCACATCCAAAAATCTCTTAAAACCCACCTCTTCCAGGAAGCAAGCTTTCTCTTTTTATCATTTATAATTCTGTCTGTCTTTTTTTTTTTTTTTTTTTTTCTTCTTGTCTCTCTCTATTTTTCATGTTGTAACAGACAAAGCTGGTAGTATCATCAGTAGCTAAAATTGCCTGACATTTCCCATTACAAGATTTTGGTTTTAGTTGCTTATAATTTTGCAGCGTTAAATTACTTGGACTGAATTTTTCCATGCCAGGTGTCTCAAGCAAAATTTTTCTGGAAAGTTTCAGCTAGACTGGTTTAGACAGTTCTGAAAATGCAATTAAGGGAAAATGCCATGGTTTAGCCATTTGAAAAAATTCTTGCAGACACTTTGCACTAGCAGCTCCATGTTTTGGTGCAAAGACTTCAAGGATTCACAGAATCCCTCGCTTTTTGCCTGGGCTCTGCCTCTATCTGCAACCCCCCAAAACTGTCAGCCTGTGGTCCTCCCCCAAAACCTCACTTATACTGACACTTAATGGAAAATTGTGAGACTTTGGCAGCTAAATTCTCTAACGCCATAGATGCTGGAGTGGAAAAAGTTAGTAAAATTCCAGAATTAAGGTTGCTTTGGTAGTCTTAATTAAACCCTCACCTTCTGTATAAGCCTTAGCATGCTGTATTTAATTACATGAGCACATACAGATTTTTTTTTTCCCCACTGGACCCAGCCTCATGCAGGGCATTGGATGGGCCTGTGCAGCCCACAGTGATGAAGGGCTCATTTGTTTGCCCAGTCTGAAAAGCAACCACTCAAGAGGAGTAGGCATGGGATTTAAGAAAGAGGAAAAATTGCTTGTACTTTGTGTAGTTGAACGCTTCCTGGAGATTTGGATGTTGTTGGTGACAAAAGAGGGAAGATTTAAAGAGGTATTTAACTGGGTATCTCCATGGAAAAATATTCAGTGCCTACTGTTTAGTGAACGAGCTAGGGATTTTCGAAAAACTGGAATCTGATCAAGTAAATAAGGTCAGTATGAAAATACACACTTGAAAGAGGTCTGAATTAAAACCACACAGCCTTAGTATCCAGGTTTTGCATGCTGTGCTCTGTAGCTTTTAGCCTTCTTTCCAGCTACAAAAAATGTGTCTTCCACTGTTAAGCCTCCACAGCCAGTTAGATCGGGACCTCATCTCTCTAATCTCTCTCAAGGTAAATCAGGTAAAAATTTGTACTTCTGAATGATATTTTCACCAGTGGGGCAGCTCACAACTCCATAACAAATTACTTTCAGGATCTAGACCTTGCTTAAGACAAACTGCTGTGCCTGGTGTTCAGAAAGCAGATTGTGGCAAGCAGCAGGTAACTTAAGCATATTCAAGTAGAATTAGAGAGAGAGGAGGTATCAGGATGTCAACAAAGACTGAACTTAAAGTCTCATCCTCACCTGTGCAAATCCAGCTCTGGCAGTGGAAAGGAACGCTGGTATGGGGTGCAAATGGTATTGCAAGGACAGTGGGATGGAGCATTTTTGGGCAAATGGGAAACTATCCCATGGACACAAAATTGTTAATTTCAATGAAACACTTGGGTAAACAAATAAGGAAGACGTTTAGAACTGTGGCAGTTTTATCAAGCTACAAAGTTTTTCAAAGTTTTCCATGAGACCCTGGATGTGCTGCATACACAGTAAAAGAAAACAACAGCCAGTAATGTTCGGTCAGAGTAAGAGTTATATCTCAGTAGATACCAGTGAGTTGCCAAAAACTACTGTGTATACATGACAGAGGTTAAAATAGCTCAGAAGGTTTTATTTATGAAGCTGTTCACTTTATAAAGTAATTTATTAAGCGTATCCAGTTAGCACTTTCCTAGAAGTGAACCCAGCGTCATCACATTAGGAGCTGAGAGCAAAAAGGATAATTAACCAAGCAACTAAAATGTTTTCCACAATTATTATTTAAATCCTTAATAAAGGATTTATGTTTCTTAAAAAACAGTTAAAGCCTTTTATCTTGAAGTATTTTCTTTTATTCCGTAGAAAAGTAGCACATAAAAGCTTCTATATGGGTCAGGCTATCACGGCACTGAAACAAGCTCCTTGTTTTAGGAAGATGTGTGGATAGATACACCCCTTGCAGCCACATTTCTGTACACAGGAAGGCAGAAAAGCTCACTGTGAATTAAGAAAGTTTGTCTTCACAAAGATAAGTTTTATAAGCCTCTGAATTAATTTAACAAATATTTTCCCTGTATTTCTTTTCAAGGATTAATTACAAAACCAGTCTAAAAGATTCCCCTGAAACTCCACCATCAAATTAACCCAGAGCTGCACGTCTCTGTTGTGGAACAAAGATCCCTTATAAATGCTAGACATTTTGGGAGGGCTGGGTCTTTGTAAAGAAATCATTCTTGCTGTGCTTAATTTGACCTCTTCTTGACCAGGCTTTTTTCTTGTCACTTCTGCTTGTTTTCCTGAATCTCTCCTAAGCAGTCTGAGAGCTCAGTATAGGCTGTGCAATGCCTTAGACTCCGCAGTCTTCCACTGAGTTTCTAACTAGGTTAAACATGTTCACCCACCCTTGTTCTGAATTGCCATATGCCTGCAACTGCAGTGAGCTTTGATGGATGTAGCTGTGAGGAGGCATTTCATAAAGACTCCCAGCTCGTATGTTCAGCTAATTCCCCAAGTTGTTTACCCACACAGCATTTTGCAGTTATTAAGTGGTTTTGAACTATCCTGAATTTCCTGGAATTTTTACTCATTATCCCCCCTAGGCAGGGGATATGAATTTTAAATACTTGTTAACCATGTTATACAGGTGAGAAGACTAAGGTAAAAGGGTGCAGAGTCAGGCAATGAATTATTTTTGCCTTCATCTTCAAGATGGAGCAGATTCTGCCTGCTATATGCTTATATCCTGCAACTTGTATCTCTTCTTTGATCAGGGTAAACCTGTACTCTTTGCAAGCACAGATTTTAATCCTCTTCCTCCTCAAGGATGACAACATGACACAGAAGTGTAACATCCCAATTCCAGCTGAGACAAACATCTGTTTGTGCAGGACCCAAGGTCATGGCAGTTAATCCGAAAGATTGTTTTGCTGTAGATTATCTCAAATGAAGTTTTTTTAAAAAGAAATATGCTCAATATTACACATGGCCAAAATTCACATAACTCCTCCTCTGCACCCTTTTGTCTGTCGCATCATGTTTGTTGTCACCAGTGTATTAATGTCTAGGGGAGAGTGATGGAGGCTGCTGTGTTTTGTGGAGCATCACATGTGTGTCAGGGAGGAGAAGAGAATGTGACACAGCTCATGTCTCTTCAACTGAGGTGGCTTATGCACTACCATTGCTTTACCTAAGGCGTGGAATATTTTCTTCTGCCTGACACAGTCTTCATTTCAACAGATTTCAAGAGAGTAGAAGACACATTTGTGCTGTGAGCTAGAAGTGCCAGGCTTTTGCCTGAGTAGACGTTCTCTGGGAGAGTTCTGTGATCTAAGCATAATTTCTGTCTCCTTATCTGGAAAGCAGGAGAGTCTGGAGATGCCACATTTCGATGAAGCAGAAGAAGTAGGTTATTAAAGGCCTGCCTCACATAAGGATTTTGACTTTAATGAATCAAGGCCAAGTATGAATAACTCAAAATCTAAGCCACTGAATGACTTAGACTCTAATACTTGTTCTTCAGCTTGTAGAAGCCCAAGTCCTGAACCAGTACAATATTATATGGAGTCAAAGAACCATCTTAAAAGTCACCTCTGCAAGCCTCCAGATATTCATATTGAATTCCTTCACAAGAGTCAGAAATCAAAGAACATGACACTCCTATGAGACCCCAGTGACCTCAGACAGTGCTTTAAACATGAGCGCCATCTCCTTCCTCATGTGTGGAGATGCCTCTTGAATGCCCATAGAAATGTTTATTGGACTGCCATGATTCAGGGAAAAAAATGTAAATGCTGTAAAAATTATTGTTTCCCTTAATAGAGTGGATATTATCAGTAAGATGAGGATGAAAGTCATCACCAAACAGTGGTGGGAGATCTTCTTGCTGCCTAATCCGGGATATTCTGTGGTCTGTTTGCAAACCAATTTCTGTGTGGAAAAAAATCAATGTTCTTTCATATTTCCAAGGCATTCACCAGAAGAGGAGACTCCATGCTAAATTTAAGCATGAGATACAAGTGGGCACTGGCAGGAGACATATATACCTCAAGTGTAGTTTTCAGAGATGTACATACCACAAGTGTAGTTTTCAATCTGCCAAAATGACATCTATTTGTTATTTTCTGTAATTGTATGGCAAACACTACATATGGGCCACACAGTTACCTTAAAAATGTAAATGTGCATGATGTATTTTAAACCTAACCCACCTTCCCTGCAAAGCCAGCTCAGAAATATCTCCTTCCTACCTCCTCAGATGGATGGAGCATCCTTCTTTATGGATACTCCTGGAGCATCACTGGAAGGGGATACTTGATCTGTCACCAGTCTTCTTTTCCTTGTGCCCCTCTCCTGCTCTAACAGGGTCCTGCAAGGCCCAAACCCCTGTGGGGTTACAGGACCATCCCCTGCCTTTGGCTCTTCATCAGCAGAGTTTGGGGAGAGGACAGAGCTGGGGGACCTCTCACAGATAAGGAGCAGTGGGTAGAGCTTGGTGCTACATGGCCCAGGAAGACTCTGTCATGGATGTACAAAACATGCCATGCAAGACAGCCAAGCTGGAGGCTCCATGCAGAAGAAACACATATTTAATATATGTGCTTTACTGTAGAATTCTTCTGTATTAATGCACAATATATTGACATTTATTGGGAGAATTCATGCTTCATAAACATGGAATTGTTCTGTTTTCTCAATTTGTGCCAGTTTTCTATAAATACAGAAATTGGGTAGTTATCCCTAAAGCTATCTGGTAGAATTCAAAAATAGATAAACAAAGAATAGCAATGTGATTCAGTCATTAAAATTAAAAAAAAAAAAAAAAAAAAAAAAAAAAAAAAAGAGAAAACAACAAACAAAAAATATATCTGCCCATTATCCTTTGATGAATCTGGCCTTTTGCCTCAAAACCACTACCAATTTCAGCTGGCATAGGAGGAACATTTTATGAATACTACCCAATGTTCACTGCACTGAACTGGAAATGCTAGTCAATAACAGCTCATTATCATTATCCAGATGAGAGGCAAATTAAGCATGGGAACACTGTGCTAACGTAATGTAAAGGTTGAAATGCAAAGCAGCAACAGCAAGGAAAATTTGGGCTAAGACTCTCCGCACAACAACTTAAGGACTATTGTGACTGGATCTGAATTTGTCATTTTTTTTAACATGCCAGGGCACTCTTGCAAAGATACAGGTGGAGCACCAGATGTATTCCCATGGAATTTATCTTTTCCAAAGAGTGTTGACTGTAAAAACAAAAAAAAGTTTTGCAGGAATGATGGAATATAGTCAAGGCCTCATCTAAAATTGGCCTTCCTCCTTGATAGTCTGTCTTCCCACCACTTAAACAGCCTACTTGAATGGCCCAGTTTTTAATATCAACCCCTCCTGGTAGTTATTTCTGATGTGTTTTTAGTTTTGCACCTTAATGACTCAGTAGACCTCAACTCCCATACCAGCCAAGCTTTCAAAAAAAATTAGATAATTCTTCAGCATTTTATGTAGGAGGACCAGGAGCTCATTTGCAGCTCCCCAGAGATGAGCCCTTCTGCTGCTTCAGAGAGCTTGTGCCTCTGCAATGATGTCCCCATGCGACTGCCCAAGTTTCCAAGTCTGGCTATCCAGCCCAACCACACCTGGCAAGTCTGAATTTTGTCACTGTTTTTCTTCTCAGTTCCAAAATCTTAGTTTGGAGTTGGCATGAAGCCGACTTTTTTTAGAAAACAAAATCTTTGAAATGGAGGCTGCACCTCCTTCTGTGTGTTGAGTCAGAGCAAATTCCCCATTTTTCCCTTAGGTGCTGCACATTGGTTTATTTCAATAGAGCTGCCAAGTGTCTGTGTGGGATCCCCTGGGGAGGCAGTTCACGTAGATGACCCTTCTCAGGTGATAAATGTCAGTGGTGAAATCGTGACTTTTAAGAAGTTTAAAAAATCCCACAGAGCCACACAAATGAGTGGGCAGTGGAAGGGCGATGAGGAGAGTGATTCGTCCAAGGAGAGCAGACTAAAATTTGTCTGAGAAGCACCCAGAAGCATGGACCTTCCCATTGGCTGCTTCAGTCCACTGATCTGCCCTGATTACACCAAATTACCTACTAATGTAGATGTAGGTAGACTTGCCAGTGGCCAGAGTCAAAACACTCTTGAGAAGAGAACAGTGGATGCAATAATGTCAGCTATAACTGGGCTGAAGAAGGCAGAGTGCTTCAGTGCCCTCCTTGATTATAATTTAGATAATTACATGTTGTATTTTTTAGCTTTTCATCAATAAGTACAGATACTTTGCTTCGCAAAGGAGGATATGTGGGGAAATTTAACCCTCACAGTGCTGGGGCTGCTAGAAGTTGAAGTGAAGAGTGGTGTAGTGAAGGGCCCAAAATACACAGGAAACATTTCATTTCCCCTGGCAGCTGAAACATCACTGCTCTAACAGAAATTACCCAAGAATTTAGGACATGAGCTTTGGTTGGTATTTGGAGGACTTCAGAGAAAACTTGAAATTACTTGGTCAAATAATCTTGTACTTGAGAAAAATAATGAAATTTATACAAATGAAATAATTTTGGACATGAGGCCACCTTTTGCATGTGAGGTCACCACTGGAGCTTTTTTAGGCAGAAATGCTATACAATTGTGAAAAAAATATTAATCCACTTGCTCCTCAATAACAATACTTTCCCTGATCTGATTAGAATGCTGCCTGAGCACACGTGTGTACATATGTACATTCATGTATTTTATAGGCAGCTTTATTTCTTTCTGTGAAATTCAGTGAGGACTGACATCCAAGTCTTGGACCTGCTAATTCTAGTGTGGATATAGCTGGTGCTTGTTTAGCAGGGATTTTGGTTTAAATTTGTTTTTCTTTTAAATAAAATAAGGCATTGGTAAAAAAGCCAGTGGTAGTGGGTTCACTTATGGCAAGTAGAGGAAGTGTTAATGTGGAAAAAAAACCCCAACAGATTACACTATAGGGTAAATCTAAATAAAAAAGACAGTCAGTGTAAAAAATGACAACACATCACTGTAGAAGATGAGAATCAATGCAGCTATTTTACATGACAGATTTTCTATTCAAACTAAATATATTCTGTCTTGAGCATATTGTGTATTGCCCTGACATCATTTTGCCTTTATTCACATACTGTGGTAATGCTATCTACAGCATATAGACTCCCATTGACAGCATTTTGCCTTTCCTCAAATCACAGCATTGTCTATGCAGACATCCACTGACATTGTTTTGCCTATATTTTCCACTATAGACTCACAGTGACATTGTATGGCATTTCATAATGCTACATCTCAGCAAGATTCTACAGGATTTTACACCAATTATTAGAAATTGTGTTCAGGCTCCGGAGTTGGCTTCCACTTCTTGCTGAAGGATTGCAAAGTGGTGCTTTCTTGGGTACTTATAGGTTCCTTAATTTTTGATCAGCCAAGGAAGTAGGTTCCCAATGAAGAATTGGACCTTCTCATCTGGCCCTTCTCATCATCTGGATGAAGGCTGTGGCCTCCCTGGCTGTCAGACTGCTCTGCCCACTATTGCTTCAGGTGCTGACTCCTGTGATGCCTCCACTGCCTGAATTACCGAAACACAGGTGCCAGCCAGAGCATCTCCTGTTACACTGCTCTCATGTCCCAGGACAGGGAACAGGAAATTAGAAGCCAAATGAAAGCTGGTTTAGGGAAAGGTGTGCAGGTGGAGAGTTATGGTTCCCTTGTGCTTCCCTGAGGGAATGAGGAGGGCTGGGGCAAGAGGGTCCCCAGACAGGCAGGGGCTGCAGGCTCCAGTGTGCTTCTCTTTTGTGTCTGCCTGGGCAAAAGGCAATGCTGCACAGAGCAGAGTACTCAGTTCAACATGGCCCCTCTCCATCCAGCTACAGAGATACTGTTTAATTTTCTGCTTTAAATATATAAATTTCCAGGTGCTTGAAATGAAGTATTTTTCTAATTTGGGAGCACTTCAACAGCAGAGTTAACGTGCCAGTTCAAATTTCGCTGGTTGAGATGGAGTCGGTACATGTAAAGCTCTGCTTTTTCTTATTTAATGGAGTTCAACTTTTACTGATATACCTAAACAAAAGAAGAAATTTCCAGCAGTGTTACACAAGTGAAACTCTGTGAGCTAAGGGTCTCTGCCAGCACATATGCTGTGGGATGGCATCTCTTCTACCAGCTGTCCAGGCATACCTGCCTGTGCAAATGTATGCAATGTAGACCTAGTTTCACTCTGCAATAGGTGTGCAAAACAGTTTGTGGTTTCTTTAAAGGAAATTAGATTAATGCAGAGGCACATCACTATATCCTGATATTTCTGGAATCCCTTGTAACATGCTGAGTGTATAAGAAGCAATGAGGGGAATGTGAATGTAGTGGATAAGATGTTGCTTTTGTGAGCTTGCCCCATTTTTTTTGTTATTTCATAGTACTTGTGAAGTGTTACCATGGTTCAGTGATGTCTGCATCCATGGGTTAAAGAAAAGCTCAAGTAATTTCATTTTGGAAAGACTTCCAGGGTTTTATAATGCATTCATTCTATCCAATAAGCAGAAAGCCAATGTTTCTTCTTTTTATTTTCTCTAAGCAAGGAAGCCTTTCCAAGGTATAGAAACCATTTATCTGCTTTAGTCAAGGTGATTTCCATACCAAGGCCATTGTCCCTGCAGTGAAACTGTGATTATGTGGAGAGTAATTGCATGTGTGCATGTTTGTATACCTTTACATTGTTTCCAGATCAAATTAATTAAACAGCCCCCAGTGAATACAATGAGATGTGCTTTGCCTGCCTTTAAGGGCAGCATTAGTATCTACTTCATATTTTAATAAATTACTCTGCTGTGTGAAAGCTGTACCTGTCCATCGTTTGCTGAGCCAGAATTGTCTTCATTATGCTGCAGACAGTTTGCTCCCATAAAATGCAACAGTCTAAGGCACTATCATCATCACTAGCAAAATAAAAACTTGTCATGTACAATATTGATGGCAAAATGGAAACGTTCAGAAAAGACAATTATCTGTTGAAATACATATAGTCCAGAGGGCAAATGTTCATTCAACATATTGACAACAAACACATAACATCTTTTATGAAGGCTCTTTCCAGTTCTTTCTGTGTCTTTAGATATCTCAGAATATGTATGGAGAATTATTTCATCTGTCGGCCCAAATTCTGAGATGGCAAACTCTGCAGTTTGCAAGCACAGCCATCTGACAGGGGTTAGGGACAGTGCTTGGTATTTGTGTCTTGCATGATACAAACATCAAATTATGAGTCTGAACTTAAAGTTGAAATGAAATCTATTTGGTTTGTTGCTTCTTTTTTTCTACTACAAATTACCATTGTTAAGATGGTGCTCTTTTATTTCTTTTACTAACATGGACTAGAAAGGTTTTAAATGAACTCTTCAGTAGTGGAGGATGAATCCTGGATGAAGAAATATTGTACAGTAGGTTGTTTTTTTTTTAATGCAGCCACAGGTGACTGTGGCAGCAAATGATTAAAACAAAGTGAAGCTGTCAGACTTTAAAGTGGGGTTTAATTTCTTTATGAGCTTTGTCTATCATCTGATTCATAATTATTTTATTTCTTACTCTCATCTTACTAGAACTTGTCAAAAAGCTTTTGAAATCCTAATAAGCAGGTTCACAGGGTCTTCTTTAGCCACAGTTTTATTAACCTTTTCAAAGAAGACAGAAAGCCTTTAAATTAAGCTGATCTGCAGACAGCTAATTTTTCTAGTGTCAGAAAATCATCAGCTTCTGTAGTTCGGGCTATTCTTTCATACATAAACATTTAAAAAATAAAACTGAAACAGCTTTTAATGAAATCTGTGTTTGCTAACACAAGTTAATAAAATCACATAATATTATTTTGTATTGTGCTAATGGGCATTGCATTATGCTATATGAATGCTATATTAGTCAATGCTAGATGTTACTACAGCACTTGCTGTGGAGCCCAGAGGAAGGACATTTCTTCACTTTGCTTACACAGTAGACTTACCAAAGCCATACAAACTTTTGGGGGACCCCAAAACATGAGAAATATGTTGAATAGCTTTATTTGCTTTGCTTGTTATTACATTACATTTATTTGTAGTCTGCATGCAATACGAAAGTGACTTTTGCTACCTATTTGGGAGATTCTAGGTACACTTTCATTTAGATGAGCAAAGTGACATTTATCCTTTTTTTGTATACATAAAAACATCCATATTTATTTACATATATATATATGAAAAATCTATATATGAAATATATGTATATATATATATATATGTGTATTTTATATATATATAAAATGTGATGTGTTTGTAGATGCAAAACCCTCTAGAAGGGATGGATTAATACAGAGACATCTTCCCCATTCTGAATGGGATGCTTTTGCAAGTCCTATGCTATTATTCCCCAAAACAACTGGTTTAACTTGAGGTGAGATCTGCTTCTTTGGACTGCAGTGCTTTGAGCCCAGATATGTCTCCTAGTGCTACCCAGCTCATCCTCAGAGTGGGACAATGGAGATACTTAGAGCTTGCAATGACTCCCTAGCATTCACAAGGAGGATTTATTCTTCCTTAGATGAAAAAGAGACCAGGACAACAAAGTTGAAGTTTTCTCAGCAGATACACCTGTCAAAAATTGGACTGTAGGCTGCAGCTGCACTTAGGGTGCTACAGTCATAATGAAGCAAACTGAAGGAATGAAGAGCTAGGCAAGTTGTAAAATAATCTCAAGAAATCATTAGCACAGTCTTCAACCAATCAAATAAAGCTTTAGCACTGCAGCAATTATCTTTCCATGGAAGCTCAGCCAGGGCAGATTGAACCCAGGGCAAGAAATGAGTTCAGACTGAGATAAATGGGTCCATAGTAACTGTAATGTCATCATTTCAAAGCCAAGTGTTGGAGAAGGATGAATGGGCTACGAGGAAGAGGCAGGAACTGGATGCTGCTGGATGCTTCTGTGCAGGTTGAAAGGGTCAGAGGTGGACTACAAAACATCACTTTTATGGAGGAATCTCAATTTGTCACTATGATGATAACTTTAAAGAAACAAGGAACAAGTCCCTTTTGTTTTCTCATCTTTCTGAAGCAAAAATTGGAAAAAAATTGGAAAAAAATCAGATGCAGAGCAGATCAATGTGCAACTCACAGTAGCAATGGGCAGAGGGAAACTGCATACCAAAACCCCATTGAATTTTGCCATAAAAACTGTTTCTGTACTGTGGATACTGAGCAAGCAATGGTTAATCAGGCTTCCCTGAAATTCAGTGTGAGTCTAATTTAAATGCACACTTCTGCTGAACAGGGTTTGAGAGCTCCTGAAAACCTGTGGTGGCATTGATGTAACCTGACCTGTTACCTTAATAATTTTATCTGCCCCACTAGGCAAATCATGCGTGGAATCACTAGCAACAATTACAGAAGCACTGGGTGAGCTATAAAATGATGCAACATGACAGTTAAATGGTAGTTTTGTTTGTTTATTATCTTGAAGAGCCTTTATTTAAAAAATAGGCTTTACACTTCCTTTCTGCATAGAGCAGCTCTGACACTAAGCATCCACTTGGTCCACACTTTGACCTGGATCTTTAGATGAGTAGTAGCTGCCTGACACGTTTGACATATCTCAGTACTTAAAATGGGTTTTACCCTGTTGTTACAACTGTAATACTTTGCTGTGATGATGCCAATTTATTTCATAGTTTTACTGGGCAGCTTCCCATCAACTGTTTAATCTTACATCTGGAACACAAGATTTTCAGTATGTATCTGGATGCACGGTTCATCGACTTCTCAGCTGCTCCCATTATTCTATCTAAACATTCCAAGAAAAGGAATTGCACAAAATCATGCCACCTTTTATACCTTCTTCAAGAGTATTTAACCAACATCTGAATCCTATTTCAGCTCACAGACAAACTCCACCACATTTTTGTTATCTCTTCCTATGTTCCCAGAACATTGTCATGCTTGAAAGACATACCAGCTTCTGGACTCCAGACATCTGCAGAAGGTGACCCTACATGAAACGGGACAGAGGTATTTTTGTTGAGTTTCCTGGATGGATGAATGTTCCTATGTACAAAGAGCCAAATATTTCTGAAGATATCAGGCTTACTGCTCTTGTACCACCAAGTTATCTGCACGGGCACATTAATTTTAGTGAGTCTACCAGGTGTCAGACTTACCAAACCCCATGGTAGCAGCACTAAGCCTGATAATTCTCAAAAGTGGACAGCTTGTTAGAGAAGTGTAGCAGGGTGGCCTCACTCACCTGGGATGTCTGAATAGCCAGCAGTGCAGTGGGAACAACTGTGTTGGTCAAGCTATATGAAACTCTCCAATTCTAACAACAGAAATATTTGAAGCAAAAAAAAACATGACTGAAGCCCACCTCATGTGATAGCTCTGAACTCTATGGCACAGTCATTTCACAAGTGAAAAACCAAATCAAAACTTTTTAGGTGACTTGAATAAGCACAAATTCTTACTCCCCAGAACACCGTGACTAGAAAAATAAGTATCTCTAAATATCTCCAAATATCCATTATTATTTTTAAATCGCTTCAGATTCTCATCCCCTTTTGGCAAGAATTCTGTAGTGCAGTGTAAGCAGATAAAGATTTGGCATCTACAGTGATGAAACACAGACCTTTTCTAATTCTGTTCAGCTCTGTATTATATGTTGAAGAGTAAATTAATTTTGCAGCTCCAGATCAGAGATCAGATGAGCGGCACTAAGAAAACCACCACAGAATTTTTAGATAAAGGAATTCTTTTTCTTTAAATACTCACTCTATGAAAAATACAAATGTTGCCCTCAAAATGGTGATTCACACTTATCCAGATGTCCTTGTCTGCATCAGAGAATATGACTGTCCTTCAAACCATTGCACCTGTTGTTTACTTTGTGTGTTTTATTGCCTGGGTCCTGGGACTGGAACTGTTGTGGAGAGATGAGGGAGCCCATAGGCAAGCACACAGTAATTTGTATTGAACAGCAGAATGGAGCCTGAACTTCTCTAAGCACATCACTATGTATCAATCAGCTTTGTTTCTCTTGTGTGAATGTGTGTACTTTCAACTTGGACACTTTAGCTCTCCTCAGCAGTGTCAACATTCCTTCTCGCAAACAGGCTTAGGTAGGAAAAAAAATTGTCCTGCACTTTTGTAGGTATCATGGTTGTCTTCACGGGTCACACCAGAAAGCAAGGTAAAAAATTGTGGCCAATATATGAACAAATAACTATGAGAAAATTTGCCAGAGAATAGCTGATCAATAAGCAGAGGGATTTATATTGCAGCTGCTGGGCACATGCAGCTTCCATGAGTATCGATGAGGAACATGACATGCATGGAGTTGCTGTAGTGCTGTACAGAGAGAGCCACTCTCTACTGCTTCTTGCTAGTCCTTCCAGACTGATAAAACAAAATGTTTATCCCTCCAAAAGATTTTTTTTTCAGCTGTGTCCATCATAAGTTCAAGACACATATTGCCCAATCTCGCTTCCAGAAAATATTAATTCCAAACTAGTTTTTTTTCTTTTTTTTTCTTTTTCTTTTTTAATTTTTTTTTTTTTTTTATGGAAAGGAAGAAAAAAAAAGAAAGCAACGGGAGATATTTTTTTTGGCTGTAGACCAATGACAGCGAGTGAGCTAAATTAATTTGAGAAACAAATTGTGTTAAGGGGGGGATGGGGAGCTGATAGATAAGCAGTCATGGGAAATCTATCTAGAGGGAGGACAAACGAACACAACTTGACTTTCATGTAACCCTTAATCTATTTATAGGAGGAAGAATCGGGAAATGAAGTACCTCTCAACAGCAGTTTAAGGCAACAACTAAAATTAATTGCCTTCACTTTCAGACTACAGTACTTGTGCAGGCTGCACATGAACAGCCAATTTCACACTCCTAGACTCTGGCAAAACGTTGACAAAACAGCCTCCTCTTGGAAACAGAGAAAAAGTCAGTCCTACCTTTCTGAGCTTTTAATAAGCCTCCTGTTTGTCAAAACGGGGTGCAGTGAGTGATCTGGCCCTGCAGGGACAGAGGGCCATCATTAAGTTCTACAGAGTTTTGCCTCTGTGATTTGAGGATATACAGTGTCAATATTTGTGGGTATCAGTTTGTGTAGAAGGTTGGGTCAGCTCGTACACCAGCATAATGCTGCTCACTTTATGTCTAAGTAGCTCAGCTATGCCAAAGCACATGACTTGGACATCTCCCATCATGAAACACCTATTTCAAATAAGAGCAAATATGAGTCCCATCCCACTTTCCCACTCTCCAGTGAGGTGCTGGTACACAGGGCTTCCCAGCCTCTGCTCCGAATCCTAACATTGCAAGGCCCTGACTGACACTGCTGTAACCAATTTTCACTCTCAGAATGGCAGAACACTGGAACAGGCTGCCCAGTGATATTGTGGAGTCTTCTTCTCCGGAGATATTCAAAACTCACCTGGACACATTCCTGTATGGCCTACACCAGGTGATCCCACCCTGGCAGGGGGTGAGTCTGCGAGTCTGTGAATGATTGTAAACCATTGCTTGGTCTGAGGATCCATCCCTCAGCTTTGGGAAACAGTGCCTCTGCCAGCTCTTGCCAGCCATAGGTGTGTCCTGGGGTGAGTGCTGAGCTGTTCCTGGAGCCATGCTGCTGTCATGGACACTTTGCCTGAGCTCACCCCTCTTGGACTGGGCTTCAGCCCCTCTCCACTTTCCAGCCCACAGCTGTACCTTGGCACCCAGCTGCAGGGCAATGCAGCGTAAACCATGTGTGAACATGAATTGGTCAATAGATCCCACTGCCTTTAGTGTGTCTGATCTAATAAAAGCAAATTTGCCCTGCCCAGCCAATATTAATTATTATTATTAATTTTTATTTTTGACTGAAGGATGGGACAGTCATTAACTTAGTCTCCTCTTGCCTAGCTTGAGGGTATTACCCTCTCCCTGTCTGAATGCTCTGCTGCTGCTGTGGGTATTTCTCATTCACAATGATATTGCTCTTTTCAGAATGTTTTAGGTAGGAGACAGATGAGCTGAAAGCCCATCAGTCAGTGGACTACACCCTTGGTGCGTCTTCTTGCCCGCTGCCTACACTTGGCCAAGTCACCTAAAAGCTCCGTGCTTCATTTACCACACATGAAGATCTTGGTCATGTCAGTACTGCTCTTGAACTCAATTTTTACACTGTGTGTGTTTGTTTCTGCAGGCTGAGGAAACACAAGCTGGGCATAAAATAAGATCTTTTTCATTTGGCTGTTAAATGAGATCTTTTTGAGGCACCCACAATCTGCAATGGGAAGCAAAACTTGTCTGTCAGCCTTAGCCCACCTCAAATCTACTAAGTAACTCTTAAAATAAATGGTAGTAAACATGGGGTATGTATATGCTTATTGATATGCTGTGTTTATGAGAAGTTTTGAATTCCATCCCATTGTTTGTAAATATTCTATATAACTCATCTGTTTTTATGTATTAATTTGTATGTGTTCATTTATTTTTGGTAACAACCTGTTTCATGGAAATATTTTAATAAAAATCTGTGAACATGAGGAAAAGTAGAGCACAATACAGATGCACAAACAAACACTCACTGCATGACTCTGAGGGGAAAAAAAAAAAGTGTACATGGAATTCACACATCATCTAAATAGACAAATGTATAAAATAGAAATGCAGAATGAACTGAGCATGTAAGTAAAGGCTTAGCAGGACCACCAGTGTCCCCTCTGTCTTGCAGGTCTATCTACCACCCCACAGAAAGGAATGGTGGGGAGCCAGCAAGACAGGGTATCCCTGCATTCTCAGGCAAATGCCTGTGGGATG
This sequence comes from Heliangelus exortis, assembly GCF_036169615.1. Taxonomy (NCBI): domain Eukaryota; kingdom Metazoa; phylum Chordata; class Aves; order Apodiformes; family Trochilidae; genus Heliangelus; species Heliangelus exortis. Next base: position 153,849,561 of record NC_092422.1, on the reverse strand, counting down.
CAGGCAGGACAGCAGGCAGCCAAGCACTGAGTACCCAGACATTTGGGAGGGCAGGGAGGTGACACCCCAGCAGCTCCCTACCCCAATGTGACAGCCTGGCTGCTGCGCCCATGCTGCTCCAGCACCTTTGATTTATCAGTTTGGCTGGGTTTAATGTGGCTGTCACAATATTTCCAGACTCACTGGGCGTCATGTGTCTTTATTAAAGTTTGCTGAGCATTTTGAGATCCTTTGACGAACTGTGCTAAATGCCAGGTGTTATTTTCCCTTTTCCCCAGTCGCAGTTAATACAGTTGTCTGCTGTTTCGCTGATTGCCACAGTTACTGCATATATAAAGATGTGCTAAGTAATAAGGCTATCAATCAACTGATGCATGGAAAAGCTCAAGGGGTGCTTCAAAAAGTACCAAAGACTGCTTTGCTTTTGTTGATGTGTGGGGAGTGAGAGCAGGTAGGATCTGGCCTCCCAGTGGGCCACAAGAAAGCGCGTGCGAGGCTGGCATGGAGGGCTTTACCCCTCCACTCCATGTCCTGCCCTTGGCCTTGGAACTTGGGTTTGGATCAGCTCAGCTCCAACCTAGGCATTCAGGGGGACTCGTGCCTCCTTTCTGTCTCTGCCCATCCCTCACACTCATGCAGGACCCCGGTATGGCTCTTGGAAAGTCTTGAAGGAGGAGGGAAGGCCATCTGACCCAAAAGAGGAGCTTGCCCTTTTTTTTTTTGTCCCTATTCAGCAGTGTGATGTGGAAATCCTGCTTCAGATTTCCTCGAATGAAGCCCTGCTGCCAAAATGTGAAGCTGGGTGTGATTTCTGAAGCGCTGACTCCTGTGGTTTCGACATCTTCCTTTCCCAGCTCCGGCGTGATGGAGGAGACTCCACCTGGAGCTGAAACAGTTTGGGGGGGGGGGGGGGAAGATGCAAGTGACCTTGGAGTTTATAGTGAGGAGTGTTTTGGAACACAATAGTGAATTTTGTAATGAAATGCCAGAGCTGTTTACACTTCAGAGAGGATTTTTGACCAAGTTCCACATCCAAGGTTAATAATAATGTTTCGGGCGCAGGAGTCATGGAATAAGTAAAAAGTTGGCTCAGGAATTAATGATGAAGAATGGGAAAACAAAGAAAAGCAGTGATATGGGATGAATTATAACAGGAGGAACTGTAAACTAGACCAGAAACTGATGCATGGAGATAGAGAAGATTGCAATCACATCAAGGCTGATAGATAAATATGAGTCCTTCAGCATGCTTGTTTGACACTACTCGGTGTGTGCCATGAAACACTGGAGGGAAAAAAAAAACAAAACAGGAACAGTCAAGACTAAGATTTTGGTCAGTAGAAGTATGTATTTGTTTTTTAAAAAATCTATTTGAACATTTGCCCAGAACTTAGAATGAACCCATCTGCAGCGTTTATGATCTTCACACAGTTAGGTAATTTTTTTGTTTTGTTTTTCAATTCCTGGGTGATAATAGAGGTGATAAATGAAGTGGTTTACATCAGCTGTGAAGAGGTTTGCTCTGGCTCCTGGCATTAGACAGAGCAGAACTGGAAGAGAAAGGGATTGCCCTGCCACTGCCTCAGGGCTTGAGCAACACAGGGTCATGTCCTTTTTTCCCCAGATGGCATCCGATACCTGGCATCACGCCAAATGGTTTTGCATCCACCAAGCCACCAGCTGAGGACACCTACACAAATCTCCACATAAGGAGGACCTCTCTCTACATTCCATATCCCCCTGGAAAACTGTATTTGCTCTTCTGGTCTGTGCTGAAGCACTGAGACAAGGCAGTACCAGCAGATGTGAAAGAAGTTTATGTGAGCAGAGAGAACAAACTTGTGTGTGAGTATCGATGCAGAAGCAGACACTGAAGCATGTAAATCCTTTTACTACACCAGAATGAAGTGTCCCTCTCAAAATGCATGCAGATGATGATCCTGGTAACACTGTGTAAGGTCATGGGAAAGACCAGCATTTTTTACCTACTTCTGCAGTTTCCTGTGGTGGTGGTTTCCAGTGAGTGCAAGCTTTCCCTCACAAAGAGCTGCACATCCTTGCACATCCTGAAGGCTGCTATTGCAAGGTCACAGACTGGGCCAGGGTAAGAGGCTGTGCCACCTGGGTACAGGAAAGGTAGATCCCCTTGTGCCTTCATCCTAGCTCAGCAACACGAATTCCACTCTTCAGAAATCCCTAGTAGAAACTGCAAGCTACAGCTTGGAGGAGGTGATCACCCAAATAACATGGGAGTTGTGAAAGGACAATTTAGTTTCTGTTAAAAGGTAGACGAGGCAGATAGCTGAAAACAGAGACCCCACACTTAAACATTAACCACTAAGAATTTGAAAAATAAAATGTAACAGAGAATTTAAAAGATTTTGTTTAGCATCACATGGTAGGCATTGCTTGCCTTTATGGTCCTAGATTTACTACACTTTCTAACCAATTAGCTTTAATCTGCGCAGGTCAAGACATATTCTGTGGTAGCTCTCTGACTGTATATTTGTCCACTCTGATGTGGTATTGGAAACAGACAACACCCACCATGAAGGCATAAAAAGGTTAAAAGAATAAAAGCAGGAGATGCTTTCCCACACCATTGTCTCAGGCCAGACAAACTGAGCAACTAATGCGTACTGATTCTTGGTAACTTCTGGAGCAATGTGATTTTTTTTTTTTTTTTTCAGTGAAAAAAATTAATAGAAAAATGTTTCTTTTTAATACAGAAGTAACCTTTTGGAAGATATTTGCTGAGAGGGCAGAATCTGAGACACGGGGAATTATACATTTAAAATTTACATACCATTTCTTTCTTCTTTTTTTTTCTTTTTTTTTCTTTTTTTAAGATGAATGCCTTGCAATGGACAGCTACCTTTCAGCCAGCTTTCACTTGGGACGAAAAATAACGTGGCCTGCAGTGTGTATCACTTACAGCAGGGTTAACCAGGAGTTACTCCTCTGACATGAGTACTTACATTGGTGTAAATCCCATGTAAGTGAGGCCAGAGTGATTTCAGAGTAACAAAGAATGTGACAACAGTAACTTTCAGCCAGTGCCTACAGGCAGCCCCTGCCACATGGATTTCTGGGAATCAAAGCCCAGTGTGTTTGAACCCATGTCGACTCAGACGGTAAAATAAAGCAGCCTTTCTAGTCTGCTTCTCAGCATGATAATGCTACTACAGTATTACACTAAGGTCTTCTGAGTAGCTGCATTTAATAATGCTTTACAGTAAGGTTCCATTTATAAACACTTCATTATTAATAAAGCATGGCAATTTGTAGCATGCATAAAAATTATTTATATTCATGTGCTAACCAAGCCCATAGATTTAATAATATTGACGTCTTCTAACACGCGTTGTAACAGCTTGTCACAGCATCATCTGTTAAGCATTTCTTACTAATGCATTTCATACCATGCCTTATAATAATTTGTTAAAGGATGCAGCTGCATCTATTAAGCCTTTCATAAATATGAATAGCACATTTTCTAAAATGGCACCATATCTTAAATTATTACTGGATATTCTAACTGGAACAAGAATTTCTCTCTCATTTCTTTTTTCCTTTTTTCCCTTCTTTCCTTCCCTTTCTCTTTCTCTCTGTCTCTCCACCCCATCCCCCCACAAGCTCACCCCAGTATGTCTGTCTCTCTCTCTTAACTCAGCTAAAATACCAGGTTTCTCCTTATGCTTGGTGAGGAGCTGCTTCAGCTCTCTAGGGTTTCCTGTTCTGATGTACCATAGAATTTTGTCACCCTAGAGTGAAAGCAGCTTGGGGGCACCTTCAAGGAGTGAAGCCCATGGATGTACTGGACCTATCTGGGAACAATAAGAGAACCATCTGAGAAAGGAGGAGATGAACAGCCTTAAGTTTCTCACATGGTGTGGACTCATGGTCCTGTGCCAGTAAGCAAATGTGCAAACGTGGTATCGACGGTTCCTCTTTGTTTCACAGGCACAAAGAGCATTTACTCCTTTGTTTGCAATGGCCAGGGGAAAGAAAATAATTTAATGCAGAAAATGTGTACAGGATTAACAATTAATATCACAAATCATCTTGTTGTCATGATGGTCTAAATACAGAAGATTTTTTGTGACCTTTCCCACCAAGAGAATGCTGTGTGCCTCCCTGGGATGCAAGTGGCATCAAGAACACAATGTGCATGCCTGAGCAGTGTCCTGTGTGGCTGCTTGGGGTAGCTGGGTTTTGAAAAGGCTTGTGTCCTTGCAGGTTTGAGGGAAGGGGGATTACAAAATCAGTGGGCACAGAGGAGGTATCAAAGCCTCACATCAGCAGTGAGCCCCACAGATGTTCCTGGGATCTGCCAGACATCTTGCTCCTAAGTTTGGTGCCATGGTACCTGAGTGATTTTATCCTCTCCACAAAACTGTGTTTCCTGATTCTCTTAGATAGAAACTTCCACCCAAGTGGCTGCTTCTCACCCCACTAGTCCAGTGCCTTTTCTCCTGCTGAAACATTGTTGAATGCTGCTATAAGGCACTTGCCTATATTGCCATACACATATATAAAATGCCAGGTTATGCATCACAGCAGTTCACTTCTGCATTTTATTCCTGTTCAGGTAATACCTCTCTACTTTTTTTTCCCCCTTCTTCTGTGATATAATCTAAAAATGTGGCACCCTGCAATGCTATTAGAGATTAAATTCTTAATTATGAATTTCCTTGCTTTTGTGAGTTTGCCTCAGATCCTTAACATTTTTAATGTCATTTTTATGCGAATTTCCATGCTATTTTAATTCATTAGTCATGGGCTATCATTTTTCGATGTAATTACTGTAATTTCATCAAGTGACATAATTACAGTAAATACTTTGAGTAATTACTATTCATATGGAAAAAGATATCTGGAGGTGTAATACTGTCATATAATAAAATATTTATGATGTGTAAAGACAAATTATGATGACACACTTGCATCACGTAATGGCATGACAGCATTCCATATTTACCTTGGGTGAGGATAGTGACATAAATATAAGTTTCAGTGACATCATCCGCTGGTAACAATTACAAAGAGTTGTGCAGCATCCAGGTACAGCAAATTCAGTAACTCTTGCCTTTTAAAAATAAATAATCTGCCCTCGCCCCCAGAAATGCCACAAAGAAGTCAGTGGGTTGATCTATTGCCAGCTGAGGTCAAAGGAAGGATTTATGCCCATACTGACGTTAGATGGCACTGTGCTGGGCTTGAAGATATTTCTGTGGGAGAGCAACTGCCTGACACCTTTAGCAACTCCAGGTGTAAGGGAAACACTCTGAGAGAAGAGAACTAGTGTGGAATAAAGTTTAGAAGATGTTCAGAGAGTGTGAGGAGTGTGCATAGATATTTGTGGCTGTGTGTGAGATGATGGACACGTAGCGATGGTAAGCAGCACTATGAAGCTTGTAAGGCCAAGCCTGCTGTGGTTAGGAAGTGCCAAGTTTTATCAATAAAGGTTCAATGTAACATTTCATCTATGACCTCTGTTGAGCATCATCTTATTTCCCTGCAGCAGCCCAGCCTTGCTCAGGGGATTCTCCAGCTGAGCAGGAGATGTGGTGAAGGAGTTGCCCTACGGAGTGTGGTTGCAGTGGGGTGTAAGAAAAAAGAGACTTTCAAAGAGAGAAAGAATAAAGAAGTAGATGTCTGAGTTCTCTATGAACTTGGGATATTCTTGACAAAAGAGTCATAATTTTGTACTGGTTGTACACTCCCCATTTTCTGAATCTGGGGTTTAATCTGTGTGGTGGAAAAGCTTGGTGGTTGAGGGGGAAACTGAAGGCCAAAAAACCAACCTGGCACTCTAAAACAGCTCTAACTGGCAATAGATCAACCCACTGACTTCTTTGTGGCATTTCTGGGGGCGAGGGCAGATTATTTATTTTTAAAAGGCAAGAGTTACTGAATTTGCTGTACCTGCATGCTTAAAATCGGTGAAGTTATTTGACCTTACATTCACTTAGCCTTCGCTGTTCATCAACAAAACGATGTTTATCCTGTGCTCTGACCTTCCAGAGATCTGATGAAGACAGCAAACAGCTGAGAAGAATGCAAATAACGTAGCGGTGTGTGCCAAAGGGAGTTAACACATCTGCCTTGGGGGAAGGGATCACACAGTGGGCTGTGGTGGAGGCCAAGAGACACGATTAGAACAGTGAGTTTGAAGGGAAACCCTGGCTCCAGGTCTACATCGAAGTCTGTATACCTTGTGCTCCACACTGAGCCAAGGCCCCAGGAAGATAAAAAGGCAAATATGCATAGAATTTTTCTGGCTGGAAAAGACCTTTAAGATCATCAAGCCCCACTGTTAGCCCAGCACACTGCCAAGCCCGCCACTGAATCTTGTCCTGAAGCACCCCGTATGGATGTCTCCTAAATACCTGCAGGGTTGGTGACTCCATCACTTCCCTGGGCAGCTGGTACCAAACTATGCAGTTGGACACCAGAGCAGAATGCATATGGACGAGGAGATCTCGACAAGTTTGCACAGATAGATCAATTTCTGAAGCTTTGCTTCTCTCAGTGTAGGACTGTCCTTGTAGTGGCATGGTCAGGGACACCGTACGCACCCCAGGAGCATACAGAACAGAGATATTTTATTTTACAACAGCTTCTTCTCTGTGTGTGCAGTACTACTCTGCATGTGCTGCAGTTGTACTTCTTCCCCAATTTCTGTGACAGCTGCATGGGAGATGACCCCTGACATGTCACTATGATGCCATATAAACCTCCCTGTGCCCCATCCCACTTGTACCTTTGTCCAGGGTCTGTAAGCAGTCCTCACAGTCATTTTATGTTGAGGATTATGAAAGTTCCATGGAGGTTAAAGGCACACTAATAAATGAACTATTTATTGATTTATTGTAAACTGCAGCAGCATTTATTTTCCTCTGTGGTAACAGATGGCTCTCCCTGCTCTGCTGGGAGGGGGCAGGGATATCTTAGTGGGACCTTACTGTAAAGCAGTATCTTTTCCTCTAAACTTGGAAGAAACACCATAAACTCGGTGTTACCCTTTGTGCATCTGCGAATCCCAATAATAAATCACCTAAAACAACAACAAAAAAGGGGGGAAAAAAATGGGTTTGGGATCAGGATAATTCTTTAGGGGAATCAGATGAAAGTAACACTGATGCTATGCTGTAGATATTTGATATTAGCTATCAACATTACCTTTCATAGCAGAGAAGAATATGACCAGATCAAAACAAGATAAATGTCTGGTTTTTTTGTTTGCTTGTTTTTTTAAAAAAGGGGTGAGTTTTGACCAACTTTTCCATTCTGATAGAGGCTTCCTTCCTGTGTCTCTAGAGTGGTAAGTTTTAATGATGTAGCTACAACATACAGCCAATACCTAATGTCATTTAAATATAAATATATGCATGTCATACAGGCACACGTATTATCATAACTATGTCATTTCTGTTTGTATACATTAACAAAACCAGACCCTTATTATTTCTGGAGAATGAACCACTGCTCGCTTTACAAACTTGCAGGGGTTTTGACAGGTGTTAATAAACTTCAATGTGATGTAGACAATGTTATACTGCTTGCCAAAGCCCCAGGCTAAGTTGGTCTTGTAAAGCTTAAACCAGATCCTAGGAACTTGCAGGGAAATCCAAAGACGAAGGAAAAAAAAAAAAAAAAGGAGAAAAAGAAAAAATTAGAAATCAGATGCTCAAGAAAGAATATTCTTGCCAGTAACATGACAGAGTCAAGTTAATTCAAAGTGATTCAAAACAAGAAAGACAATTTTTTTTTTCTTTTTCTTTTTTAGGATATTGCTGGCCAGTTCTGCATCCTGAGTCTGATTGACATATGATACTACTAGGCTGAATTAAGACATTTTGCACATGTTTTTGCTTTAAAGAGCAATTGCTAGGGGTAACACTGGTTAGTTACAACATGGAGACATGCCAAACTGTTCTGAATGAGAGTAGAGTGCTGGCTATCTTGTGCTTCAAGGTTTGTGGGGCTGGGTGGATAACTGAACATTTCTGACACCGCTGTGTGGTCACAAAAACTCACAAGGATGGGGAAATTAATGTGGAAGCTCAGGTTTCTGCCAGGTGTGTCATCCAGTTCTATAAATGGGGAATTCCATTACAAGAAGCTGAATGGACTCCACAATAGGCTTTATGAGAATATCTTTGACTATCACTGAAATTTCACCACAAAAGTTAGTGTTTTGACATAATTTTTTGTCGAGGCTTTTTGGACTTATCCTAATACTAATCACACTTCAGTGCAGCCTTTAATTCTATTCACTATCTTTGCCACAGTGGTTTATTATTTTTAAAAAAACCTATGGCTTTCAGGATATAGTTTCCATATTTGCATTTTTTGGAAAGATTTTTCTGAATGGAAGCTTTTCTGGCCCACAAGGTGTTGACGCATTATTGAGAGCAATAGCAAATTAGCTCGTTAATTCTTAACAAGAGTCTGAGCCTGACTGAAAAGGCAATCTTGTTTGGAAAAGTCCTTAAATCTCTGTCAGCATTTGAGCTCTTTTTTATTTATTTGCTTGGTTTTCACCCACCATGGTTGATCCTCCTGTTAGAGCGCCTGTTCACACTTCTGAGTAGCTTGTTTTCCTCAGCCTGTGTATTTTGCATCAACTAGTTCAGCAACAAAATACTTCCAAGTTATTTAAAAAACAAAATAAAACAAACATAAATCAAAACCAAGATGATTCTACTTGAATTTTCAGCCTATTAGCACAAATCACATTTTTCTTCCCAGTCAAGAAAGAAGGTGAGTTTCTAAAGCAGCCACTTTTGTGAGGATTATTTGGCATTAGAACAGGGAGGGACTGGGAGAAAACCACACAAACCAGAACAGCTGGCTCAAACTTCACCTGGCAAACCCATTAATATCCAAGACTGGTTAATCTAAGCTCTCAGTGTTCAGGCTGGAACATTACTCATATTTGATCACTCTGTGCATTCCTGTGTTAGCACTTCCTCTGTATTTTTTGTCACTCAGGGTAAATGGAGACTTTCCCCCATGTAGCTGAGATCAGGCCATGGCCCAATATCTCCATTAGGGATTATTTGCATCAGTGTACTCAACGTGTCAAAGCATCGTGCCTTAACCCTCTGAGCACTGTGACAGGACAGCTCAGGCAATGCTGTAGCTGTATTGCCAGTAATGGGTAACAAGGGTAAAGAAAAATAAGTGTACAGAGAGATGGAATAACTCTACACCATCCCCACTACTGATATCTCGTGCCCACAGCATGAGCATTTCCAAGGGGACTGGAAATACATCCACAGATTAGCAGCAGGCAGTGCCCACCAGGCCATTAATGCTTGTTTCCAGTCTTTTCCAAATTGCAGTTTGTTAACTAGCAACTAAAACTTAAAGAAGTCTAAACATCTATAAATGAGATAAGTCAAGAGCTCTTTTTCAATAAACTTCAAAGTGGCATTGCTGGTTTTTTTTTTGTTTTGTTTTGTTTGTTTTTTTTTTTTTTTTTGGTATTGTCTTTCATGAAGGCATTTGCTTCCAGACTGTATTAACAAAATATGTTGTTTGACAGATATCATCTCTGCAGACAGGTTGCCTAATCTGTTTTATTGACAAATTGACTTATTATTTGATCAACTTGAATATAGTCTTCAAGATATATTTCTATTACAAAAAAAGTAGATGGAACAGAGAATAATGTGTTTAGTCCATCATCCTCTTTCAGCTGTCAGTTAAACACTGGTGTGTCTGTAAGAAAAGAAAAGAAAAGTTATACAGTTGTTTTGATCATGCTGTCAGAATTTTCTTTATTGTCTGCGGGGGAATCGCCTGTGTAATTTCTTCTTCCTTGATACAATAATATATTGACCTCCCTCATTCAGTCAGAAGAAAGCAGGTTACGATGGCTCTACCCACCACCTACATGAAGTTTCATATTCTATCAGAAGAGAAACAAAGCATCTCCAGGAGCCAAAATCACTTATACTTCACTTCCCATGTGTTCTTTTTCAATGGGACCTGGAAACAAAATGAAGGTAAAGGGTTTTTCTCACCAAAGTAAAACATACTTTTAAAAACAAATACAAAAAACACATTTCTAGGCTGTTTTGTTACATTCTTTTCATTGAAGGTGTGTGAGGGGGGAGCTGTTGGTTATGTTTATTTTTGAGTCAGTAAGTTGTACTTGAAAAGTTTCAAAGATTTAAAGAATATTTTAAAAACCCTTAGATTCTGGATTAATTTGCTAAACAAGGTAAATGTGACAGATTTAAGATTGCACTTCAGCTGATGGTTTTGGGAACCTTGCTTATGTCCTCATCTTTGCTGCCTGGTTTTAATGAGTGAAATCACACCCACCCCTGCTCTGTGGGGCTCCCAGGAACCCTGAGTTAGTGCACAGGCCCTGCCACAGGCACCAAATGAGTGGTAAGATCAGACAAGATTTAAATTTGGACCAAGAGAAAAATCTGCTACCTTTCGTTGTTTGCTTATAGAATTTAACATCATAAAGAAATTAATACTTGGGACCAGGGCCCTCATTAAAAACTTCCCTCCATTTAGTCCTTTTGATATTGTCCATTGCAATTTGTTCATTTGGAATTGTGCTCACAGTAGGTGTAACAGCTCTGTTGAAGGTAATGAAGAAAGGCCATGTTCTGTGTGTTTTGAAATTCAAAATTATTACCAAAGATGAAAATCTTAGCCCTTTGAAATCATATAGAACAGACTGTTCCTTTGGAGAATAAATGCTTAAACTGAAATTTTAAAAAATGTATGTAGAATAAAATTATTTTCTTCTTCTTCTTCCTGTTCAATTCAGTGGATAGCTATGTCCTTAGAGGGAAGTTGTGCATGCTTTTGAGGCACAAAGTCAGGATTTTTTGTAAAAAGAAGCCCAAAATTGAAACAGTTCTGCATGCAATATGCTGTAGGAGTGAAAGCAAAATTGGGCCTTGGGCTGTACCACCTCTGGCCTTTGTTCAGCAAAACATAGATATGACTAATGGAAAACTGACCACAGGAAAAAAAAACCCAAACCAAAACAACAAAACAACACAAAACCACCCACAATTTGCCCATCTTTAATACTCTCCCCCCCAATCTTTTTTTTTTAAACCGCAGACATTTAATGCCATGCTTGCTTGAAAGCTTTTTCCTGTAGCTAATAATACTTTGCACTGCTGTAGTGCCTTTAATCCAAAGATCTCAAAGTGCTTTGCAGGCATTAATGAATTAAGCCTCATAACACCCCTTTGAAGTAGGTATTATTATAGCAGTCTCGGAGATGGGCTGAGTAATTTTCCTGAAGTTGTAGAGCAAGTCTCTGACAGAGTCAGGAATAGCCTGCTGAAGTCCCACATCTCAGCTGCTTCTCTAACCACCACACCATTCTCCCAGACTAAGTCTCTTAAATCATTTTTATTTAAAATAATTACTTTGATTTACTCACTGTATTTATGTCATATCTCTGTTAAATACAAGAGGAGCATTGATTTATCCTTGGTGGGTTTGGCATTCACTGTCTGTGAAAGTTGCGCTGATAACGTGAAGTTAAACTGACACAAATCCCTGTGTGTGGATGCTCTTGCAGGGAGGGGGGTGGGAGGGGTTTTTTAGGGCTTAGTTTGAGCCCCTGTCTTCACACACACAGACTCAGGACCACACAGCTCCATCAGTGCAGCTGACACCCACCCTACTTGCTGGTGCACCTGGAAATAAAAATGTATATTTTCTGTGAGCAATGACCTGTGCTGTAAATGGTCCTTTCTATACCTAGAATCATAGAATCACAGAATGTTAGGGGCTGGAAGGGAGCTCTAGAGATCATCTAGTCCAACCCCCTGCCAAAGGAGGACCACACAGGTCCTGCATCCAGGCAGGTTTTGAAAGTGCCCAGAGAAGGAGACTCCACAAGCTCTCTGGGCAGCCTATTCCAGTGCTCTGTCGCTCTCACAGTAAAGATGTTTTTCCTCATGTTCCTATGTTCTAGCTTAAACCCATTATTCTTTGTCCTGTTACTGGCCACCACCAAAAAGAGATCGGTCCCTTCCTCTTGACACCCAACAGAGCCTATAGCCAGAAACTTAAATTACTTGTGATAGACCAGCCCTCCTTCCTCCTTCCTGATGCTTTTAACTAATACAAAGTATATAGTTAGGACTTAAACGAAGCCTAACTTAGCTCAAAAAGCAACTCAAGCTAGAGCTTATATTGCCACACAGGGCTGGCAGAGTTTTAACTAAAGCATGAATTTGTACATTTAATTATATTTTCAATTATGTAGGTAGCATTCTAGCTTCATTAAGATCCAGCTGCACAGAAAGACTCCCTGCTTGAAGTGTTTTCAATTTCATGGAAGGAAGTATCTTGGTGTGACTTTAACCTCTTCCTAACTGACTTGGCCTCCACTGGGATAGAGGCAAGCCTGATTTTGGCCAAACAACTTTCTGTGCTGTGTCCAGCAGCTATTTTAGAAGTGCCCCGTCGGTTACCAAAAGGTAAACTGGTGGAAGCCTGTGGACAACCAAACCCGTACTCTGTAAATTCATCCTCTCATGCCAAGCAGTTTACTCCATCTGGGTTAGGAATGGCCATCCCTTTCTCTCCCAAGCCCTCCAGCTGTACAAAATGCTGGTGCAGTGGTGACCACTGAGTTCAGTGGCCACACAGAGAACTCTGAGTTGAATCAGGTCTGAGATGGAGGAGGACTCCAGCTGGGGCCTGGGTGTTCTCCCCCCTTCCCAAGCTCCTGGTAACTGTTGTGTCCTGATAAGGCTGGTCTGCCAGCAGGAAAATAAACCAAACTTCCTGAACCACCCCAAACCAGTAAGCATGGGGTTATACCTCAGGGTGGCAGCTACAGATGGCCGTGACCATATAGATGATATGGGATTTGGGTAGCCATGCCAGGTGTGGGGCAGAGCAAGCCACGGTGGGTAGGAAGGTGTGTGGGAGATGGGGGTGTGTGCAGGATACGAGGGGTGCAGGGAGCAGGAACCTGTAAGACCAAGAGTGTCAGCCTGTCTGCAGAGTTCACATGACTAGAGGCTGGAGAGCAGCTGCTACAAATAAGTAATTCTGGAGAATCTGTTGGATGTCTTTTGCATTAGCTTTTGGATCAAATTTAGTTAATGGAGAAAAAGCCTGACTGAAACTCCATTTGTTCAGGAACAGGGTAGGGAGGCTGCCACCCATCAGCCTTAGGTGTAGCTGATGCTCGCAGCACTGCTGACACCTTTCTGAGTTAGGTCAGTGATGCTGTGGTAGAATTTTCTTTTTCCTGTTCATATCATTAGCTTGCAAGCAAACTGTTTCATTGCATGGCCATCAGCACTACCATAATAGCAAGAGGCATGAGGGTGAACACCACAAGGACTGAACTACTGCAACTATCTCTAGCCCACCAGTCTCAGGCACTAGATTACTTTGATAAAGAAGTTCACAAGACTTTCTGTACCTTTTCAGTATGTGCTTCCACTGGGTGACCCAACAGCCACTATCTGTTCTTCTTCAATATTGCTGAATATTTATTGACTGCAAACTTACTGACAAGCTCCCTTGTACTTTCTTGCTGATGCCGAAGTCACAGCGAGAAGCTTCCTTGTGAGGCACGTAACACTTTCCATAACCTTCCATGGCTTCTGTGGGGGGTCTTTTCACTTTCCTACACTCATTTAGCTCTGTATGTTACTTTCTTGCTAGGAATGTGCTAATTGTCACATGCCTTTCTTTTAAAAACAGATTAATGTCACAATTATCCTCATCTTCTTCCTTCCTGCTACAGGCAATTGCTGGAACGCTTTAATATTTTTTTGAAAAAAAACAAAACAAAGCAAAACACAAACTTTTTTTTTTTTTTTTTTTTTAAAGCAGCTGCACCTTTAGAATTTTGCTGGTCTTATTTCTCATTTTGGCACATCTCAGCCTTGTCCACTCACATTACAATTTAGATATAACATCAGATTAGCTTTTCTCATGTTCTCCTAGACATTTTTTCCCCCCCCACTCATTTAGGGAATATTGCTGCTTCTGTTAGGAAGCATTTCAGCCACAAAAAAAAAAAAAAAAAAAAAAAAAAAAAAAAAAAAAAAAGGAAGAAGAAATCTTGTGTCACTCCATCTGAATGCAGGATGGTGAGAAAGCTGACATGTCCAGAGATGCTTCAGGTGGGCAGTGTGTGCCACGCCAGCAAAGACACAAGATAGCATGGCTTTGGCAGCAGTATTCCTTCTTATGGGGTCATATTTGCTAAAAGGGCAAAGAAGCAAAATATTTGCTTTGGCTGAAGTTGCAGGTAAGGTCTCAAGCATACTGATCACAAACTACACCATAATTTGATAGTCACACTGCCCAGTGTGGTCACATCTGTTCTTCTGGCCTTTCAGGTAGTCAGCTGTTCCTTTCCTCACATTAATGAGATCAATGGATGAAGGGACTTTAAGGGGTTAAAGGATGCTGACATTTACTGGTCCAAATCTAATATTACTTGGCTCTGCTCAGCTTCATTTCAACTTCCACTGGAAAGTTCTTATATGGCACAGACTGTATCCCAAAGCTGCCAGAACAGACCTGTAGTTTGCTGATGGGATGTTTCAGGTGTCACCCTGCTCCCAGGAAAAGCACAGAGGACAGCCTGACAAGGAAGAAAAGTGTGGGCACATCCACAGGACCTCCACCAGCTTCCTCCTGCTTTCCCAAATATTGCCTTTTCCCTTTAGGAAATCTGGAACCATAGAATGGCATCTGTCAAGCCGTAGGCACTTGAGAGTAAGCACCCATCAGAATAACTTACTGTCAAAAACAGGTACAAATTCATTTCATCCCACTTTGTGCCATATGCTGCTGTCAAAACTTCATGAACTGTTTAGGCAGCACGATGGGACATTTTGACTAACTAGGAGCAGAACTGGTTTGGTTTTTTTTTTTGATAGCTTAGTGTCATCAGCGTTTATAATTGGGTATTTCCCTGCATTGGCTTCTTCTCCAAACAGGTAAGCCTGAAGAAAGTGAATGCATCATGAGCACATCCTAAACCTCTGGATTTAACCATCCCTGTCTATGAGGTACCCCAACTCTGAACTGGAAACTGCACTGTCCTACATTGTTCAGGAGCCAACTTCTTTTTCTGTCTTAGTACCTTAAAGATGGGGTGACTTTTTCCCCTGATTCGATGAAAACCTTGCATTTTGGAGCAGCCTGGTAATTTGAATCTAAATACTCCATTTTTTAATTTAATTTTATTTTTTTTTTAAACTCCTTGAGCCTAGGTGTTTTCTTTCCCTGACAGAATTAACTAGCATGCCCTAAACTATAATAAGTGGGAAACAGACCACAATATAGGTAAAGAACACATTTGCTGTTTTATTGGTGCCTTGCAGGGCAATAATACTGAAAAAGGGGAATGCAAAAGAAACAAAAAAACCAAAAACCAAAACCAAAAACCCAGGATGGTGGCAACCCACATTGTATTTTTTTAAAGAGTACATCAACTCCTGTTTTTTTTTTATTTATTGTGGCATGAATGATAACATAAAACCAAAACATGAAAATATACAACTTATATTACACTATGTGTTATGAACAAAATATAAATCTATAACTCTATGTTATATTTACATAATTATTTCTTTTATTAAATTTCAAGTGAGATGGTAGGTTGCACATACTTTGTTTTAAGCTCCAGGCATTTGATTGTCTCTATTTCTTTTCTATTTTCATTTAATTTGTAAAATCCAAAACGTTAGAAGGAGTAAGAGCTTTAGAGCCAATGGAGCTATATAAATACTGTTTCAGCAAACCAGTGACAAAAACACTGGGGAGTAATCAGTCAGTAGAAAAAACGAACTTGACATGTTCTTCAATCTGGGGAACCGACAAGTTAAGATAAAGTTGAAAAAATGTAAATATAAACCAAGCTAAACAGCCAGCCCATGCCCTGTGAATTGAGGATACACTTGAATCCACATCTAGTGAATTACACACAGTTCTTTGCAAAATTGAAGGTATGATTCTATCAAGAGGTGGGCAGACAAAAAAAGACTTCCTATCTGATACATCATGCCCTTAAACATACGAGATATCATATAGTTGCCATTTATTCTAGCAGATGAATTCTTCCTAAGTAAGGTCTACGTTTCCACGGAGTATAATTATTTTTGATGTTATGAACGTGATGTCAGAGGCTTCTTCGGGGACAATAACAGCTCATCTCTTTGGATTAAAAAGAAAAAGCTCTGAAAATGTGCTGTAAAAAGGTTAAAAGACAATTTACTTTCTAAAAAATGATTTAATTAAAGAGAGAGTCTACTACAGTAACCAAATCTTTGAAATAATGTCTTCGAAGAAAGAATTTCTTCCATATGCATTCGTAATAAGAGGATTTGGTTACAAAACTAATTAAATGCTATAATAATAGCTAGTGTTCTTTTCTGGGGGCCTGATTAATACAGCGGAACGGTTAAATAAAGATGTTAAATGCACTTAAAAATCCTATTTTACTAATATAAGGCATGAATAAATTGAAAAAGGATATACTCTGTGTTATTTAATTGAGCTTAGAAGCAAGTGCCTCAGTTTTTTTCCTTCTTTCTTTCCCCCTTTTCTCCCACTGCTGATGTTGTTCTTTTGTAAGCTTGTGAGACGCGTGGCAGAAGCAACTTCCCCAGTTTAGGAGGAGCTGGTCTGTACCCCTCTCTCCCCAGCAGCTCCCCAAAACCATCCTCACTTGCCAGGTTCCCAGGGAAGAGGGGAATGAAGCCCATCTTGGCATTAGGGCCTTGATGCGCTTTTAGGTTAATACCACCCTAATCTCTTCTAACCTGTTTTTTTTTCTATATGCTCCAGGGCACAGAACCCAGGAAAAAAAAAAAAAAAAAAAAAAAAAAAAAAAGAAGAAGAAACAAGACAAGATCTTTTTACAAATGCATGTTTTGCTTTGTTGGTTTTTTGTTGGTTTTTGCTTTTTTTTTTGTTTTTTTGTAGTTTTTTTTTTTTGGTTATGTTTTCTAAGAAATTAAAGAGGGATGAACAGGGCCTCATTTTCAAATCAGGTCTTCTACTGCCAAAGGATACACGGGTGCTCATCTTTAGACCCAACAAAACATTAGCACAGGTGTTAAGTATTTTGCTGGTTTGGAACCCCAGAGCCTTTTCCTTTCTTTTTCTTTCTTTTTCTTTCTTTCTTTGGCCTTTTTTTTTCCCTTTTTTAACATTGCTGCATCAGTTTCAACACCCAAACACAGGACACGGATAGTCTGCTAGAGCTACCCCTCCGAACAGCCCGACCAAACTCCAGGCTCTACCTTAGTCTCTCAGACAGAAACGTGCAGGGTAACAAAACCTGAGCCCCAGGCCATGCCAAGGCAGTGAGCAAAGCAGAGAGCTCTGGAGAGAAGGGCTCTGCCTCACCACCCCTTGCCAAGAGCAGAGCTGGGTCCGGCAGCCCCAGCACAAGGCGCTCCTCCGGCACGGGACCGAACCTGCCCTCCGGGACAGGGCTGCTGCCTCCAGAAGCATCCCCTGCCCTGAAGCCTCCAGTTCAGAGCTGAAATTCAGTCCTGCTGAAGTCCAAGGGCCTTTTCCCCACTGACTTCCCCGAGGCCGTCTCTCTGGCCCAAGCATCTGAGACTTGCTCCGATCGATCACGCCTGCCGCAGTGGCACCTACCTGGAGCTAAAACAAAGTATTCTGGTAGCCCAAAAATGACACGATTAAACCAGAGAGTCTCTATAACCTGGTGGAAATCAAGCATCCAGCAAATGTGAGGTGAACCCACAAGAGTCAGAAGTAATTTGTTCACAAAGACAGGGAACAAATTTAAGTTAAAAAAAAAAAAAAAAAAAAAAAGGAGCAAATATCTGTTTTCACATTGTACATAATGATATAAAAACAATTGTCTATTTTTTTTTTCCTTCTTATCCAAACAGAGTGCTTAAAAAACTGGCTCTAGATGACTGGTGTAATTAAATAACTAAAATGAGTGATGAGAGAGCAGAAGTTAATTAAGATTGAAAACAACACTCCCATTAATTCACTCCATCATAATAAACATCAGAAGTTGACATGGCTGGGGCCAAAATTAAAATAAAAGAAAGAGGAATGGTGTGAGCAGAAGAAGAAGCAATTTGTTTTCATATGTATATATATATATTTATATATATATAAAAAGGCAAGGTGGGGAGGGGTATCCATTTTAAATAGCCTAACAGCTTCATTTGCTGCACTGCCAAATTAGATCAGAATAAAATAAAGTTAAAAAAAGGGGAGGGATAAAATAAATTATACATAATTTACTAATCTGGGAACAGCTGACCATTATTATTATTATTATTATTATAATTACCATTACAACACTAGCAAGAAGAGGCAGTTCAACTGAAAAAAAAAAAAACCAAAACAAACCAACACAGTTATAAAATACAAACAAAAAGAACCCTCTCTGACACGGAGGATCTGATCAGCTACTCCAAGCATAACTTCAGAGCAAATCTTCTGAGAGAGAGAAAATAGAAAAGAAATTTTTCAGGCAGAGGTGGGGAAAAAAAAACAACCAAGGAAAACAAGAAAAACAAAACTGATGTTGCAGGGTAGAACTATCACTCATCCAAACTTCTCATCGGAGTATTGTCCTAAGTCTTCAATGGCATTTGCTTGTTTGCTTTGCAAAAGGTCTGCCGAGGTTCAAGTTACACTTCAAGTGGGATTTCAAGAGGCAGAGGGAGACCCCCCACATCCTCCTTCCCAGTCTCTTACTCCTACCTGCTCCTTTCATCCTGCACCTGGACTTAAATGGCTGATTGCACCAAGGACTAAACTTGCCTGACTAAGGGACCATTTGCAAAATCACTGTTGCCAAGTACTGAAGACCACGGTTCCAGTGAAAGCTTAGGCTGGAATCTCACTGGCACGAACACACACAGAGCTTTTTTTACAAGTTAGAAGAGGCTATGATAGCAACGAGTCTTCCTCTAAGAGCAGGAATTTAAGAGGGAGCACAATGAACCCTCAGCTAGAGAACTGACTCAAGGGAAGGATTTTGAGTCAGTGAGATCCTAAGACTTTCCTCCCCAGGCCAAAGAGGAGCTCCTGGATAGCTGCTGTCTGAAATGAGGTGCAGCCCTTTCGGTTGCTTGGTTGGTAGGTTTAGATCTAATGCTTCTGTCTGAACCTGGGTCCTCTACTTCTACAGAAAGGTTAGAGTGAGGAGATGAAAAGAAGCTCTTTGATTCCTTTGTATTTATTTATTTTCCTTCTAAAATAAGGTGTAACATTCAGTTACCTTATGGGAAATACATTATGCTTGTGGAAATCCACCTTCCTCCCCCTGCTGCTGTTGCCCAAGGAAGGCCAAACTGCTCAAGCAACATATCTAAGAGCTCTAGAACAATGCTGAAAATATTTTAGCTCAGAAGAACAATTTTTCACTTGTGAGAGGCAGCAGCTAGGGAAACTCAGCATGGCAAGTTTTATTCTTACATGCCCACTTTGGCTATGGAAATCTCTCCATGGCTATTAGTCATCCTTCCCACAGAAACATCCAACTGCTAAAAATGGATTTCTGAATTCTGCAATTGCAAAGGAGGAAAAAAAAAAGTCAGTTTAAAAAACAAAAATCGCCTTTTGAATCAATCAGAGATCAGTACTCAGCCTCCTTGAAGGTAGGAGTTCATCACAAGTGGACATTATGCTGAGAGAGGAGGCAACGTTTCCAGTTGCCCTGTCCTGTGCAGAACAAATCACAGTTTGGACAAGCCTTTTTTATGTAGTGTATGCTGCCACTTGAAGTGTAAATTAAAAGCAAAGGCTCCTTACAGACCAAGTCATTTGGAGGGTGCGGGATTTCATTCTGGAACACGCTTTTTGCTCACAATAGTCCAATATTATTCTTATTAGTACCATAAACACGCACACATGA
Organism: Heliangelus exortis; assembly: GCF_036169615.1. Lineage (NCBI taxonomy): Eukaryota > Metazoa > Chordata > Aves > Apodiformes > Trochilidae > Heliangelus > Heliangelus exortis. Next base: position 153,829,664 of record NC_092422.1, on the reverse strand, counting down.
AAATCCAAGACCATAAAATATTTTTTTTTCTCTAAATTTCTTATGTCTCTCTCTCTTTCTCTCTCTCTTTTTCACCTGAGAATGGCACCTACAGTTTCCTTTAAAACGCAAAACCAAACCCAAAAATATATGTCTAATCTCATCAGCTGCTGGTATATCAGGTTCTTCAAGGGATTGTCTAAGATACAACACTGTCCTAACTTAAGACAGAGCAGGAAGCAAAAGAAAAGCAAAAGAAAAGCTAAACAAAAAGAAGAGACCAACCAAAAAAAAAAAAGAAAAAAAAAAAAAGAAAAAAAAAAAAGAAAATTGAACTAGTTCAGCGCTTTAGTACAAATTTGGCACTTGCTCAAAGACTCAGTATGGTGTGCAACTGATGAAGAGAAGTCCTCTCTTGAAAGGAAATAATTGCTTGTTGGGGTCAACAGAAACAGACTCCCCACTTCCTTCCTTGCCAGCCACGCGCACAGGCACGCACGCACGCACACACGCACTTCTGACCCAGATTTGCCAGGGAGGAGAAGGAGGAGACAGAGGGGGGTAAAAGGAATTTTATCTTTTTTTTCTTTCCTGTCAGGTGCATTACCAAAAAAAAAATTATTTCTCTTTAAACTGTAGCACAAAACAACAAAACACATTCACAAGCCACTTGTTGGCACTGTGTACCTGAGTGAGAATTTCTAGAACATTGTAGAACAAACAGCCATAAAGTTTATTTGAAAAAAAAATAATAATAATAAAAGGTCGACGGGTAAGACTTCAGTGCTTGGGTATAGCAGCTGAATTACTGGCATTATTTTACCCATAGCTTATATCATTCTGTTGTTGTTGTCGTCGTTGTCTTTGTTTCCTTTCTTCTGAGCCTTTTTTCTTCTGATGCAGGCTGATGTCTATTAGTCAGCTGATGTCCCAACTAGTTAAGACTAACAGTTAAAGTAACAGTCAGTGTATGAGAAAGTTAATGTGCTTGGCCACTGGCAAGGATAAACCAGGTGGGGCTTTATTTATTTATTTTTTTTCTTTTCTCCTTGAAGTCCTTAGCTCACGAGACATCGGGACCCCGATCAGTTGGCTGATCCCGCAATGTGGTTTTCACTGTCACTGCCATAGTCCGCATCGGGGTCGTCCTCTTCCTCATCGTACTCATCATAGATTTCTCCATTGACATCGTCGGTCTGCATCTCTTCCTTGATGTGAGGCTCCTCACCTTTGATGCCATAAGTGCTCTGGATGACGGGCATCCCGGGCTCGGGGCTGCTGGAGACGCTCGAGTGCTCGGAGGGCAGATGTGGGGAAGGCATTCCTGCCATGGCAATGGCTCCTGGGTAAACGACGCCCGCGGTGGCAATGGGAATCTGTGCTTGTTGCCTGCAGTGGAGAAAAAGGAAAAGGACATTTGAATGCTGGAAGGAAGAAGGGGATGGTGAGTGCAACAGCAGTGTGCTCTTGGGCGGGCAGGGGAAGCTCCTGGATGGCCCATACCAGATGACCCCTCTATCAATATTCCTGACTCACCAACTGATGCTCTTGAAAGGAACATCAAGCCCAAACCAACTCCGCTGATAAAACCCCATCTCTGTAAATGTCTTTAGTTGGACCTGAACTACACAGCTTCAGCTTGCCTGCTTCTGATGCAAAATTCTCTACTGGGTAAACTGGGTGTCCCATGAGCTACCAGCCAAAAATAAACATCCTTTCAATTCTAGTCCAACCTAAAAGAACACGTATTTTGAAGATGTCCCTTTTAAATAATCCAAGCTGCTGGCAGGACTAGACAGAAAAGTAACATATTGGCCACAGGACAGATGTTGTGAGGGTGAGGCTGTTTCCACAGGCATGGGGAGGTGCTGTAGGGAACCACCAGTGGCTGAGGAAAAAGCAAGGCAGGTCCTCTCCAAAGAGGCAATGGTTTCTTTACATTCACTCAGAGGCTCGACCATTATTTGGGAGAGTAACAGTGGGACTTCTGGGGCCAACAAAGGGGTTTACAGGACAGTCCCTAGAGGCCTCCCACTGGAAGGTGATAGTTTCCACAGTGAGTGACACTTGTGAAAAGCAGAACCTTTGAAGGAAGGTGGATAAAATCAGGAAAAGGCAGGCTTACAACGGAAGCATGCATTATTTAAAAATAAATAAAAAGCAGGCAAGCAACATGAGCATTTGAGAAAATCCTCTACAGGATGCCTTTATACAGCATCTAAGCCTTGGAAACCTGTCTGCAGTAATGAAAGAAGAATTATTCCAGGCCATAGAAATTCCCTTTGCATCAAGAACACTAGCTGTGTTATACCAGCATTTGTTTCCCTGAGAAGCTTCAGGGTCCCAACAAGCCTCGAGGTTTAAAATTCATGCTCCTTTTGTTTCCTTGCTGCATGAAGTAATTCCATTGCAGTAATACTCTTCAGAACATGCTGCACATTGTAATGTCATCAGCAGTGTGTCCATCTGCACTGAAAAGCCTTGCCACAGGAGACAGGGCAGAGTCTCTTGAGATGAACATTCTTAATTAAGAATGAAACCCTCCCCTGTTCCCCTGCCTGCCTGTGCCCCGGCTGTACAGTAAGCCTTGCACAGTACAGTGATCCTGAAAGACTTTTCTCTGCCAAACAGCTTTACATTTGTTTGGAATCGCTTGCTGCATTTTCAGATACTTCCTGCCTGCCATTGGAGTGAGGCCTCCCTCCTCCCAGTCCTTATTTCCCTCTTTCTGAAACAAGTAGAAGTTGTTTTCTCAGCTGAAGATACAGCTCTTAAAGTAGGGGAGCGGATCTAATTTGCATTTTATCCTTAATTCAATAGGAAGGCTTTTGTTGTTTGGCTTTTTTTTGGAGTCAGCATTTCTGTAACAAGATTCAGCACACTTAAATTGTTTTTAATATTTAACAATAGGAACGCTTTGCACTTAAATGGTGCTTTTTAGAGTGCTTTTCAAATATTAAATAATTTAAGAATAGTATTTTTCCACTTCTATAGGATGTCCACTCCAGAGGATCTCAAAGAAGGCCTCAGAAACTAATGTATTAGGGCTCTCAGCAGTCCAGTGTGGTGAGCCTGCCCCACTGCCATTAAAGATGAGAACACTGAGACAAGGAAACATTAAGACTTGCAAAAAATGCCCGATCCTGCCCATTGTGATGCTTTCAGACAGGCTTTCAGCATGTCCCAGCAGCTGGCACAGCCACAGCTCTTGTAAGCCCAGTCACTTATTTTGGTGCCCAGGCAGGAGCTGGACTGGTGTTTGCAAGTTTAGCCCTGAATGACCTGTACTGGGTGATACAGTAGATGGGGAGCTAAACCCAGGAATGCAACTGTAGTGCTGGGACTGTCAGCCTCAAACACTGACCCCACTGCAGATATTGGCTGCTCTGTCAATACCTTCTATAAAGGTTTCAGCCCAGGTTCTGTGTTCTAATGCCCTAGTGCAATTATCTCCAGAAATGACTTGATTTCAATGTCAGCCTTGTTTGGAAAGCTAAATAATATGCAAAATGTTACAAGGTTAATTTTTTTTCCCATGATGAAGCATGCATGTTAACCAGATAAGCAGTATTTTGGGGGCTCTGTTGCCACCTATTCTTTTTCCAGAAGGCCCCCCTCCTCTTTTTTTTAATCTCTTGATGCCAAATGTTGGCTGACTTCCCTGTGTTTGTTTCAGTGCTTACTATTGGGATCACTGGACCTGCCAGCGCCACAGGGTTAAGCAGCTCAAATTTCTCTGCTGAGCGGCTTATTATAACAATGCACACTGTAGCTGTTTAAAACACAGTCTGATGACACTTAGCAGTTGCTGGACAGATATTCTCTCCTTTACTGCTGCTCCTAGCCTTTAACTAGAAAGATGTGCAACTCAGTTAACATTAAAATGTTTCCAAATTCCGATGTAACGGAACGCAAGCTCCAGTTTTTTTGAGGGTTGTTCTTCATGCTGGTTTTGCTATTTTTAAGACCACTGTGTGGCTTTTAATTTTCTGGAGTGAATACAGAAATACTGCAGAATATTCGATTATTTCTGATTCTTTGATCTGCTGTAACCAAAACCAAGGAGTCTTAGCAGAAGGAAAAATACACACTAGTTTTCTAGGCAGATTTAAATCTAATCATATCAAGCTGATCTATTAGCTGTTTATCAGAAACAGCCTTCTTGACATTTATGCTGAACACAAAGCATTTAGCATACTGTACTGGAAGACACTCCCTACTATGACAAATGCCGTGACGATGAACAATGAAGACAACTTCATGCTCGATATGAATTAACTGAGCCAAGTCTATATTCCAGCTTCATTTCAGTATGCTCAGCAGTTCTTTTGCAGACCAGTTGCTACAAATCATACTGAATGCAAACTCGTATTTTTAGCTTTTTGGATCAAGAGGAACTACCAAGGATTCATTCAGATAAACTCTCTGAGGCCTCATAATAAAGTAATACTTAGAAGGCTTTATTAGAAGATATGTTTCACTGGAAAATCTTAAGCTTTTCTATTTCTTTTGCATAATCAGAGTGGAAATGAGACAGTTGGCCACAGCTGTAAGATGAGTATATAGCAAAGCCAACCAAAAAAATCCCTAACTGCCTAACTTCCTCCTGGAACACATTGTTTTACAGTATAAGCTTCATATTCTCTTAGCAATATATGCTGCCCTTGCCAAAAAAAATCTAACATTTACCACACTGAATTAAGATTTCTCTCTGAATTTTTTTTTTTTTTTTCTGAAAAGAGTGGTAGTTTTTAAAGGCCCCGTACCCAACATTGAAATACTGCCTCATCTCCTGGCGTCTGTTGCGCATGATCGCTTTGTACTCGCCGATGCGGAGCTTTTTGCCATCTACGAGGCAGGTTCGCTTCGGCCTTGGCTTGTATTTGTAGTCTGGGTACTTCTCCAGGTGCTGTTTGCTGAGTCGGGCCTGCTCCTCATAGTATGGCTGCTTCTCTAGGTTTGTCATAGCTTTCCAGCGTGACCCTGTCACCAAAAAAAAAACCAGAGAGAAATATGAGATTCTACTCATCCACGAACACTGAAAGGCAGAGAAACAAGTAGGTCACCCAGAACAAGATACCTACGGTCATTTCGCTTTGGGCTGGGAATCTGTCAGAGCTTCTAGACAGGGGTCAGGTCTTGTTTGCATTTGGCTGGTAAACCTCTTGGGTATAGCCAAGAGGCAGAGAGACATGATACTGGAAGTTGTGACTCTATATTTTACTGAAATTTCTTGACATTATAATGTTAATGTATTTCAGGTGGCGAATGACACCGCCATCCTGATAACGAGCAATCCCTGACACCTTCTTTTAGAAAACAAGACAGTGCATTTTAATGGAATGGCCAAAGACCCCCTAGATACACAGAATCTACTCTGCCACGTCCCCCACACTTTGGCCACGGAGATGTTTTCACCTCCTGTTCCAGCAGAGGCACCACTCCCATGTGTGGCCATCCAGTCGCTGTCCTCCACCACAGATGGATCAAGGCATAAACTCTGGATACCCACATGGCTATAGCTTAGTCTTTCATGACAAATACCACATCTTTCTAGTTTCCAGGTTTGTGAGAAGCAGAATATGAACTGATCATAAAAGCTATGCTGCCTACAGGGAGTCTGCGAAGACCCTGAAGCAATGCCTCTAAAACTATAAACTATCCCATATGTCTCAGTGGGGTTTTTAACTCCAAAACCAAGTCCTGGTGAACGCTGCCAGTTCCAACTTCAAGAATATAGCATGTGTTATGAAGGGAAGACCACTGGGATACTGGCACACCTCTCCATGGAGTTGCTCTATGGCTTCATTGCTGGCAGGCTTGTTTCTGACACTCTGCCTTTATTAGTGGGGATATTTGAGCCAGGGAGATAATGAAGACATTACAACCGTTTTTTCTAATACCTCCTGAAATTTATAAACTTGTATTTCTTAAAGGGCATAATATGGGAGCAGAAAGTAAAATTTGTTGTATTGGTTATCCTATTTTATTTTCCCAAGAACTACAGAAGTGCTTCAGGGTAAGAAACATTTCAGATAACAGGAGTGGTCGAAGCTGTGAAGCATGTGGCCTAGAAGGAAAACTTTACTGGAAAATAGTCAATTTCCCCATTGGAAAAAATGTTTTAATAGTTTCTCAATTTAATAGGTTCATAATGTCATATATCATACTTGACTTCCTCTTGTTCCTCATTTTTTATGGTTACTCATACTGTGCTTAGCTCATGCTATTACTCAGGCTGATCTTAGCTCACTGTGCCCCCAAGGCTCACAATATAGAGTATATTGCAAGTATATGAGTGCAGTTATCCCTACCCAGGAAGGAAAACAATTTGACTCCCTCTAGAAAGCCCCTCTCCTTCACACCATTTCCCCTATTCCTCTTTGAGTCTTTATTCCAGTCTGCAATTCAGGCTTCTGGAGTGACAGGCAAACAGGCTGGTACAGCTTGACCTCACACCAAGAGATAACAGGTCTGTAAATACTGCTGTATTTTTTTCTGCAGAGGAGCAATGGGCATCGCTTTCTTAGCCAACATTACTTCGGAGTTTTTCATTACGTTTACAACACATAACATGCAGAGATCCCCCAGATAGTTCTGGAATGGGAAACATTTAATTACATTAGCTGAGGTGCAGCACCATATTAACAGCACTAGATAGTTTCTAGGACTTGGTCTAGAACTTCTACACAACAGGCTGTGGTGGCCAGAATCCTGGTCAGGAGCTTAGACTCCTGCAGAGAAATTACTCCAAGCATTTTCTGGTAAAGAGAGTGGCTAAAAAAAGCTGCATTAACTTTCCACGTGTAGTTCCTCCTAGATTTCAGGCTAAATGACGCAGTGATAAACATGTGGAGACTGCCAAAGCACTTAACGCCTATTAATGCTGTGGGAGATGGAAACATAGATAGGGTCTTTGTTGAGCAATGTTAAGAATTCAGGGTAAAGCCTATGAGATCTACTGGAAGATGCCCAAATGGTAGGTCTGCTTTCAAATACTACCTTGTAGACACTGGTCCACTGGTGTTTTAGCAGATGAAGAAAATCATAAAAGCTAGTCTAAACCAAGAATCCTCTAATTACAAGCCTGCTGCAGTCCCAGAAAAATAGCCCCAGTCCCATTTCCTGCTGTGGATTTTATTTTTTTCAGCTTTTATTTATGAATAACGAAGCTGGAAACCTCAGTCTTTAAACAAATCTTGACATTTGCTTTACGTGCTGTGAGGGGACCTGCAATGTGGGAACTCAGATATATTCTGAGACAGACACATAGACAGGTAGAAATTAACATCAGTTGTTACAAAATTGGCAGGAAAATGTTCTATCCCAACACAATTCTTTCACTGCACTAACTCTCTCGCTACAATCCTACAGTCAGATCTGGACAGGCAGATTCCTACACCAGCATGTGAAAAGATCTGTAAATAGTGGGGGAAGTTAGGCAAACACGTAAGTCTTTGCAGGATCAGGGCCATGAAAAGTGAAATTTTGATGCATAATATTTGTACATACAGTTACACATACAATATTTATACATAAATGTCATTTGGTATGTTTTTCCTTTCTAAGCTGCAAGCTCAATACAACAAAAATTCTGGCAGTCTCACCTCTTTTCTAGCAAATTTTTAATAGCTGCCTTCTGCAGTGATACCTCCTCTTACTATGACTTTCCTGTTTTTCCAAGATATACTAAATATAATTTAGCAACATGTTTTGAAGTATTATAAATTATTAAACAAACAACCCTGTAAAAATGAATTTTGAAAAAGGGCACATTTTATGATCATAAACCTTGGGTTTTATATTTTATAATTTTCATTTATTTTTGTTTAATAATATCTACAAAATCCAACCAGCTCTCTGACTGGTCTTAATCTGAAATTATGAAAGTCTGAAGGATACATAAATCTGATCTTTGAACTTGCACCCACAGGCAAGCTAAGCTATGAATGAGTATCGTCAATCAACACACTAAAACTGGTTAAAAATACCTTGTGTTTGGACAAACTGTATTTGCAATAGCTTTATCTGCCATTGTTTTATGTGTCAATATACATGGAGAGGTGGGCACGGGTACTTACACCCAGTGCCAAGCTCAAAACCAAACAAGGTCTGATTGAAGAATCTTGAAAAATCATTCTTTTTAAATGAAGATTTCTGCTCACCATCTGTGTGATAAAGCTTTGAGTGGGTCAAGTACGCAAGGCTTTTCCCCTTGATTATGAAAACAAGAACCGGTTCACCTCCCTGGATGTCCACATAATGACAAGGAGGATTCTCTCACAATTCTCCCTGATCTGGTGGATGAATTATTTAGAAAATAAACAAAGAAAATTTTAAGACTTCGATACACCAAGCACAGCTCCTGCCCCCAAACTGAGTTCGGACACTTAGGAGTCCACACAATGACTGTGAACACGAGTGTAGAGGACAGCTATCTGAGGCCAGGGCAGACAAAACATGGCCCTAGGTGTGCCCCAGCACTTGTGCACAGACACACATGTGCATGCACCAGGTGGGGTTGGGAGCTCTGCTTACCACTGATTTTAAGCCAAGTTTCTCTGACAAGAAATTTCAGCTGTTTGTAATATTGCCTAATTTATAGTACATTAAACTGACATTTTTCAGTCTGAGTATATGAATCAGGCTGGTTAAAAAATACCTTCACATAAACAAATGCTTGTATAATGTAAAGGTATGTGTATAGCTTTCTATTCACACACTTCCAGACCCATGAGAAAATTTCTGACGCTAGTATCAGACTTCATCTTTTCCCAGTCTCTTTACGTAGGTTTCTCAGTGAAATTAATTAAAATATTTACAAAAATATCTAAACAATGCATTATTAAAGTTCTAGGGTCCAGCAGACCCTTTTTAGCACTTTCTTTTTAACATTTACTAAAAAAAAAAATAATAATTATCCACAAGTTTAGGTTGCAACGAACAGATGGATGACAAACATATGCGCAGATGAATTTCGTGACAAATCCATGTATCTAATTTTTATGCTCAAAACATAATACCACAGTGTCAAACATAATCCCTGGATAATTCTGCTGCTGGGAAGGGCACCTCCTCTCATTTTACTATAAAAATGACCCTCGATTAGTGACAACTCCATCTAAGCTACTCCCAGTGACAAAGATGTCTGACATCAATGGGTAGCAGTGCTGCTAAAAAAAACAATAAGGAAAAATTGTTGCTTTCTAATAGAGAGCCCCTAATACCTGTCTGAACTGTAAGCTTCCAGTTGCTCACCCTGCTCCAGTTAACAGCAAGCTCCCTGCTGACTTCAAAAGACTGGCCTTTTGCAATTGGGGGAAGACCTTTGTAACGTTTCTGTCAAGAAAGAAGACGTCAGGACATCCCTCTCCATCGCATAGGTGGAATAAAAAAATTGAATGTGAAGTTGGAAAGAAATTGAAACATCATCTCTTCCTGCTTCAGACCTTGCTTTTCCCCATATCTGGCAGCAAAACAGAAAGAGTTTGGAGTCAGCTACACTGTCTGTCACCTCAACAGGATCTGTAATGAATTTGCACATTTTACTCCAACTACTGTATATCTAATCAGAAAAAGATGTCCCCATATCTCCCTGATCTAGCGCCAAATAGTAAAAGGTGATTCCTTATGTTAACAATTTCAGCAGAATGACTTATTAAAACCAGATTTTAGGGTATTATAAAATGCTTAGAAGCCCTTTAAAATGTCAACCAGGATCCCCAGAGACTGCGTAAAATGTCAGCCCAGCTCAAGCGCCTGTTTTAAGCAGAATGAATTAGCAGCGTGCTGTCGGAGGTTGTTATCCAAAACAATCAGTTAAGAGGGAAAACATCAAACTCTCTTTGTACTTTCTATATGAAAAGGGCCATTCAGAATGATCTTGTAGATTTCTGAAGCTGATTATTTAAAAACAGGTTTAACCAGGTCTACTCTCAATTTAGAAACAGACCAAAACTATTACTGCCCTGTCCTCAGTCTAATCACATCATACACCTCTGACCAGTACAATCCCTTTTAACCAGTATAAGGTTATTTTATCATCAACATAACCAATTTAGCCTTCTAATCCTGTTCCCATAACTAATCTAATCATCTTCTACCACCCTTTTAATCATAGGTTAATATCATCACATCTGCCATCCACAGCCAATACATTCTGCCTCTCTGACCAATTTATCTCATTTCCACTTGCCCCCTGCTAACTTTTCATAATACCACTCTAATCAAGCTAAACTTCAAACCTCTGGCCAGTCTCAAAGCATATTTACCAGCCCTGCAGCTAGTTAATGCTGCCATTACAACTGTGCTACATCTCTCAGGTTACCTTGCAGCTCAGGTAAACATGCTCTTTATTTAAGCTTTTACCTATAGGCCTGGGGGACATTTAGGTCCTGTAATGCAGCCTTCAGCAATAAAAATGCAGTATCTCCAATTTGGTCACATATTTTTTTTTTTCTCTGCAAGTAATTAACTGGTCTCAGGGATCCTCATTATTCGCCTTCTGTATCATTTCAGCATGTCACAGAGTAGCAACTTAGGACAGAATGTGATCCTGGGAATATGAGCAAGTAAGAAGCAAGAAAAGTTGGAAGACTATTGCATCAACTTCAATAGATGATGTTCATGATAAATATTGTTTGGGATGTGAATAGTACAGGATATGTAAATTAGTTCTGATGTTTCCTTTTTTATTTCACGATTCTTTTCAGAATATTTAGAATAAAAGCAGCTTGTGATAGAGATCATGTACTAAAGGGAAATGTAATATAACAGGAACATAATAAAAACGTTTAAAATTGTCAGTGTCTAAAATAAAAGAATGTATTTTAGGATCTTTCCCCTATGGCCATCAGTTTGAACAGAAAGTGCTATGGCACAAATCAAATACTGTGATGTGTTCCCGCATAGAATCTAGTTAGATGAAATATGTGGGCAAATAAATGATAGCAGTCATTTTGTCTTCTTCAACAGCCTAATGAAATGAACTGCTTTTGTCTGTTCAGTTCATGTTTTCATAGCAAAATGACCACCACAATCTCAATTACAAAGACACAAGATCATCTAATGTTATGGTTTATGTATAATGCTGGGGAGCACGTTGAAAGCTCTTATCACTGTTGTCCTTGGGCAGTCATTGAGTAGCAAAGCAGATGAACCAGACGTGGCAGTTCTGTTGTGTCAAGTGCTCAGCTCTGTTCAGTGGGAATTTTTTTGAATTTTGATACTGGCAGAACAGTGCTCTATCACTCTTACCTAGTATCTTGCTGATATTGGAGTTGTGCATGTCAGGGAAGGCTTGAAGGATCTTCCTCCGTTCATCCTTAGCCCATACCATGAATGCATTCATTGGGCGTTTGATATGGGGCTCATTGCTTCCACGTCCTCTGGATTCCCGATAAATTCTTGACTCTGAAACTCCTGCACTTCCTAAAAACAAGGAGAAAAACATTCCCAGCCTTTGCTTCATTATGCTGCTCAGTAATCTATGTCAGGTGCTGTACATTCACTGAGTCAGTGTTCACAATAGGTTAATGGTGAGGGTTTTTTTTATTTGATGCAGTAGGAAATACTACGTATTGTATATTGTCTACTTTTTAGTTATTCTATTGATTCAGTATCATATAGTATGCACTTAATGAAGAGTTTCAATTGTTTTATTCAACACAAAGCATTAAACAGCTTTTACCAAAACATGTTACTATTTGATAAGTAAAACCAACACTTATCAACCCGGAGTTTCTTTTATTTTCTTCCTTACTTGCTTACAGAATGCTAGTCACATTGTGTTACCTATCTTCTACCTTTTCTGTAATGGGAAGGGAGTGATACATGGCAACATCAGGAATTTCTTCTGAAGCCAGTCTCTCACTAGCAAATGAACATTTACACATCTGCCTTTCTGAGTTTACTTCTCCATAACAACAGAAGCAACAGCAGAGAAAGCAACTAGCATTATACTTGCTTCATCAAACCGAGACAATTTCTACAGATGCAGAGGGTGCATCATCTACGGATGATCAGCTCTATAATTCATGGATTCACTGTGTGATCTCACTCAACCCACATCTATTTGCCCCCTCTGTTTCCTTTTTCCATCAGAAGTACATTCTTGGTCCAGTTTTGAGAAGCAGAGAGTTCAACGGAGAAGGCTAAAAATCACCTCCAGACTTAAAACACCACACAACAAATCATTTTTTCCTGCCTTGCTTCATTGCCACTTATTGCTAACCAGTCTTACTCCTCACCGGCCTCCAACGCATTTGGATTCCCCTTCAGATCCCACTGACATGTACATGCAAACCTGGAAATAAGGATAAGCCATTTGTACTGACCATCAGAATCTCCACTCATGTTGAAATCCATCATTGTGTGGCTAAACTTCCCGTCTTCACTCTGTTTTACTGCCAGTTGTTGAGTCAAGGTCTCCAGTGTTGTTTTGTCCTATATGGGCAAGATGATGGGATTTGAATCAGCAAAATAATTAAAAATTGTCACTGCAAAGGTCATGGGTAATTTAGAAGGCTGATAAGGAAGCTGGATAACATTTCATTCACAACAGTTTACTTAGCCAGGTATTTAAGAGCACATGATAGTATTTTTTTCTGGAAGAGATATAGTTGCAGACTCTACCAAGTCCTTTTTAATACTTGCTTATTAGCTCATCATGAGCAAATTTCATAGTGTTGACAAGATTGCTTTAGTTAGGCATGATAAAACTGGCTGCACATCTGAAGAATACTTCAACTCTCCATGTCCCTGGGACTGCAAAGCTGGACTGAAAGTTTAGATTATACTCACTCTTTTGCAATGTATTTACTATTTTACTCTGTTCCCAGCCTGTAATCAAAGTGTGGACACATGGGTGAGTTTGCCCTTTTTCTTTTTAAATAGGCAATTATTTTAGGAAGCAGCCCACAGAGGGGAAAAAACCCAACACCCTGCAGTTCAACCTTATTCAGACCCTGGGAGAGGGTTCAGCCTGATTTAAGCATGATAGTCGGGCAGCAGCTTGTGTTCTTGTCCAGACTGTTTTGCCCAACCCTTCCAACACCCCGTCCCTCATTCATCCAGTCAGAACTATCTGTGAACCCTGGATTGCAACAGGCTGGTGCGTGCTGCCAATTCATCTGTCAGGCTGCAGCGGTGTCTAAAGGCATTGCCAGAACAACACGCCAGGGCCATTAATTCCAATGTTCTCTTCAAAACACCTCATTTCCCCTCCGAATTGTTTGACTTCACAAATACGAAGGTGTTCTATTTTCCAACTGTTTTTGTTTTCCCTATGATTTTTACTCATTAACATTCTATCTTCCTGGCAATCATATGTTTAAAAATAAGTCTTTGAGGAAAGCAATACTAACATTTCAAAATGTTAGGCACTGTGCCTTTTTAAAAGATAAGAAAATGACATGATACGGAATGATAATAAAGTGGCTCCAGCCAAAAAAATTATTTTGAGCATCTTCCTGTAAGATTTCTATTTTGTTGCTCTGTTCCACTCCTGACGACTGTAAAAGATCAACAAACTAAAAAAACTTTCAAGATTTCACATGCAACTGGAGACTTACAACTATTCTATGTAGCCTAATAATGTCACTGGGTTGTATTATAGAAGAAAACAGAAAAGAGAACAATATGAATACAGAAATGCTTCCCATGATGTGATGTTCCTGCATCTGCAATTCAAAGAACAGTTCAAATTCATGTAAGTCATTTCAAAAAGAATTTCCTGAGAGAGTTTGAAAGGAAGCTAAACTGCTCAGCTTCATACACTCGCACAGTTTAGGGAATGTGAGGTTAACTTGCATGCTCCTCACATTGATTTTCATTGTGGATCCCATTTGTGCTCCTGGTGCTCTGTCTATAAGCAGGCACATTGCCACTAAAAGCGTGCAAGATGAGCTATGCTCTCAGTTTTTGCAGGAAAACCTCATGCAGCAGAGTCAGGCTGTCATAAGGAAAAGGGTTACTGTAACATTTCCAGGCACAGCAGATCCAGAAAGCTTGGAGAAGCTTCAAATAAGCACCTGAACTATTCAGGCATTTAGCTCTACCAAACTCTTTGATCTACCAGTTTTATATCAGCTCTCACTTCCAAAGCAGCCCGTCAGCAGACAGCAAGTCAGGAATAAGTTGACTTTGTATTTCTTCCAAATGGATCTCAGCTACATAATACCAGTCAACAGTTTTTCCTCAAAAAACCCCTCTATTTACCATCAACTTCATAGCGATAGAGTTAAAAAAAATTTGTCAGAATTCACTTAAAAACGCTGCCACCAACCCAAAATGTATAAAAGAACATCTCCTATGGTTGGGTGTATGACGGGGGAGGGGAGCCACTCTGACGCAGACTTTTCTTGAATCATGTATAAACCTCTTAGAGAAACAGAGCTGAGAGCGCAAAGGGCACGGGCTTAACAGCTTTTTCTTTATGCAGTAAACGCAGCTGCTGAAGTCGGAGGCAGCTACATCCAGAGCCATGCTCTGCAGAGATGATCTGATTGAGTCTTAAGGTCAGCGAATACTCTGGCATGCTGTCTGCAAGGTACGCACCAGGCACGCCTCGTTTATCAGAGCCTGACTTAACAAGACTACAGATGTTCTGCTGCTATCCATCTTGGGCTAAGTTTTGCGTTTTTGAGGTGCAGTCACATTAGATGAAGTCAGAGAGTGCAGGCATGACCGAAGAAGGGCTGCAAAGGAATGCCAGATGGGTGCTGAGCTGCCGGGCACAGAGCTCGGAGGTGGCTCTCCAGACAACCAAAATATCAGCCAGTGTGGAGACCACCCTTTCAGTATGGTGACAATTTGCTCCCTGCTACTTAAAACGTGGAGAATTTAATTAAATCAGGTGACAGTTAAAAAGAACTTCTGCACGACGTTGCTCTTGAAACAAGAGGATGTCAAAACTGCGAGCTTTGTTTTCCTGAGTTAAAATGTTTAGAAATGTCTGTGTTTAAAAAGTTCTCAGGCAAGAATAAGTCTGAGGCCTGCTCTTTCCTAAGCCTCTGGAACAGCATTAGGAGAGCAGAAAGAGATCAGGGACACTCTGGCAGGATGGAAAAGCCTGACTGTACATAAGCAGCGTTCTGATTTCCTGTGAAACACTCTTCCCATTAAACACATGGCAGATGATTTTCCCCAATCCATTTTCCATTACAAAATATTCGGAAGGAGCTAAGCAACACTCCCATGTTGTTTTCCCTGAAAACATTCAGTTGACAACATACTGCTGTTTGTTTGATGGGAGCATCTCTTTACCTTTCCTACAGTCTTTCAGTTGATGGAGAAAGTATTTATAGAAGCTCCAAAGAAACAAAGGGGAAAATATCTTTTATTCCCTGATCCCAAATAAACCAGCAACCTGCTGACATTGCTGGGCCAGCTGAATTCTCACAGAACCTTCAGACAAGAGATGAACAGTGGTCTCAAGTTTACACAAAATGAGGATCTATTTATCACCATTACCTTAATTCAACAGCAAATTACACATTTTTAAGACTGTCACTGCTCTGCAGTGTTGGATTAGCTGTGTCAACAGCAGCAAGCTGTGGTACCATCCAGTGCAACCACGTACGTTGGGTTCAGCAGCACACTCAAATAAAGTAGGATGCACTTTCCTGCACAATACACTGGTCCATGCTTTAAACTTATTTTATCACTATCTCAAGTTCTAGATCCAATTGTCTTACTGGGTAGAGAAAGAAATGGGGAAGAACATTCAGCTGATGAAAGCATACATGCTTTCAGGTTCTTAAAGCAAAAAGAAAATAAGCAGAGTGATAATCCCTTTGTTTCAGATTTGCCCCACAACCCAAAGATATAAAAATGCCATTCATCCTCATGAGTAATGCACGAGCAGCATCCATTGCAGCCTAGAACCAGCAGTGCTGTGATGAACAGGTAAGGCTGGTCCAGACCCAGGAAAGTGCTGCCAAGTCTTGTTTGTGAGACCTGCTGAAAATCAGACTCTATAAAGCAGAGAAGCAAATGGTAAGGAATGCTTTTGCTCTTGCAGGAGGGGAAACATACGGTTTTCTTGCTAAAGATGAAGGATTCCTCTTCTTCTGAATTTTGGATCAGGCCCCAGGCTGAAAGACATTTTATAAGCAACTTTCTCCTTTATGAAGAACTTCAGCAGAGGTTGGGAAAAACTATCCTAATAGTAATTTTTGTGGATTGTAGGAGAGACTGTCTGCAGGGGCAGCGAGAGCTCTGTTAATTGGGATCATTAAAAATCGTAATGGGCAAACAAGTGAAGATAATACTGTAGAGAGCAATCAATCCCACAATAGCCCATTTCTTCAAAGTATAACTGGAGAAGTCTCATCAATAGCCATAATGTAATGAAAAGTTTCTAAAAGTTTATTAATCAAAGGAAGTAATCTGCTGGAGAACACGGATTTGTACCACAGTTCCTAACAATGTTCTAATTATATTTGAAAGAACAATGAAAAACACATACACACATGGGATGCGTCATGTAGAAAAAAAAATATAAAAAATGACTAAGCACTGCAAGTCAGACTCAATTTTGTGGTCAGCTGCAAAAGTTACTTGGCTCTCTGTCATGGATAGCTGTCATAGTTTAACAAAACATTGATTTAAAAATGACAAGAACTTGGTTGCAGTCTCTTTCATAGAAGAAACATAAACCAAGAAGAGTCAAAACATATGTAGAACAGCCTGATCACATTTGCCAGAACTCCTCCCACTACTACACAAATGTGAAGCAAAACCTTGGAAGGTTTGAGAAATATAGGAAATTTTGATTGATTTGCCTACTCCCCTCTAACCTCGCTGTTCCTGCCTTGTGCTGGATCATGGTACCAATGCTCAGGGTGCACCTGGGACCATGTGCTCGCCTCCTCTCCTGAAGGACTCCACAGCTCTTCCCGAATACTGAGAATGCTGGGCATATGGCAACGGATCCCTCCTCCCCCTCTTTGAGACATCCTTTTGGCTGGGGTATTTGGCAAACACTGACAGTACTCTGAACTCTCTTAGATTGTATTTTGGCAAGAGCTGTTTTTCCGATTGCATAATTCAAGGTTAGCAGCTTTGCTGAAGCAGTCCACCCTTCACTTTTCTGCTCCCCTAACCCTATCCCCATCCCCCCAGTATGAATATTTCTCCTCTCCGTTGGATGCCTGCAGAGATACAGCCAGCTTAAAAGACAAGAGGAGGAGCGTTCAATGGCACATCTCTTCACATTCCTGCTTTTCTTACTCCAAATGAACCGAATGGTCAGGAGGAAAAAAAAAAGTGTAGAGTGGCTGGAGACAGCCAAACACGGTAAGGTATGGACTGCAGGGAGAAACTCACTGATCTTGTAGCTGATCACTTAGTTCTTGTAACTAAGAATTACAAATACACTGATGGACAGAGTGCCTGCTACCTTTGTTCCCTTCAGTGTCAATATGTGAAAAGAAACAGATGGTAGCCTGCTGTTGTCCTTTTTAGTTTTCCTCATTCCTTCTCCAAGTGCAGTTTGTCCAGTTATTTACCATCCTGCTCTGTGGGGAGCATTCCCACATCTAAAACTCTAAAGGTGGTATTTTCAAACAGACTGAGATTGTTGAGCAGGGCCTGTGACACCATTTACTGTGGTTTGTGCTGCTGAGGCAGAAAGTCTCCTCTCAGCCAGTCCTAGTAAATATCAACCATTCAGACACAGACTTTGGTCAATATGCACCAAATCTTCATGCACTACACAGATTAGCTGCTAGACTGTGATCCCACAATGGAAGTTCACTTTTGTTTTATGACAGAAAAATATCTTTAATAATCAGATGCACTGGTGGTGCCAGGTGTTATCCACTCAACATCATGATATTTTCCTTAGCTCTCAAAAAAGGTGAAGAGACTTAGCCTATATCTGACATGAGTGAAGATTTTGTAAAAGTAATCTTTCTGTGCAATTTCTCTGCCTCTTGCAATAATAAACATCAGAATAGCTCGTGTTATAAATCTTCATCCACAGTCTTTCAAAATGTGGAAAACATGAGGTAGGCAGGCATTAAGGATGACAGAGAGCTGGAAGAACTTAGAGGAACCACTGGCAGCAGTAAGCAGTGTGAGCAGAGGTTTGCACATGATGAATTATTTGCAGCCCAGGCACTACTCCTGCATATTAATGCCATGGTAGTTCAGAACAGGCACTGTACACACTGTCTATGTCTCAGTCCAAAGCACGTTACAATATAGATCATGTTGCACCTATAATTGCTGTAAGAGAATTTCTGGCTCTTTTCCGAGGGATCTTCTATTTAGATTTAGGTTTTTCTGTGTAAAAGATCACATTGCCCAAGTATTTTGCACTCATCAGTGAATTTAGCCACAAAATTTCACAAAGAAAGGCAGCATTATTAACTCTGGTTACCAGATGGGAAACAGAGTCACATATTAAGTGACTTGCCAAAGGTTCCTTAGTAAGACTGGTAGTTTTAGAAACTGAAACTAGCACTCCTGAATCTTATCTAAAAATTACAACCACAGGTTTATAGTTTCTTTGGGAGTATGTAACTGTGGCTTTTGTTGATGGCACATGTTACCAGAGAAAATAAAATTAAAAAAAAAAAAAGAATAACTACAGATCTACCATTACAATGGACATGGCTAAAGTAACGCTTGCAGGGCTGCAAAACCCATAAAAAGCACAAGCATGAAATGATAAAATAGAGTGAGACTTTTAAATGTTGACTCAGTAATTGTTAAAATCCTTCTGGCTGCACACTTTTATAGTCTTCTACTGTACTAATGAAAAGGAAAGAAACAACAAAGAAGGGGTTTAGCCTTCCAATTATATAAACTCTGTGGACCACCAAAGAAGATGAAAGATTATTTATAATGTCACAGCAATTTATCATTTGGGAGATTTTTTTTGTTGTTGTTGCATCAAAGTTGAGTATTAAGAAACAATGCATTCACCTCCCCCTCAGCTCTCTCAGTTTTGCTTATCTGAGATCTCTCTTTTTCATGGAATAATCCACCCACAGAACCTAAAAACAGCACTAGAAGCAAGAAAATAAAACTACATTCTTTATTTGTGGCTCTTCTGATTTTATGGTACTTGTTTCAGAATTATTACTTTCAGTTTTAATCTGGTCTAGATCACTTTGTAATGGAACCACATCTTTTGGTTTAAAGTAAATATTCAAATCTAGGTTGGTTGAATACTGCCTGGGAATCATTACATCTGATTTGTAATTTACATGCAGTGCTATATGAACTCAGTAGAGAGGTGCCCTATGAGGTATTATAGGGAAAAAAAAAATCAGACAGATCAAGTAGGCCTGGGCATTTAACTACTCTCAGGAACAGACAACCAGTCACACAGGGGGAAGTTGATGAAATTAGTATAGTAATGTTCTTCGCTGAATGTTGTGGACATAGGTCTTCGATTTCTAAGGCCTCTCAAGTCAGTACCTTTCAAAGCACTAAAGACAAGATAAAGTCACTGAAATAAAAAGAGGAAAATCCTCAGTAACTTGGCAGGGGTCAGGTCCCTAAGAGTGGGGGTTTTTTTTAATATTTTATCCAAGAAAGAATGACTTCCTCAGTAAAATATATTATCTGACTTGGAAAGAAACTGATGCGAAGTAGCAATAGAAGTCCTTTTCTTTGGTTACGAGCTCTAAGAGATAGTGTAAATCAGGATTTTTAAACAACAACAACAAAAAAAAAAACCCAGGTAGGGATGGCCCATCCCGTTACCTTAAAGAAGAATTAAGAAGAAACCAAAAGCAAAGCAAAATGATGAGAAACTACTTCCTTCCTATGAAAGCTTTTTCCAGTGTGGGTATAGACATTGCCCTCAACCAGATCCTGCTGTAATCCACTGACTGCAAATAGGTTAAGAGTTACATGACCCAGTTTCCCACCTAGGCTGCTTTCTGGGCTGACATGCTCTGTAACTTTGTGTGAATTGTTAATTGTTCAGCCACCTCACCTTAGTCTCCCCAGGTAAGCAAGATGGAGATTGTGACATTTTCCCACCATTGTGAAGACTTTTGAGATCTCTGAATGAAATCTGCCATGCAAATTTTAATAAAGGATTTTACAGCAAGTCAGAAAGAGTTCCTACAACAAATCAGCAAAGCAAGGTTGGGTTAATTGAGGAGGAGAGGTGGCACACCAAAAGATGAAAAAAGATTAAAATCACAACCCATGCAGGATATCTGGGGAAAGAGGGTCTAAAAACACATAAAGAGAAAGCAAGAACACAGTCTCTGCTTTCCTGGATATTGTTTATTAAACAATTGGTGATCCAACTGTACAGCAACATTACAGACACATAGACTGTTCTTTTTGGTTTTCTCTTGAAGGTATTAAAATTATGAATGCTGCAGTACCTTTGCTTACATTTCCTCTCCCCCTAGTGAAGAAGCTGATGTTATCTAGGCTATCTCCTAAGAAAGAAACCAGGAAACCACGACATTTTCCCAGTCATGCAGTAAGGTTCAGTTTGTCTGCTCCCCAGCATCAGCATCAATACAATTAAAAGTAAAGTTCTTCACTCCCAAAACAAACCAGGCTGCTTGCCGCACAGCCAAGTGAGCACCATTCATAGAGGAATCAGGCTCAGCCTCTGTGAAACTGAAGATTAGCTAGAACCCTCAATGTGCTGACAGCCTGAGCTATTGGGAGGCACGTAATTATGTAAAAATACTAATAAAATCTCAGGAAGTAATTAGCTTTTGTAGCTGTAGGGCACAGCTTGGAACTTAAACCTAAAAAAGTCAAAAAGCTCAAAATTCATAGCAAGAACTCCAAATCAATTGTACGTTTTTCTTTCAGAAGGAAGTTGATCCAGATTTATTTGGCTTAATAAAATTTCCACTAAGGTATAAACAACTGCAGTCCTCCTTGATCCACACTAGCTTGTGAATGTTTCTAATCTCTGCCCTTTGGAGTGAATGAAGACTTAAATTCTCATTCAGACTCCAGCATCTTCAAGGATACAGGGTTCTCCCCTTGCTTCTTTACCTGTTCTTGACTTTAATGGGAGTTTCGTGCACACATCCATGGGAAGAATTTGTCCCTCCCTCTGTATGTTTAATTTTTTATTAGCTAACCCTGCCCATGCATCCCTGCCATTAACGATGATTGAAATGACACTTACTGAAGTCACACACACACTTAATTTTTCTATGAAAAACGTATCTGGGCATTTAATAGATGACGGTCAACCATGGGGGAGGAAAAAAAAAAAAAAAAAAGAACAAATGTCCTTGTGGGAATATAAAAGATCTTTACTGCAGAATCTCTCCCTCCCATGCGTAGGCACTTGCTAACTGAGAGCAGTGGCACGGTGACAAAAGTAGCAAAACCAAAGGCAGGCTTTACTAAAAGAAAAGGGGGAGGGGAAGTCTTCCACTGGCCATCTGTGAAAATAAGGCATGTGGCCATTAAATGCAGAGGCTGTAAATATAAATATACACAAGCTCCACAAGGCAAATGGCAAAAAAGATGGGGTTTTGGGAGGTGGAAGAAAAAAGGAGTAAGCTTTCAGCAGAAGAAAATCAAAATGCTTAATACTTAGTTACCAGTGCTGGGCAAAACCAATTCTGATCTTTGCGGTGTGCAAACTGGACATGTGTTTTTAATTAAATTTGAGAAAAGTTTCAGGAGAAATGACAATGGATAGAGTAGTCCCATTGAATAGAGGACTCCCTGAACATGAATGATCCTGTTGAGCCTGCTGATTTGACTTACTGAAGGGCTGACATACAGGGTGATGGATGGATGATGACATAATACCTGCTCACCTTCTTGTCCTGCTTTTTGAAAAGTGTCTGCTATATGCAGATATCATTAACAAAGAGGACTGCAGCCTGCATACAAGAATTTCTGTTGGCAAAGAACTACAGTAAGACAAAATCAGGAAGAGGGTAGGGAAAAAGGTAATAAGAAAGGGACACAGAGTTTTTGGAATAATATATTAACTTTTGTGCTGTGGGACTGTAACAGTCCATTGTCTGCAAGATACTCCCTCGTCCCCATATTGTATAACAGTTAGTCCAAACAGAAGGATCTCTGTTCACACTGTGAGAAAAGAACAAAAATATTACACTGATCAGCTTTCCTAATATTTTATGGGACAGTGAGGAACAGAGTGGGCTACAAATTACAGGACATATATATTAGCAGTCTGCTGAGCTGGCAGGGATAAGTGGGTGTGTATGTAATGTCTGTGGGTTCTACAGCTTCTGCTAGTCACTGGGAATGCTGAAGTATTTTTCCAGTAAAATACTACAGAGATTATGAAAACGGGCAGGTTTTAACTTGTATTAAGTGCTTTGGTTTATGATGTTAGTATTGCACCTCTGGTCTTATTTCCAGTAAGGTTTCTCCTGTTTGGGAGGCTTGTACCAGGTCCTGTTTTGCCCAGTTTCAGTCATTGCAACTTATTTGCTCTAGTCTGACCTGCAGTCAGTGTCTGCTGAAAGCATGGGATCAGACTGTTTTATCAACCCTTCTATTTTCTTTCCCTTCCTGCTCTTCTGTCCTCCAGTTTGTTCTTGAATTTCTGGTTCAAATTTAACCATTAGGGGAAATAAAAAAAAAAGTGATTTTGAAACAAAATCATCTACTGCAAAAGAAATGTAAATCCCATGTGTTAAACCAGCTCCTCTTTACGCCTTTAGTAAAGTGAGCTCCAGTGTTTTATTTCTCAAAGACAGCAGGATCTGCAGGCTTGAGAGTCTTAATATCCCCCTCCTCCCTGAGGGGAGAGCAGGGACAGAATTCATTTCAGCTCAGCAGATCACAGCAGTTTCTTAAGAGTTAACTCTGCTATCCCCATCCATCAGGCAGCCAGCGAGGCATCAGGAAGGAATGATGGATGTAAAATTATTACAGTGCTGCCACCCGATATACTTACTGCCATTTGTAACTAACGCTGGAACTGACACACTTTTTTCATTATTAAACATCCACATTAAGTCAACATTGGTCACTGTCATTTCACGTTTGGCAGTCTCTTAAGGGGAAGAGGGAAAGCTGGGGATGGGAGTGGGGAGGATGGTGGGAGGAGGGGTGGGTGGGAGAGGGAGAAAAGGCATCCTGAACCTGGTGTTCCATAAGAATGAGTAATAAATAGGTCCCCGCTTACAATGCTGGAAGAAATATTGTTACAAATAGCTCTTTAGTTCCAGCCCAGCAGACAAGTACATGTCAGAGCCTTTTAAAAGGACACACTCCAAGCGCCAACAGGGACAACTTCTATCACAGGTTAAGAAACACTTCAGCACAGGATGTCTACTTATCGGGATGCACTCACCTCAGAGCCTGCTGCCAGTGTGGCTGTGTCAGTGCACAGCATCTGAAACGCTTGTGTGGCTGCAATCCCTTGCACAGCTGCCCCTTGCACAGCCACCAGCTCCTGCAGCAGCAGGCACCAGTGTTCAGAACCTGGTTACCTGTGTTTGTACCAGCGTGCTCTGACACGTGCTCAAATACCTGCTTGTGTGCCTCCTTCCCTGCTCTTTTTTTTTTTTTTTTTATAGTTACTCGGGTACATAGGCAAGTGCCTGAGAGTCTGACTTGGAGTCAGAAAATTATTGGCTCACTCAGTGCATGTTTGTGCTGTGTATCTCTGCAAGAGTGCACCGTAGGCTTGTATGCATGCACACACATGCTGGCTCTTGGTGTTTGTGTACAACTCTTTGCAAAGGAACAGGCAGCTTTGAGGCCGAGCAAATAGATTGCTGATGCTGCCCGCTGTGGGTTGTGCACTAGATGACAATCCAGACTCTAAGCTACCTGTATAAAAGGTAACACTGTTTATGTATAGTACATATCAAACTATAATTAACTGTAGATGACAATTACAAATAGAACTATGCTCCTGGGTTTCCAAGAAACCATAAAAACATATACACAGACTTCTCATTTATACATGGAAATGTTTCCAAGAAAAGTGATGTAAAAATATGTTTTATAGCATTTGCAATTAAAATAGGTCTTAGTAAAATCCAAGTTCATCATGATGCTCATAGCTTTTACTGTAATTCTCTGAAAATCAAATCCCTCAAGATGGTCCAAGTTGGGTGCCCATGAAGTGACTCACCCAAATCATCCTAGCTATTTAAAAATTTTTTTTTTCTCATTTATGACTTCTTTTATACAGTTTCTATCCAATTCCACAAAACTCCTCTCTCACTGCTGCCTTACAGCTGGCAGGTCTGGCTGTCCACAGGGATCAACCCATATGGGAACACAAACTAGATAACAGGTTACATACATGTGTGGAGAAAAGCCCCAAGAGCTGTAACAGACATTCACAAAGATGATTTTCCAGCCTAGAGACAGCCCAGCTACTCCTGACAGATAAATCCCTACCATGAGTCTAACATACACATTCAAGACTGCACATTCCCTACCTTCCCTGGTCAGCTGATGCAGCAATTCATGCTAAGAAAAAAAAAACAACAACCCTCAACAGGTTTCAGAGAATCACAGATTTCCGTAACTACACCAGCCACAGCAACAAAGAAAGGAGGAAGACTTGGGATAACCCCAGATCAACGTTTGCTGCCCATAAAGATTGGGATCACTCTACGGGAAGGAGAGTCTTAACTATGCAGAACATCACTAGAGACATAATGTACATTTTTAAGTATAAATAGACCTCTGGTCACACAGCTACACTAGGCTAACCCTCTTTTAATTCCAACCCCCACCTCAAAATCTCTGTCAGGAAGCAACCACTGAGCAAATGTAATGTCCCAAATGTTCAGGGGGCTGTTGCCTCGAAGTCCCCATTGAGACCCTGAGCTTCTGACAGAAAACTCTGGGTGGTAGCACTGCAGCACTCAGTTTCTCACTACCCGCCTTCCCATCTCTTTGTCTTTCTCCTGAAAACAGGGAGAAACGGAATAAAATTTAATTTAAATTGGCAACAACTGCCCTCCTCTCAAATCTTGCTCTTAATAGGAGAGAATACTTTAAAGTCTTAGATCAAACAGACACAAACTTTTGAGAAGTTGGAGTATTTGCCTGGATCTGAACTTCACAGCTGGCTAGTCAGCGGGCAGCCTAAAGCATCTATGGGAAAAGAGAAGAAGTACTTCAACTTTACAGCTTACATCTTTTCCTCTGTGAGGTCAAACACCAGAGACAGGTCAGGAGATCCTACAAGTTAAAAAGCGCAACTTCTTGAATAGTGTTTAGTACCTTTAGTGGTCACCCCAGCAACAAAAATGCTGTTATAGTCTTGGAGAACTCTGTCCTTTCCCAATTCCACTTAAAAAAAAAATAAATAAAAAAAGTAGTGCACTCTGATAAAGTCTTGGCACTTACAGTATCAGAAGTCCCAAACCCTACAGCTGCTTTAGAGAAATTTTCAACTGAGCAAACAGTTTTTATTTCCTGCTACCTTGTAAAAGAACTCCTCTCTGCCCTCCACGAGCCCACCAGGAGGCATGAATTAGAGAGGAAAATAAACTTCAACTGGGGTAGAGGGTGAGAAGTGAAAACAGAAGGCCTAAGGAGAATCCCAACAATAGGGAAGTAACAGAATAAAGTGAATGCAGATGGTTCCACTCCTGTTACTTAATCAAAAGGCTGTGCAGAGTCACTAGAGCCAGCATAAAGTCATGTGTTAGAACAACAGCTGATCTGTATTAAAGAAGATTAACTCGCAATGCCATGGTGGAGGGCCTGGGATTATTTTATGTACTTCCATTGCCGAACAAGCCGTCAGCACAATTACTGCCCTCCGATGTGAATGACTGATCTGTAACCACAGCTAAACAGCATGCTGCTTAGGGGCCTGGGTGCTTCATGAAGATGAATTTCCATACCATCAAAGTGCTTTTAATGGGCTTCCTGATCCAACCACAAGGCCTGCTTTGCAAGTATATAGAACTCAGGATGAAGGCTTCCTGTCCAAAAGGATTTGGTCGGTTGTCACTTGACAATTCCCAGCCAGCACAAGGGAGGAGAGGGGGGGAGATAGGTAGAGTTGTCTCTGCTTTGGAAGGATTAAAAAAAAAAAAAAAAAAAAAAAAAGGAGAAAAAAGAAAAAAAAAAGGGTACAGATGCTTTCTGAATGCAACCAACTGCTGTATCCACAGCTGAATTCAATGCGCTTAACAAATAACGGCAATTTAGCTATGCTTGCGAGGAATAGCTTGAGTCACTTTGCATTAGCATCTGGCTGAGTGTTAAAGTCATTTCTACATGGGGAGCAGAGAAAAGAAATTTCTGCTCCGAGCATCCTTTCAAGAATGCTTAAATATTTGAATATAAATTCCTTTGTGCTTGTGATCGCTTCTTCTTATATCCGACACTCTGCTTTTTCCCTTTTCCCTTCTGGTACTCTTCTATGTGAAATGCTGTAAACATACTCCATCCCTCTCTTCCTTTCTCTCTCCCCATACCAGCAGTCTCAGTCTTCTAGGAGAAATTGTATGTACAGCCAGATACCTATTACAACGACCTCTTTTTTCCTTCCCCTTCGTCTCAAGAAAGTGCATGAAATTGGAGTAATTTCTACATCAGTTACACCCAGGATAGGCTGATGAAAAAAGTACACTAGTGAAACACTCACATGTACGTTTAACATTCATTACCCAGACTGCTGGCTTCTCACAGCTTATTGATCAAACTCCATCTAAAACCAAGGAAAACGGAAACCTATCCAAATTAGCAATCTGCTCTTTCTGGACAATATTGTTTGACTCACAAGCTTCCTAGGATGACTGACTTTCAAGTTTCTGCTAAATAGCTGATCATTTTAATCTATTCTATTTTATCTGCCTATCTCACTATTCACACAGGGCCTTCCAGTGAAAAGCTACTAGAAGCAATTTCAATAAAATTCAGTTTATACCAAATGCAACAACAGGTCATCTTCTCTGTACTGCACGACAAAGGCTCTATCAGAAAATATTGCTGGGCAAGAGAGGAACTGAGGAAAAAAGTCTTGCTAAGCATATGTGAGACACACACAAGAGTTCGGATGTATATTTCAGGCATCAGTATTATAAGGACAGCTCACCAGAAGTGTGGCAGCAAGGACTGGCAGTGTTATTTATCCCCCGTAGGCCAGGGCAGTGCACGGAAATACATCAAGCATTTCCAGAGAAAAGCAGGAAATCACAACCTCTTTCACATACACAATGATTACAGTATATACAAATTTTACTAGAGCATACTCTTGGTATTTTGTTATAGCACAGCTTCACAGGCCAGTTCAAAAGCAGGCGATGGCAAGACCTATGCTTTCTGCTTCCTCTAAGTTTCACTGCAAATACTTGGTGCAGTTTGTGTTGTCAATTCTCCATTTTTTTCCATTTTGTTAAGTCATCTAACATGACATGACAGTGCTACGTTGCAATGGTCACAAAATATCATATATGACAGCCTCATAAGGCTAAATACCCAGAAGCTGAGCCTGAGTATCAGCAAAGCTTATGTTCCCAAAGAAGCTTGAATATTTTCAAATCCAGCTCATCTCACAAACACATGTAAGCATTTCCATAAAGCAAGATTTCCACTTAGACCCAGAGAGTTCCAAGATCACCTTCTCATAATACACACTGACAGGCTGGAACAGAGAATTAGCGGCCTCCAAAGTTCTCGTGCGAGCTTTAACTATCCCTGCCTCCTCCCCAGTCTGCCCTAAGGGTCTCCAGGTCTCTCTCTCCTGTCATCTCTCGGTTGTGGTTTTCATTTTGCTTTTCCCCTTTTTTTTGAAAGAAGTAACTATTCTGTTTACAAGTGGGGAATAAGAAAATAGAGCAAGAAAAAGGAGGGGAAAAAAGGAGGAAGAGCCTATGTATCACCTACGCAACCTACGCAACCTCTGACCCTTTGCAAAGGCAGTTTTGGAAACTCACCTTTTCTGCCCGGCAGTTGTTGAGACCCAAGCTATTCACAACAGCCACCTTTCCATCCAGCACCTGTTGTTCCCTCCGAAGTTGCTCCTTCATCTGTCGGGCCTCCTGGATTGCCTTAGTAACAGCATCATGGTCATTTAAATAACCTGACGACGTGATAGAAGAAAGGATATCTTAAAAAAAGAAAGTTACAAGAAAACACTTTAGCTTTCATCGATGAAATGCACCAAGACTTTGTCATCATTAATGAGAAAGAGTTAAGAGGCAGTGCCCAGAAGCCCATCCACGTTTTGTAATTCTGTGATCGTTATGATAGAGCCACCTGGATAGAGAGCATGAGAAACCTCAGTGCCAAAGTCATCGTCCTGATACTTGATCCCATTAGTTTCAATATTTCTCTAATGCTGCAGAGGTTAGCCCTGTGGTTTGTATGCAGCAGGATGTAACTGGGGAAGACTTAGGGGAAGCTTTGATCATGCCAGCAATCCCAAACTCTTAAAAATAGACCATTTCATTCTTCCCCTTCTTAAAACTTGTGAATACATTAAAATAAACCACAGGTGGCGGTGGTTTGCTATAGATATGAAATGCATAATGGCTGGGAAGAGAAACCTCATCCACTGAATGCTCCCCACCACCACCTGTCATTCAGAAATGTGTAAGAAACCACAGCTACATGGACCTACATTCCCACTCCTATTCATGCTGCTAATAGTAGGTCAAATGTCCACTGTTTTGCTGCAAATTCACAGCCTACGGCTTAGCCTTTGTAGTCACTGAATTATTTCTTTTTAAAATGTTACAAGCATCACCGGCACAGCTAATACTATTTAATTTTAAATGTGACACTTTGTCATTTTTTTCTTTTAGCGTACTATAGATTATACTTATTATGATCTGCATGTGATTTGTAGGATAGAATACTGATGGGAGACTCCAAGCCCCAGTCTATTTTTCAAATATTAAAGGAGAGGCTAATATCTATCAATCTCCCCCCCCCCAGCCCCCATCCCCACACGCGCGTGCACGCACACACTTCTTTCTGTCTTTTAACTAGGGCATAAAAACGGCATAAAATGAATCTGTAATATGAAATTGCCCAGAAAAGGGACTTCTGTTTGTGACATGAGGCTAAATCTAACCAGATCCATTGGTGAATTGTGACAGATGGAGGGACTGTGAGACAGAAGGCAGGCACTAATCACACACAAAATGACCGGCTTGCCTCAACATGTTCCATGGATTCCAGCAAACTTTACACCCTAATCCATTTTTAGAACAAAAAACATCTGGGCCATAAATCCTCTAATCTGCCAAAACACGCTATTAAATCCCATGATTTGTTGAAAAACACTAAGATTAAAGAAAGGAAATATAAAATGGCTAACTGCCGTGTTAGGAAAGTGTTATTAATACTCTTTCTTTGTCTCAATTATGAATGTTCTGTTCCTAAAGAGCCTTGTCTAATCATGTCAGATTACACATCCTTGTTGTATTGCTAGACTCTTCTATCTGATCCGCTGATTGCCAAAAAACGTAGGACATTGTCTTGATGCTTAAAACATTTCAGGGGAAGAAGCTGATGTCAGATTTGTTCAGTGCCTCGCTGCTGTCAGGATTTTAGTTTGGTTTGGGATTTTATTGTTGGTTTTTTTTGACTGCAGACAGAATGAGATTGGTATTTCCACCTTCCTTGGCATGTAAAAACTAGAAAGAAAAGTTTCTGTGTAGTTTGACTGCTGTTAATTATACTAACAGTTAGATTTTGGCTAAATACCCAGGAACACTGAGAGTTTTGTATGAAACAACTTGATCCACATTGCTTTTATCAAATGACCCAGTTCAGTAATTCCCAGCCAATTGAATTCCAGTAATTCCAGCTTTCTCAGCATAAGGAACTGCATGACCTGCACCAGCATAGTGTTACCAGCTGATGTTTGGTTTTTTTTTTTTTACCTCCATTTTATCAACTTGCCTGGTTTCTTCCCCACTTTGAATCCCCACTAATCAAGCTTGCAGATAGTCAGAATAAATTAAAAAGGAAGCAAGCAAACAAACAAATGCACAGTAGCATTACTGCTGCTTGTGCTCTCGATTAGGCTAGGTATAGTACTTTCAACTGTAATACAGCTGAATTTGCCTAAGAACTGGAATTCATGCCCTTCTCCAGACGATTTGGCTTTTCCTGAATACTGCTATCTTTGAGACAGTTTGGCACATGACAGTGAATAAAAGCAAGCACTCCTTATGTTTTTCAGTAGCTGCCAAGATGCTGGTGTGCAGGGAAATGATTAATATAGAAGCGAGTTGAATGTAAATTATTGTTGTTTAGGGTAGGTGGTGAATTATTGACAGAGAGGGGAACCGCATAACATAAAATGCACATAGTTGCAAGGATTGCCAAACTAGCATGGAGATGTTGAAGATAATGGCAAAGGGCAGAGAGAAGTTGTTTCTGTTTTTAGTACACGGACATATGCCTGTTCCCAAAAAGAAATGCTTGGATTTAAAGTCATGCATGAAGCCACGACATTTGTGACTGCTCAGTCTGTAGCAAAATTTATAAGCTATAAGGATAGCTCTAGAAAAGGACTACGTAAGTGTATGCCCAAAAGTAACTATACTGGCAATCACAGAAGGCTGTAAGTTTACATCTCCAAAGACAATTGAACAATACATGAACATTTCTCTATGTTCTCCCCAGAATGGAGCAGCTGGAAGAACTCCTGTCAGAGAATGGTTTTAGTTTGAAGTGTCAGAGAAAAATGAGAGCTCAGCTGCATCCCAGCAAAGTGGGCTGTGCACACCTAGGACAGACAAGTTGCCCCTTGCACCGACAGCCCCAGTCACTTAAATGGGGAAGTAACTATCTGGCAAAGGACTGTGTGCTTCCCAGTAACCTTTCCTGCAGGGATCCATCTCTCAAGATAAAAAAAGTGATCCAGTTTCCCTACCACCTTTACAGACCCATTTGCTATAAATGCTATCAAAATGGTTTTTTTGTGGCGTTGTTCCTATTGGAGGGTGACCTGAAATTACCTGTATACTTTTTTAAGACCACAAAATGGTTTTAACATGGTAACAAGTTTTACTTGCTGTAATTTTAGTTGGATTTGACCCAGCAGTTAGCAGGAAAAGACCCTGTAGAGTTTTCACGAGCCTTTCATTCTTCTAGTCCTCCACTAAAGGACAGACCTTTGCTAGCAGCAGGCTATGTCTGTCCAGCTCCTCCACCAGAGTTAAGGACTGCTTATCTTACACATACAGTATGCACCACGATACTGCTCAGCAACCTCAAAAAGTCACTTTCTGTATTTGTAGCTGAGAGATATACAGCAGTGAACTCTATGTCATTAACAATAACTTAAGTATGTTATCTTTTGCTCCACAGTTTTCCATGGTTTATTAATGGTATAACATATTAATTCTTCTTACAGGAGTGACCTTTAAAGCTCCATTCATCCTCAGAGCTTTTATCCAATTACATTATCACTCATTACAGGTACAGCATTTCAAAATCTGCATTTTGTTAAAAGAAGTAAATTATGGGGGTCTCAAACCTATGAAAAATATCATGTATGTAGGGAAAGAAGATTGGAGAGAAGAGAACAAGAGATGTCCTGCCACTGCAGTGCAGGTCAGATGCTTAAGTCCCCACCTAAATGTGATGGTCACTCTTTTAGGGACAAAAAATTAATGTGGAAAAAATTGAAGCTTGGTGCATTGCACATGGAGAGCA
Source organism: Heliangelus exortis (assembly GCF_036169615.1). NCBI lineage: Eukaryota > Metazoa > Chordata > Aves > Apodiformes > Trochilidae > Heliangelus > Heliangelus exortis. The sequence goes on along the minus strand of NC_092422.1, from coordinate 153,798,095 downwards.
GTAGGACCAAGCAAATTAAAGACAAAATACATTATTACCTGCCACAGTTAAAGAGTGTAGGGCTAATAATAATTTACACATTAACAATTAAAAATGTGGTATATACAAAATACTTATATAATTGTAGCATGTCACATCAAATAAAGTTACTATATTTTCTAAAGGTATAGAAGCATATCCTCTGTCTGATATATGCAACCATCACACTAGCAATTACCATGTGTGCACAGTGGGAGAGTAATACAATGGGAGCTAGATCTGTTTTGAACTCTGGACATAACTATGGATCTTCCTGGTGTAAGGAGAATATACACTACACAGAACTGGGGTGAGACCCACAGAGACAGAAAAAAAATTTAGTATTTAGCACTGACATGTTGCAGAAACAGCTTCTGATGGGTTTGACCTATGGCTTCTTTTATTCTTTGTGCTATCTCTGAAAGTGGCCAGCAGGAGATGCTTTAGGAGCAGCAAGACACATGGTATCAAAGAACAATCTATCTCACTTAATTCACCTAAATAAAGCTTGATCTACCCTGGAAATCTTAATTCAGGTTATATTCAATACTTCATGGGATAAAATGTTTCAGTTTGAAGGCTGAAGAATGGGGGGGTGTACACATTTTACTTAACACATACAAAGAACCATCCCTTTAACACATCTGACTGGTAAAATAACCACTAGGACAGTCATTACTGAGATGGTCTTCAAGAAAAGATTTGACAGGAGGAAGAATTAACACTGTTTTGTGGAAGAATGTTAAAAACAGCTAGTCAAGACTTTTGCAAGATAACAACATCACACCTGGTTTTTTTTTTGTTTGTTTTTTTGTTGTTTTTTTTAAAATTAACCTGGTGACTGTTTTACTTATTAAACCAAGGTAAAGTAACGGTCCATACAGGTTTTTAGTGGAATAAGGATTAAACCTGTAATTCTGCAAAGATTTATTTGCACATGTAGACTTCTAGATTAAAGAGAATTTTTTTAAAGTTTATCCATCACTTTTTGATGACACAGCCTAATATAACAGGTCTTTATTGCCTTCTGTTGGACAGGCCACTGTCTTTAATGTATGCCATTAAACAAACAACATTTATTAACTTTTAGAGACAACACAGTATCTGATATAACACGGGTCACTGTTTTCCAGGTCTGTAAAAGTTAAGATACTCCTCCTGAAATGCTAGGTCTGTTGTCCTTCTTTACTGACATCAGCAAATATGGTTTTATGGTCAACCAGTGACAGCTCATAGACCACTGTCTGGCACAGGCTGATAAACACCCACTATCCAACAGCATCCATCAGTCATTACAAAGAGGGGCAAATGAAACTGAGCTTACCTATTGTGTTAGCTCTGGCTGAAGGACTAGCTAATGTTGCTGGCACAGAGGATTTTAGTGAACTGGCCCCACTGTTTATTCTCAGAGTTGGCATATGAGGGGAGGTGGGTGACGTGGGAGACTTGCCATCAGATGTCTTGGGTTTGGCGGAAAGGTTAAGAGGCTGGGCCACTTCATCCTATGAGAAGCAAAAGAGGAAAGAATGTTATTTAAAAAAAAAAACGCTGTTGGCACAACACTGTCAAAGCAAAGACAGTTGTTTTCAGCTCATATGAACTTCTAAGCCAAAAAGGTTGTATGATATTTGTTAAGATCAAACATGATACCATCTCGTCATTTCAGTGTGGAACTGACATGACTGATAAACTGGAAAACTAGAATGTAATAATCAGAGAACACCTTCCATTTGTACCTTCTATGTAAGAATTGTATCTGAAGAAATTAATCATACCAACAGGATAAATGCTTTTATGATAAAAATTAATAGCATTTATACAGTTGTATTTTATTGCTATTTATTTTGAACATAAGGATGAATGAAATAAGAAAAAGCATTTTCAACCACCCAAATTGGACAAAGGTGTTTGAGTGAACAAGTCTTCAGTTGGGGTATTTTTGCTGTTCTTTTGGTTTTCTTAGGTTTTGTTGTTTGTTTTTGTTGATTTTAGTTTTATTTTTGTTTGGTTGTGGGTTTTTTGTTTGGTTGCTTTTTTAAAAAAATATCTGTGCTCTCCTCTGAACTTCCAAGGCTTAAAATTTCAGGAACAAACACATCATAAGAAATAAATGCTTCTCTTCTACCGTGACAAGACAGCAGGAAGAACTTGCACTTTTTTTCCACAAAATCAAACAATAAGCTGCATAACTCTGCATAAGCCCCTAAATTTTTTCATGGTGGGCTTCCAAGATTTCTGGAGTTACTATTTTGTAAAATAGAGAAACTGGGTAACATTTTTTTGCAGAGTAACTCGAATTATTAGTAAACCTGGCTTGATTACACAAAGTAACAGACAGTGCTCTAAAACACATTAAAATTCTAAGTCATGTAGTTTTGTTTGACCAAAATAAAGTACAATGAGGAGGGGAGGAACATGGGAGAAAAAACTTTTCTGTAAGGGGGACATCTTAGAAGTAATTTTAACTGACTTTTCAATAACCAGAATTAATGGATATGGTATTAAATCAAACCATCACATATAAGCTTAATTCAAGAATGCCATCCTTCAGTTACTGGAAGTGTTACATCACACAACTGGATTTCAGCTCTAGGAACTGATGAAAGAGATTCTGATCTCCCTAAGTTATAAGTACCTTCACTTCTACAAAATTATTCCTATCTTAGAGCAATGCAAAGAGAACTGGAATTAGACTGATAATGTTTGAGTGCTTTACTTTTATCACTAAGGGGTATATGTAACTACAGTCATATAAAATTGATTCTTTTCCACAGAGGGTGGTGTGCTGCAGCAAAGAAAGGATTTTATAGTTGCCTATAGCTTGTGGAAGTACAATGTGGATGCACATCTCCAAACCCAGGACAAGTCTGTAAAGCACTGTCATCTAACTTTTCCATTACCTTAGAAAAGCAAGCTTTGAGCAAAGTACTTCTGTTATTTCTACCCTTTTGTAATAGTCATGGTTAAAAATAAGATAAAGCTTAGCAAACAAATGTGTCAGGGACATTATGGACAAAGCTGTTATTCTTATAGTGGCATTTAAGCTGTCCTAGACCAAACTCCTGCATAAAGGGTGAAAAAAATCAATGCATAAAATGGACTGGGGAGTATATGCAATGTTTTTTCAGAAGTAATTTAGGCACTTAGAAGGCACTTAGATGTTCTGTTCATCTTCTAGAAGAGTGAAGCCTCAGCCTTAGAAATGCTACCCAGTTCAACCAGCATCAGTCATTTTAGGAAGGCATAAATTACTTTACAGAAATACAAATTAATCCATATTAGAATAAAAAACAAGGGAAATGGAAAGGGACTTCCCGCAGATGGAAGGGGACTTGGCTCTGCTGTTCCACTGATTTTGACTCAAAGAATAAATAAATCCCACAACAGTGCAACTGTAATGTTATGAGTACTAAGATAGTTGCATAAAAGAGTAAGCACAAACTTGCCAAAAAATCATTCCAACACAGTGACCTGTGCCAGACGTGGAACCCTGAAGAGTAAAGTCATCTATTTGGAAGCTAGCATCAGGAGAACCAATGCAAACCTGCCCACAGACTTGTTTCAGTACAGTCCAAGAGGGGTTACTTGCATTTATATTCAGTTCTTGACCTTTCTTGTAAGTCACAACATCTGATTAATTTCAGATATGGCAGCAAAAGCTGCCGTGTGCTCACTGGCCACTGGCAACCTGACTGAGAGCAGCATTTCAGCTCACAGGGAGTCGTGTGGGAATGGGATGGGAATGGCTCTCATGTGCCACAAAGTCAGCCTGGATTCCAACCTGCATCCTCGTGCTGAAATGTTTTTTTCAGTCTTGTCTTTTTGACTCAATCCGTTGGCTATCCTGTCCCTATGAAGTTTATTTCTTAACTTCACTCACTCCTTCTCCCTCTCCTCAGTTCCTCTGTTCTCTTTTTTTTAACCTGGTGTGAAGGGAATGTCTTGTGCAACTCCACTGCAGAACAGTGCAGAACTGTCTCATTTAATGCAAGTTAGAAATGGGGGAGCTGTTTTCTTCCATCTTAGGCATCCAGCAATGAAGCTGTCTACACTGTAACTATTCTTGGTAGTAAGAATGCTCTTCTTCATTCAAGTCAGCACAGCCCTCACTGGAGCCAAGAAGCATAAGACCTTGTGGAAATAATAGAAGTCGACAGTTCCAGAGCTGATAAATGTCATTCCAAATTGCCCCTTCATTCACTTTCATTGTGTGTTCAGGCTAATGGTAAATTAATCGGAGGTCACAGAAGCTTAGTTCTCATAAAGGGGGATAAGTAAACAATTTTCAGCTATTATATGTATTTACAAAATGGTATTACTTCACTGTCAGGTCTTCATAACATTTTCACTTCAGTTATTTCAAAGAGCATTCTCAAATCCTCACTGGATGTCAAATCCATTAAAAATTCAGTCAGAGAGTTTAGAAATCCTATGTTGGATCACGAGTTGATAATAATTTAAGCAAGTCCCTTACCACAGTGGAACTACATTTATTCCATGAAGGTCTGAAAAATGTCTGGGACACAGGTAATAATGTACAATTGTGTTAGGCATGAAGATGACTGTTCTGCTCTTCAGTCCTATATCCAGCGAGCGATTTCCCTCTTTTCCCCCTCTGCAGCCATAAATGCAAAATTCTCTGCTTTCCCAGTTTAAATCAAGAACTTGATTTGCACCTGAGTAACCATGAGAAGAATCAGCTGCTTGCCTGCCTTTAATTTTAACTATAAAACCTCCTAGCTAACATTCTGCCACATTATAGATTAGCAGGCTTCACTCTCAGTTTTATCAGAGCTGTATAAAAGTGCAGCATGACAGCTAAGGCAAATAAGTGACAAAAATAAAAAAAAAATAGATGTAGCATGTTCTCTCCAGGTATCTTCCAATAGCCAGGAGATTTGTTTTCATACAGTGGGATTACAGAAACTAGAACTACTCCCTGCACTTAGTTTTTATTAGAGAAAGCTCAGTATTGTTTGGTCCCTGCCTTCTTTTGACACACAGTTATTCCAAGATGCCATTGATAAAGAGTTTTTTCAAGCCTGTATTTTTTTAAAAAGTTAAACAAAGTCAAACATTTATTTATATGTAAGCCAAACCGATTAATGCTTAGACTAGAGGATGGTAAGACTCAAGAGCCTTGTAATAATATAAACACAGATGTGATGAAAGTAAAATATGATCCTGATTAAGAGTTATGAAGTGTTTCCTTTAAGGTAGTGCATTTGTCTTACAAAACAAAACACACACACGCACACAAATAAATGCATAGAATAAAGCATAAGCAAAAAACCTCACAACAGAGGGCCAATAAAATGAAGTACCAACACCAAAAGCAAAACATTGGTAAAGAGATTCCCATCCCCTGCACCACAGCAGTGTCAGAAAAGTCTCTACTTTAGGGAAAGCTGGTGGTTTGCTTCCCAGGATTGTAAGACACTAAGCCTTTGAAGCTCAGGTAACTTTAAATATTTGATTTGCTCTAGATTTTTTTTCCTAGCTGATCTGTAGGCATATGAGGGAAGAAAGAAAAACCCTTCATTTACACCAGAATTTTTGGGGTAAATAAATAATCAAGAGCTGTATTTTGTAGCTTCACTCAATCTGGATTTGTGTAACTTTTGAGCTTTCTTATTTAGGAATCAGACACTGGAAATTTCCAAACAGAATTGCCTGACTGGCAACATTTAAACAGAAATAGTGCTGGTAAAGTTGAGTGCTTTTCACACTTCTTTTAGAAGGTTTGAGTCGTCCTTTGAAAAGGTAAAATGCCAGGTAAACACAAATGCTTCTTGGTATGGGAGGAAAAAATGAAAGAGAGAGAAAAGGGAAGGATTTGGTCACAGTCACACAGTAACGCAGCGGAAGAGTTTAGACCAAGGAATTCTGACTCTCAGTCATGAATGTCGCAAATGCTTGGCTGAAATGGTGTCTTTCCTAATCTTTCAATCATGCTGTCTCTGTTTACTTCCTCCTAAGATAAAAGGTTAATTTATCTCTATGGAGAATGGGTATGGAAAAAAAGAAGGGAATAAAATCTGCTTTTGAGAATTTCTCTAAACCATTTATTGAAAATGGCACAATTTCAACACCAAGAGCTATATAAGTGAGTGATAGCCCACATGAATGAACTGGTTTCAGAGAAAGAAAAAAAGAATGGAGGTAGGGAAGAACCCAGACAATATATTTGGATTTCATAATCTCACTTCTTTTCACATATTTGAAAGATTAGTATGCTATTAAAATACTGTTACTGAATTACTGTACTGCCATTTAAGTCCAAGTGCTGTATCCCACTGTGGCACACACTGAAGGTCCAGGTTGCACAGTTTATTACAAAATCATGAACTGTTCTGTGTATCATCTGACTGGCAATACAAATGTGCTTAAATGACCTGGCAGAAGCACAGCCTAGCATGCTTTACTAAAGAGGCTTTTCATGACCTCTGGGAACACATTTGCCACATCTTGCTGCCTATTTAAATGACCTTGACAGTAGAAATTACAGCCAAATGAGTTAGAAATAAGAAGCCAGAGAGGGAGTCTCTAAAAGAATGCCTCTGCCACCTCACCAGAAACAAAGCCTCATTTCCCCACCCTGGTTCTGTTTCATGGAGCTCTTCATTTCAACAGAAATGCAAAATATGGAGCACTTACTGGCATGTCTGGGGCAGAAGACAACGATGCTATTGTTGCCCACTGAACAATGCAGCCAGTCAGTGGCTTATTCATTCAGTCTCTTGCTCATTCAGGGATTTCTAACCAAAATTTATCAGAAACCGAGGTGCAACAGCACAAATGCAAAGAAAATCCTTTGGTGTCACTGTCCCTCAAGCCTGCAGTTGTCCACACACTCACACAGAGACACTGGCAGTTTCCTTCACATCTCCTCCCATTATTCTGAGGCCATTCATGGTGAAATTATCAGTAGTGATAATAAGAAGCTGAGAGGTAAAGGCAGTTGTGAAACATGTTGCATAAATGAATCATGCTGCTGATATTATCCTCACTGATGAAATAATTGTATTAAATTAAGCAGGGATGTTCACATGACAGGATGGGTGAATTAGATAATGCTCATCTGCAGCTGCACCTCCTCCTGCCACATTCTCAAGTTTTGATTAAGAATAATGTGTCCCTTCCTGCAAAGGTGGAAATTTCTCTAACTACATAGAAAAAGAGATGGAAACATTTAAACAGGCACCTTGGTTATGATACGATAATAAAAGGAGCAGAATTATTCTTCAGGTTTAGATAAATCCATTTATCCTACTCTGGCCCACAAATTTCAGTGCCAAAAGCAGAAGGCACAACTGGACTCTTGTCAGAAAGGAAAAGGCACCAAAGACAAGGCAGGGGGCAAATATTAGGAAGAAGTCCATTTCTTTCTGATCACGCGAAGTGCACAGACTTTTTCTTCTGTGATAAAAAGCTGCAGAAACATCTCAGCTTGAATTTCTATCTACACACAGAATGCGTATAGATTTTTTTTGTTTTTACAGTATTGCTTTTTTGAGTATCTTTTCCTGAATGCTTTGCTCTCAGAAGGTAGATGATTTCTGGACTTAGTTCATGTTACCCAACCAAAGTTAGCATTTCCAGTTTTTCATGATAGTGCCCGAATACTCTTATTCACAGCAGTCAAAACAAAGAGGGGAACTGAACTGCCTTGTATTTGGGACAAATATTCCTTTTGTTCTCTTATCTGCTTTTTTTTTTTTTTTTAGGGGACTACTCAAGGAATAAATTACTCCCAAATGCTGTTTTATACACTGGGAGCATTCTTTTACAGTCTCCATTCCAGTTCATGGGGGAAAGTGGCACAGGAACACAACGTAACCTGTTCTGTAGCACTAGGAACAGACAGGATTTTTCCCCGGTCCTTTTTTACAAAACTAGGGTCTCTTTTCCTCTCAGAAAGATCCTCAATATCTACTCCTTTCATTCTTCTTTACAGAAATCCTAGCTTCCATGAAAGAACTCTGCAGTTACAAAGCCTAATTTGCTGCCCTGGAAACCCCAAGCTTTGATTTTTTTTTTCTAGTCCACATGTTGTCACATTAAAATAAGAGAGCTGCTGGGTTGTTTCCCCGTTGCATTTTGAGCTGTTGTTTCCCCAAGTTGTGCATAGGACTGAAGAACAAAAAAGGAGTATGCAAAATGACCTGCAAACAGAGGCCCTAAGAACTGGACGCCTTCACCTCCTCCCTACAACCTTTTTGTTCAATAGAAAGCACTTACTCTGCCATCTCATTCTATTCTATGAACCCCAGAAATAACAGAGGACCAAACGCCAAACAAGTCTAGGACCACTGTAGTCCACCAGCTAGCTCAGACTTGGAAGAGTGTGGGCTGTTTCACCTGCAGGGCAGTCTTAAAGCAGTGTTGTGGAGAGAGCTATGTAACTCCCCTTCAAAGCCTACATCCAAAAATAACCTGGGGCAAAGACCTGGATTTTGTGCAGCAACTGGTAGGAATTCCGCACATAGAACCTTACAAGAAACTCTTTAAAACTCTTCAGGAAAGGCAAGTGCTGCACTGGGATCTAGCCTCTTGGGGTCTCATGGATTTCAAGGCAGGCTGTTTGGCCAACAGAATACACCAGAGCATGCAGCTTAGCAAAATGAGCAGACTGGTGTGTGTTTACCCAAAATTCATTCATTTAGTTTCTCAAATCCTCAGAGAAGCATCCTCCAAATCACACTTGCAGCTCCTGGCTGGATTTGGACTGCCAAACGCCCACCATCCCTGAGATGTCTTCTGGTAATCTCCACAGAGAGCTAGCACAAAGTGTTTGAGGAAAGTGGCTGGTATGAGATTTCTGGCTACTTTTGCTGGATCATGAGTTTTCAGTCATATCAACCTCTGGGAAACCTGACAGATTACGGATACTTATCCCAACTTCAAACATTAATTTTCATCCATACAAAAGTAACTGACTTACTCCTGTTGCTGTTATCCTGCTGCTTGGGCATTTGCTCTCCTGTTAGACTGAAGCAAACAGAAGTGAGGGTTGCTCACCACACTGCTTAGGTCCCAGTATGGGGATTTTCAGTACAGCATGAAACAAAACTGCAGGTAGAAAGCACTTTTAGCATTTGCTTGCACCTCATGATGGAAAAGTTCCTTCTTACTCTGCATCTCTGAGTGAGTAAAAATTTAACTCAGTAGCCTCATTTACAAAACAACCTTTAGTGAAGCTTGTTCTGAGCAAATCCTGCCAGGTTTGGTCTGAAATGAGAAGAGTACACATTGAGTAAAGATACAACACGAACCAGTGCAGAGAGACTGCCCACACTTAGGATTCTGCTGGTCCATACTTGGTGTCAAACTTGGGACCTGTTGTTAGCTCTTTACTTCAAATAATTATTTTTTAGCTGTATTTTTCACATCACTGCTGTAACTACTTATTTTGTATATAATTCTATTAATGAAGTGATTTCCAGAGAAGACTCAAGTCAGCTGCTGAGCAGGAAGAGTGATGTAAGCACAGGTCAGCAGGGGTTGATGCAAATACCGCACATCTACAACGGAAGACATAAACTACTTTTTCATGCTTTGAACCATGCAAATCACTTCACAAGAAGTAAAAATCATTAGAGAGGATTACAAACTTGTGGGGGACAGGACGGGAAAGGATTCTTCCTAGAAAGAATGCTTCTTCCAAACTGTCCCCACTGAACTACATGGCAAGTAGTAGGATGCAAAAGGGGAAAAAAAATATCACTTCTCCAGTGTAGCACAGGAATATTAATTATTCAAGTTCATAATTACTCTGACTTAAACAGTAAATCGACTATTTTATAAACAGGAAAAATAAGGCACAAAGTTACCAAATGGTTTACCTTATCTCCAAAAGTGAGTAAGCAGCTGAGTCATAAGGAAGAGCAGAGCAATTGTCACGCTTACTCAGACCAATGTTTTAGGGATTTCTAGTACTGTACTGAAACTCCCAAAATGTCAACCTGCTTCAAAAGAAGTTGCAAGAAAAACAGAAAGTTGCCAGTTTGATATGTGGCACCTTCTCCTGAACAAGTGGTGGGCAGAAACTGGCATGGCCCATACCCCCTGAAGCATGATGCCTTGTAACTTGGGTTTTGGTTACATAATTCTGTCTCAGTAAAAACCAGAAGTCTAACGATGTGGTGGGGTGTTTCCTTAATAAGGTACTCTCCCACCCATAACAAGGCTGTTTTAAAAAATGGAAATGGGTTTTGTTTGCTGCTCAAATTGAACTTGGGAGTCACCAACTTCCAACAAATAATCCCCAGTAAATGTTAAGCAGAATGAACAGCAACGAAAACAACAAAACCTGAAAGGACGGGGAAGGACTTGGAAGGAAATAAAACAAGGACCTGCAAAGCCAAACAGCATTACAAACTGGTACATTTTAAATGAACAACAAGAAAACAGAAGCCACACTGATCAAAGCCTCCCACCTCCTCTCTGTGGTGGATGACACCTTCGCTGGAGCACACCACCACCTCTAACCCCACACCTGCAAAAGGAATTAATTTCAAAAAGAATACAGACCAAAGCCTACGGTATCAAAACAAATTAGCAACAGACCCCTCCTCCTGCTGTGGTCAGGCAGGAGAAGCAAAGATGCTGAAGGATTCTAAGATTCAGGGGAGGGGAAGACAAAACAAAACAAAGAAACTCCCCCCCCAAAAAACAAAACCAAAACAACCCCAGCTGTTGAAAACTTCAGAAGAAACAAGTCAAAAGAGCTCGACAGAAAAGAGATTTCAAACAGCTTGGAAAACCAGCAGTGAGCTAAGAAATTCCTTTTCAAAAACCACCTGTGCTTTCTCTGACTTTGGATATATCTCTAGTCTTGGTAGACTTTTCACAAAGAGAGGCAGCAATGTATGCAGCACTACAAGTAAGTAGTGCAAAGATAACATGCACTGTTTTTATTTATAGATCCATACAACTGTAAGAAAAATGTCAAAATATATTTTGCAACTGTAGATATGACCTGCTTGACAATTTGTTTTTCCAACTAATAGCTTTTCAAAGGAAAACTATCAACACAAAACTCATCCGTCTTTAATGCTTGTGTGCTATGAACAACAACCCAGATCACTAAAATCAAGATGATTTTACAACTCTGTCTTGCCGGGTATTTTTTAATTTCACCTACTTTTAGCAATAAGATGAAACCTACCAGCAGCTCCAGAAACCGAAGGAAATTTAACATACTGTGGGGAGTGTTCAAAGCAAACACATGCTCCATCAAGGAGTACTGCAGGCATAGAAAAATAATTTGTCTAACATTCATACCCCACTCATAATTACATACGTGGGGTTAACTACTTGAGAGTACACCTGCTGGGAAGGGTCAGTCTGTTTCCCATGCCACGCTCAGGCCTTTATTTAGTGCTGATTCCTTGTGTCATGCCAAAGTGACTCAGGTTCAGTTCCTGAATTTCCAACAAAATTTCTCAGTGAAATTGAATGGGTCACTCATGAGCTACTTATATCTGCAAATTTATGATAAAATTTTACTAAATACAAATCTAAGTGCTCAGGACGTAAAGAGCCACCTCTTTTGTCTCAATTCTCTTCCTACACAATTGTAGAAAATACATACTTTAACTCTATGAAAAGGGTTTAATCTGTGCAAAGTGGACATACATCATGCACATGTTCAGCTAACTGCACGGGGACACCATTTACAACCCTCAAACTTTAGTAAGTACTATTGATATTACAAAATTATCCTAATGAACATATTAATCAACTGTAATAACCATAATTAAATTTAGTAATATATTGTTGTTCCTTTTTTTATTTGCTGCTGTCAGAACCAAATGCAGATTACAAGGAGAATAGTGCTGAAGAAGTATTCAACTCCCCCTTGGTGAATAGACTTCAGACACTATTCCTGATTCACACCACCAAAAACGAAATCACCATCAGGACTGGTACTAGGGCCAAATTGCTGGAAGGCACAATGAACCACTAATTGCTGGATTCATTAGCAAGACTCATAGTTTGTCCCCATGAGATGCTGAGCACTTTCAGTTTCTTTTAAAACCTAGCATCTTAGAAATTAAAATTAACAACTGCAAACTAGTATTTCTGTTACACTATAGAAGCTCAGCATGAATTTGAAGTCAGATCACAAGAATGCCAAAAATCTATTATGTAAAATTAGGCAGATTTTTATCTACTATTTTCCTGTTAATTCTGGAGAACACGCATGCATCCATACACAATAGATGTTCCATGCTGTTCCTCAAGCCTAAACAATTGGTTAAAATAGTTTTTGTAAAGCTGAAAGAAGACAACTGCCTTAAAAAATACCTTTCAAATAGCCCCAGCATCACACTGTTAAGATTGGCCTATTCTTTTCAGACATAAAACAAATGTCTATTTAAGAACACATCCAAATGCATTTCCATCACTCAGCCAGAACACATTCACCTCCCAGAAGCAACCACTGTGAGAGATGGAAAGAGAGAGGGAGAGAGAAAGAGGAGACTTTTAGTCCACCTACTGGCTTCACTAAAGGCAATGAATCCAGCCCTAGCTCATTTCAAGTAGCTTCAATTGTGTCAAAGGTTACCCACAAGCTATTTCTTGATGATTTATAGCTGATGTCTACAGATCTCCTTTTATTTTAATGATGACTTCAATACAGACGTTAAGACATTCTTTGTCTTCACAGAAGTATACGAGAGGGAAGTTGACATCTTAAAAAAGATTCCAAGAGGCTGTTTCACTGTTTCTGAGCAGGGCCAGCTCTGGGCAGTTTTTATATCTTACCCAGAAGAAAAAAAAATAAAAGTGAAAAAAAAGAAGCAAAGCCCCGTTCATCCTTTTTTCCCCTACTACAGCTGCTATGTTTTTGTGACTTATTCTGGGCACAAATCCTACAGCTCTGACTCGACGTGTATGTCACCAGTTAATTATGATCAAGACAAGACACGAGGATACTTGGTAAGCATAAGATAATTTTATCGCTTCACCAGTAATAACATGTATTTATATAGTATTATTTTCCTCTGTTTGAGCCCAGAGCAATTTAAAAAGTGAGTCCTACATGACATTATTATGGGAATCCATCCACCCAGCACTGAACTGTAATCATTTTGGGTTGAAGAACAACAGTGCAGGAAAAGCAGAAGCAAGACATACTGCATCCACTTGAAATTTAATATGCCATGCCAGTAAAATCCCTGAGAGTGGTCCAAATGTGAGGTTATTTTTAGTCTCAACATTTAGTCTGTGTGTGCACGTGTGTAAGTTTGGCATGTGAGGTCTGTGTGCATTTACTCATGTTTGGCTGTCTTATTCTCTGTAGATATTTTGAGAACACCGGCCAACCATTAAAGGTTTGATGAAGTCCTCAAAGGTCCCAAATAATTTGTGTAGAGGGACAGTGGGATAGGCTAGGGGGATGCTCTGATCCTCTTCCCTAAAGGAGAAGGCTTCAAGGCCTCCCCATGCTTTAACAGGCACCAGGGGTTCCCCTGGAGGCAGATATTATTCTACATCTCCAGCCAGAGTCCCAGTATTGTGAGACTTCACAAGTGAAGTCAGGCCTCATCACTCCTGACACTCTGGGAGCATCTTGCTCATTTTAAAATAAAGGCAGAAGAAAGTATGTATTCGGATTGTTCTTTTCTGCAGACCTCTGAATTTTCAGTTGTGACCTTAAATGAAGTGGGTGCTGTTTTCCTCACCTGCTAGCCCCAAGGAACTTCAGTTGCTTGCTAAAGAAGTGGATCTCCTGGGTATTACATCACCAAATCATTTTGTCTATGAGCTGCAGCTCACTAGGAGGACTCATTTTGTGTAGGCATTTCTAAGGCTGTGAAATTAGGAACTGTAAATCCAGACATGAAATGCAGTAGGCAAACAGTAATGTGACACCATTTTAACTTCTGGTACCAGGAATGGCGTGCTACTTGACATGCATTTCCTAGCCTAATGTAGGTGTTGAATTCCCTGACCTCAAATTAGGGCTGTGCCTTTTACACAGAAAGTTGAAAGCACAGGCTATCTGCACATGTATGAGGAATAATAAGCAAAGAGGTTAATTAATCCCTGCCAGAGTTTTAATTGTGGACTGCTTTGAGTAGATATCAGAAACTAGGATAGAGGTACCCAGAAGGAAGGTAGTTTCAGAGGATAGCAAGAATATTGGAACTGCCAGCAAAGGAGAAAAAAACAACAGCTTGCACTAAAATGACTTGAGATTTACTGAGGCTTCCAACAGCTAAATTCAAAATATATTCACTTATGACTGTAACCTGAAGTCTATACAGCTCTTAGCATGGTTCAAGATACAAAATAATCACTGACCTGGAATGGCTGCAGCTCTGCAAGAGCTACCTTCGGAAAGAAAGGAATACTCAAGAATCCAACATAACAAAATCAGTCTTCAGAACTGCTATATATGTAAACTCTCTTTCTCATTTTACACTGAATTAAAGCTGCTTTAGTAATTCATTTACTAAGTAACTCCCTTTTCCAGTATACTGCTTCATGGTTTTCTCTGGAGCATTTTGGAGATGAATAAATGTACCCCTGAAACTCAACTTTAAGAAGCTCTTTGTGCCAATTTTCCCTTGGATATGTCACGTTGGGTTGTGTTTGTCACTATGTAACTCCTGTTGTGTTTTGTTAGCTTGAAATCACGTAACATGATGTGGCTGATGCATGACGTGACATGTCACTGCCTGGCATGTCAGATGAAAGCCTGTATGAATCCATGTGCTACATCTCCATATGCACACAGCTCCTAGAAATAGGCCCTCATCTTAAATATATTAGCAGGTCCAGGCACATCCACTCAAAAAAGTTTAAGAAACACTAATAACTTAGAAAATACTCAGTTACATTCTTTCTCTAACATCATGACTGGAAATTCAAAAGCCTTCTCTCCAGTGTCCCCATAAGACAAAATCTTCCCATCCACACACTCCACATGTCAAGATACTGAGCAATCTTTTAACAAAGATGTTTTTCTTAGGAATTTTTTTTCCAGATGTACTAGTCATGGAAATAGTTTATCTTTCCCCTAAAAGCAACAGGGAAAAATGTAGCAATTGAAATGAATCAACCAGAAACTAAATTCCTTTATTAGCAGTAAAAGTACACATTTGAATTCATAGGCTGGTAGCATTAGTTGAAAAAAGCACATGATGAAGATAAAAATTTTTAACTGGTTTTATATATTAAGTCCTGTCAAATTACATCAAAACCCAAAGTAGTTTGTTGCATCCATTTTCCTGTCTCTGATGTTCTTTGGATGCTCTCAAATATTCTCTCTGGGTACTACCGAAGCCCTTTTACTGCAAGATACCATGGTAAAAAGTCTAATTCTGCTAAGAAATATTTATGCCTTAGCAGAATTGCCAACATGAAGCCTTCTATGATTTGAGACTGAAAATTAATCCCACTTGATTAAAATAGTAACTCATAGATTAATTTTATTTGTTAGCTGCTTTCTAAGCCTTTGGGATACATTTATACTAATCTGTAAGTTTTAGCCATGACAGCTTAAAGCTTTTAGTTTAAATGAGACTCCTACAAATTCACATGACTCCAGGAGCTGGGACTTTAAGGAAGCTATCCATTATAAAAATCAGAAAATGTAGCCACACTGCCCTGAAAAAATGTGTGTACTCTAAAGTGACGATTTCTGCATAATTTTTCTGAAACCCTGTTTTGCACCCTTTCATTGTACACTGAACAATTCACACTGTACAATGAACGTGTAGCTCTGAGAAACTTCAGCTATATCTTTGCAAAGCACTTCACATAACTCTAGAGTTACTACTAGCCTATAAGAAACTGTCTTTTTGAATTTGCAAATAAAATAGATTTCTTCTCCATTCTGCTCCCAAATGTTGCTTCTCTTTGGCTATCCACAGCTACCGGGGATTACAGTTTCCAAGTAAAAAAAAAAAATCTGTAGAGCTCCGTTGCTAAATGATAATCATTCAGCTGTGGGCACAGCAATACTTACTGCAAAATACATTTCTTTGATGCTTAGTTTGAATTGCATTGTGCCCGAATGTGTCAAGAGGATCTAGCTTGTTATGGGGAAGCAAACCACCTTTCTGCAAAGCAAGCAGCGTCTGGAAGCTGCTACACTGATCACATTAGAATTTGATTCAAGCACCTCAAAAATTTACTTTCTGTGATGATAAGAAGTCCTGCATTTGGTAGAAGATGGATACACTGCTGTCCAGTAGCCAGCCCTGCCAAGGCAGCCTATGCGCTTCACTTATGATTATTAACTCGTCACACAAAACACTCAAATATTTCAAGCTAAAGCAGCAAAAGGGAAGATTTCATTCCAGAAGTGAAGCACCTGGCTTCCTTTTAGAAGGATCTGGTAGATTGAGAGTATTCTGCTCCATTTCAAGCAGTCTCCTAAATCATGAAAATCAGTACATCACTACAGTACTGTTATTTTGAACAAGCCTGTGCTCCCGGAATAAACACATTCCTTGATTTAAAGAGTCTGACGGCTTGGAGTCTAAAAAAAAGCTGCTGGAATAAAGGACAACCTTTAATTTATAAGAATTTCGTATTTTGAAGGAAACTAGGAAATAATCTGATATTGGCATAACAGGCTGGCTTGTTACCTATATTTAACTTTGAGATAGTATCGGTCCTTCACCTTTACAGTGCTGTGATTCTCTGCAGCCCCAGTGAAAAACACTACATCCTAAGCTGAACTGCACCTACTTCTGCTCATGGTTGTTTCCCATTCCACAGCAAAAAAACCCAAAGTAACTTCCATCTCCCCCCGCAGAACCAGCCCAAACATGAGGATGATCAACAAAAACCACTGCAAGCAGAAAAATCTAAATCTTCCGCTTCGTTATGCTGCTCTGTATTTCATGTTCTCCTAAAGCCCTTTTACTGCTATTCTTAGGACTGCGTGGCCACCTGGCAATAGCAGCTCCACAGCTATCTTAATGGTATTAAAAAAACCCTTCACTTTGTGTCACTGATTTCTTGTTTGGGACTCCTCCAGTCTTTGCAAATACTGCTGCTTCTCATTCAAACTCTTTGTTCCAAAAAACAGTAGAGGGACAGTTCTGTCACACAGCTTCTGCAGAAGTCAGTGCCTAGGTATTTCTAAGCAAGAGAGTAAGACACAGAGCAGAAGCAAAATGTCAGGTCCCAGCACTCCTAAACTCTGAGGGATTCTGTAACTGAATCTCTCTTTAGTAGCTGCCTCCTGAAAGTAATGGAGTTTGGAGTAATATAATTGTCTTCAATATGAAGACAAAGCTGTGGATCATTGAACCAAAAAGAAGGAAAACTATCTGCTGCCCATTCTTCCATCTCTACAACTTTCCCATTTAGGAAAAAGTGAGTGTTTTTTTATTCATACCAGGTAAGGATGGCACAAGCAGCAAGGAACAGTACTGAACTAATAAGAAGCACATATTGTATGTTTATCATGACCACTTTGCTCTACATCTCTATTGTTCCCTGATTTTTGAAGACCTCTCAGAAATGCAATGGTCTTGCTTAATCTGTCTCACTCTTCTTTTGTTATCACAGATTTCAGAAGTTGTTTTTTCCCCCTTTTCTTTTTGTTATGTCTTCTGAGTTCTTACAGTGAAAAGTGCCAACTGAGCCTGAAAAGGGCTGACTGGCAACTCTGCTTGAGAGACAGGCTCCTGCCAGAGAGACACAATATCAGGAAACAGAGCTGTGGAGATTTAATATGAAAAAAACATCCTAGGAGCCCCTCCACATATTAGATTTATTTTTAGGAAAATAAGGGTGGAAGACTGGAACAATACTGTTCAAGTCCCTACTACTGCTGCTTAACATTGTTTTTATTGTTCAGAACCCATTTTCTGTTTCAGAAGAGCATCTTAAGAAGTTCCATTAATACACACCACTTCCAGAAAATGTTTTAAAAATTAACTCTGTATATGCCTGGATGCCACGTGTAGGAAAAAGAGCAAGAAAGAGAAAAATAGATTCAAAGGTTCTGTCACCAACTCCTTATGTTCCTATCTGGAATTAAAAGCATGAACAGCAAAGGAAAAAGGCTTCCAGGTAAAGAGATTATTAGCTACAAGGTCACCCTTAAGAATGGACAGGGATACTGAAGAAGTAGCATAGCACAGATGAGGTAGATGAAGTCTCATTTTACAGCTCCCTATGCATCATTGCATTTCTACTATAAACTTTTCATCAGTTATCTCACAGCTATTTCTAACCTGTTTGCTGCAATGACAAGAGGACTGGGAAACCCAAACACTGAAAAATGTTTTGAATGTACTTGTTCATGATATTCTAGTGCTCACTGCTATTCTGGTCCTGAGAAGCTTAACAGGTTGATTTACAAGGATTTTTTTATTTTTTTTTTTTAATTAGTGGAATATAAAGAATTGTGTCCAGCTCAGAAATTCTGAAAAATAAAAGAGCCTTGCAAATCTTGGCAATAAACTTTATGTAAATATAGCCCTGAAGTTCTATCAGGGATGGTGCATCCTACATCACTTTAATGAGAACTCTTGTTATTGAACTAAAACACCACAGTACTGTCCTTAATGAAAATAAGGATGCCTTAATTTCCTTTTGCTTGCATAGGCATTCAGTGGCTGTTGAGCATTTTGACCAATAAAGAGGACAGTAATTGCCATTAGTACATGAAGCCTAACACATGCGGTGGGTTAGTTTCAGAGAGGCTCCTCTTCTCTTTAGGGAAGAGTGCTTGGCCCCATCTAACACAAGCAGACACTCCCTCTGATCACCTATACACAGCCATAATTGGTCTTCTTCATCACACAGTTGACCTGCTTATAGCTGAGGTACATCACAGTAATGTGCAAAACATTTAGCTCATGCTTCCAAAAATACGTGGTAACACTGAATAAAAAGAAGTGTTATGAAGAGGAAAAACCCCGTACCTTTCCGAAGCTGAAGAGCAATGCATCTATCATTTGAAGAGATGAAATTAAGTACTTTCCTCTAACATGTTAAAAAACTGTAGCTCTGAGGGTACAAGGAATCTGTATGTCTAGGTATCAGCCATGTTTCTGTAAATATCACAGCTTGATCTGGCAAGCAAACTGCTCCAGCTATGTGCCTAACAGATCTTAATATTATACCCAAGATCTCCCCATAGTAAATTTTCACATTCTGCACTATCATACGAAGTAAAGAAATGTGGGTCAGGGAGACAAATATACCCAAGTAAACAGAGCTGTTTAGGATATTCACCTAAAATGAAATCACGTCAACAATTTATTCAAAGAAGAACCAGAAATGTCATCTAGATGAGTGTTCTTATTACCCTGGCATTTTCTGTTCCCTTCAGACATTTTGTTTCAGGGTTTTTTTCATCATATTTTTATCCTGAGTCAAGAAAGGTTTCCTACTGAAATGGAGCAGTACAGTCTCATCATCAGTTTTGACTGGAACAGGAAAATCCCCAACCAGCTCCCCATAGTAAATTGTTTACTTAATTTTTCCTAATGACTTAACTTGTGGAGTGACTGAACTAAAGTACCCATTCCAAAGACTTCTGGTTTTTATTTTGCCCCAGGTATCAGATGTACTTGGTAAGAATGTCAACAGTAACTCTTTAGCTTGGGATCCAGGTTTATCTTGCCTGGGTGAGAATTGAGCAAGCACACTGTTGGTGCCTTTCTTTACTATAAACAAGATGCAAGACACAGCTGATGCATATGGCAGGAACTGTATCATTATCAGATGTTCCTCAAAAATGGAACAAGTTCCTCTGGAGAGTTTCTGGCCATTTTAAGGCTGTGCTGTGAAAGAGAGGAAGCTTTAAGTCTTTCCAAGGCAATTCTACTGCTGACTGTAGGCAACAGGAAAAATTGTCAGTCCAATGTTTACTTTGGTGATCAGGGGATCAGATAATGTGAAAATAAAGTACAGTTTTTGGTGAAGGATTCTCACTGGTATCTGTCTGCATACTGCAACTAAGGAGAATCTGACTGTGCATATCCAACTGCTTAGTGCTGTTTCTGGCTTGTCTGAAACACATTTTCTTTCCCTGTCACAACTCCCAGGTGCTACTGCTGAGCAAATAGTAACATCACTGCCAGAAGTATTTGAAAAGAACAAAAAAAAATTGATTTGGACAATCTGTGTGCTGTTTCCATTGATGGGAGACACAACTGTGAGTAGGGTTAGGGCTGAGGTCATAACAAGGTTAAAAGAAAAGTGTCCAGGAATTCTCTCCTGACATATCTCACACTGAATTGCTCCTGTTTTTCAGTAGATGCTAAAAACAATGCCCTATGCTCCATTAAATATGGGGAATCATTTAGCTACAATTGCAAGCTGCACTGAAATTCACCCCAGAATTATGGCACTTGAAAGGCTACATGGAAAGGGCTGGAGATACTGAGTCACATAGGCACTGGATGCTAAATATATACGTGCAACATAGAAACAAGAAACAAAGGCAGAAATGAACATGGCCCTGGCTGTGTACAAGTGAAGGTGATGCTGCTGTCCTTATTCAAGATCATAGCACACCTCATTTGAAGTCTGTAGCTATCAGGTTATGAATCCTGGTAGCATGCTAAAAGTCATTATTCAAACATACATATTCTCTAGAACATTGCTGTCTGCTTTTAGCTCCTGGAAAGCCCTGTACAAGCAAGAGACTTGCAGTTAATCCCACGATGGACTTTTGGGCTATTCTGCCCAGTTCTTTATCTGCACCTGTGCCTGTTCTCTCCTACTTGGGAGCATGTAACCACCTTGAACACCCAACAGAGCAGCATGCAAGCATTTACATGATCAAAGGCAAAATGTGCTTAAGACAGACTTTGGAAATCCAGCACAATTTGGCAAACTTCAAAGATAGTTGCCTTTCAAATGGGTTGTGGAGGAGGCCTTGGTAAATTTGAATGGTATGATTAGCATACCGGCTGTTTTTAAAACTGCTCAAGAAGAAGCTGTGTTAAAATCCATTTCCGCAAGACACACGCATTTTCTTTTGGACAGGCTCCACTAGCTCTGTTTCTTAAATCAATTTTTCTGGCACGGATTTCTTCTTGGAAGAATGTACGACACCAGCTCAGCTTCCTTACCAAAACTTGACAGAATGTGTGCAGCACAGCATAATGGCATCTCTAGTTCATGGATTCCTAAAAGTTACAGTACAGAAACCTAGGAAGTGAATCTGACTATTCCAGGTCACATCTGTTGAAAGGCATGTGAGACAACAGAAGATGCCAGGGTAGTCTGCCCAGCACCATGTTCAAACACTGGTGAGGGCCACTGATAAAAGGTTTGCCAAAAGGGGGGTTGCCAAGGTCTTAGAGGAGTTTCAGAGATGTGTTCAAATCTTACTAGATTTAAAGGATGATCCTTGGCAAACTCCCCCTGATGCTTCTCAGCATTTCTAGAGCCAACAGTTGTTCCATCTGCTGCTGAGGCCGACTTTGAAGAATCCTTGCAAAGAGCAGTGAAATAACTTTAAGGCTGTACAAGAGGGAGAAACCCACAGCTTTGCAGAAATGACCTAGATGTTTGCCAGTAGCTTGACACCCTCTCAGG
The DNA here is from genome assembly GCF_036169615.1 of Heliangelus exortis. NCBI lineage: Eukaryota > Metazoa > Chordata > Aves > Apodiformes > Trochilidae > Heliangelus > Heliangelus exortis. Next base: position 153,776,543 of record NC_092422.1, on the reverse strand, counting down.
TAAGGCTGTCTCCTTGTCTCCAAACACTCGCGCGTTCTACCAAAGCTGCGCCAGCGTAAACTCTGGGCTGAAAATAGAGATTCAGCAAACAGCAGCTCTCAAAAACTTGTCTAAGGCATGAACTGTTCATCTGTGGAGATCTGATGTACAGTAACAGTGAGACAGACCACTATGAACTGACTTCATGAAACAAGTTTCTGGGGATTAAAAAAAGAAAGAAGTAAAAAGGCTGTAAAACACAGAGACACTCCCTAGCAACAGCTGAAAAAATTAAATTAAACCCCCAAATCAGCAAACACAAAAAAACTTTTGGAGCTGTTGAACACAAACAAGCTCTGAAAAAGCAAAGGAAGGTTCACACAGACACAAATGAAAGCGTTTAGTTTCAACACATAAGCTTCAGTTTCTGCCACTGTGACAGATTTGCCAGCCTATTTTCTGAGCCAGGCCACCGCACCATTGTATGAGCTTTATTCTAATTACTGTAGGTTCTATAAAGGTTTCTTTATCATTTAGTATTATAAATAATTGTGCTTCCAGGCTGGAGTTCAAAGCTCAGTGCAGCATTCGCACAACAGCAGAGGCAGGTCAGGTGACCTTTCTCCAATTCTCCTCTCTCTGGTGCTGAGGACAGACAAAGTGATATGTCTGTCATACGCCATTACCATTAGAACAGAATCTTGTTCTTTTATTACAACTGAACTCCGTCGGATTTCTCAGCAGGAATGCTAAGTGAAATCAATGTCTTGGATTTCCAGGCTGAGCTTGGAGGTCACAGCCACTCTATCATTTCTCAGCATTATCCCTTCGCTTTCTCTCGCTCTCTCTCTGAGCCTCCAACTGGCACACAGCAGATTGAAAACAGCATGCATCACAGGGCTCATGCTGCACAATTTTACAGACTTTTGGAGCCCCCTTCCTTTCTTTTTGGCCCACTTTTTTTTTTTTTTTTTTTTTTTTTTTTCTCCTCCTTCCCAGTTTGCAAATAAGTTTTATTTGTGTCCTACAGAACCACAAGCCAAAGGCACTGACTGGAACACCTACAAATATGAAAGAGCAATAAAACACAAGGGAGAACAGAGCTGATCTTGACAGCTGCCAGTAAGATGGTTATGCTTGATGTTACTGGTAGATATGGCAGGCCCTGTAATTCCACAATTCCTAGGAAATAAATACTGTTTCCCATAAGATCTCAGCTGACATTCTGCTTGTGCTTGTTCACAAAAGAACACCAGGATTTTAAGTGTAGTGGATCTTGTAGGCCACAAACACAAACACACTGTAAAATAAATAAAAAAAATTCTCTTGCTAACCATGGACACCAGTTTCTGCAAAAACCCCTAAAACTATAATCAAGCACTGCATGGCTTTGTGATTTCTTGCTCCAGAGTATATAAAAGAAAGGCCAGCCAAGGATAGACTTCGAGAAGTCAAAAAGTCTACACTGAGGAGAGAAGAAAGAAAATGTAGACCCGGAGCTTGATTAATTAACACAACAGCTACTGGTTCCACACCATCTATTTTACTCTTTGAATGTGTATCTCACTGAGCTGACAATGGTATTATTTATTTGTCTGGTTATTTTTAATCTGTGCTGCTTTACTGTTAGGGTAAAACAAAGACACTGCTGTCAATTCAAAGAATCTTTTCTGACACGGTAAGGACATCATTTACAGCATGCTAGAGGACACTAACAAAAGGAAAGGACACATTTTTATCAAGCTTTTGCTGTCACCTAAGTGGGACTGCTTTTTCCCTGCATTCCTCAGCTAAATACTTCCTAGTTGTTTTTCAACACCTCATGTGCCATTCAAATTTTGACCTGTTACTTCTGCTCAGTTGAGGCATACACTGAGCTCATCTTCTTCCACTGGATGTATTCTGTGCCTTTTTTTCTAGGTATAACTAGTCACACACTGATGGAACTATACAGGTGTGACTATAAGCTTCTACCTTGCCTTCTTAAGGGGAGTATGGACCTAATTGCTCAGCTGTGATCTAGATTAATCATCAGAGGTCACTGCTTGATGGACAGGTTCCAGCCTTGTTCTGTGACACAAAAGACATTGCTTTGGAGACCTGTTCATTCCAAAAGCTCACACTGAAACTCAGGACAAGATCTGGCCACAGACAAGTTGCCCCACAGCTTTCAGTCTCTTGTTACACTGCTAACCTGACTCCAGTTTAGCCTTCTGAAAGGGAATGAGATTTGTCTGCTCAAAAAGGAGCTGGTCACCTCGGCCTGATACTTATCACTGGAGATGGGAGAAACAGCAGTGTGATGGCAAGAGCACTGCCAGGGAACCCACAGGATCTCTGCTGAGGTGGTATCTGTTACTGATATGGTATATGAATGGTTAGTTGGTGTTACTGTGCTGAGGTCCTCCCACTGAAAAATGGCACTGTGAATACTCTCCTATTTCAGGAAGCCACCCTGAGGACAGCCTCCCACAATGGAGAGGCACACAGGTACTCCAGGAAAAAAAAGACCAAACAAGAAAACCCACATGCAATACCCACATTGTGAGAAACGCCACACTGCAGGGCCAGGTACAGTACCTTGCTTTTGGGTGGAGGGCTGTTTGTGCTCTTGTCTGTGTGGATGCTGGTAGGGGATACAGCAGCACCAAGGTTACCCTGGGGTATGCCAGGTATCTTGCCTCCCGGAGACACTTGCATCGCAGCAAGTTGTGCAGCATACAACTGCTGTAAAAACAGAAACAGAAATTGGGTGAGGAAAGAGAGAGAGAGAGAAAGGAGAGATATCATCGACAAATAACAAATTTTCCCCAAATTTCTCCTACTGCAGATGATGTATTTTCCTTCTGATGCATATTTTTTATTTAGCACACTGGTATATTTCAAGACCAGAATTGTCATCTCAACTTTTGTGACTCATTCCTCAGGGGATGAATGACAGACGTCACCATGAGAAACGTCCTAGCTTCCCTGTGCGTCCAGGGATTCAAAACAAGGAACAAAAGCTAATCTCCATGGTTTGCCTGAGCCACTGGGCAATCTTTCCTTTCATGAGATGAGTTATGCATAACAGCATCTCCACCGATAATATCTGTCGATCCCTGGGAAAATCCCATGGTGTATGATATTGTGGCGTCTCTACGCTATCATTTTACAATTTCTTTATCTTACTTGCTATTTTTGCCTTGTTTGCACAGGTTGTAAGTTGTTTGGGACAGGGAATGCTGAAAGTTTGTGTAAAACTTATGGGGAGAGTTCCCTCCGTTGGTTTCTGGGGAACCACTACAGCCAATATAAATATAGACATATCAATAGTAATGTACTGCTCGTAAGCAACTAGAAGCTCCAATTAAGCCTAAGAACCCTTTCTGTGATATATGCAAAGCAGATATACAGTGAGAATGTTTTATCTTCAAAAGTAAACCATTAAGGCACTTTAAACACCTATTTGATTATTAGCATGTGAATAGTTACAATCATAGCCATCTGTTTAAAGTTAAGCACTACAGTAAGAGTTGGATGGACACAGGTCAAAAGCAGAGAGAAAATGGGCAAACTGACAGTGCCTGGAAGTTCCCCTGACCTCTGAAAAAAAGTGGTGAAAATAAACAGTGTGTAGAAGCAGGAATTGTTGCTGCTTAGTGAATAGAGAGGAATTTATGTGAAGGCAAATAGAAGTCAGATGCCTGAGGGAGCAGGTAATGTAATAACAAAGGCTTTCCCTCCTCGACCACAGTATCAGTTTCAAAGACTCATGCTACGTATTATTTGTGCTGTGTAATGGGTAGCACTGAACGATGGTGCTCTCTGCCTGCAGGTGCCAACAGAGCTTCTGAAATACAACATGACAGGGGATAACTTTCAGGAACATGGAAGTGGATGTGAAAAAACAAGAGGGCTTCAAAATGAGTAGTCTAAGAAGTCTTGTTAGTGGTGCTTAGTTGTTTTGCTGCTGTTATTTTAGTTTATTGTATGTGCTGATAAAAGAACAAAGGTCAGATTGGAGGGCACAAAGAAATGCTAACCCAAACCAGCAAGTTTGAAAGAGGAAAATGAGGATTCATTATAGCAGTATTCCACACGGAGCTGTGCAAAAGGTAGACAGACACTGCTAATGTGAGTTGAGAGTACATAAGCCCTGATCAAATGGGCAAGATTTACTGCTCTGAGTCCTGGATGACCCTGGACAGTGTCCAGTGGTTCCCTGTACAAAACTCTTCCCATCACTGATGCACAGTCCCAGCCCTTTTTCATAATTAAAGGTAACCCATTTCTGCTCTGCTAAATGCAATCAGGCACTAGGTTCTTATTTATTTTTCAGTCTTTTTATTCTTTTCAGATTTTATATTCTTTTCAGTTTTGAATTATTTTATTTCTTTTCTCCACTTTCATCACTGCTTGCTCCTTATTTTTGTTTTCTTTTTAATCACCATTTACACATGCCTTTCTGTTAAGTCTCCCTCTCTTTCCCTATCATCCATTCATTCATCCATCCACTCTCTCCTTGGTCTTCCTCAAATTTATTTATTCATTTATTCAATGTGTTACCCCTGGTAAGTCTGAGCCAAATCGATGCAAATCAACTACAGATAAAAGTAATCAAAAACAATCCAGCCACAAATCAGTCACAGATTCAGATGCATGTATGTATCAATTGAAGTTCATATCCATTCATTCTTCCCAAAGAAAACTAAAGCCAACAGGGAAAAACTAAAAAAGGATTTGTGTGACCCAAAGAATGCTAGCAGGCAGTTGAAGGAAAACCAAGCCATTTATGTATGAATTAATATCTCAGAATGGCAACACTTGTTTAAGAAATGACTAGGGTACAGCTCAAACATGATTGGTCTCTGGTAATGATGGAGTAGACCAGGGAAAGCTTTTCCTTTTCTTTTGATCCCTATTGAAAAAAATGACAAAACAAATTGAGGCAGATAGGGGAAAAAGACAAAAGAAAGTCAAACAGCCATTGAACAGGAGAGGTTCAAACTTGCTCCTAATCTATAGCTATCAGAGAGTATGTCTAGTTGACAATAAGGATAAAAATAACATTTTGTTATTTTGGACTGTTTGGACCCCTAGCCCTCCTGAACCAACTCAAGATCACTGGCAGGCCATACAGGCACTGGACTTTTGAAGACTAAGCCTTCTGGAAAAGTCTGCGAGCCTTTGGGGAAGCCTTTTCAAACAGAATCCTTACCCTGAAAAGAGAGGCAAATCTCTATATCAAACATAGCTCACAACCTTTTGCTGACATCGGAAGAGTGAATCAGGAGAACTAAACTGTATGAAATACACACACAACGTGGTGTTCAGGGATCTGTTCCATCTTATACCTGCTCAGAGAAACATGTTGTAAGGCCTGGTTCCTCCTTTCAGTACTGTCATCAACTATCTTTCTGAAAACACATGCAAAGCAGATGATGACTAAATAAGCATAAGGAATGAGTTTGCCTATTCAAAAGCCTATTTAATTCACCATTTTTTAGGTGAAAAATGGAATATATAGGACTTCAAATGCACACCTTATTCTCAGTTCAGGGACAGACAGAACTCAAGACAGTGACAATATATTTTGGAGTAACGCGGAAGGCAGTGTGGAAGAAAAAAAAATACAACCACAACCTAAAAATCCCCCTATAAAGCTTTCATTCATGCTTTGTAAAAACTTCTGTCCTCCTGTTATCAGATTCAACATCTCACCTCTACTTAATTCATTTTGAGAATTAAAAACAAACATTAAATAAAACTTCATAAGAGATCCCTTGTTAAAGTACCCTCTTAAAAAGTCCCTTTCTGGAACACAAACCAACTATTCTGCTGAAAAGCAACATCAGGCCCAATTCTGCAGTAACAAACATGCAGCTTATGCAATTGCATTTAACCTGTAAAATTACTCGTATATTCCCTCCGCCCTTTTTCAAAAAAATGAACAGGAATATACAACACACAGAAAATTTCTTAAACTGTCAATATTTTTGAGCAGTGACATTATTGAATTTGTCTGTTCATATTTAGTTGTTTTAGTTCATGATGACTTTTAGCTTATACCCAAGGAAAGGACAATGGTGTGACAAAAAGCTGTGAATCAAGACAGTTAAATGACAACAATTAATGCTTTCATTTCATAGAAAAACTGCACTCCAACAAAAGAACATTTCTACCCCTGCTTCCTCAGTCGAGTTTCAGATTTTGGAACAGCGAATGAATCAGTCTCTGTTAAAACATTTTAAATGCACCCTTATATTTTCCCAGTAATGAAACCAAGACCTCAAACAGTGCAATGAAAATTTTGTGTCACTGCTATAATACACCATTCTTGAGTCTCTTAATTTCTACCCCAAAGGAGACTCCTGAAACCACTTCTGCTTCGTTCAGCTAACCCAGAGGCTCAATCTCAAATTCTACCACTCGAGGTAATTTTGCAAGTCTTTCAATCTACGGGGTCTTGACTGGTTTACTGTGACCAAGGCATCCAAATGAAATCAGTGAAGTAATACCGCTTTAGACAAGGTTTTTTTTGCCATACATAACAAATAAAATAAGGATAATATTCCAGATTTAACAAGATATATAGTACCTCTTCAAGAAAGCAGAATTTGGCTTCTGAAAAAGCAATTAAAAAGTAACATCTATTGTTTGTTTATAACTAAATAACTATGCTTCAGCTCCCCTGCTCATGTGCAATACTGCATGCCTTGTTAATGTTTTCTCATTAACCTCTTATAAAAGTCTGTAGAGCAGCAAAATCATTAGAATAAAAGCACAATGTGATACACTTTAAAATGAGCAGGAGGTATAGTGATTTTTTTTTAATGTTGCCCCTCTGTTCTTAAGCTATTAAACAAAAAATCCCCCTTCTCCCTAGGTCACCACCTAAACCATTTATAATTCTTCCAATATATTAAGCAGGAATATTCAGCTGAACTCTCCAAATGGACTCACTCTAACAGCTCTTGGCTTGATGACTCTGTAGTACATCAACAGCAAAGCCTTAAGGTTAGACAGGCTTTGAAAACTTTCCCCTTGGGCACTGTTGTTACATGTTAACAATGCTCATTACTGCTTTGAGGGTACACTAAAAATGAATTCTGGTTCTATTAATACAGAAAATGAGAATGAAATTTAATAGCTATTTTAAAAAGGGTTGAACAAAGCGTTAGCAATTACATAGGCAGAGATAGTTGATTCAAGCACCTATAGGCATTTGGATTATAGTATTATCTCTTATTAAAATATTTTTATTAGTGAACAGTAGAGATTAAGAGCTGTTATTAAAAAAACCACAGAGAGATAGGGACAGGTGGCACTGGAAACCGAATCAGTTACTGCAATAAATTTGTTTCTGATATAAATGAGTTTTTCAGTGGAGTTACCACAGCGATGAATTTACAAACCACTGTGCTTAAATGTTTGAACTCTTGACTGATCCAACACTTAATTTCTTCGTCATTCTGAGACCCATCATTAAAAATACACACATGAATGGCCTTGTTCTTTGATTTTTGCATAATCTTCGGGGAAAAAGGGTATAAACCAAAATTCTCTCATTGAGAACACATGAATTTTATTTTCTTTACCTTATATTGTGAGTTTATAGAAGGCATGCAAAGTGTTCAATTACAGCAGAAGGAATTAATTTTGGATCTCTTCAGGTGAGTTTTTTATTTAAAAAAGACCAAAAAAAAATGAGAATAAAAAGGAATTAACTCAAATATTTGACATACACCATTCTGTAATAAAGGTTTTTAAAGGTAGTGGCAATATAGATTAAAAGGTAGCTATAGAAATCAGAGTTAGAGTGGCACTGGTAACAATGTTTTCTGGATCTTCTATTAAAAGGGTTCTTCATTTAGATCTTCATTATAGATCTGAAAGGTATGAATGCCAGATTATCACCTGTCTCTCAATTTCCTTTAAAGGCTGTTAGCCAAACATTTCAAAGGGATACACAAATTTGTACATTCAAAAAATTTCAGCAAAGCCTTTAGAGTGCCATTTGCACTAACAGGGAGATTTTCAGAAAACAAAGATAAGTGAACACAAATTCAGTAAGCTCCTTGCCCAAAGCACCCATTGCAAGGTGAATTTTACTGGCTTCAAGACTTGAAGAAGGTGCAAGCTTTCACTCTGGTCTAATTTCAGTAAGAACAATAAAGCCTGAGATCCTGAGACACACTTGAAGTTTTTGGTTTTATTTTATTTTGTTTTTTAGAATTCTGAACAGATAACTAATACCATTCTACCTACATTATATCTTTATCACACCTATTTCCTAAAAGAAACCGTGCTGGCTCCCAGTGCTGAGGGGTATGCATATGTCCCACAGAGACTCCTCCTGGCAGGGGATCTTGTCTGAACTAGGGTTTCCTTTATTCTCCAAGTAAAAAATAGCATGCTGGATGAATTCACCCCAAAACTGTGGACCACACAGAGACCAGAGAAGAGAAACTAAATGTTGAAAAGCTACACTGTTCTTTCCTCTGGCCACAGAAACCAGTGAACTTCCTTTGAAAACTCCCATCCTAGCTTTGCTCTGTATTTAGCCTAAGGGAGGAAAGACAGGTAAATAAAGTACAAATCAAAGAACAAGAATAAATATTTGAATGTCAGACCGGACAAATTAAAGCATAAGGAATATGCTGCTTTTAACCAGAGAGCATTGGTATCACTTGGAGGAACCGCCTAAAGACATGGTGGATTTTGATGTTTGATGTTTCATTAAAGATCAGATGTGTTTCTGGAAAAGGAACTTTAAACAAAGAGTTTACTATATCCAAAATGATTTCACATCTTGTTTTGTCAAACTAGACAATCCAATCGTCTCTCTAGCCTTAAAAACCCTGAGAGTTAGAAAGAAACATTAAGAAAAACAAGTTTTCATTAGAAAAACTGTAAAGCATTCACAAACAGAACAAGGTTTCATTTATACACCTCTTGCATGAGAGTTACAAGTGCAGCCTTGTAACCACCATCTCTCTCATACTAGAAAAACATCATTTTTAGAATCAGTAACCACAAGTCTCCATAAAATATGATTCTGGTAGCTGATCTCTAGGGTTCCAGGCCCGCAGCCCTTATTCCTGAGAATAATCCCACTGTAGTCAACAGGACCACTTTGCCTCTGCCAGGCTGAATGCACTAGTTCATTTCTCATTTGGAACTTCCACAGTACTACCAACTGGGGATCCCTGGCATCCAGAAACAAGGCTGGAGTCCAGTTCACTAAAAAACTCAATGAGCCTTAAGTCTGCATTTGAAATAATAAAGGCTTCTATCATGACTGCAGTACTTCGAAAACAATGCTTGCTTTGCTTGTAAAACAGTAGAAAAAGTAAAAAAATACAGGTACAATTTATGGAAGCTCTGAGATTTGTTAGAAATTAATGTAATTTCCATGGACAGGATAATCATGTTAGCTAAATTACAAATATATTTGTATTTATAGTAGCTTCTATGGGAAAGACTAACTATAACACTCCACAAATGTTAAGAAATGCAGTTTTCCTTGAAATGCAGTCTTTAATTCTGGCAATGGGCAACCACTATTCAAATATTATTAGCAAGGTGAAAATCAGCACCCATGACATCAACTGAGTGCTCCTGGTGACACAGGAAGACTGCAGGAAACTCCTGATTAGAGCCCAGACCTCATGGCTCCTTTGTTCCATGCTTTAACAAGAAGACAATCCTTCTACAGGATATAACTGTAGGAACTTATCAATAGACACTTCCTATCAGAGGCTAATAAGATCTGTTAGTTTCTGTGATAAAATATCACTGTAAACTGTGTGTTTTAAGATTGCCTGCTCTTTACAAATGAAGAGTTTTTAACTGGAAAACTGCCCAAGTGGCCTACATATTCATACATACCATGTTCACACCATATGACAGTAATTGAAAGAGAGTGACTATATGGAATGCATATTGGAGAGAAACTTGATAATGTCTTCTGGAAAAAGCTTGTTGGATGAGATGTTGCAGATGAACAGTGTCTCCTTCAAGGAAAGTAATTAATATTATACATATTTAAAAATACATGCAATCCAACAACACTATTTTTATAGTTTGTGTTTTTGCTGCTTTTACCATAACTTATTTTTATGCCAATGGAACTTCTTTTGTTAGGAAAAAAGAGAAAATAATTTATTTACAGTAGGAACATACTTTTAACAACATAGTCCTTAACAACTATACAATAAGATGGGGAATGGAAATTTAAAAGAACAACAAACAACAGGGACTTGTAACTTAACAAGAAAGGGGAACTTGTTTTGTAAGGATGTATTCCCTGTATCATTAACTATTCTGTAATGAAGATGAAGAGTTTGTCTGAAGGTTCCACACTGGGACTTCTGTCCCAGTACAGCTTTTCCAAATTAGAAGCTCGATGTCAGTAAAGTAGCCCAGACATTATAATCTTGTAGAGAAAAACTCACTACTGACTATGTGTTTACCACAAATATGTTTCCCAAGAGCTTATTTTTTGATATATCCAGATTTTTGGCAACAAGCTCAGAACACCTGACTCCTGTAAGTATAATTTCCCATTTGAGAGAACAAAATTCTATGACTGGCCATTTGACAAAATGCTTATTTCATACTACATTGCTTTACTTGACTGGTACTGTATATAATCATTCATTGTTAGCCATTAAGTGACTAGAGTAGTTAATAAGCAAACACTGCCAGAAGAATTACTGTAAATAAGGTTTTATATATTTCAGATTGCTGAGCTAAAATTAAGGCATTTCACTATTTCATACATATCTCCTTAAGCGACTCTTTCTCCAGATTTTATTTATAGATTTTCTGTTTGCATTTTAAGTTGTTGTATTCAGCATGGAATTAAGTCAGGAAAACTCTGTGCCTGCTTCAGGACTGATACTGAATTAATTACTTTAAATCTAAATACTCTGTTTCTCCTGAAGTTAAGTGCAGAGCTCATGGTAGAAAGATTAAGGGCAACTCCACTTCTGATTTTGACAACATAGATTTGCTCACTTGAATGCTGATATCATATCAGAACCTTATATCTTGATGACTGCAAGATTCCTCAGTGACTTGTCCCTCCTCTTCTTCAGGAATAAAGTAGTGAAATAGGTCTTTTGCAGTAAATGTGGGCTACAGCACTCATCTGCTCTTTTGTTACAAGATGGGATAAGAAAAGAGTCCTAAAATACTGAAGTCCCTTCTTAAAAGCAGCAGAAGGATGACAATCACCTAGCAGAAGCAGTGGTATCATGTTATCAAATTGGAGGGGACAAGAAAAAAATTAAAATTAGTTTAAAAAGTTTAACTTGGATGGTTTTACTGGTACATTTCTCAGCTCCCTTAAGGTTTCATCTTCATTTGTTAATTATGATATCAAACAGTGAAATGAGAAGCATATTCTTTCTACTCTGTTTTCCTCTTGACATTAAGAATATTTCTGAACCTGGTGTACCATGCAACCGTATCTGTTGTCCTTGGAAGTATAAATTAACATTGTTCCTCGGGTATCTGACGTGTACAGGAGCTCAGTGACATCTACTCAGCTTAATTGGCTTTTTGAACTGAGTTGTATTATGTGGTCAAAGGGTCTGGATAAAGGCATAGGAGGCAGAGAGGGATGAACTCTCAGCCCATCATAAGCAACTTTCAACAGAGCTCACTTTCACAGGCACAGAAAGCCACAGATACTCTCTTCCACTTCGGGTAGAGACTAAAGAATCTGATGTTTGTGCCTTAAAGAGGAACTAGGGACTGCATTACAGTCTTCCCTTGTGCCAAACCTCCCTGAAAAGAAAGCATAAAGGAGGAAGTACGGATCGAAAAAGAATTCTGAAAGAGAGGGACTGGTGATGGATAGACCATCTGAGCTGCAAAAGAAAAGGTGCTTATTCCAAGAGCTAAACTAAAACAAATTGATTCCTAGAATAGCACGGAAAAAAATTTGACCCTTCCCTTTTTCCTTAGCAGAGAACACTAATAAGATGGTAACATTCAGTTGCAGCATTTTATTTTATTTTTGGAGGTGGAGAAAGCAGAGTAAGGAGGAAGGACATCAGTCCCACAGTGCTAGCTTTGCAGCTTAAGGTTTTCTGCACTGCAAAAAACTACCAAGAAATCCTATTAGAGTTCAACAAGAACTCAGTTACCTTCGATGTAATTTTTGTTTGTATTCATTGCCTTACATGCTCATTACCAAAGTCCTCCAGAAAGCTGACAGGCCCTACCTCGTCCTCTGATGAGAAGTTAGGGTATCAATACAGGGCACCAGCTCACCTTCCCAAGCAGCACAATGTGATCCCTTTCCATAAGAGCAGAATACACAGGAACTATGGAAAGCTCACGTTCGCACATACTTTTCCTTTGGTTTTAACCCACATGGATTTCTCTCTTCTTCTAAAACAGAGTATTTGTGTTCTAGGTACTACTAAAAACCAAGACTGCCGAAAAGGTCAATCAAACTTAACTAGACATGTAAGGAAACTAATTCCAACCAAGCACACGGAAACTGACCTAACTTTGAGGACATTTGAGTCTCTCTGAATCAGAACAAAACTGATTTGTTTCAAACCAAAACCAAATGAGCTCAGCTCTGGTCAGATTATTTCTAGTGTTCTCCACAGTGAGTCCTATACACTTAAACCCATAGACTGTCTAACTTCAAACTAACCACATTGCTATAAGCTGAATAACTTAGATGCTTAGAAAAAAAAAAAAAAAAGGATTTTTGTCCAACGAGGATGCTTGAGGTTAGTAGATGACTGAGTGCAAAGAGTGTGAGGAGGAGAGAGCCATTATTTTTAATGAAATTACTGAGCTAAGAAAGCAGAAAAGCACTCAATTAATTTAATTATTTTGGAATTTGCTACATTATCTAGAAGTCCTCCTTTCACAAAATGAAGTAGTAGAAACAACAGAATAACTCCTCAATCTTTTCGCTCAGATTTTATGACAAAAATGGGTGTGGTCTGTAAAACTCCCCCTTCGATGGAGCCCATAAAACTCCAGAGAGCCTGAAACCTCTGTGAAGCTTTGGCAAGCTTCTCAGGAAATAACAGTAGAAGCTGTTTTCTGGTTCATCTCATTATTTCCATGCTTACACTGATGTAATGGGAAGAGTGACACTTTGTATATTCCATTAGGACACGTACAGAAGTATAATTCTTAAGTCTTGGAGACTTGTTCCCCAAAAGTGGTCTCTGAAAACATCTGAAATCCCTCAGGATTCAGTTTCTGACTCTCACTACAATAAAACTGCAAACATTAAGGTCCAATGGCACTGCACAGTCAGAATTCAGCCCACGTGTGAAAAGCCTTAGATGTAGCCTGAAACTCAACGTGCCTCTTTCTGCACATCTTGTACCCAAGGTTTAAGAAGCTGCAGGAACAATAACATGATTGAAGGGCAAAGGGAATTACATCTTTAGCTTCTATGTTCCTCACATGGTATGCATCACCCAAGAGTAAGAAGAGCTTGTATGGTCAACTATAGAGCTTTACATTCAGCTGAGAGAAATAAGGTGGTTGCTTCTAGTTTTACCAATCCATATGGATGAAAAAGAGCTGCTGAAGCCTCATGTTCCCATATCAAACACAAGCTCTCTACTCCTTAGTATCAAAATGCCCTAGGGAAATGGAAGCTTCTCTATATTTCTCTACTTCTACCCTTCCATCTTGATGAAAGCTTTTAAGTTCCAGACTCTTTCGGGCTTACCTGGGTGACTCTAAGGAAGTGCCCTCTCTCTCCTTTAGCTCTACAACACTTTTCTTTTAAATCTAGAATCGGTGAATGCAGCAATACCTATCTTATAACTCCTCTTTTTCAGGCAAAAGGACACCATTCATTGGAAACAGAGCTCTAACCTCTAAGCTCTAACCCATCTATCTCTTAAAGGATCCTACATATCCATGTATTCTACAGCCTCTGACATGCACTGGATCAGTGCTACTTAACTAGTAGCAAGCTCTGTAATTGGTTAGCACATCTGATCCATCCATGCCTATTTATTAGAGTTTATATTCAAAATTTGACACACCGAGTAAACTAAAAAAAAAAACCAAAACCAAAACCAAAAAGCCCACAAGAACTGAAGAACTGTAGACTCCTGACTGAAAACTGTGCTTTTTTAAAACTGTGCCCTTCACACCAATTTTTAGTATGGATTTTTTTATGACATAAAGGTGGAGCTGTTAGTTCAAAAGCATTAAATACGGAAATTACTGTGCATGCTTTGGAAATATTTCTAAGTTTTTAATGTTATAAAAAGAGCAAATCTGTATTTCTAATAACAATTTGAACTAGGAGGGACTAGGAGGGAAAACCCAGAAATTTTTTATGTTTAAGAAAGCAGTACCAAAACACTAAACTCTTATCAATTGAAAACAACAGCCAAAATTGATGTAAAATCATATTTTAAACGGCTTCTGGCTGAGTGGTTGTCTGTAAAGCAGAAGGGGTGGGAGTACCAAAGGGTTTGCAATGAAAATACCGAGAGGCTCTTAACTGTAGCCACACTAACAAGAGCTGCTATCATGAAGTAATAACATTATCCAGAAATCTTTGTTCATTACCTCATTCCTAATGCCATCTCATTTCACTTGAGTTACTATGATGGGGTTAATGAGCGAGGAGGTGTTTGAATTGGTGTGAATTAGGGGCACTGCTAAAATAGGAGCTATTTCAACAGTTCTGTGTTTAATATAGTCTGAAGGTCCCTAATTTTTTTTTTTTCAGGTAAAATACTTGTGCATTCCAAGGCTAACACTGACTTTGGAAGAGCACAGATAATACCTAAACATACTTATTACATAAGAGCATTACAGAGGGACTCAGACTTCTATTGCTTTTCTCTCTTCATCATTCCATCCACAAGTCTAACATAAGAGGAATGCTAATGCTTTGATTTTTCGTGTTCAGAAGTTTTCCTCAAAACATTTGGATATTCACAGTGACCATGGGAAAAAACATCACTGACAGCTCCCCTCCCCCCATCCCTGTACTCTACAGGTCATCTTCACATACCACACAGCAATCCATTACAATATGTTCTAACATCTGCCTGCTCATATGATGTGTGACCTATTTGATTGACCCTTTTTATGCTGCTCCAAGACTGGTTGTTTACTGCAGTGGGAGGGTGAACAGTACTCATTGCTTCTTCAGTCAGCAAGAGAGAAATACATCTCCATTTTGGAAAAGATCGGGAATGTCAAGCAGGGATCCTCCTCATTCCTCTACATATAGCAATGATCCACTCCATACATTGCCTTCCTTTATCACTAATTACATTTCAATCCAGAACAGGGAAGGTCTCTTGTGGGCCCTCCCATCTATCACTAATAAATTAAACATTTCTGGCAATTGAATTTTTCTATGGCAATTATTAACATTACCCAGTATTTGTGACTTGAGCATGGGACGCATGAATAATCCAGGAAACACCACAGTCCTCCATTCTGCAGGGACACACCTTGTTTTTGCCAAAGTCAGCAACCATAAAGTATCTCTCAACTTCCCCAGTAATACCATGGCATAACACATTCTTCGGGTCAAAGTGATCATATTCACTACAATAAATGAACCATCTAAGGTAAGATAATAGCATTTCCAAATCTGGAAGGCATTAAAGGCAGTCCTTACTCTCACCATCTATCTCTCCATCATGTATTTAGCAACACTGACATACTTCAGGACCACTGACGACTGCCTGAAATTATCTGTTAGGACATGGCATGAATATGGCTATGAAAACTTTGGGAAGCGATGTACTCACAAGCACAGTGGATATACTCACATCTCTTCCCAAGGATGGAAAATTCAACTGACACGGGGAAGCTACATATACTTGGCAGTTAAAAAGTTGTCTGCACTGATTCCAACTCCTTTCACAAATTGCAACCACTAGAGAAATACAGAATCAGTTGGCCTTCAGGCTCCATGTCCCACCAGCAGTGGCAGAAATGTTCTGATTTTTTTTGTTTGCTGTTACTTGCTTACTAACTGGAAGTGTCTGAGCACAAGAAAAAGGAAACTGAATCACAGCAGAAAATAACACAAACTGGAGATCAAGTGGGGAATCAACGTAACTAGGCCTGAGCTAATCATCCCCTGCTCCCTTTATAAAAACTACAATAGGACCTGCAATTGTAGGCCAGACGAATTATACATGTCAGTCATCCATGACTAAAGATGATTCTCATCATCTTCAGTACAAAGCAGGAAAAAAACCCCAACTTTCTAGTTTGTGCTTAGCACATCGTGGCATTTTTTAAAATATATGTTAGCAGCTGAATTTTTTAAAGTGAAAATGCATCTCTCCTCTCTGAAGTTCATGAAAAATACACATTTACTTTTTTACTTGTTACACAAGTAAGATGGAAAGTGACTTTGTCTTTCTCAGAGCTGTACAACTGGTAAGGCATACAGCTACATTTTCAGCAAAGAACATGTAGGAAAGGGCATGTAACTCCCTTAAAGTTGCCTGCAAATTAATTTGCATTTGTGTAGAGAACATATATGTTAACATAAAGCAGAGTGTGATCCCAAGAAAAATGAAGACAAACACTGACAGCTGGCCAATCTTGCCCTTCTTTACTGTGTTTGTCTCAAATATAGAATGTTTGTAAGAATGTGTGAAATACTTCTGAAAATAACAGTTATACTCCATTTAGTTTTAACAAGCAAAGGAACATAGCATTTACAATCCTCTTCAGAAGGATCTGATTTACTAAAATTAATGGAGAGATATTAACAAATTCCCAGGAATTAAGTATCTAACTTATGCAACAGCTTGCAAATTTTGGAACCGAGATGTTCATTCTGATTTTTTTCTCCTATGTCCAAGGTTACACTGATTTGATGTAATGATTTGGTTTAAAATTTTATCTTCAAATTAAAATTTCAAAAAGAATCAGACCAATGCTTATACCACATGTTATCTTTCTCCTGTTGGTGGGGTGTTAACACATTTCAGAAAGACATTGACAGCTGACTACAATTTCTTCTTCCAGCCAAGATGGGATGTAGAAGAGGCACTCTTTGCTGTCTATGACCCAGTGGTGAATGTCAGGAGGATGGAGCCAGGCTTTTCCCAGTGATTTCCAATGAGAGGACAAGGGGTAATGGCTACAAGCTGGAGCATAAGAGTTTCTGTGTAAACATAAGGAAAAGCTTTTTCTCTGTGAGGTTGACTGAGCACTGGAACAGGCTGCCAAGGGAGGTTACAGAGTCTCCTCCTCTGGAGACGTTCAAACCCCAGCTGGATGCATCCCTCTGTGACCTACACTAGGTGACTCTGCTCTGGAAGTGGGGTTGGACTCAATGCTCTTTCAAGGTCCCTTCCAACCCCTAACATCCTGTGATTCTGTGACTGGCAGGCAGCCACTCTCATCCTCCTCTTGGGGAATTCTGAGAAACAGATTCACACCATTAGGATACAATGGGCATATCCTGCCTTGCTCATTCTCAATTAATTAAGACCAGTTATGACGAGATAGATCTTTGGCTTTCAAATATACTTCTGTTATGAAACTCCGAGCCCTGTCACCAATATTTCAAATACTGCAACCACGGGAAGGATCCATTGGAGCTTCTCACTTCAGACGTAAGAACTATGACTGGAAGACAACAGTCATCCTGAAAGTCCTTTTGCTTTAATTTATTCTGTAGGAGGATTATACTGATTTTAATGAGCTTAGGATAAGTAACGTCCTAGAGGACGAACATCACAGATTTTCTCATAAGACTGAGAATATCCTACCTTCCAGTATTGTTTATAACTGGTGTCATTGTCAAACTGTTTCCCTTAGAATCATTGTTCTTATGATGACACTGATAGGTGTCACCACTGACAGCTGTTTATAGACTTTTGACCCTTCTTGAAAGTAAAGCACTGTACGAATGGTAAATTGTTTTGACTAACAAGATGGGTAACAAGTAGAAAATGCTCAGTATAATGTGTACAAGCAGGAATTACAGGGCACGTGTTTTAGACTTCCACAGTTAAGTGTAACCTCTTTAAATTGCATTTCCACTTCTGTAGTAGCAGAAACAAGCTACCCTAAAGATGGTATCTATTCTCATTGGCCTAGAGGAAATCTAAGAAGTTGTCAGCAGTATTATCCTTCCTCCCTCTCCCCCCTGCTTGTCTTCCATATTGCGATGGCTGTTTATGAGCTCAGCTGTCATTCTTTGCACCAGGGAAAGATAGATGGGACACACCAAGCCCAACCTAAGTGACCTTTGGATGTGACAAGATTTTTAGGTCAGTCCCGCTAAATGGAAGCCTTGGTGTATCGAGGCTCGCCTCAGGGTGAAATTTCCAGTGAATTTATTATCTCCCAATGCCCTTTGGACTGCTTCCCACCATCAAACACCATGGCAGCACTCGGAACAGGAAGAAATACATTAACTGGAATCTGATCGTTTTAAAAGGTTACAGCTGCCCAAATATAATTTAATTTCATACTTGCCCTTTGAGGGTTTGGTGTATATTTTCATTTTATGACTGCAAATGATAAAGCTCTTAAGATTCCAGGCAATAAAACGGAAAAGGGGGGAGAAAGTATTTTAAGGGTTAGAAGTCTATTCAGTTCATAGTCAATGAGCAAAGTGACAAATCAGCTTTTTTTAAAATCTAACACTTCCTCGCTTTTTTTTACTACTCATTTCTTCCTACATTTGATGCTTAACAATAGCTTTTACTGAAATCAAACCTGTAATGCCACCCAGTGTGATACGAAAGGAACATGTGACATGCAAGCAGCTACCTGTCCTCCTGTCCAACATCCATTAAAGACCTGAGTCAGAGCAGCAATTAATGTGAAGTGAAATTAGATTATCTGAATGAACTGATAAAAAAAAAAAAAAAAAAAAAAAAAAAAAAAAAAAAAGAAAAGAAAATCGATCAGACTCAAAAAAAGGCTCAAAATTAAGGATAATGTTTTGAGTTTTAACTAAGTAGGCCATGGCTCATTTTAGAACCTCTTCTCTCTAACTTTTCTCTGAGCTCAGGTCATGGTTCCAAGTCCATCTACCCATGCCCACATAGTATGAAAAAAATCAGGGTATACAGCACAGCTTCTGAGGCAGCATTCGATTTGGTTGGAGTCCCACACCTGTGCCATAATGCACTTCCAATTCTTGAGGATATGACATCCTGGTATACAACAATATACAACACAAAATTCTGGTAAGCTATGCTAATTCTCTCTTTTTCTCACTTCAAATGAAAGCAAGCACTATGCACTGAAACACAAGTCACCACACAAATATGAGCTTGGCCAGCTTGGACTAGAGGTAGGAAATGCTGAGCACTCATGTTTTTCACTGTATCCAATGAAAACTGAGTTACCAAATGAATTCCACCTTCCCATCAACCATTCTGATTTAAAGTTGTTGACTATTTCCTTTTCACAAAAAAATAATGGGAAAAATAAAACAGCTGTGGAGAGAAGGAAGGATTAAGTGAGAATGCTGCATATCCAATTTTCAAAGCCACCATAAGTAATTATTCCTGGGATTCCGAATCCATTCTGGCCTCCTTAAAATCTTACACAAATACAGACTGATATGATCCCATCCCAAATCACTTTTGCCATCAGTGTATCAGACTAGCAAATAGAAAGAAGCAAGGCTGCCATGTTAATGGAATGGGATGAGTTGGGTTGATTGGCCTGAAAGAAACCGTATTCCAAGGCAGCTATTGGCGACGCAGCAGGACAGCAAGTCAAATGTAAGCTACACATACATGACATACTGCTTACCCTGAGCATCAATAAGCCCTGAGGAGTTTGTAAAATAAATATTGAACAAATAACACAGTAGAATTACTGTGGAGAAAGCAAGAAATACTTAAAGATAGTTTCACCTACGACAAAATGCAGCACACAAATGAGTGTTCCTATAATGAATTTTCTAATTTTCTGAAGTTCACAGTTTAATGGTAAAATCAACATCAGAGATAAAATAGGATTTCAGCCATGTTCTTTTGCCAAATTCATCTAGATCCATTTGGTTCCCTTAATGAAATAAATATGCTGCTGTATTCTATGGTAATGGCCCAAAACACTTTAATAACACTATCATAAGCTGTAATGTTTTGGTGCATTAACGGAGAACACACTGTTATAATTTGTAAAGAGTGTTTTGAGCCATGAAAGGAAAAAAAAAAAAAGTAGGGAAAGGAAAAGATAAGGCTTTGCTGCCAGTAGATGTTTTCATACTCCAGAGTGGAGAGAAATATAACTTGAAGAGTGGACACTTCCCTTTCAGAAGGGCAGAGAGCTTCTGGCCTTGCTGCCTGGGTGTGCTGGGGGGGCAACTCAGCAAAGGGCTCATGGGGAGGAACACAGGGATGCTGCTTTTTTGGCCCATGAGTACACAAGGTGGAAAGATGGGTGCCACCTCTTGTGGCATCCCATATCTCTGAGAGTTTAATCTCGTTCCCTTGCACACAAACTGAAAGTCCCACGTCTCTTTGGGAGAAATGGATCATGCTCCTACAGGAAGGATCTGAAAAAAGCCACTCCACAGCAGTCTGCAAAGACAATCTGGCTCCCTTGATATGCCACAAACAGACTGCTCCTGGCAGCCTTTGCAGGTCCAGTATGTGGCACAGCTGTGGTTACTAAACCCAACTACAGCTTGCAATAGAGCTAGAGGATTCTGCTGTAGTGCAGATTTTAAATAGAGCGAGCAATCACTCCAAACAGCAGGACACAGAGGGGCAGAAAGAGCTGGAGAATGCTTTTTATACATCTCAGTTTCTACTAACACAAGAGAATTTGAAACTTTCTTTCTGCTTTCCTGTGGTATTGACAATCACAGGATACTGATTTCAAAGTTCTTCTCATCTGAAAAGCACATCGACTTTTAAAAATGGTTTTGTTTCTTGTATACATGCTTTTTATTTTGTTTTTTAGTTTGTTTGATTTATGTTTTTGTCCACTGAGAAAAGACAACTCAAGCGGTAGCTTGCTGACAGCCCAGCTCTCTGTAATTCCAGCGTTTGTCAGGCTGAGACAGATGACTTAAACTTGCTGTATGTTTCTGGTTGGGTAACTTCTCAGTGATGTGACTGCTCTCTACAGCTAAGGGGTTAAGGAATGTAAATCCAGTATTCTGCTATACTTTTCTCCTTAGCTATCAAAGGAATGGAAAAGAACAGAAACAGACCATTGGTAAAAATGGCAACAGTGAAAGGGATGCTTAGAAGTTAGTCTAGGAGTTAAACACAAGAGACCCACAGAGCTCATGAGGGTTACAAACATAGGAGCTAGTCTGGAGGACCACTAGAAGCTCCAGGTACTGTTGCCATCAAATTTTCTTGTTTAGCCTGACCTTACAAAATCCACTGGAGTGGAAAACATTAAGAACCTCTGAAAGAAGAAAAGGAATTTGAGGAAACTGAGCCCAGGTATTAGGGAAATAACTGCACTCTGACTTGACCTCAGGATCAGGCTTACGCTACCCAGGCACAACAGAATAATTAACACTCTGAAGCTATGTCTCCAGATACTATGGTATCTTCTATTGAGCTAATTTCAACCGAGGACCTTAGAAAACAAACAGAACAAGCATCCTGACCTCAGTGGTTTGTTGTCTAAGGCTTAGCTCCATAGTCTACAGTAACTTGGTATTTCAGTTTCAAACTGTGCCTTATGTTAACCTCTGCTCATAAAAGATGCTAAGATATCCTGGTTGGCAACAATTAACTCTGGAAATGAATCAGACGTAAGAAACACAGGATGAGAGTAAGAGTGTAAGAACTTTTAATGGGTCACGCTGCTCTTTTTTGTATGCAATTTATATGACTGGACAGTGATACTGTCCTCCTGTATACATTTACCATGCTATTTGTATACTTCTATCTCATTCTACCATGAAAACAACCTGACACTTTCGAGAGAAAAGAACCATCATAAATACGACTGTAGTAATAAATAAGATATAAATCTAAATTCCTACACGCTCATATATATAAAACATATATAAACTGATCTGCATCTAACACCAAACCAGATCATATTGCCAAGGTACAACTGAACTAGGAAGGTTTCAAGAGAGATTTTCTTGTGTTAACTTCTGGGATGCATAAAATGTAGTAATTTGATTTGTGGCCCTAAAGGCATGTTAGTAGTTAGTTTTGTGTAAGTCAGCTTTTCTCACTGTTGTTGTTATTTGTAGCATTGTTCCACAAGCTCTGAAGAGTGTGCGTGTCAGTGATTTGCGATCTCCCTCTGTGTTTGTCTGTCATGATGCTCTGCTGAGGCACTGTAAATACACACTATTGGCAGAGATCAGATGAAGACAATGAATTCCAAAAATACCCAGAAAAATTCACTAGTCTGACTGCAGCTTGCATGTCTGAAAGGAGGCCCGAAGCCCCCCGGTTTATGGTTTCAGAGTGGGTGCCCCTGCAGCCAGCCAAGCCCCTCCTTGATGTGGTTTCCCATCCATCCCCATGCTGTTTCTACTCCCCCACCCCCATTGGTTTGCTCAGGATTATACAATCTTATTTGCATGATTATATAATCTTCTTTTCAGCGACATCCCTCTGAAAGAGCAAACAACAGAATAGGAAAACCTGTAGCATAAGCCAACTATTTCAAAACCCAGTGTCTGGAATGTGCAGAGGGCACAAAGTAGGAAAAAAAAAATTAAAAAAAAAAAAATTGAAAGTTTTTTTGGTGTTGTCATCAGATTTTTTCATACAGACCTTTCCAGGGAAAATTTACTCCAAATGAATGTAAGCCATGAAACACAGTGTTCTGGGGAACACAAACACTTCACAGGTTTGTTCTGCTGCCAATGTAGGGAGGGAGGTACCATTTTGGTTATCTCAAGGTATAGGTACAAAGGTGGCTATTTTCTTCTTTCTCAACAGAAGCTACTTCAGTGCAGTATAAGACACTTCTCAGATGTTTTTTCCCTCCCTGGTTTCACAGTCTGGCATTCAGGTGTTGCCATTGCTATTTTGATACTGGTTTTGTCTTGCAGCTGGTTGAACACATAGCATAATTCCAACCACCCAAAGTCCCAGTTCTACTACACAGAAGAATAAAAAAGGTCTTTTGTTGATATATATGCCTCCACTTCTCAAGTTCTCCTCTTTCAAATGCTTCAGACTTTGTCCTGGGCAGGACATGGTGTAAGTGAAGACTGTCATATTCCAACCTGTGAACAGGCTCTTCTGCTGGCTGCTAAAACTACTTACTGATGTCAGTTACTTCGGCAATATTCATCTAAAATTAATGCCTTATAAATAATCAAGGAGTAATCTGCTTCCGTCTGTCAGGCTAACCCCAAAAAGAAAGAAGTGTAACATTTTTTGCGAGAGAAAAGAAATTAAGGATGACCTGACCTCACAAGTACGCTTGCCAGACAGCTACGCACTCTTCCTTCCATGACCTATTTTTCCTTGCTCCCACCGCAGAGACGTTTCAAACAAACGGGCCAGTAATTCAGACTCCTTGAAATACAGAGGGTTGCCACCCAAATGAGACAGTTGGGCATCTTAATGGCTTTGTCAGGTCTCCAGAAGTTTTTTTTTGCGACTTATTATTCCTTTTCAAGTTGAAATAGAGCTCTATTTATCTAGTCCATAAAGGACAATACGTCACGCTTCTCCTGAAGTGAGGTGTACCAGGTATGGATCACAGCCTGATGGGGTCTGGTTGGGTATCACAGTGTGTGAATGGCCCCTGTGAAGAATTATACTAAGTACAGACACCTAGCATACTTGATGTTTTAGTTATAACACAAACTAACATAAGGAATAACTTACAGCTAGAGAAACTATTTATAGCTGAAGTAAGACTCTGTATAGCCTAAGTTCCAATGCTGGAATACTTTCAAACATGCTTTTGAAAGATGTTCAAAACTATTGCCTACTAAATTCTCATGAGATTTAGAGAACATCTGCTTCAACTACTAGAATCAGATTCTGTGCTAGCTATGAAGATCCCCATTGACTGTAGGATGAACTCTTTAAAACCTGTGATTTTCAAACTTTTGGTTTGAAAACTCTGAAATCTTCTTAGTAGAGACAAAGATCAATGTATCAGGATAATAAAAGCCTATCTACAACAGGTTAATTTTTCTGAGTCACATTTCAGATCCATTGCAAGCACTTAATGGTCCCCTAGCAGAAAATCACTGAATTATACTATTATGAGATATTCAAGGTCACTAACAAGGCACAGAAATGGTCATCTTCTGCTCATTCACAGAAGTCAAGAAAATAAAAGAAAGCTTGAGATAGAGAAACACACAGGAAAATGGATACGATGCAAGAGATGAGAAGAAAAAACTGGAATAAACGTGTGCATATGGAAGGCAAGGCAAAGAACTGTGTTCCTTTATGTTGGAGTTTATTTGTAGTGAGACAACAGTTTGAAACTGAAGGCTGGCATATATGAAATAACACGGAAAAGACCCTGCTTGTGCTATTTCCATTGTCCAAATGTCAAATGCCTTTTGGGAACCTGGGGGGCAGGGGAGGGAGGAGTAATAGCTGCAGAAGCATCTTGTAACAGGTTCTTCCTAAAGGGGATTTCTTCAAGACTGCTAAGCTCTGATGCTAGCCCATATGGGCTCAGGAAAGTCAGAGCAAACGCTGGCTGCACTTTTTCCAGGCTATTTGCATATGTTCTTTAGTATGCAGAATGTCTCTGTATGTAATTGAATTGTTGTTTTTGCCTCTATTAATACATATGCAAATGAGTCACTACTGCAGCTGTGCTGTATTAATCATATGTGTGCTTCTGTCTGTCTGCCCTGCAGGCTCGGGGTTGGAGGGAGGGGGAAGAGGGAATTCAGTCTCTTTAACCTACAAGAAAACTCACTCATGCAGATAGAGGTCTGCTAGCAAACAGCAGGCCTGAGTTACAACTGGAAAGAACATAGGCTAGTAATTTTTCAGTCTTTTTTCATTTTTCAGAGATATGGATGGAATCTGAAAGTTATGCAGAAAGGACTGTTAATCTAGATAAAATGAGTATGTTACTGCTGCTAATTCTTTTCCCCAGAGGGCCGGGGAGGGAGTTATAATTTGACAACCCACAGACTAGCCATGATATTGCTTTACCATGTGTATTTACTGCCTGTGAGTGTCCACTGTGTGTATTTTCAGACACTCACAGTGCTCAGTAAAATACAAAGCATTTATATACAGTCTGTCATAATGACTGTCTTTCGTAAATTGATTGGATTCCCACAAAACGATGTGATCAAGCTTTTCATTCAAATCTATTTTGATAGAATATATTGAGTTTATCCATAAAATCATACAAGATTATATCAAAGGCAAGTATGGGCTATTTAGATGCCAACTACAAAGCACATTTACCCACCATGAACAAGATTTATTTGAGCTGATATGTTCTTTGCTTCATGCTTTTACACAATCTATCACAATCTCTAGCTCTCAGCAGGTATGCTGAAAGTGAGGACTAGTTGCATCCCAGTGTTGTGAGGCTTGCTTTTGAGTTGATTGAAAACACAGGGATTGCTCAAAATTGCTCTTGGTAATCAATACACCCTCACTCCAAACTTTATGCAGTTTAATGAATATTTTAAAATCATTACTTATACTTCATCATAAATAATAAATCCTGGGAAGTTCAAAATTTTAAAGACAACCTTCTCCACACCCACTTAGAGACCTTTATTCAGTTCAGATGGCTTTAGCTTCACTTCCATGAAGAATACTATGCCCCATTTATCTAGCTGAAGAACTGGACCTTGGTCTTCAGCAATCTCTTTTAAAATGGCCATCTTGACTACTCATTTGCAGAACAGGTGGCAAATAATCCAGTGGCCAACACATTCACTCACAAAGCCAGAAACAGGGGCAGGCAGAAGCACGGAATACAGAATCTGCATGAAGATAGCAATTAAAAAAACTATGTAAAAGGGCATCCAACAAAAATGTATACATATTATGTTGTTTTATTACTCCTGTTATTATCATTATTTGAGATGGCCATCAGAAACAGCATAGCAATACACTGAGCTAATGGCAGATGGACAACTGCCATCTTTTGGTTATGCTAATGAGAAATGCTGCTTTTCACGTACTTAGCTGTTGGGTTTTTTTTTTTCCCAGATGTGTGTGCTAACAGTGAAAAACTAATTCTACTTTTTTTATGCTTAAGTGGATTGCATGAGTTTTATAATATTGTAATTAAACTGTGCACTAGTGAATCATTCCCTACAAATTAAGTCAGAGTTCTATAAATGAGGACAGGTAAAGTAGAAAAGCAAACAGGGAAGGGATGCTGACTGTTACTGCTGAAGTCAGCTTAGTATTTAAGGTAGGTGCTGCCCAGCAAATAGAAGGAATTTAGCCTTGCACTGCTAAGAAATGATTTACCCTGTTGTAGGCAAAGAATTTGTTATAGTAATATCCCAAAGAGGTCATGAATGTAGATTACAGAGTAAATGAATAATGGATAAAGTATTGCCATCTTTTGGCTACATTCCATAGAGACAATAACTGGGCATCAGGCTTTTCTTCTCAATCAGAAATAATTTGTATGCCTTTGCAGCCCTGGCAAGTTGGCTCCCTAATAAAAGTAAAAAATCAAAATTTCAGTGTTCACAACTATCACTACAGTGCATAGAGTTTCAGGGTCTTCTTTCACAGATTTGCAGTCTTGTAGCCCTGGAAGGCCAACTGTTTAATCTGGTCAGAAGTGGTTATTTTTACAGATTAAAGTAAAACAAAACAAGGAAATATGCAAAACAAAGTAATTAAATGTGCTTGACAACTAATGCATGAAAATATACTGCCATCTCTTCAACAGGGTGTTAAACATCAGCAACATCATCAGCAACATTTCGAAGGAAACTTAAGAAGATACTGCAGAGAAATAACCTGATCTGACAAGTGGAGAGATGTAGCTCATCCTTGCAACGGTACAGTAGCCAAAAGGAAGTTAGTACATACAAATAAAAATGGTATCTCACTGAGCAGGCACTCTCACGCTTTATTTTTGTTTCACAGGCAACAGATGTTTTATGTAATACTCGTATGACCACTGGAACAGTCTATCTTCGGATCAGTCACTCTATACTTGTTAAATAGCTCTATCATTTCTGTTTCCTTCAAGTAAAACAAACATGGAGACCACGGATGATTATGTGACCCCGAAGATATCTAAAAGCAAGGTTTTCCAAAGAAAAATTTGTAAAGACTCAGACACCTAAATAACAGTAAGATGAACAACTTTAAGAAGCACTCAAACTCTGATTGGATTTTAATTCTCTCAAAATCTAGTCCCAAATGTCAGTGCCAGTATGTGGTCTGAATTCTTCTAAAAATGTGGTCCACACTATTTATGCTAAATTCCACTAAAATTCAGTATGTATCTTCCCACACCACTGAAAAGGTTTGTAGTAAGAAAAAAAAAAAAAAGTCAAGTAGTCAAGTACTTAGTAAAGAAAGCAAAAAGATACAGACTGAAAACTTGACCAAATTGTATTTCTGGATATGTCTGAGGTCTAAATCTGCTCATCATCTTTACACAAATAGCCAAAGGGATTCAATTTGGATTCTCCAAATGGCTGGTCTTGAGAACTGAGACCCAACTAAAATGCTTTCACACTCATATGCTGGCATGAGGTTCTCTTGATCTATATAGTGACAGGTTTGGTCATAATGTTGAACATAATCACCAATATTTGCAAAGTCCCTATTTCATGCTAAAATGAATAGGGAAAAAAGTTAAAAATGTGGGCACTCAAAACTTTCTGGGGTATTTTTCCAAGAGCAGATGTTTGAAAGAAGTCTGTACTACATCAGACTGTGATATTGTTTTGACAGGACACAAAATGTCTATATAGTAACACTACACGGGCAGCTGTCATTATACTTCCAGCATTATCTTTCAATATAGTTGTGGGTATATACAGCATTTGTATTACTGCCAATAAATCAGTCGTTGTCACTATTTGGTTATCAAACAAACAATCTGGTAAATCTGAACCATTCACACTCCCAGTGGTGTAGATTCCTCTCAATTTTCAGACCAGGCAATCAGGCTTCTTGTTTCCTAATTCTCAAAAAGCATTTAGAGCTTATTATTTTTCTCAGAAAAGAAACCACAAGATATCATTTTATAGTGAATTTGCTCAGACTTCTGGAAACATCCATTTCATACAAGTTATGGCCGAGATGACCAGTATGCAAAAAATCACTTCAATTTATTTTGTGTAAAAATTTTAATGTGATATCTACGGTTACAGCTCTGCATGTTTAATCTTTGAGATGGTGAAATGAACTTCCCTCATCTGTTGAACATGACAACATCATGTTCATATGGGGCACAGAGCAGTACTTTCTATTCATTAGCCTCATGCAGTAAAACACAGTGGCAAGGCAACTTCAGTTTTGTTCTTGTTCATTTGAAACATAACCAACCACGCTGCCTCACTCTTTAAGACCAAGACCGTATGAAATCTGCATGGGAAGAAGAAGCAACATAAGAAACTCATGTGCTAGCCAAGAGGGGGTTTACTACAATGAAGATGGTGTATTTTAAAATGACAATTCACACCATGGTTGGGAACAATTCTTCTCATTATCAGAGGAAATCTAAAAGTTTATTGTTCGCAAGTGGAACTTTTGTCATTAAATATGTGGATGAGTGAATATGCAGGACTGGTAAGGTAGCTCATGCATCATGTCAGTTCCAGCTTCTCCAACATGGCCCTATCCATCTACTCCATTCCAACATCTAACAATATAAGGTTCAGTTTCTGCTCTTATTGAGTCATTTGTTTCTCTTTGGATACTAGAAATAAAGGCAACCACATATGGCTAATTGTGGCTGCAGATATCAGGCAAAATAATCTGTACACTCCAGTGGGGACTCAAAGACAGGGAGAGAAATGGAGGGCTTCAGATTACAGACCTGTCAGCAGGATCCAACAGGGCATTTCAAAATGAGAGATTACATTTTTACTAACAAAAGGTATCTTTGACATAGGAAAACAACCAGGTGTTAGTTATTCCTCTATAAATACAGTCTGCATTTCATTTACAAAAACAAAATTCAATTTTTACAACCGAGAATAAAACAAGTACTTCCTGTTGATCTCTCAGTACACTACTAAAGCTATGCTCTGACTTAAAATCCTCTAATAAAATAACAAAGACAAGCTTATCACTTATACAAACAAACAAGAAAAATTCCTTGGCTTTGTCTTCACTAAGATAATGTTGTGTACCAAATTCTGCTGGGAACAACAAGCTGAGTATTGTGTCAGGCTCTTTGATCTCCCTTTAAAACTACTGCTTTTAGTATACAAAGCTTGAAAGATGAGTGGTAGGGAGGACAGAAAAAGAAGGAATATTTTACTTCTCTGACTTTTGACTGTTTGATGACCAGAGGACAGAAGGCTGTACATAATACTGTGGTTATGTACAATGTAAGGGATTTCTCAAGTAAGAACAGTTCCTCCTAGAAACAGACTGTAAAGTCTGAACATTCACTCCTGCCATTTAAAGGTGGTTTTGGACCACATTACTGCACACAGCTTTGGAGCCCCCAGTACAGGAAAGATATAGACCTGCTGGAAAGGGTCCAGAGAAGGGCCACAAAGATGATCAAAGGGCTGGAGCACTTCTGCTACAAAGGTAGGTGGAGAGAGTTGGGGCTATTCAGCCTGCAGAAGGTTCTGGGGAGACCTTATAGAGGCCCTCCAGTACATGAAGGGGAGCCAACAGGAAAGCTGGGGAGAGGCTTTTCACCTGAGAGCATAGTGACAGGACACGGGGCAATGGTTTTAAACTGAAAGAGGGTAGATTTAGGTTAGATATTGGGAAGAAATTCTTCACCATGAGAGTAGTAAGATACTGGAATAGGTTGCCTAGGGAGGTTGTTGATGGCCCCTCCCTGGAAACGTTCAAGGCCAGGTTGGATGGGGCTCTGAGCAGCCTGGTCTACTGGGAGGTGTCCCTGCCCATGCAGGGGGTTGGATCTTGGTATCTTTAAGGTCTCTTCCAACCCAAACCATTCCATGATTCTATGACCAGTTATTCATTACAAGTATCACAAATGTTTCTTCATGACTGAAAAACCAGTTATCACTGAGCTAAACTGGATTTGAGTGGAGTTGGGAAGACACCGTCCTTCTAGGCTAGCAGCTCCACTCATATTAATCAGAGTCCATTCTGAACACTGCATCATAAAACCCTTCTCAAGGCACCGACTTGCAAACCGCACCACAGATCAGTGGCACATCCAACTTCAGTTAAGCAGGTTGTGCTGATAGCTAAAAATCAATCTTAAGACCTGAAGGAAAACAATGTTTTCTTCAGAAATTTTTTTCCACAATATGCATACCCAAGAGTTGAAGCCTGACAGGAGTCTACAGAGCTAGTAATTTGACTCTTTCCCACTGACTGGCTGCCAAACTCTCCCTTTAACACCAGACTAAACAACATGTAGCAAAACAACATAGGTGAACTTGGTCAATGCTTTCTTTTAATGTGCTCCTTTGCACAGAAATAAGAGGCCTCTGAGATTTTCAAATTTTCCAAAACCTAAACTCATCTTAAGATACTTAAGAAGTCAGACGCACGTGAACAAAGCCCAACCTTTTTATAAGGAAACTGTCATTGTGATAAAGCCTGTTTTAATCAGAATACTTCAGCTCACCACATGCAGAGATACAGCCCAAAGCTGGTCCTGAAATGAAAGTAAACCATCCTCCCAAGTTACTGGAGCACTGATGCATTATTTCAGGACTAGCTCGAATGACACAAAAATAAAGAGATTTAGACTCAGGCCTCTACTTCCTCATTGCTAGCTAGCTCCATTTTTGTTTTTCCTTTTTTTCCTCATCTTTCTTCCATATATGTGTTCATGCGTGTTTGACTATTATAAGCACTTTCTCAACACTGACGTTATTCCTCAAAATTCATTTCAGAGGGATGACTTTTATGGCTCCCATGATTCTTAAGCCGCCTACGGTATTTGTAACTCACAGAATCAGAAACTAACACACAGACAGTGTAGCTTTTCATACAAAGGCACAATAGGAATGAATGTATTAACCTCTGTGGTGCATGGAATGTGTCAGCTTACACACTGGCAGCTATTTCTGTGAAACTCAGCTAACTTCCGCTGGCTGTGTTAAAATAAAAAAAAAAAATATCTTCCCCAGAACTATGTCCCACGCTCTTGTATGCTGGCCAAACAACTGAAATATCTGATGTTGCGGAGTCTACTTCATACTGATGATGGCCAAACTGAGTTTGAGAATGTATTTTAAATGTACTGTTTATAAATGCTGAGCTTTTTCAAGCAGGTATAAAGCTCTGCTGTTCCATGTGACTTGGCAAATAATAATGAGCAGGGAAACAAATTAGCAATGGAGAGTACAGGATTATTATTTTTTTTTCTTCTACAAAAGAGTGTCGATCTGGATTTTGCAGAACTAGAAATGTTTGGAGCTTGATTTCATTTTAGTCCCTAATTTTACCTGGCTTCATCCTACTGGCATAGCATACAAGGCATGTAAAAAAAAAACAAACTGGAGATGGACATCACATTTTCCTAATTCCAAGTACTTTTGGGAAGTTGGCAGGCTGATCAGGAAACCTGAGGGACTTCATCACTGCTACCATTAAGACCAATAGACATATCCTCCAAAATTTAGGATGATACCAAGTGCTTTGAATTGGATACATCTGGCCAGTTCTTTAACATAGCTCAAAAAAATTCTTTAGTATCTTTCCACCTGTTTTCTAATTGCCTACGTTAAGTTATAGGATAATGGCTAAATATGTGCACTATGGAAGTTCCTAAAACGTGCTGGGTACCACAAAACACTGCAAGAGGGGCCAGTCATTGCTCTACAGAGCTTACAGCCTAAAGGGCCATAATCATGTTAAGTGACTTTTAAGCAGTTTAAAAGTGCTCGACAGGACAGAGTTTTTCTGCCCAGCAATGCTTTTCCTCTTTCTGCTTTACACCCAGCCAGAACTCTACAGCCTGCCTCACAACTACCTCATGGAAAATAAAAGCAAGCAAACTGCTCTGCGGAAATTTAAAACTACAAGCCTGAAAGTCTTGGAATTGATGATAAAGATACACACATACACACACACAAAGAAAAAAAAAAACAAACCTAAAAGAGACCACAAAAAACACAACAAAAAATTCCCTTGAGGTAAAAAAAATAATACTAAAAAAGTATATGATTTGATGGCTCTTTTCACTTCAGATGCAAATTCTACAAGAACAAGAGAGAGCCCCCAAACCTTGTTAATTGCATTGTGTTCACATGGAAGAAAAAAACTGTCTTTGGTATTGACTTAACCTTTGCCTCTCCCGCATTGTTGTGGGACTTACCTGCAGTTGGAGAGGGCCTAAGCCCGGTGTTGCTGCGGCAGCAGCTGCCATGGTAGTTGGGATCAGCTGAACGGGGTAAGGGTCACCTAAGTAAGAGAATAATAGAGGCGTCAGCACCTTTTATCTACTCTCCACCTGCAAATTAAAGTCCTGCATTCACTCTTTCCAAAAGCCTTCTTTTGTGTGCCTTGTTGAGGCCTAATGAAAAGCTCTATTGTGCAGCCTTTTACTAACACTCTTTTCACAATTCTGGCTGAGAGAGGAATGTGAATAAAAGGCACAAGCAATTAAGGCGGAAACCTCATCCTTTTTCATGATGTATTTAGGGAAATGGAAAAAAAAAAAAAAGTGCACATTGATCAGAAGGCTGCACTTCAAAAAAAAAAAAAAAAAAAAAAAAAAAAAAAAAGATGGGGGTGGAGGAGAAGCAAAGGAAAACAGTACAACCTTGATAAGATCACAGCATTAGAAGAGGACAAATTTACAAGCTTGTCCAGAATATGAAGTTAACCAAACTCTGTTCACTGTTAGTAAACTGAGCCTCACACAGATCAGACATGGCACTCCCTTGACTACCATGTTTTCTTTTAAGTGAGAAGAAAAAAAAGAATACATCTTGCTTTAGTTTCAAGGTTTGATCCTGCAACAGGAAAAAGCATGTGAAGTTAAGGAAATCAGATACAAGCCTCTGAAATTCCTGCACCAACTCCAATTCATGACATTCAATTTTGCTTCTGAGGGAAAACTACTTTGGGTTTACTAGTAACTGCGTTGTGCTTAATGAGATAAAGGGACCCAGTACAGTTTCAAGAAAAAGTTGCAGGCAAGGAAAATTGTTTGAGATGGCAAACATCAAGATGGAGACAGGCGTGTTTTAATGTTACAGGGAATCACTTTTAGTCATTCCTGACCTATCTGATTTTTAAAAATAAACATCACACTAGCCATTCAACAAAAGTATTAAGAAAACTGGTAAAAAAAAATTTAAAATGTTACTTGCACTGTATGGCTTCTCCACATGGAAAAATGTTTAAGCACTTTTCACTCAAATAAGGATCAGATCACCAGAGGATTTATGTATGCAATGCATGTTTTCTATAGCATCAAAACAGTCACTTCAAGTGAGACTATGGAAAAGGCAGAACACTTTACCAGGAAAATCTATCTAAACGTTCCTTTGAGAGGAAGACTAAAACTTTTACTCCTTTTTTGAGTGAACCAGAGGAAAAAAAAAGACAGATTAAGATGGCAATGCAAGTTGTTCTGTACAATTATTATTAGTTATTATTGAATTAAAGTTTATAAAGCTATCAAGCGTAAGTTACAGAAAACAAGGGGAAAGAAATTTTTCATGTTTTTGAAATGTTAGGAACAAGCTGTGTTATTGTATATAAGTTCAGAAAAACTGCTAATGTTCATGTTCCCTTTTATAATGCACCCTTCTTTACAAAGATATTTTCATTCAAGCCTTTTGATCTCCTGTTAAGAATTAAATACCATAACTTCTATAAATGGAAGGCCAGAAAAAACTGTGCTGGCAAAGCATCTTAACAGACATTTAACTGAAGTGTGCTTTATCATATTTAAGAACATTTTAAATAACTCTCTACTGATGGAAGTCTTACAGTCTTTCAAGGCCAGCCAGCCAAGCAATGGGAATCCAAAGGTCCACCCAGGCATCAGGCATCCCCATTCAACAAATGTCTCTGCACTAGCACTAGGCACAACTTCTCTGTTTATTTACTTATTGTCAATGGTTAACAGATTTCCTGACTTGCTTGGATTTTTTTTTCCCCAGAGGATGCCATTGTCTCACATTTTCCCATTTCCCTTTGCTTTAACTGAGTCATCCACCTTCCATTTAATTTCATGGACTGCATTAAGCATTTCTCTGACATGAAATTTTCTGGGGACTTATTCTGTGGAATAAGTAGTGGGCCTTAAACTCTGTGAAGATACAGAAAAGAAAGAGACAGAGGTCAGAGACTGAGGGTCCATGGTGCTTAGCTGCCTCCATGTCACTAGTAGATCCAAGTCTAATCTCCATATAATTGTGTTCTCTCTAGATGGGGACATTTTGTTCCAGAACCAGCTACACAAATAACATAAAATTATTAAAACTAAATTATCTAAAATTATCTAAACTTCAAAGAAATAATTTAGGAAAAACTTTCTCACTAGAATGTTGATTCTACAGACCATTTAAATTCTGTAGTTACAAATTATTTGTATTAAAACATACAGATTAAAATGCACTGTCTCAC
Organism: Heliangelus exortis; assembly: GCF_036169615.1. NCBI lineage: Eukaryota > Metazoa > Chordata > Aves > Apodiformes > Trochilidae > Heliangelus > Heliangelus exortis. Next base: position 153,741,945 of record NC_092422.1, on the reverse strand, counting down.
ATTCCTCTTCTCTGCACAAACATGTATAAGCCTCAGCCCATCTTCCCACAACCTCATGCTAATTCATAACTCCCACTATTCTCACCTCCTTAAAAAGCCAGGAAGATTCCCATAACCTCATCTACTGCTGTATTTCCTACCTTTTATAGTTTGTTTAGTAGATATATCAAGGAGATGCTTCTGAGAGAAAAACATTTCCCCATGGCCACATCCATATTTGGCCATGCACACAGTCAAAACCACTGGTTTTGCTACATGCAGGTAATGCCTCTGGGTTGCTAGAAAGCAACTTCTACACCAAAACATGCTAACGCAGGTTTTCAGTATTCTAAGGAAAAAAACCTCAAATTCCTCCTAAAAAAGGATTCTAGCTGTGCAGATCTAGTCTCTCCCCTCTTCAAGTTTGAAACTATTTCCTCTTGTCCTCTTGCTATACACCCATGTAAAAAAGCCCTACCCCAGCTTTCTTGTAGGCCAGAAAGCCTACAAGCCAGGCTTTTTGTTAGTTCACTTTTTAAAGGATTTTACATTTTTCCAGTGCTCCAAAGTATTCTGAAGAAACAAAAACAACAATCTGAATGGTTTCTGTAACCTATTATGAATCTTTGCATAATTATGCTTTTGTAACACCCTCGGCTATCTTGTGCTTTTAGGGGGTTAGCAGTTGTTTTCATGGAGAAAAGCACACCCTGGCTGTGACACAATTCTACTTATACACAGCACATCCACTTTCCTTCTCCCACATGGTAGCAGCAAAGAAGTTGAAGGAAGATACTGTAAAGAGTGGAGACACCACTGGGATTTGCCATCCACTGTGTTTGCCCTGGTGCAAATGTCTAACACAAGATCACCTCTATATGGAGGAGCTCACTGCCCATAGAAGACAAAACACAAAGGAGTGAGGAAGACAAGACAAGAGGGCACGGTCTCAAGTTGTGCCAGGGGAGGTTTAGGTTGGACATTAGAAAGAATTTCTTTACAGAGAGGGTGATCAAACACTGGAATTGGCTGCCCAGGGAAGTGGTGGATTCTCCGTCCCTGGAGATATTTAAAAAGAGACTGGATGTGGCACTCAGTGCCATGGTCTGGTAACTGCAGCGGTAGTGGATCAAGGGTTGGACTTGATGATCTCTGAGGTCCCTTCCAACCCAGCCAATTCTATGATTCTATGAATATGCTCAAACACCATGTCATACTCTGGGTTACACAACAGGACAGTGGTAGAGCCAAGATTAAAAACCACAAACAACACTTCAGGCTGTGTCCTACCAATGAGGAGGCCAAGCACTTATATACTTGCAGTTGACAACCCTTTAAAATACTAACCAAGTTTCCTCTTACAATAAGGACCTGCTCACTCTTTGCTGTTACTCTAGAGCGTGATACCTCTTGCTAATGTCCTTAAATGTATTCCTGTATCAGTCTGCAGGTTTGCCTGAGTACTCTTTGTTTATTCTGAAGTCTGGGAAATACATGTCTTAACTATTTCAATATTTTTTTCAGTAAATATCTTATTTTTAGATACAAAAAGTTGCTACATTTTTTCCCAAGCTCTGAGAACATTCCAGAAATGTGAGGCAAGATATAGTTATTAGAAATAGATATTTCCCAAGCCATTCACAAGTTTTCATCACTGAAAAAACCAGTAAGTTCTCAAAAAAACTATACATTTCAATTCATGAAATTCACTACTAACCTACTAATGCGAGCAGGCAGGAGTGTACATCCCTGCATCTTTCAGTTACCAAAAGATAAATTTTGTGTATGCCTTTCAAGTTCTGAACTGTTTCTCATTATAAGTGGACTTATAAACAAAGCACCAGTGAGAAGCTTTGATGTTTTGTTGGTGTTGCTTTTCTTTAGTACACTATATGGTAAAATCTGGAGCAAGGCAAAGAGATTTATATTGTAGGAACAAGCTAACTATTATTTCATTAGCTGACATATGTAATACAGCTATTTCCCAGCTACTCAGTGATAATCACTTTGAGGAACAGGATTATTCAAGACTGACTACACGAAAAGAGCACAGAAGGATGTACATACTGGTGATGCAGCACCCAGAGAAGTGCATGGGATATGTCATGGAGGTGGATCATGGAGAACCTGATGGGGTGTATTAGAGGTGTTGGTGCACACTGTGAGCAAGGGAGAATGCCAGAAGCTCACAGAAGAATGAAGGCAAGGCTGAACCCTCATTTCTGTGCCAATTCTTTATCCTCTTTCTCAATCCTTCTTTTGGTCCGTCTTCCACAAACATAGCCAGAACCTCTTCCCTGATAATTTATGCACTGCAACTTCTTTCAATCTCAAATCACACCTTCATCCTTGCCCAAAATAATCTTCCAAGATCTTCTTGCTTACAAGAGGATTTTTCATGAAGTACTTTCACTTTTAAACCACTCTTTCTATTAACTTTCCCCATCATCCTCCACTGAAAACACTTTTCTGAGAAAGTCAGTTGTGGTGCAGAGCCAAGTGGACATCCTGTCCCAAAACACAAAATAAAAACCCTGTGTGTTTAGGAAGCTTCATATTTTCAACTGACTGGCTACCAAGCTCACGTATTTGAAACAACTGCATATTTGTGAAAATGTAACAGTGGTTCTTAAACCAATGATATGTTTTGCAAGATTTTATCAAAGGAATTCAGTAAGTTAAAAAACATATTTTTTTTTTTAAACAAAGAAAGCATAGGAGCTAGCATTATCTGTGTTGCACCATCCACCTAAATTCATGGATTTTGTATTCCTTTTTCTGTCACTCATCTCATTTATTATCCTTCATGGCGTAATCCCCCCTAGTGTCTTGTCTTGTTTCCTGACAGGCTGCAAGCTCTTCAGAGCAGGCACAATTGTCTTACTTGCTATATAAATCAAGTTACATGCTAATGTTAAATGATAATGTTTTGACAGGATTTTTAAGTTGAACCCAATTATAAGAAACAATAGAACTCTCTGAATTTTTTTCCTGATGTATTTTTTTTTAAAAAAAAAAAAGATACCAGAAAAGATGAAGTAGTTTTATTTCCTATGATTCTTTAAAACTTATTGTTTTTCTCATACCTGTCTGTCAGGGAGAGAAAGTGAAGAAAGTTGGAGGTCATGAAAGAGAAGAAAACACTGTAAATAATATAAAGTGTAGGAAACAAAAGCAAAATTCTTGAATTACAACTTCCCAAACCAGAACGCTAAACTAAATTCAATGAAAAATAATGGAATAAACATTTCCTCATAATAGAATCTGTTACATGAAAAGGAATTCTTCAATTCTTTCCCCCATTTTTGACAAGTTCTACAAAAAGCTACCATAATCTTACACACAATTTATCACTTAAGTATATTTATAACAGCTGATGGCTAGCGGACAGGTAAGCCACTGAACCTCTTTTATTCTCATCCTAAAAACATTTTTCCCCTTTCTTTTTTTTGGTGTGATGGCAGCCATGTAGAAAGAGTAATGGGAGGCTGTGAAAGACATGAGCAGTGTTCCCTGACTTCTGCCTCTAGGTATTGGGGATTTTAGATAAATAAGAAAAAGATTATGAAGTAGATGCTACCAGTGGCTCCCAAAAAGAAATAAAACCTGATTTCCTGGTTTTCTTTAAAGATGGTTTGGGGCTGTATTGACTAAGTGCTGCCTACTAGGGATTAGCTTGCTTTGTATTTTAGAGAAACAGTTTGGTCTACAGAAAAGATGGCTTTGGAGGGACCTAAAAGCAGCCTTTAAATTTCTGTGAGGAAATTATTAACAAGACAGGGCCAGGCTTCCTTGTTGGAAGACAAGAACCACTGGACCTAAAGTGAATCATGAGAGGACCAGATTTTCCCCACAGGGAGAGCAAGATTTTGAAACAGGCTGTTAAAAGGAGGGCTGTGCAGTCCCCATCCTTGGAGGTTTTCAAGCCCTGACTGAATAAAGCCCAGAGTAACCTAGTCTCATTCCCTAGATGACCCTGCTTGGAACAAGAAGTTCAACTACAGACCTCCTGAGATCCCTTCCACTCAGAATAATCCTGTGATTTTCAGGGTGCCTTTTTTTTGGTTTTTAACATACCTGTCGGACAAACGACAGTTATTCAAAAGCTCTGAATACGAAGGAAAGCCAATATATTTACACAGAGGTTTGTACATGCTCACGAATTCAAAAGCTGTATACTTTTATTTGGTTTATCAACTGTGAATAATAGTGCTGTAACACCAGACATCTTTTATGGCCCAGCAACTGAACTGATCCTGTTTTCACAGGACCCCATTATTTTCCTTGGCTGTTTTGTTTTAATTATCATTATTGTGGGAAGCCACATAAAGATCAGGGGCTAGGGGATTCTTTCAGTTAGAAATAATCTTTAGTTGTATTGTTATTTTTTGCATTCCTGATGCTTTCCATTGCATTTGCAGCATTACAGAAGTGACACATTCTCGTTTATACTAAAAGGCAAAGTTGCTACCAGAATTTCCTCCTTCTTTCTGTTTCTGTCATCAGTGCTATTACTCTTTTCTTATCCTGGGGGGAACATGAGGGTTTAGTCATATGCTCATTCTTTTTGAAGGCATAAACAGTAACCCTGAAAGATGACTACTATCTTTATAAAGAAGCTACAGTATGTGGTCCTCACAACACATGGTTCCTATTTTTGTCATTCTGATAAAAGCATAGCAATGCCAGTATTACTTTTTTCTTGTGATTTGGTGATTGTCAATGACCTGCATGTCAGCTGATCCAGCTGACACAGTTAAGTCAGAAATTAGCACTCAGTCTCTTTTGAAGCCAGACACATGGACACTGAGCACAAGAAAAATTATAAGACAGTCCACATGATACTTCAGTTAACAATGAAACATGTGACTGACTGAAAAACAGAGATACATCAGCAAACTTCCCTGCGGAAGTTTGTGGTATTTAACTCCCAAACATTAATTTTATTGTTCTGTATGAGGAACTAATTAACTGAGACTTTCATTTTTATCGGACATTGGAATTATTGTTCAGAACACAGATGAAGAGTAAATCCATCGTGTTTTAATTTTATTAGGCTTGGCTTGTTCATCTCACAACGTTTTACCATTTTAAAAGGTAATTAGATACTTCATCAATAACTTTGTGTCCATTATTTTATTTAGAACACTTCCAGCAGCAACAAGCTGATATGTGAGACACATACAATGTACCTATTGTATATTCAGATTTTCCCCCCTAATTGGATATGGTTGAAATAGTGATTAAAGCACTTTCAGAAAACCTCATGTTGATGACATCTGACTTGGAACACAATATGATTTCTTACAACAAAATATCCACAGGGGAGAGGAGGTATGGGCAAAGAAAAACAATTCTTGTTTCCAAAATCTGGCATATTTCCATAAAAATAACATAGGTATCAGTTATATAAAAGGCTACCCACTACTGCCTACTTCTTTCCTGAGAATCTGCGAATAACCTGGAAAAAAAATTGGGAGAAATCCCACTTCTGGTAATACAGACTTAGTAACTGTTCTTTCCTGAGAAAAGTAAACAAATCCTAAAAACCTCCATATAATTCAATTTGTTGCATACCTCGGTTTAGAAAACAAAGTATGTTGTTCTCCATTCTTCAGAGAAGCAACTAACTGGAATTCAATAGCCTTAATCATACTGAAAACCCTGAGGACTGGTACAACTTACCACATCGCCATCAGTGGCTAGGCAACATTTTACTTCCTTTTTATCACAATCAACAAATATTTAAAGAAGCAGTGTAGTGCAGTTTCTGAAATGAATCTTGCTTAACACCAAAAGTTGGGGAAGGCCCATCTTTACAAAGTGTGGCCCATGCTGTGTCAGGTAATTGTGATGCAATGCTGCAAATGCAGAAGCACAGAGGAAGGATGGGGAAGAGCTCTCATACTACATTCTCCTCCTTACAGACAGTGAAGGATACCCATATACCACTGCTCTCAGCCTAACTCCTTCTGTCTTGTCTGTAAATAGCTCCCCAGAAGCAGCCTCTTTTGCTTTCCCAACTCTTTATTTCATTCCCTTTATCATCTCTTGTACAGGAGAGACAATCATGCCTTAATACATATGGGCATTGATAAAAGCATCACACTACCTATGACTGAAGGGCAGTCTCCTCTGAGGTGGAACTATGCAGTTTTTAAAGGGCACAACACAAAACTTATCTTCTAACACTTCTTACACTGTTTCTGTAACTTCAAAGCACTTCGCTAATATTAATGAGCTCTAAATAAATTCTAATTATTTCCAAGAGTGGCCCGAGCAGATCTGCATCATCTGGTGCGAAATCTGACTTCAGTGAAGTCAACGGCAACAGCTTCTCAGACCTCAGCAGAGCTGACATTTCACTCACCATTGCTAAAATGCTGGGAGTCGTGTGTATTATCTAGCAAGTATTTCAAGTAAAGCTGAACAAGTAGTAGCAGTAGTAACAAATGACAGGGTCAAGAAATGCTGGCTGACAATAAAGGAAAAAGATTAAATGACCTGAGCCAATCTGCATAAACATGGGAGAAGCTTTGCCACATTTTGGGAAGTGCTGCAATCAGGCTCTGTTTATCTTCAGTATCAGTCAATATGGAAGAAGCTCACCTGCTGCTAAAACCAGTTGGGGCTTTTAACTTAGGGATTAATTCCTACCATCTCCTCATGCCACAGGTCACTTAGTTCACACCCCATTCTGAAACATCATCTCTTTGTAAAGAGATTTCCATTATGCATCTATATAAATATTACATGTTATGTATACAATATAAAAAATCAAAATACCTAAATTCCAAATAACACACGGTTAATGGATAACCAAGTATGTAGTGAATAAGTAGGTAACCAGCATTTTTCTTGCCAAGCATGGACATTATAGTCCATTGCATACTCTTAACTTTTCTCATATAAAAAAACCCAACTTTGGTTGTAAATCATAATATCAAAAAAATGTACACACCATGCAATTATATCTAGATATGGAGGTTAAAAATCAACTGGAACCATAGATTATAAATCTTTTTCTCAATTTGAAATGTAATCCTCATAGAAGTTCCTCTCTTTTTCTCTGCCAACTTTACCACCACACAATATGCCATAGAGAAAAAAGGGGAAGTGTCAACTCGTGTAAATTGTCCCTTATGTAATGCAAACCATCTGTTTGAAAAAACAAAACAAAATGAAAAACCAAGCCACTCCCAAGCATGATCTGCTATGGAATAAAAGAAAGAAAAGGAAATTTACTCCACTGAACTGGAAGTCATAGACTGTGACCTGTCATGTAACCATGGAGAAAATATTTACCCCTCTCATCCCTGTATTTACCCAATTTTGTAAAATATTTGAAGTACAAGTGAATAATTAATTCTGCACATATTAGAGATTGGTATTGTTGTATTCTTTTGAGCATTTTAGCTGTCTAGAATGTTTCCAGTGAGGAAGGAAACCCAGCAGAGAAATCTGTTTTCAGTGACAGACAGAATTACTCTCACACAGTGGTGCCACCCATGGGTCAGAAGGTCCCTGATTCGTCAACCACTGCAACCTGATGAAGTATAAGGGGATAAAGTATCAGCATACTTCTGCCCTCTTCTTATACTCTTCTTCAAGCATCTGCCATAAGATGAATCTAAATGGACCCTGCTATGAGATGTTATGACTACTTTTGTGTAGCCCTCAGCCAAGCCCTCAGAAAAGGAGCATATGTAGAGAAATCAGTCTACAGCCTCTCTCTTGATAAGTCACTAATTCATTGGGAAGTGCTGTCTGAGGACAGCACACACAATCTGTGAAACCACAGGGAGACATACATTTGACCCTCTGGAGCTCTGATATGGACAGGTAAATCAGAAAGCATTGAGAGTAAGTTACTTTGGCTTCATTATCTCAGCTTAATAAAAGAAAAACAGCAGGATAAGTAGGTATTCTCTTTTTGGGTTGGTTTTTGTTTTTTTTTTTTTCATCTTTTACTGACCTCAAGGCTTAATCCCATATTCTCTTCCAGCTGCAGCTGTGCTGGCTGCAGAGGCCACCATCTCCAACCACAGCCCCCTGCCAAAGGTTACCACTGCAACCGAGCTGCTTGTTTAATCACTTCCCAACATGTTTCCATTAAACTGAGCCAGCTCAGTTTAAGCTATTTTAACAGGAAGTCCTTGCTAACCCAGCCTGAACAGAAGCAAGTTAAAGAGTGCTTAACCAAGAAGCTTGGCCAGTATGTCAGATACTGGAGGCAGAGCCATGAGCCAGTTATCTCTTGAGCTACTTTTGACCTGCAGAGAGAAGCAGGTGTGACCAGCCACCAGGTGTGACCAACAGCACAACTCATTACAGATCTGCAGGGCCTTAGAGGACACTGCTGAATTAGAGATACTCTTTTGGACATCTGACTTTTCAAAGGGGGAGGGCAAGTAACAGTATAAATGGCCCAGTATAAAGCTGTCCTCAACCAGACACCTAACCAAGTTACTCAGCATCGCTAGCTAGTTATAAACATATTGGTTGTCATAACAGTTCCCTCTTCCCTCTCTCCCAGATTTTCTAATCTCCTTTCAATTGAGAAACAGCATATGCAAACTTTCATAGTTCTTTGGCTATTTGTGACTGGAACTGAGTTGTCTCATGGAGGTTTTTAATGATCCTATGCACAGGTTGTTAATGTAAATAAAAGACAGAATTAACACCAGAGAGTTCCTGTCAGTCAGCTGTAAAAAATAATTCTGAAAATTTGTCAATCTAAAAAAAAAGGGCAGAAGGCCTGTGAAGATGTAGAAGTGAGGTTCCATTTTCATAAGGTACATAGACCAAATGTTAAGCATACAATGGCAATCAGGCAAAGACACTGGCAGTGGAATCTTCGGAAGTTCATATGCAGGCCTTGAATTCAAATGCAAATTCAGTGAAACTTAAGCCTTTAGTGTGCTGAAAAGCTGACCAAAAAAAATCTCCTGCACATTCTCTCAGTGCTATATTGGTACTCCAGCTCAGGTCAAGATAGCACAGGTCACCATACTAAAGTTTATAGTACAAGCATTTGGTAAATACTCCTGAGACTTAGGTCCTGGCACCTCTGTCACTCTTCAAATTAAGATTTAGTCTCCTGCATCACTCAGGTGGTTTAGAAAATTTTATGGAAAGCTCTTCAGTTTATAATTTACCACATCTTCGCCAAGAGGAGGGATACAGAGAAGGGTAAGCAGGAAAGCAGGAGAAATATGCTTTAATGGCGTGTCAAAAACATTACTTGATGTGAACATGTTACAGTTCTAAGGCAGCTATGTTTCACATTGCTACAAGCTTTCTAGGTGTAGCGAAATCCGTATATGGTTTTTTGTTTACACCAAACTGTGAGGAAAAAGAAAAAATCCTTTGGACTACTTATCACTTTTTCTCAGCTTCTCAGTCAAATTCAGTCAAACATGCCAGGGAATCACCAAACACAGAGCTGTCTTTTTCCACTGGCTTCTGCTCAGTCCTAGACCTTGGCATGCTGCTAATTCCAAGCCTTACTGCCAGGAGCAGCAGCAACTTTGCTCTTTTTTTGTTTTCATTTTCAAGGTTTCACAAGCATGCCATGTCATATGTACTTCATGGATGTGAGGAGCTATAGGACTGTCTTACAGTTAACGTACACGCAATAAAAAGAAGGAAAAAACCCACAACAATCTCAGCTCATTCTATCCAAACAAGACTTCAGTAACGTGGAACTAATTTAATCTGCCAGATATTTCTAACAGGGTACTTTTCTGACCTTTTCCAGGCCTACAGTTATGGTAGCATTCACATTCAGTGTGGCTTTCAGTTAAACATTTTGTAATGTGAATCACTACGTTTGAGAGAGAATGAGTGTGAAATCACTGGAAGAACTGAATGAGCCTATGCCTTGGTACTGCAGCTGCTGAGGGATGTGAAGTGTTTTGAACAAGAAATTTTCAGTAGTAGTCCCAGTCTGTAAAATATTAGGAAAAGAGATCAGTGCCGTAAGAGACTCAAGTTTGCTTTCAAGCACTGTATCTACAATGTTACAGAAACCGAAAGAAAACTGAAATCGTGGGCTAAGCCAGTTTAACTAAAATAATCTTTTTATGTTGCAACTTTCTGAAAGTGCTGCTGAGGCAAGTCCTGAGGAACTCAAAACAACGAGTTACTCAATGACACAAATGCATACACTGACATGGATATAATAAAGCTAAACACCATGCTAGAGACTAAGACTGGGAGAACAAGTAAGTCCTAGATAATAGTAAGAAAATTATTTGGAAAGAGTTATACAAGCACAAATGCATTAAAATAAGCCTACAAAATTCACTCTTTAGATAAATCTATTAATAGAAACGGAGTTCCTCAATTTTTCTTTAATTTGTATTTATTGTCATCATGTTGTCAGGAACATGAAATCCTAGAGAAGGCTGAAATTAAATTTACAAAAAAATCTGGGGAGAACTAAGGACAATATAAATCTTTCAAAGGTTAAAAATATAGATGCTATATTTTTTAGTGTTACGGTCTTGTAAATATAGTCATAGTTTGTGTTAGTCCATCAAACAGAAAGGCATATGCTATCTTTGATCTCTGTGCAGAACCCCCATTGAGATTAATGTGAGTTCTGTGTGAAGAAAGAGACTAGAATAGGCCCTCAGCTCACAAATAGTATGCAGGCTGCTTCAGAAAAAAAAAACCAAAACAAACCAAACATATTTTCTTACAACAGTGTTGAAATTTATTGGAAAGTTTCAAATAGCTTTGCTTCAGATGTATGTACGTATGTGTGGTCATGAGCATGTTCACTTGTCAGAAAGATCTGTCAGAAAGGAGGTGCACAATCTCCTTGTCGTGGGAAATGTTTTGCTGTTATGTTGAAACACATACTTCATCTCTGACAATCTTTTCTCATGCAATACTGACTAGTTCTCTATTTTGCACTTATCTGTGCAAGCTAATGGCTTTGTCCATCTGGTGAGAGAGGTGATGTTTTGATACAGATTAGCATGAAATTGTGCCCTGTGCCCACTTCCAGCTAAAAAACAATCTACAGGACTTACTGCATCCCGCTTTGTAGCTGAAGCCAGGAGGAAGGAGGAATCCTTGCTGTGCAGCTGCTGCTAGGGTTCGTTGGTCTGGAGGGAATACGGGAATCATTAATGGAGGCAGCTGACCCTGGACCTGCTGAACAGGAGAGGGAAAATCAAACGTGGAATTTTTCTGGGGAAAATGCTTACACACTTTCTTGTACTTATGATCCGAGAGGTCAGGTTTGAATACGCTTCTCCGTAATGGGGTGTTCCAGTAGCATCAACTATTCAGCCTCATCTTAATTACCAAAGCACTTCATATGAATTACACTAATCCAAAATAAACAGAAATATTCCAGTGATGCATACCTATACGCCAATTAACTATTCCCCCACAGTCCATATCGCCTCACTCCTCTTAGACAGTAGGGTGAGTTTTTCTTCCCTTTTATTGCACTGTGTAACAACAGCTCTGTCTCAAAACAGCAGCTTTCACCCTGACTGAGCCCAAACATAAAGATACACACACACACAGAAGTAAAAATACGTGTATCAGTACCATACAGCAGTTAATACAATTTTTCTTCCCATATACACGCACATATTTGTACATGTGAAAGGACAAGAGTCTTTGAGATGATAAGAGGAAAGGCTGAGACATTTTATTCACAAATAAAACACAGCTACATCTCAAGAGCTAGCTGCTCAACATTGCACAGCAACTTTACACAGCCATGCAAGTCAGGAAATGGAAAATATTATATTGTAAGTGGATACTGCAGGAGACTTAAGACATGCAGAAATTAATCATCAAAACTGGAAGTTGGCCATGGCACAAAGTCTAACAGTGTTGCATTTACCTAGTTCTGTCAGTTTTTAATGACTAGAAATAGGCATCAGTTTTGTACTTCACACAGATGAGAAACAAAAAGTATGATTAAAATGCTAAATGGCTGATTTTAATTAGAAACCCAAGTATTGACCAGATCAATCAGTAAAGGGAGACTTGAGTGATTTTTTTAAGAGGTCATTTAGATTTTTAATGGCACTGTAAAGCTAAGGCATTTGAGTTACAGATAAGATTATCAAGGAGTAAAATTTAGTTTGAGGTCTGCAGCTCTAAGAAACAAGGAAGGATTAGGTGTTGATAGACACCCTTTTTTGGCCAGAGGTGTAAGGTGTAACTCCCTTCATTATTGCCTTCAGAGCAGAACTGGCAGAAGAGAACCTGTTTCAGACTACAGTGTCTTGTCTTAATTTTTTTTATTATTTAATCTCCTGAAGATCCAGGAGGTGTCTCAGTTCACCACACACTGTTACAAGGCAGAAGACTGACATGAACTTTGGGAAAGTAGCTTTTTCATTTATGCCAGGACCTGTCAACACCTGTGTGTGTGCTGACTGCATCTTTATAGTCTGAAACCATCTGCAGGGATTGAGTTGAGGAGCACCGTGGACCAAAATTCTTGCACTGGGAGATTAAGGTTGTGACTTAAGCTAGAGTAGATGGAGCCCTACTCACTGAACTGACTTGATCCATTTTTGGTTATGTCAGTATTCTCCTTCCCATTCTGATTCAGTTAACTAAAAGACATACTTTTCACTTGGTTGCTTGAGAAAAAAGACACATAAAAAAGAAATTCTTCTCTGTCCCTATCCAGTCACCCTAGAACTGCCCAATGTCTGCCTTTTCTTCATGTGTTTATTTTTTGTTTGTTTTGCTTGGGGGGGTTGATTTTTTTTTTAAGACAAAGACAAAGTAACTGTATTCTTTTAGAACAAAAATGAACAGCCGTGTGGAATTTTTGCATAGTACTCTTCTTCGGCAAAAAGCCACAGAACTTTTTTTTTTAAATGGTTTCCAAGGATGAAAGTGACTTTGCCAAGCAAAGAAGCTTCAAAACAGGACTCAAAAACACTAATAGAAAGACAGATGGTTCTACTAAGAGCTTTGCTGCCAAAAAAAATGTTAAAAAAAAAAGTGAAAAAAATGGAGTGATGTTATTGAAGCTGACTGCAAAGTTCTCTGATGACTGCAAATACTCTTGTCCCACTGCAAGTGTTAACTCTGCCTCCAGGGCTAATATAACTAAAGCACCACACACACACAAATTGTCATTGCCAAGCCCACAATGTAGCACAAGTCTGCACTTGATTCTAAGTGACTGCCAAATACACGAGCAAAACACCACACTGAAAAATTCCCATTTAGGAAAACATTTACCAGGAAAATGCCCTTTCTTCTTAAATCTGACTGCTGCCTTTAATTTTTTTTCAATTCACTGCTCCTCTTTATCTCTCCAAGGGGCCTTATACCCACATATTTCAAATTACACAACCCTGGCTGTATTACGGAGGTAAGAACTATAGAGTGATGAGGATGGTTTGCATGGATACAGAAATAACGCAGTCAAAACAATGTCATTTTCATTCCAGGATGGAATGTATATAGCACCACTCCAACAGCTACACTTGCTTTTCTCCTATACACATGAAAGTCCAAACATTAGTTTATTTTAATACAATTACCTGACAGAATACAATGCAAATTATGGACTCTTCCTTTTTATGGATCATTTAACTACTACATCTTAACTTTTGTTATGTTTATTATTACCTAGAATTGCTAGGATACAACTGTTTCAAGTGGCACAGAATACAGACCCTCCTTCTGAGTTGTACAGGAAGATTTTTTGTTTGTTTGTTTTTCCAGAAGCTATTATTATGTCACATAGCTCACAAATGTTTTTTGTTATAAAGTTTACATATTTTCCAATGTTGTCTCAATAGCAACTTCTTGATATAGGATGTCTAACCTGAAGAGAATGGACTAAAAATGAGGTTTTTTTAAAGTTTTTTTTTTTTTTAAAGGAAGCAAAACCACACCACTTGATATTCAGTTTATGTGAAATAGTCCTCGTAAGGAAACAGATACACAGGACTGCAAACAGGCCAAGAAAGTAAAGGTTCCCTAAGTCATAACAAAGTCAGCAAGTCATCTTCAATGGTAAAGTGTTTTAGGAGTGCCACCAAGTTTCATCTAGACGCCAAACCAAAATCAGGGAACCTGCATATTTGTCACTGAATATCCAAAAAGGATACCAGGCCTAAGAACTTATCAACAAAAACCCCCAGTATTACCACATCACAAGTAACTGATAGTATATCAACTGTCCAAGTGAGAAACTGAGACACCCAGAGTTGCCTGTAGAGATTTTAGATTTTGAGAAGTGCCCCGCTGTTTATTTGGTGTAGTGCCTTTGAAAAATCTGGCCTTAAATGACTTAACCTTATCAAAAGAAATTTCTTAGTAAACTTGGAACTGACTCAAGTTGTTGAAGCCTGGGCCGGCATCTTCCCAAATCCGCGCATGCCCTTTATGACTTGACCATTACAAATCCAACCCCACAAAGAGATGCATTCAGTGTAGCCATAGCTAGACTCCCAGAATTCCCAGTTTCATTAGAATTGTAGTATTTCTGTCTAGATTTGAGTCTCCTACCTACTTTTAGGAACATACTATGGTTACCACAGCTACCTAAGCACTAAACAGTATGTTTTTAACAGTTACCCCCACTGTTTGTTACTAGCTCCTGCTGTGACTTACATAAATTTAGATTCCAAACACTTGACAACTAGAGGGTGACTCTACTTTCTGTAAAATGCCACGTGCGCTCTGGGTCACTATATAAATAGTTACAAAGACAAAATAGTTGAAGGAAACATGAAGGTTGCAAAGTTAGGCATTCAAGGCCTAGGAAAAGCCAGAATCAGGACAGGGTGTCAGACCTTATTTTGGTCCATTACGCCCATACATCCTGGCACAGTCTTTAATTAAAAAAGTTCACGATTTTCCCTCTTGCATGACTCTGGTTTAATCTAGAAGGCTTATAATATTTCTCAAGTAACATAAACCCACACTTTCAACAAATCTAAGCTTCTAACATAGCAGCTGTTACGAGTTTTATTTATTTTGTCTTCATATACTTTTCCACCAATTTCATTTCCGCAGTTGCTCATTACAAGTTTATTAGCATAAACTTTTATATAAGATTTCCTCTCTCCAAAGTAAATATTTCAATATATTTCCCGGCATCCATATATATATAACACTTTCCACTGAGGGGCGAATACTGATCTTCCACCCACCTCTTCAGAGGCAATTCTACCCATTTTGTTGAGACTGGTGACAGAGTAACAAATTTCTTATTGTGAATAAGAGGTGGATGCTTCTAAAAGCAACAGTCCTTTCCCTGCAAACTGACAAAGCAATACTTCACTCTTGAGCACTTTAGAAGATGCCCTTCAAGAGCTGGATTAGCATAGTTGCTGAAATTATTTTACGTGGCTTCTTCATGTAGAAATGTGGCTGATTTTTATTTTCAGTGGAGTTACTCAGCTGCCTCAAAGAAGCTCAGATTTTACATTCCTTGAACAGTTAACGTGCATGAATGACTCTTTTAACTTCAAACTGTCGTATGAGTAGCTTCTTGCTTGTGACTTGTTTATAAGTTAAGCATCTCTTCTGCTGTATATGGAAGAATGTAATATACATTTAACATTCAATAACATAAATCTGTCCTTCAAAATGACATGTTTAATTGCATCAGTCCCCCTTCCTCCAGAAACACGTGGCACTCACTACGCTAAAGGACAGAATTCTTTAATTAGTATATGTGTTGGCCATCTCCTTCTCTCTCCCTCACACCCCCCCCACGTCTATCTTAAGGGAAATAAAAATATATGTCCTCATATAACTACAATCTGCTATTTTCCCTTACAGTGATGTTTAAAATAAGAAAAGAAAATGTTGTTCTCCTCATTATCTTTCCTACATCGATTCCCTAAACTGACATAAGTGTGTCGTAAATCTATACGGCAAGGAGCCTTGCCTATCCAGGTAATGCAATGACTGCTCTCCTACTGAGTTTCAGGTGGCTTTTTATGGGGTGCTTAGTGAGTGTTAAAGGCTCCAAACAGGAGGTAGATGCCAAGAAGCAGAGATGGAGAGGAAGACACTGATGAGACAGCCAGCCCACCCATTCCACCCACTGCTCTGACCTAAGGCTTTGCTTTTCCTACTGAGGAGCAGCTCACTCCTCTGCCAGACCTACCAGTACAGGAGATCCTGACAAAGGCTTTTGTGAAGGTTTTTTCCTTCCTAATCTCTACCTGCAGTGGATATTTTGGACCCTAAATATTTTTCTTCCCTTTGTTACATAAGAAACTTAGGCAATTCATAGCAGTAGTTATCAAAATTCATCCTGTCCAAACACCTCAGTGCACTCCATAGTAGCACCTCACTGTTCACAATTGTTTGCAAATGGTGATACTGAGCACAGGAAAGCATGCTCTCATAGTGGCAATCTTTTAAGAAGAGTAAAGAAGGCTACTTAGGGAAGCACACACCCATCCACCCCACTACAGCTCCACTAGGACAGCAGAGCTGTATTTGGAGTAACAGTGTGGAAAAACTATTAGTTTTATGGACTATGGAGACAATCTTTAACAGGTTAAGAGCTGGTGTGTGCAACCTGAACCAAACTCTCAGGAAACCTGGAATGCATCTCAGAGAACTACCTAAATATTTTTCACTTTTTCAAAAAGTAAGATTTTTCAGGCTATATTCTTTCTGTCTTTGCTCAGGACTGCAAAAGCATCCAGGTCTCACTACCAGCATCCACCTCTAATTCAACTCATCATAAAGCTTGTAAATATTACTAAATGAGCACATGCTTAGACTTTTTAACTAAAGTGCATAGAAGTGCCTTGAACTGCCAAATAACTACAAACAGTAGCTGTTTCCATGTTGATAACTTGCTTCCAAAGGCTTCCCTCCTCCTCTTCATACTACAGAACAAAATGCGCTGGTGAGAGACAAACACCTCCAGCAGCACTCTGAAGGACAGAAGCCAAAAGACCTTTTGCATTAAGGAAAATACCTTGGATACATCCAAAGGAAAAAGCAGAATTACTTAATCGTTTATGTAACTCAAATAAACAACATGAGAACACTTCTTTTAAATCTAGCTTGGTATAGAAAACACATACAGAGGAGGGACAAGCAGTGAGATGACTTTTTGATCATTTGGGGTGATGTGTAACAAGAAGTATTCTTGCTTGTGACACTTGGCATGTAAGTTATCTACAGAGAAGTTCTACAAAGGCATTTGAACAAATAGCCTAACTGAAAAGGAAGAGACTCCCTGAAATAAAAGGAAGATAAACTGGAATTCATTCCAATATTCAGCTGTCTAAAGCCAAAAGCCTGAGTTCATGCAGGAATAACCACTCCAGACTACACATCACCCAGTGTGGGGGGTCCTCTGGTAAAACCAGGACTTTGAGAGCAAGCTACTGAAATTCAGGTAACAGCTACACACTGGAAGACTGAAGCACCCTTTCAAAAGAGCCCTCTCTAATCAAGGTGTCTTTTTTCACCTTAATTTCACACAAATACTACGCTTCTCATGCCACAGCTTCCAAGCACCTAGGTACCTTGTTTAAATGCTACTACCCTTCCTAGAAGAATAAGCCAGGATTATAAGGGAAACCTGCCACAAACCCGCAGCTGTCAAAACTTCTGATTTATATGGTATATTGTTTCTCATCTGTGTTTTTGCTGGCTAATAGTGACTTGCTCCTAATATAACCATCATGTAGCAAGAGTTAATCAACAAAGTCACTCCCTTCAAACTGGAATTAATGACTGATGCCACCTCAAAGCATATGATGGAGCACACAGTTCCCAGATGCTTGGTTAATGCTTTTCCCAATGAGGTCTGGACCAGTGCTGAGCATTCTAGCAGTAAGCTATTCAGTGAAACATTTGTCAGTGAAAAGAAAACAGGTGTGAAATTTCCTGATGTGTTTTAAAAGACAGCATGTAGGGTAATTTCTCACGCTGCACATGTGTGCTGTTTTCTACAGTTAGCTCATCTAAGACAAATTGGGTCAGTTACTCAAATTATAATAAGCTATGAGGTTTTTTGTACATCATAAAGAATCAGAGGCCTAAAATAAATATACTTCCGTTGTCATTGTTCGTATCAGCCTTCCAGAAGCCACTTTATACATTTACCTTCTGATTTCACAGAATCACAGAATTATAAAAAGACCTCTGAGTCCGGCCTATGACCTAACACCACCACATTAGCTAGGCCATGGCACTAAGTGCCACATCCAGGGGTGGCGACTCCACAATTTCCCTGGGCAGTCCATTCCAATGTTTGATGACCCTCTCCATGACAAGATGCTTTCTGATACCCAACCTAAACCTCCCCTGGCACAGCTTCAGGCCATGCCCTCTCATCCTGTCACCAGTCCCCTGGTAGAAGAGCCTGACCCCTACCTGACAACAAGCCCCCTTCAGGGAGTAGTAGAGAGTTATGAGGTCTCCCCTGAGTCTCCTCTTTTCCAGGCGAAACAACCCCAGTTCCCTCAGCCTTTCCTTATAAGACTTTCCCCCTGGTCCCTTCACAGCCTCCTTGCTCTCCTCTGGACTCACAGTGGATGGGGTTTGTGCGTGTGTGCTGAGCCAGATCTCTTTCTTTTCTAAGTCACTTCCTTGATACACCAAATGCTCACCTTTTGCTAAATCATAAGTCTTTGTGCAACAGCATCATGGAGTGCTGTCAAAAGAGCTCTGGAGAGAAGGTCCAGTATTAACTACAGTTGCAGAGGAAGCAGGGAAGAGCAAATAGGTCAGTTGTGTCAGCCCAGTGTTAAATGGGGGCTGTTTCTATTTGCAGCTGTTAGAAAGAGAGTAGAAGGTATTGCAGTCAAAAGACTGCATAGAATGTGCAGGACTTTTCCTGTAAGAGCACGGAGGGTTTTTCAAACATATGCGAGGCTAAGTCTGCTAATTTTAACATTATTAATTAATATGTACACTGTAAGAACAAATAGGAATGGGATTTAGAGACTGAAAGAGAAGATGAAGAGGACTCATCTAAAACTGACTTCCTGAGAACTTGTGTGAATACTGGAAGTAAACAGATTCAGGTAAGGAAATACATTGTAGTATTACTCACCATCACAGGCAGCAAGTCGCACTCTTTTTTGACAGATAAATTCTGTGGGCTAGGAGTAATGCCCCACCTTGCTTTTTTCTCAGCCCTTTTGAGTGCCTTTGGAATCATCCTGACACCAAGGCATTATTGTGAAAGTTTTCATGCAAAGGATGGAAACAGGACTATAAAATGCTTGCTATAAACCTAACCAAGATGGTTTTCAGGTTGAGGATACATCTTAGTTAAGCAAATTTATAACTGTGGTCTTTACTCCTATGCAGACAAAAGTGGATGCATCTTTTGGGGTGTGGACCTATTCACTAAAGATTCCTTTATTGAATTTTTTTTACAAATGATCAAGGTATGGGTGGCAAGAGCAAAGCTGATGCCATTATACTTAAGCAAAGCTGACTGATATTCTTTGACATAAAACTATTCAGAGGCATCTGTGATAAGCCCAGTGCTACACCTTCCCCTATAGCCATTGCTGATTTTCTGTAACATATTCAAACACAAGTATATTTTGATATACAGTAATAGTTGCAGTAACAGTTTTCCTAAAGAAAACTATCCTAAAAGATAGTTTTATCCTAAAGATATTGCAGTAATAATTTTCCTAAAGAGAACTTTTTACTCTCTGAAAAAGACAGAACAGTTCCAATATGGAAACTACCATATTTAAGACTATATATAGATGAAAGCAAGTGTCACCACCTTATTTTCAACACAATGGCAAAGTCCAAATTAATAAATAGATCAAACGACTAATAGTGGACTGTCTTCTTTAAAAGGCTTGTTCTTTTATTAATAACCCTGAGCAGTGATGGAGAATAGCTGTGAATCAAGAGTAGTACCCAGCTCATTGTTCAAATGTTGGTTGATGAAAGAAGGAACCATAAGGGAAGAGAGGATGAAATACAAAGGAAGTGGGCATTCCAAGGTACTTCAGTGAAAAATAAAGGTTTGCAAGGTAAGCCCATCTCTCATCCTGGTCTTCTCATCTGCACCATGCCATGCATGCACATGTAATGAGAAGCAATAGCTTCCTAAAGCTTTCCTGTGTTCCTGAAGTAGCAAGTCCCCCTCTAACACCCTTGCACTGCAGTATTGCCACAATCTGGCCTTGTATTTTGACTCTTATTATGAGCTACCCGTGACACGTTGCTTGAAGCAATTCTACACATAATTACAATAAAGCATTTAAGTCACATCAACTATTATGAAACATTTCTACTTTCATAACCCTTAACGCTGAAATCTTGCTTACTCAAATGAGCTGACACAGAGGACAAGGAGATAATCAGAATTCTGCCTTACAATAACTGTTGCTTGGTTTGATTTGGGGTTTTTTTTGTGCCAATTTCCTTAATATGATTTAAGGTAGTATGACTATATAGAGAGGAAGGAGTATTCTTTCAAACAAAACCTTAAGGTTTCAGGATGTGTTTTTTACTCAGTATCTCTTTGACGAGTGGAATATCATTAATTAAAACAAACACAACAATTTTAATGTGTAGGTGGTGGGCAAGAAACAGGGGTTATTTAATAGTATGTAGTGGGCAGAAATTGAAAACCCATTCAGCTGCTGAATAGTGCAATGGTATAAACAAACATGAAAGTCTTATCAAAGTCATTCACTTAAAATCACACTATTTAGGAAGAAAAGAGAAAAAACAGTCATAAAGGATTCAGGAAAACAAATTCCACAGTGGAAATCTGTACTTTTTCTTGCTTTCTTTAAACTGAAAGTTTGAGGGACATTATTAATGAATGTATAAATAATGAATGTTAAAAATCTAATACAGTACAGGGAAAGAAATTCTGGCAATTCTTCACAGTTTGGACGCGGTGGACTTCGGCAGAACTGGGTCTGCTCAGAAAATCTTATGACTTAAGTCTGCTGATTAAACCCTTTGAATGCTCCATATTTTTCTCAGTTTTATTATTATTAAATCAGTTACATCTTTCAGTATATGTCTCGTCTCAGGAGACATCAGTTTCAGAGCACTAATTGCTACAGCAAGTCAATGTAATTATTTCCTGAAGACATTATTTTATTAATTTTTATTGTTTAGTTATATTGCTTTCCACATAATCATAAAAACCCCTGCACTTAAACATGATCAACAAATGGCCAGGAAAACTAAGACCAAATGGTAGCAGAAGCCTCTGTGGAAAACATATTTCTAGTACTGGATAGCCTCTAATTACTACCCAGGGAAATGCACAATAAAGACTTCTTTTCAATCTTTCAGCTGTTCAGACTTGTTTCTGACTGTCCCTTTTGCCAGTGGAATTGTTCCTCAATAGAATTCAGTTTACCATCAAAAGTTTGATTTTAAAAGTGAAATGGACTCAAGTTGCAGAAGAAAGGCTACTTAAATAGATACACAGCCACTCTTCCATTCACATCCTGACGCTTTTTCCCCCTTCTCACCAAAATCTTCATAGAAAAATGTTTTTCACAAGTTTCATTTGGGAACATTTTTTGAATAGGACTGAAGACAGTCTCTCATTTTGTGCCTACAAATTGCTGACAGGAATACAGTTAAAGCACAATTAACTGTAGATACAGTGATAGAGTTTGGACATCTCATCATCTGATTCCTGTGCACAGCCAGGTAACCAGCTATCCAAAACCTGCAGCTTGTTACTGCTCTGAATTGCAGGCACAAATATTTTGATTGCCCTAAAAGTCTTGTCTTTTTTTAATTTTTTCTTTGCTGCCTCCTCCAGTGTTTTCTTGTCCTCCTCCTCTTCTATTCTTATTAAAAATATAAGGAAAAACAACAAAAGGGAAAAAAAGAAAAAGCAAAGCCTAAATGTAGTTGTTTCTTTGGCAGTTCTAGGACTACGGAATATGCACTCGAGAAGAAAATGGTCTACCTCACATGAGCACCTATCATCATAAATCAGTTTTTAATTTTACTGGTGGATTACAGCAATCAGACAAACATTTGGTGCCTGCCTCCCCTGTATATTGCTCTTTGAATAGGCTTGGCCCAAGATTTAGTTAGGTGTGGGAGTCCTACCTACCTTACAACTCCCAGACAGCATCTGATTGGTATGCAGTGGGGAAAAATACAATAGCATTCACAAAGCAGAATCCACACAAAATATATGAAATGCAGGATCTCACAAGAGGGGGAAAAGTACGATGTAATGAAAATGAATAATCTATGGGTATTTTCTTCCTAGTCTGAAGTAGTTCTTGAATGTATAATAATTTTTGCTGGCTTGACTGCCTTTAAATATACACATACCATACTCCTAGTTCAATTTTTAAGCCACTGTAGGTATTAGAGACAATTTACATGTGATTTGCATTTTTTTTTTTTTTTTTTTTGTGCCTGTGGTTTTGGTAAGTCTTCCAAACCTAATGACTGTTCTTTTGGCCAGCAACATAAATGCTGTAATCACACAATTATTGTGCTGGGAACAGTTTAATTCAGCATTTTGTTCTCAACCACAGAACAATTACTCAACAATTTTGGTTAACCATACTAGCTCACTGCCTGGAGAGGAAGTGGAATATTCACAAGATCTATTGTCTTACATACAGGCAGTCGGTAGATTCTTATCTGTTACAACTTTCCAGAATCTCTTTGCTCTTTGGGGTACTTCTACATACTCCTAGTTGATGAAAATAAATTACTTGCAGCACACTATATTAGCTTATTCATCTCTATCTGTTGAATGCTTTTAATTGTGCATTTGCATACTAAAGAGAAAGGTAGATGTGATGTGTCTGGGAGAGAGAGATATACCAGAACACTGTATAAAGCTGTGAAAACACTACAGTGATGTTATCCATGTACTCTATTCTAAGCATAAACCACGGCCATTCGGGATTCATTTTTACACTCTGCTCTTCAGCCATCCATTTTTCTTTAGCAATAAAGCAAATTTTCTGATCAATCAGTTTATTCCTAGTACTGCTTATACTGAAACACTGCTGGCCATAAAGCTCTCCTGAAATCTCTTTAGGAACCATTAGAGAGAGAGAACACAATTTTAATCCACAACAGAGTCCGAGTCTCTGAAAATCAGAGCCTTCCTAAGATTTACTAATGCAAATCAGCATTTTTTTCTTTTTCATGCTAGCACAGGACAGTCGCAGCCCCACCGTAAGAGTGGGAACTGATGAACCTCATGGCTCTGCTCCTGTCCCATGGCTTGACAGCACCTGATGCCACTGAGTATGGCTGAAGGGAGAAGGGGAAAAGCCCTTGAGTAGCCTTCATTCACTCCCTGGTATGAATGAGGATATAAAGATTTTATTATTTCTTTTTTAAATGTAGACACTTAATACTTCAAACACTTTGTGAGGTAAACCTGATTCACAATAGAGCGAATTCTGAAAGTTCTGATACTTCAGTAAGAATAGATTTAAGTTACTTAACTAAGTATCAGGATCCCTACGTATTTTCTGCTCCAAATTTCAATTCCGGAAGCATTATACCTAAGCAAATATAAATGTTTTAATGATTCCTTTTCCACTTTTGTTTATGTTTTGTCTTGCCAGTCACAGGGAATATTTTCATTCAGAGCCATGAATTGAAAAATTCATCTCTGGCAATGCTGCTGAACAAGTAAAATTAAACTAATTAAACAAAGCTGATTCAATAAACTTTGCTCGATAGTAAGAGAGACAAAAAAAAGAAATCAGCAGTAAACATGATGAAAACATAAAGTATTATTTGATTTTTTAAAATGCCTTTAGCCTGCAAGTAGGATTCAGCTCAGAAACAGGACTTTGTAATAATTATTTTCTTAAGGGCAAAATTTGACCTGTAGGAACTTTGTGTTGAGTCCTTGCTCTGCTGAAGTCAATACAAATTGACCCCAATGGTACTCGGCAGAAACAACTCGATTTAAAAAAAAATAACTTTATAAAAAAATAACGCAAGGCATCCATGGAGCAGAACATAGGCTCAAATGTCATCACCAGCAGGATACTGAGCTGTGACACTTATTTTTTAGCTCCATTTATGACATAAACAGTATGTCCCTTTTTGTTTGAAGCCCAGTTCCAGCAGAGGTGGAGAAAGGCCTTGTCTCTTCTAAGATGTGGGAGCCACAATGTGAATAGCACTACAGAAAGAGAAGTCCCAATCCAGTTCTTTTATTTTCTTAAGTCAACTGCTAAGCTTTCAGCAGGCTCCTGCATACACACAAAAAGGAAGGACTATTCCTTCTTTAACTGCTCTATGTTGGAAAGGAAGCAGCCACATTTTACAATCCTGTCACTGTGCTTCAGGCACCATGCTGTTGGTTGAGCCTTTCAGGTGATGCCAATGCTTCTCTGCCTTTTTCCTGGACTGCACTGACCCTTAGGCAGAAGCTAAATGTTTAGGTGTTTAGACCGGAGCAGTTTCAGGACATACACAGAAGAAAAAAATACTCTCTGATCATATTGGCAGGTTCTCTGTAAGTTTAGACGCCCCCAAAGTTTCATATTTCATACTTAAACTAAGGTTCTCAGAGGGTCTGTCTAAATGATGGCTGAACAGGACATGGATATGAACCTGGGAAGCGTTCTTGGGTGCCTCAGTTTCTGTTTTCCCAGAGGCTATCAAACTCCTGCTTTCAGAGAGTCAATCTCCCTTTTGATGTGACCCCAAGCTGTCCAGGTAAGAAACCTAAGGAAAATTACATTACCAAACAATGTTGCAACTATGTTAGAGGTATTAATACTCTTCTCATATTCATCACAGGCAAGGAAATAAAAAGACAGCAGTGCTGTACAACAACAGGTTGCTTGTGTGCAAGCATGGGCATCATTAATGAAAAACAGCTGCATTCCTGCAGCCAAATGGTTTCAAATAAAACAATCATGGGGCTCCTTGGCACCTAAAGGGATGATTTAGGACATAAATTGCTGGCTTACCAAGTGTCTTGAAACCTGTTATGTTTATACAAGCACATTAGTAACACTTTAATATCCCATAACAAATCAGTAACTACAAATATGTGTAATGTGGAAAGGCAATTGAAAACCTATTTAAAGTCTTTGGGTATGATACCTTTGTCCAAACCCAAAAGGATTATTTTAGCAGTTCGAACCCAAAATATTTTGCCAGGGAGTTTGTTCACTAAAATGTGACCAATTCTGAACACATCAGGTCCCTTTAAGACTAAAAGTCAGAGCTGTGTGCTCTGAGCCTTTTCATCAAGACGACTCATTCATTCTTGGGAAGCATGGATTGTATGGCTGGCTTATGGTAGGACTCTAAATTAGTAGTCACACAATGGAGAGCTTATACAATTGCAGTAGTCCATATCCAGTAAAACTGCCTTAGTGCCTTGAATAATGGGCCTTGCTAAGTCTCTAACAGTTCTTTAAGAGCCTCTAAACAGCTGCAAACAACACATGACCTGTGCCATCTTTAAAATGCATGCTAACCATGAAAGCAAGCTTTGGGAACTATTTCCTCTGCACCCTCACCACTGGGCAGCATCAATTCCTTTGCTTTTTAGAGAACAAGGGGATTTTTTTTTTCCCCCCTTTCTTTCTTTCTTACTTCCTCCCCCTCCCACCTCCCCTTTCCAATCAGCTCTCCACTGATCATCCTTCACACTTTAGCCTCTGCCCCAGAATACTCCGGGACAATAGTACTGATTCCATCTGTGCTCTCCATTAAAGCCCTCATAATCCTCCTCCGAACAGCTGGACGCTCAGACTCCACACACAGACACTCCTTCTGTGGAATTGTTTGGCTACAATTACGCTGAGGCTGGGCTTATTTCAAGTTCCTGCCTGCAAATGCCTTTCCTAGGGTCCCCTAGGGCTGCACAGCAGAATGTCCTGACGCAACACATTGAACAATACGTCCAGACAGACCCAGGCTCAGGCAGCAACGTGGTGCTCAGTCACCTCAGTGCCAAGCAGCAGCTAGAAGATGTCTTTTAGACAAATGACAGTATTAATGACAGGTTTCAACCCCACCATGTCATTAAGTAGTTGCAGAGAAGCATCTTCTGTTAATCAAATTGTTTTGATATATCTATTTTATCAACCGAAGCACTGCAATGCCTATGTTTTCCTTAGGAGCCTTTCTCAAGAGCTGCAGTGGCTTGACCAGCTCCTGGAACACGAAATATTCATGAGAATGATGTGATGATGGCATGGATTGAAACAACTGAGTGCTAGGGAAGGACCAGCACAGCACACCCACAGCCTGGTCCAGCTGCCTACTTTGACCCTTCCAGGGACTTAACTTTCCTCCGACTCAATCCATGGAGTAAGTCTCCATTACATCTCACTTCAGACAAGAGATATTTTAAATATCTATCCAGAAGAACCCAAGAATAACTCCAAGTTAATGATCTTGACAAGAGGCCTACGCTGATATTCTAATTAAAGTCAATAGTGTGCCCTACAGATCCAAGTGCATCTAATGTATTAGAACTGAGTGTATGTTTGTCTGGGTCTGTATACACACACGCATCATCTGTGCTCACACGGAACTATAAACACACACATTTTTCCAGTAGATGTGTGTGCACACGTCTCACACACCACAAAGCAAATGAGGAAAGCTATCTATAAATCTCATTTCTGCTATTTATTTTAAAATGTAAACGTGTGTGTATATGCACATGGACTGATATTTACACATATATATATACACACAGTACCCACGAAACAGATGCCCTGCACACAGGAGTCCACAGGCATATGCAAGCATACAGGCATGCACCATGCAAGAGATGGTGAGACCCAAGGGGAAATTTACATCAGAACACAAGCAGTGTTTATCAGACACCCCTGAGAGTTTCACTTGCATGGCATACACTCTCCTCTCTGAATAGGGACAGAATTGTATAACCCCAGATCTCTCAGAAGCATATTTTCTCTGTAGCCAATAGACAGACACATGCCTTTTCCTTCCCAACTTTTATTCCCAACTAATATTACTGAGCTGTCCTATTACTCCTACTCAGTCCTAGGCCAGAGCTTCTGTATTCTGTAACCCATGAGGCCCAAAATGCAAGGTTTTTTGTTAACAGAAGCAGAGGATTCAGAGTTTCCTAATGTGGCCCACAACACCTGTGTGTAGCCTTGAAACAAGTGAAGACATTAGACTCCAAACATAATATTATTTATGGTGAGATTTCTAAGTTTATTTGACCTGTGGTATGAAGCAGTTTTACACCTAGAGGGACTCAAAAATCAGTACCAGTACTTCTTCTAACAAGCCCCAAACCATATTTAAACCGACTTTTTAAAATATGCTGCTTCCATACAGTACATTACAGTATAAGGTGCCATAAAGGTTTTACTGCTATTAGTTGAAGATATCGAGCATAACGCATATGTGGCAAGTAACACACCTCCCCTGAACAAGTCAATAAGCACTCCCTACTCCATCAGTCCACTGCATATTTACTGCTCTCCCATAGACATTTTGTATGAGAATACAAGGAGGCTGTCCATAGTTTAGACCGATGGCTTTTTGTTGTAAACCCAAGAATTCAAAGTACATGGTTCAAAGCACAGATAAATACCTAGATTAGATACTTTTTTTACTAGTTTCCATCATCTCATGAGAGGTCATTTATCCTACAAAGTCTTTACAGGTGGTTGGCTGTCAAGGAACATACTTTCAGCTGAATTACAGGTGATTTGGCCAAGATCTTTTTGTGATACGGGATTTAGAAATAGGTGCTAATCGTATTTTGAAAATTCTTCCAGAGCTCCTTCATGCCACATCGCTGTGTCCTAGAAACTTCAAGTGAGGTTGATCCAAAAGATCTTGGCAAGATCTAGCATAAGGAAAGGCATGTTTGGGAAGTAACTCTCAGGTGCATTAAGAACGTCAGAATAGTCCGTCAGGCTCCAGCAGATTTTAAGGAGTGCCAAATTACTGAGGAGGAACTAAACTTTTATTAAAAAACAAAACAAAACAAAACAAAACAAGTGTTCCTCACAGTTCTCCTTGAGGAAGCAGCCTTAAAATATGAACAAGTTCCCAAGAGTTTTGTTATAGGATTTTTGCTGGATGTCTTTTCTTAATTGCTAGTAAGTTGATTTTTTCCTTGTCTATTCTAACCACCTCTGGCAGATACCCCCATTTCATCAGACATAGAAACACCTGACAAAATAACCTACAACCTTCCTATTTTTGTCTCACTGGTGAGATGCACACTGATACTAATACTAGTTCCAGAAATTCCCATTTACTGTCACCTCCAGCTGATTCAATAAGTAGTTTTCAAGCTTCTGGTTTGGGAAGGTTGTGAAAATACAAATTTTAATTTAGGCACTCAGGAGCAGTGATTAGGAAGAAAAAGCCAGAATTACCAGTAATCCTCTCTATACTCACTTATCTAGCCTGAAATAACCATACCTACACCAGAAGTCAAAAAGTCTGTAAAGATCATCTATTAGGTTCAACTAAATGTGTTTACATCAGTTTTATTACGAATTGTATTCAAACTGTTTATTGATATCACTGGAATTGTACTGAAACAGAACTGCATTTACACAAGAGGGAATACAACCTAATGCTCTGAGGCTGTAAAACGGGATGTTGCAGAAAACAGTATTTTTATTTCAACTAAATCTTTTCTTTTGCTTTCAGATGTCCTGCTTTTTTCTCCCCTATTTTATGGTTAAATTCTGCACTGAGGTAAACAAAAACAGTTTATATTGACACTGGAAGGACATGCACATGTACAGGAGAGGAGAGATTTAGTCTCTCCTGATTATGAAATAATCTTACTTAATTCATCCATGTTTTCTTTGATACTACAACTAGCATGAAAAGAAATCCTACTGCATGTGATGTGCACACCAAGAAGATAAGATGGCCAACTGGTGGTTTTCTGCATGCATTTTTTCTAATAAAGTTAGCTAGACCGTATCTTAGAATAAACCTTTTATTTGTAATGTCAAGGTAGCTCACAGGTTTATAGAATTCAAATCTTGTACTTCATGGGGAGCTGGAAATAGATTATTTTTTTTTCAATATGGATTGAATTCTTACATATGGAAGATTTCCATCTCCTCTTTCTACTGATAAAAATGAAGGGGATTTCACATAGCTTCATCTTATCCTGGATAAAAATAATTTCTTGAAGAACTGCACAAAATGTCAGACCAGTTCACCAGGCAGTGGAAAAGCACTTATGCTGATTTACACTAGACAATGATCTGACACAGGACTCTTTTAGAAGAGTCACAGCTGAAACAGTCAGTTGTGTAACATCCCACACTGTATATACAGCATTAACCAGGTTCAGCCACCAATTTGATTCCCATGTATATATTCAGTTGGTATTCATAAAATTCTTCATGCAAATTAAGGACAGTATTTTATCTTTAGAAGACACCACATTTCTCCGGGTTTTATGAGAATTTGCACTATTCTAGAGTGTGAAAAAGGATCACTGAGAATTCTGGGAAGATGTAGTAGACCAAATCCCATGAAATTTGTCCCTTTTAGGCTGCAAATCTGAATGATCTGATTTGCTGTACTTATGCTGAGCCCAGGAAAAATAAGTGAATCCATCCATACAAAGCTCATTGAAGGTTTAGGCTCTTGGACATTGAAATCACAGAGAAACAAAATCAACAGTGAGCAACCTCACCAGGCTCTGAGGAGGTCTTGGGACTATGAATGGAAAAGTATAAGTGATGAAATAGATAAGGAGCTACAACTGGGTTGAGAGGGAGAGAAATTAGTATCCATTTACGTAACTGGCCTTGTAGTTCAAATTACAAATGAATTTATAATCCACTTAGAAGAAAGGACCTCACTGCAAGTTCTGAAAAATACTTCAGAAAACCAGAACTCCTTATAAACTTGGAATTGTCCGTGAGTAACCAACTATGCGCCTGAATTCCTGAAAGACTGACTCCTGTAAGGAGAACAAGATAGGGCCATATTAAAACTTTTAATGACTTTAGTTAAAAAAAAAAAAAAAAAAAAAAAAAAAAAAAAAAAAAAAGGGAAAGGAAAAAAAAAAGGTGGAACTTTGCAGCCAGCTGGCTCCATACCGAAAGCCAGGCTGCACAGCTTGAACTTAAAGCTATCTTAACATAATGAATAAGTGCCAATAATTAGCATATGTAGTGTGAACAGGTTTGCTGGCACAAGCAAGTGAAAAACTCCAAGGTAAAGTTATTATTAGGGAGTAATTAGCTCTGTGAAGTAAATGAGTGAAACAATAGCTGCCAGCACTGACAATATGGCTAACATCTGACTATGTGGAAGATAACATTGTAAAGTATTGCTCCCTGAGCTAGAATCTGTTAATAACCATATGTTAGTGTAATTAATGCAGAGTCTTTCTGACCTGTTGTCACATAAGAACAATACTTTCTTGGAAACATTCAAACAGGCAGCTCTATACTCGTGGATAGCAAAAAAATAATTTGGGAAGTTGACTACAAACACCTTTTCTTCTGCATTTCTTTAAAAAGAACTAAAAAACAGTAAACGGAGGTAGAGGGGGAGAAATAAAAAGGCACTTATGAACAAACTGCTTTCAAGGTTGATGGCAAAGATTTTTAAACCCTGGATGAGGGCTTTCCAGATGAACTAAATAAAACCCTAAAAAATACTCTTGTATTTTAGGGGTGCTTATAATCCATGCCCAAACCAAATTCTGCAATTTACTTATTTATATGGAGTGGCTTAAACCCTTTATCCAAAAAATCCTTCAACTCCAGAGTGTTTAAATTTGAGTCTGGGTTCTGAATTTTTTGGCTTGAGCCCATTTCTAAATTGAATAGATCCCTCCAGGTGTCTGACATTCACCAGACATTCTGCCAAGATCTTAATATATTGCTAGATAGGGAGGGCCTCCACTTGTCCCCCACACAGGACATTTTCACCTCCAAATGAGAGGATTCTGTGACTACAAAGTGCAAAGCTAAGGATAATTTCTCTTGAGAAAGCACTAAAAATCATGCCCAGAACTTCTCAATTTTCATAATAAATGGCACCGATGCAATATTTCCCTCCCTTCATATCAACAACTCAAAATGTTTCAAAAAGGTCTAGTAAATACAGTTTGCTCAACAAGTCTTACATAATTACTGTTTCTTCAAGTCCTTGTGCTGATGTAGTGTATCCTACAGAGTACACATATCCCATAAAAAAGCATCCCTTCTCCGAAGCCCTCTGGTACAAAGACCTTTGTAATTTATATTTGAACACATCTCTATTCCATCTGAGCATCTCATATGCACCTCATTCCAGCATGTACACTCATTGGCTCACAGCAATAGGTTTATAGAGAGGGCAAATTGTGGCCACACATCCCAAGAGAATCGCCTTCATTTCCTACAGAGAAAGTTTAACAACTGTAAGAACCTGGCTATATTTAGTTTCAATTAAAAAAAAAAATAATCCAAAATGTTAATTCAAGCTTGGCAGTACTTTCCTTCTTCCCTTTTTAGTGGGGCTGTTTAAAAAACAAAACCAAAACAAAACCAAAAAATCAGAGCTTTTTTAATGCTTCACGGGCTATTATGACCAGGCAAAGGAGCCCTGCATGTTTGAGATCTCACACATTCATCTTCTCACTAAACATCTGTTTAAGGCTTGTGTGATCTACCTGTCAGCACCAGTGATCCATAAAGTGTTTGAACCTCCTGTCACAAACCTCAGTGCTGGTTTGATCAGAGGCTTTGTGCACACTAATCACCCCCTTTATCTTTTCTAATGTTAGGAGAAAAAAAACACAGCAAGGCTGTCTTCCAAACCTGACTGTAATTAATCTTTCCATGGGGGAACCTGCCTGGTTTGAAAAAGCAAGATCTGATGGGCTGCTGCTCTCTTTCTGCAAGGGCCTTATTTTACCTACCAGGCATCTTTACACTTGAGTGGTACCCTTTACAAAATGCTTTAACTGTATCCTGGTGACAGTGAAACAACCTTCAAGATCATCTTATGAATGAAACCACTGGTAACTTTGCTGAGAAAAAAAGAGACCAGTGAAAGGAATTTGACAGAACCATGTTTAAACAGTTCTTTTTTTAACGGCATGGGAAAAAACTGAATCAGAATTAGAACTGCTCCCATTTTCATGTCTCTCCTAAGCTGCTTTCTTCACTAATAATCCCACTACCACCACCTTTCTTTTACTAGGCTGCACATAAATGTACTGAAAGCTGCAGGAGTTCCCAAGAGGGAACAAATAGCATCAGGTGCTTTTTGCTTTTTATTACAGCTTGTCTTTTGCCACTATTTGCTTTCTGTGGCATAAGGGAAGAATGCCATGCTTGATACAGGCTTGATGCTTGATACAGGCTACAATTCAGAGTGCATTTTTGATAAGGCCCAAAGTCTGAATGGGAATCAGACTATTAAGTTTAAATTTTGCTCTTCAGCATCCCTGAGTCCAGGCATTAGTAGCAATTTAGAAGTCTAGTGAGTGGGAGGTAGGAACCAGAGATAAATTGATGCTGCAAAACCAAATTTGGGTACATAACTTCATAGCAATCCTCAACCTAAATAATGTCAAAAGCCTTGAACATACATGGACAGATTGATAGGTAGGCAGAGTTCATTTGTATAATTATCTGATCAGAAAGAAGAACTTCAGAGATACATGCAATAAAGTTACAAGTAACTGGTAGGAGGTGACTATCATGATCACGTTGATGCCCCACATCATCCAACACTCTCTAGCTCAAGGCTGTCACACAAAAACATTAACTCTCAGAATCCAAGTGAATTCAGAGAGGGAAGTGAGTGAAGTGAATCTTTCTATCTCTGTCATAATTTATTAGTAATTTTGTGAAAAAGTTCAAAGAACTCCAGAGTTCCAACATCTGACTGTGCAGGATCAAAGAGAGTCCTGCACAGTCATATCTTTTTTTTAAGACATGATACCGGGTGCTGTGCTTGGCTCCAGTCTAGATTTCATGGATTTGCTAATTGCAAATATATGTAACAGTATCATTAAAATCAGAGGCATAATTTGGGCAATACTGAAGCTTAGACCATTCTGAAAAGTTTACACATTTGGGGCACTTTAGAATAAAATTTTAAGAGGGGATAGGAAATGTGAACAAACAAAAAAACAAGGTGAGCATCACCAGCAGAACAGATGAGGATCAGAATTAACTATAAAAGAAAAAAAAATGAGTGACAGATCTGTGGAGAACGTTGGAGAAACAACACTAAACTTTAATTTCACATTATGAAAAACAAGGAGCTAATGCCTAGGCTAAGGAAGGAGTTTGGTCCAATAATATTGACAGAAGTGATGGGATGATGGTGTTTGGGGAACATCATGCCAGGGAAGTGGGCATTACACAGTGTAAGTGTAATGACAACAAAAGACTCAGCAATCAAGTTGTAAGACAGAGAAGATGTGGTTGAAAGTTTGAGGCGGAAGAAGAGACAAACCTGGATTTCAGAAATGTCACATCAAAACTATCAAGAAGATCCAGGGCAGGAGAAAGAAAAAGGAGTAAAAATGGTTTCTTGGAATATAAATCCACTTGATAGGATACCAATAATAAAGAACAGAGGAGGCAGAGAAGCTTTGGAAAGACAGATAATGAGTTCATTTGAGGTTACTGTGTCCATCCAAGATTGATGTTCCCTCTAGCTAGAGATTAAAACACTTGAATCACAACTAATTCATCACCTTTCTTATTTGCTGGTTGTGGAGAAATACCTCGTATTCCACACTGATGCTCTGTATTGAAGCTTGACAATTAACTGCCTATAGAGTCTATCTAAATTTGATAAAGGACACAGGTCAACGTCCAGATAAACTCTGTACTATATACACCTTGATTACAGAGTTCCAACAGGAGTAAATCAGTATCTTATCCAGCACACAATCCTATTGTTTTAAATCTGAATCTCATTGAGTAATTAAGAGGTCAGAAGGTATGAGACTCTACAGAGGCTATAATGTGCTGTAAACTATACCTTGGGCATGCATAGGATTACAATATATTAAAGAACATCTGAACAATCCTGGGCATTTCAAGAAAGAAAGGGAAGCTATATAAATCCTTTACAACGTTATTAAAAAGCAATGATGTGACCAACAGAAGAAAATAGATTTTTCTTATATTTTGCTGTCTTACGCTTTCTAACTCTTACCCTTTCTCATCATAGTGTGACCACACTGCTTGAGAAAAGAGAATCATAGTCTTTGTTTAAGTAAGATAACTGCTTTAGGGATCATTCAGATCTTCCAGCCAGCCATCTCTGATGAAAGGCATGGTCTTGTCTTGCTTAGCTGTATGAATTGTATTTCTATATTTTAACTTTTATAAGATGATTAACTCCTCCAAACTTTACCTTCCCATATTTATAATGAGAACAATGCTTATTTACAATGGTGTCCAGGGAAGTTCAAAATAGTTTTGCCTTTGCAGAATCGTGTGCATGTGCACACAGACACACTTGAAGACAACAGGGTTCCATTACCCAGTACCCTACGAAATTCATTCACCTCAGGTTTATTGGCTTTGGAGGTGTTACCTGGAAGCACTTACTCAGAACTCATATCCAACTTTGTACTTGTTAAAGCCTGCTCTAATGCTTTTCTAAGAAGAGCTGCTTGGGAGATCTGGCTGAAACCTTGCCTGCAAAAGTACAAAAAATCAGCTGAACTAGATCATATAGAAGTAGTACAAAAAGAAGATGCTTTCTCTGCAGGATTCGGTGGATAAAAAAGTTGCAAACGTTGGTCCTTCCACTGATTTTGCCTGCTTCAGATCATTCACACCTCTTCAGTCCTCTGTAATAGTAATAAACATTGCAAGAAGGCATTCAGCAGCACTATCATATCCAAGAAAAATGTGAACAAAACCAACTATAGTTTTATTATGCTACAGTCTCAGGAAAAAACTGATGAAATTGTATTCGATGCACTCTGAAAATTACTACAGTTAAAACCACTTCTGTCCTAGTGGTTTGCTAAGCTGTCATTGCTGACTTACACATGCACATACAAAATGTTTAGTACAGAGATGCAAACCCAGCTGAAAAAGACTGCACTATGCTGGTGACATATCCCTTTTTTCATTGGCAGCTATAAATAAAGTATTCGGGAGTGAATTCCGAAAGGCTGGAAATTTCAGTAAACATCTAAGCCTTCTCTAAATTCAAACAGGCAGCCTAAGAAGATCCCAATTTCTTTCATATGTCGAGCTGCTTCTGACATCAACTGAACAAGAAATTAATTCTTATCCTATTTTTCCTCTGAAGCCCAAGAGCACTTTCATCCCTCTCACAGTATATGAGTCTGCTAAGTAAAATCAACACATGCTGTAAAGTAACACAAGTGAGCTCCAGAAATCCAGAGAAATGCAGGGTATGTTTGTAAGTATGTGTATATTAAGGAGAAGGCAAAGAGTATGAAAAAGAGGTTCAAGAAAGTAATAAAGTTTAACAAACTCCCAGAGGTTTTTGTCTTTACCACTTGTCTTATCAAAATTTATTCTCCAAAAAATCCCACCTGCTAGGAACAAAGGAATTTATTAGTTTTCAATGGGTGCTATAACAATTCCCTGCTTTCTAAGACTTCTTGCTTAAGATATTCATGGGTAAAAATCTTAAGTCTTTCACTAAAAAAAAAAAAAAAAAAAATTTACATGAAAAAATGTATCAATACAACAAGTTTTTATGCCTTAGCCTCATCTCATTTCAAAACAAATATTGAATCCCTCAGTTTCCTGCACAAATTCAGTGAAGTACATTCTTACCCATGAAAACCTGATACTTCTGCAAGGAGCAAGACAGGTGTAACTGGTGTGTGAAAGAGCTGTCTACCCTATGAATACCTATTTTCCATGGCAGCACGAGACTGGAAAAACTGTGGAAACTGGAAACCAATGGGGAAAAGAGGCAGATAGTCTTTCATTCTATGGGGTTAGCAATTACAGTTAACAGTTTTACCTATGGCTGCCTTTACCAATCAATATTTTCTAGTTTTACTTGGTAGAAATGAAATTGTACAGTTCACGTGCAAAAGGATATGTTTCATTAACTTGCAAAATTTAGAATTTTGACACAAACTTTTGGCATTATTTCTGCATATACACACTTTGTGAAACATCAGCTAGAGCCTTTTGCTGAAGGTAATGTCTTGCCTAACAAATAACAGGTTGCTATCTAGAAAAGCAGCATATGGAGCAGGTAGAGAGACTGAAAAGTAGAAAGGGACAAAGCAGAAAACATTGAGTCAACCTCAATAACCAATCCACAGGGCTGGAAGAGCTATTTTATTTGCCATTTGACAGCTTAACTTCAAATAGGTGTTTAATTAACTCAGAGTGGCAGTCTAAACGTTTAGCCTGAAGCAGCCTGACAAAGAAAAAAAGTATCTATGTACTGCACTCGCAGATTTAGAGCATCAGGCAGGAGAAGAAACTGTTAATTGCACAGCGAAGAGAATTCATCTAACACATGCACATGGAAGTGTAGAGATGGAACTCCCAACATAGCAAAGTTTTTGCTATGCCAAGAACTTTATGCAAGTGTAAAGAATCTAAAGGATAGAAAATGAGGGTACTTATGACTGAAATCTGCTTCCACAAAATAAAATCCTACTGGATATGAAGTAACTGATTTATTAGAAGAGTAGGAAAGGCAAATCTAGGAAAGTATTTTTATAAAAAATAAGAGCACAATATGTTCAGGGGAGGATGAACAGGATTAAGAATTTTTAGAACTAAATCCAAAACACCTTAATATTGGTTTAAGAAAGGATAAGGGCTCCCAATCGCCTAAGAGAAGCTGGGCATCTTACTGTGAAGATGGGAGAAACAAGGAGAGCAACATATGTCTTGCCTCTGCTACTTGACATCCTATTCAACAGAAGAGGCACAGATTTAGATGATCTTCCCTCTTGTTTCTTGGGGATTTAACAACAGCTATGCCAAATTAGAAGGAAAGGAATGCTCTGGCAACTGAGTAATTATTTTGAATATCTGACTTCCCACCCAGCACCCTGCACAACAGGTATATTCCCTGTATACAGTGATACACAGTGACCCTTACAGATAAGATGGTCCTGCAATATTTTCTGTTCAGGTATATTCAAAGCCTTGGCAAATGCAATAATCCACATCCCTCTTTAGTTCACTATATGAAAAGATGTCACACTGTGACCGTTTTAATCAGTGAAAAAACAGAATGCCCAGCACCTGTCTTGGCTTTTATTATCATCATAATCCTATTTTGTTTTTTAATTCTAAGACATCAGCAGCTCTCCCGTAGGTGAGCATGTGTTTATGCCGCCCCTACTGTTGCTTTTGTTATTTCATTATTAGCAAGCCATTAAATGTAAAACAGAAGAAGAAGGGGGAGAGAAGGGGAAAGCAGGCCTGAGGCACAGCCATTTGTGCTTGTTAAATACAACAAGTTGGCCTTAGGTAACCAGAGCCCTGAGACTGGCAAGAAAACAGGTTAAGTGTCCAGAAACTGAAAAGAAAGCAAAGTCAGTGAATGAACCTCTCTGAGTTGGAGCAGATCAATCCAGGACAAAAAATATGGGCAGGCATTCCACTGACATTTAGCACAGTTTACACAGCCAGAATGGAATAAAAACCTAGCAGTGGTCAAGGTGAGGAGAGGGTTCATGAATAATGACTGTGAAGTGCTTCACACTCTGATTTGTTTAGGCAGTTTTCATGGAATCACAGGATGTTTTAAAAAAGAAATGTATGTGCTGAAAAAGTACTAGCTTTGTTACAGTGAATGGATCTAAAAAACTTTAAACGCAGAATATGCTAAAAATGCAAGGAAAATTATTTTCTTACCTTGAAGAGAACAGGAATTGACCCTCCCAAACTCTTTAGAATGTATTCACTCACATTTTACTGATGGATCACATCAGATTTTCTGCATTACACTCTGCTGATGTGATTCAGTGGAATGGCACCCAGAGAAACAAGACTGAAAGTAAGAGGAATTGCTTCCTTGCCACATTCTCACTCCACAATCACTGCAGTCTGTATTCTATCCCCGAAACAGGAAATTCTATAGCAAAACAGTAAAAATGGAGATAGAAGACAAAAACCCAGAAGGCCTGAATCTCTGATAACTCTGAACTTCAGTTCACATTTTGTATTGTGGCCCAATGGGAGACAAATGACAATCTGGGTTCTGTTCCTGGTTCTGGCAACGAGCTACAGCTTAACAATGTGCAAGCTGCTTCCCCTCTGTCCTCAATTCCCCTGGTCTGAAAAACAGGATGCTTTTTTTTTTTTTTTTTTCCCCAAAAAAGGGAAAAAAATGAAAAAAAAAATAAAATTCCCAGATCCAGTGATGGTGGTGCTACATAAGATCTGGATCATAAACTAATACTAATATCTGTGCAAAAAGGCTGAAAAATATAAGTAAAACTTAGTGATGGACTATTATCTATTAGAATTATAAGTAACTACAAGGGATAAAAAGGCAGAGAGGAATCACACCTACCAATTATGAAATGGAAGATGATGCTTCCAGATCACACTTTCCATGCACATGAAGTAACATTTGAGTTTCAAGACACCAGAGTTTTTGACATCTCTTTCTACTATTTAATAGCCAGTAACAACAATTTATCATAGTTCCTCTAAGATATGTAAAACAAAAATAGCCAAGCATTGTGGGAAATCTACATTGCCAAAGCTTTCCAAAATAATCTGAGAGAAGAGAAATCAAGAGTTCAAGAAAGTGTCCTTCATGTAAGTATTTCAGTTTCCTTCTGAAGCAGTAAGAACCTTAGAGATAAGGACCAAACTTCCTACCCTAATCTTTATTTCTAAAAAAAGGGATTGGGCAAATAGGCTCAACATCTTAAGGCCCACTTTTCCCAGGGAGTGGATAGAATTAGATCTGAGTAGGTTTATCTCAATCGAACTAGGATAGTTTTTATTAAAAAAATAAAATAATAATAATAAAAAAAAAATCCATATTTTAACCAGCAAAGTTTAATCCCTTCTTTTCCTGTGAAAACTCAGATAAGTTTGATTTTGCGCCTCTTGCTGTCTCCATATTCCAGGTATTATGTCACTGCACATTAGACTGTGTCAACACACCGTGACTTCGTCCCTGCTAATGCAAAACCTCGGAAAACATGGAGCCAGGAGATAATTTCAGAGTGCTTTTTTTTCTCTTTCTGTAACTCGGTATTTATCCTTCCACGTTTCTGACACTTCCATTGAGCGACAGTCCCAAAATGAAGAAAATCAGTCTTTTGCATGCAAAGCCGTCTTAAAGCAGACTGGTGAGTAGCAATCTTTCTGGGCAGGTGAGTTTCACACAAGCCTCAGGAAGCATTGCTGTCTTGCAAAATCCAAGAACAGCAATGACAGGCTTCCAAGGGAGCCTCCTCAAGTTCCCTGTTGGTGGAAAGAAGGCTTAACCTCCTACAAAAGGGCACCTCCTCAAGGAATGGGGAGTTGATGGCTGAAAGAAAAACAGGAGTCAGGCTCTCAGAAAATGCCCCGTACTCTAATGAGCTGCCTGTGAGCAAAGTTTGTGTGCCTGAACATGAGAAATGGTTGCTTTCAGAACAGCTTGGGATTTTTTCAAGTGTTTTTAAAATGTATTTATGTACCAAAACAATGTCTCAGGTTCCTTTAACATAAAAAAAATCAATACAGTGAAGAAGCTGTGCAGAACTTAATAAAATTGTTACATAATGGTAACTTCTTCTGCATCTTGGTCATTTATTTCAGCACAAAGTGTCTCTATATGCTCATGTTCTGATTTTATGATGTTTTGCACTTGTACAGGAAGAACGAATTTCAGGTTCCTACAATCTATGTGTTAAGAAAAATTAGAATAAAACTTCATGACTTTTTAGTCAAATAATGGAATGAACTGTCTTTATTGCGCTATGTAACTAAACACTAACAAAAACAGAAAACACATTTTAAGAGAAAGAACCAATTTAGGAAACTGTAAAACACAGAATTATTAAAAGCCCCATCTTCCACAGCTAACTGCTGCACACTAAAAAAAATGTCAGCTTGGGGGGTGTTAATGTTTCTAAATTAAACGCCCTTCAAACACTCTTTCTGACAGTTATCTTCATATTTTCCACAGATGCTGCCACTGCCACAAAGTTAGGCACTAAAATAGACACAATGCCAGTGTCACATCCAGGCTGTGCTGATACCCCTGCCGCTGTAGCTGCCGTTCAGTCTGCACCATCAGTAAAAACACACTTTATATAGAGGAGATCTCAGAAGCACTGCAGATGACATTTGGGAAGCTCTAACAACCGACCAAAGCAACAGAAAGTCATCAGCAGAAGGCATCTCTCAGACTGAAAGCAAAAGTCCACCCATGTTCATTCCCTAGATATGCATTATCTCTGGTAGTTATTCAACTCTTGCCCATTCACAGGGCAGTCTGTACAGATGTAGCATTCTCTGGAGGTTTTGCTTTACCCTGTAAATCACTATGCCTATATTCTTAACTGTTTGGCACAGCTCCCAGGACATCAATTACATCTCTTCTGACTAATGCATATTTGTATCTCTTCACCCCTAGGGCTTCTAACCAATAAATGTCCTGGCATAAAGAGCAGGGCATGAAAATAATGCATTATAGGTGAGCAATACTCCATCAGGATACCTGAAAAATGTGGGCCGACTGACCTACCAAAAAACATGCTACCAGCCTCGTGCCTGTCTTTGGTTTGCCTTGCTTCTCTGTCTTAACATCCAGAGAGTCAAGAGGATCATAATGAAGAGTGTGGAAGGCCTATTATAAACAAAAGCTAGAAAAAATATTCAAAATAAGTCACACAAGTTGGTAGCATGGGCTCCTGATTTACACATACTTGCTGCCTACAACACAGCTTAGCTCTTGCCACAATGGGCCAGATCTCCCTGAAGTATACTCATGCCTAACCCAGGAAAGCTAACTTGTTAGCAGTGGGCCCCCCACAACAGCAGGTGAGATTGTGTTAAAAAAAAAAGATGGGCAAGAAAATATCTGTGCTACCTGTATTACCACTCTAAGTTTGCTCCCAAGAGGCAGATTTGAGGAAGGAGACATTGTTCATTGCAGGCTTGCGGAAAGCTGGGTTTTCAGTGGACTCCCAACAAATAAAGCACACCTTCCTGGTAATAGAGGGCTTCTTTCATACATTAAAAGTGCAAAGTTATCTTATTTCCCAGGTACACCACTATTATCATCTAAATGCTTGTTTGGTGAATCCTTTTGTGAGAAGGGGGGTTGTTCCTAATAAGCTTAATTATTCATTTTTCTCTGGGTACCTGTGACACCCACTCCCTGTGGCTACACACGGCACCCCGAAGGTATTTAAGTACTATGATATATATAATAATATATAAATAAAATTTGTATAATATAATAGTATAATAATATTAACATAATAAATAGTATATATAGTGAATATATAAATGTGTATCTTATATAAAGAAAAAATATATAATAACATAAATATATAAGATAAATATAACTACTATATACAAGCTTAACTACTCATTATTCTTGCTACAGGTGATACCCATTTGCTGTGGCTATTGACATTCACATCAAGACAAGCTCAAAAAGAACCCCTCTCCACCAGCCATGCTGGCCTGTCCTTTCTGGCATCACCTAAAACCCCACTGGACTGAGACCTGCTCTAGGAGATTCAGAAAAAGTGCCTAGTCTCTGTCCCTGGGGAAACTCTGAGCAAGGTTCTTGCAGCTATCTGACCATGGTGTTGAAGCAGCAACAGGAAAACACTGGAGAAAAGAGAGAGCTCTCTTTTTGCAGAAACAGTGCTCTTTTTAAGCCATTCCCATGGCTGCTTCCCACAGCTCCAACCATTCCCATGGCTCTGAGGAGAGAGCAGCATCAGAAAGGTAAAAAGAAATCAGCTCTGTGGCAAAAGACAGGAGAAAAAGCAAACACACGTACCAAAAAGAGACAGATCTCAGCAATGAGGGCAGAGGGATGGAGGGCATTTGTGCAAATACAGATTACATGTGCAATTCATTTGAAGGCAGTGGCATTTTTATCACAAAGAGGAGTTTAATCAAAGTCTCGAGAGACCTGCCATAAAGGAAACCCTTGCCTTGCTGCCTTGGCTGTCTGAAAGAAACACCTGTTACACACAACAACAACAAAAAAAGAGAAAACACACAATAGGTATAGAAGGGAGGCCATGGTTCAAACAATGTGAATCAGAGAAGCATGGTTCTC
Source organism: Heliangelus exortis (assembly GCF_036169615.1). NCBI lineage: Eukaryota > Metazoa > Chordata > Aves > Apodiformes > Trochilidae > Heliangelus > Heliangelus exortis. Next base: position 153,699,798 of record NC_092422.1, on the reverse strand, counting down.
TCTAAATGAAGGGCTAGAATCCTATCAAATGAACAGCTGGGGAAAGCATAATTCTTTATATTTGCAGGGAAGTTGCACAGATTATATGATGGCAATAAATACAATATACATATCTGAGCTCCGCTTCCTAGGCACCAGAAAGGACAGGAACCTTCTAAGATATCCCTGAGTGGAAGAATAAACTTGCTTAAGCCCAGCTCCAGGAAAAAAGATAGCCAGCTTTCAAAAGAACACAATGGACAATTTTCCTCCCACGGGGCCTTTGCAAGAGTTTCTGCTAAGAGGATACCGAGCTCAAACAACCTTCACAAAAGAAGCAGAAAGAAAACTTGTGATTTCAACAAATCCACCTCAAATACATGGAGGGGAGGTGAAGAACACCTAAACCAGATGTATTTCTTTTCTAAATAAGAAGTGTGAATATTCTTCGCATAGAATACAGAATTCTAAGTCAGTAAGTTGACTGCAAGTTCAATTTCTTTATTCTGATTTTACCAAAAAAGACAGAAATTCCTAAAAATACAAAGTAATACAAGGGAAGTAGATACAAACAACACCCTTAAAACATGCAAAAAGAATGTGAAAATTCTTGAAAAATAACTATGGAAATCTGCCTTTTGTCTCAAGCAAAGAAGAAATACAAGAAATAGAGTATAGTTGTAATTCCAGCCACTGGAATATATCTGCTCTCCCAAACTTCACTTCCTAACACAATGGCAAAGAAACTCCTGGATCTAGCATGTCTCTGGAAAGCTACCCAACACAGGGAACCCTTACGCTGTCAGAACTGGGTTCTGTGAAAAAACAGAGGCAACCTTTGTTGGGGTGTCTACAATCATGGAGCCATCTGAAGAATCACAGAAGGGGAAAAGAAAGAAGCTTGGAAGTTTTTTGTCCTTAAACTTTTCTAATTTCAAATAACTTGAGACCTTTTCTCCTTACATTGTATCTCCAAGTGCAGGCATCAGTCTGCCTGCATCACAGGGAAAGACTGCAAGCATCAGTGTCTTGATCTAAAGTAAGGATTCACTCTATTTGCTATGGTTTCAGCTGAAGAGGAACTGTCAGCAGGGATGAAGAATTCATAGAATCATAGCCTTGAATTCATAAAGCCCTGAACACTGAAAATCAGCTACAATTTGGCAAGTGTTAATAACCTGTGGCTCCAACATGGAAAACATCCCTATTCCTTCCTCACTGAATCCTTTAGAGATATTAAAATTGATGACCAGAAGAGCTATCATGTTTGTAAATGGTATCTGAATCAGGCATTCCAAACCTATGCATGAAAACATTATGCCTGTGGATGTATAAGGCAGCTTAATTCTGTGTATGAGGTGAGAAAGCAATCAATCAGCTTGTATAATACAAGGAATACGTAACAGGAAAAAAATCTTCTCTATTTTGGTGGGGAGTAAAATAGAAAGCAGGAAGAAGAAAGGAAACAATACACATGAAGAGAGGGGCTTCCTAGTACAGGCTCCCATCCACCACAGACAAAGTATTGTCTTGTCCTGCTAGCTCAGGAGAGCACAGAATTCCTTCTGCAGTTCAAGTGACATTTGGTACTTCTCCCATGCTGACATTTCAGGGTTCGAGCTGTGGTGACAATACATTGTAAGTGGTTGGTGTATCTCTATTATATCCTTTTTTGGCCATTAAAACCACATAGGAATACAGTTAATGCTACTCTGGATGAAAATTAAAGAACGACAGAATTAAGGCTGTCAAGATAATTTTAACTTTCCCTCTTGTGAGTACTGTCTACAATTACATTATCACATAATTCTACACCCCAGGATACCATTTTTTATTCAACATGTATGACAGAGATACATAGAAATAAAACAAAGATACCTATTTAACCTAATTCTGGCACTTGTAACTTTGAAATGCCTTACTTCATGGCTTAACTCGTGTACTTCTTTGCGTGCAATTTTCACAGCATATGAAAGTATAGAAATCTCTTTATCACTTCTTTCCAAATCCATTTTAAATTGTTATCTATAAACAATTTTGTTGAAACTATCCAACTTTCAACTTGAAAATACGTTGCTGAACACCACCATTATCTATCATCTTTCAAAGAAGTCAAATGTGATTAAAACTACTTTGTAACACGTGAGATTTTAAATTAGCTTCCTCCTTGTGTTTTTACAAAGTCCAAGTACTGTGAATTAAATTTTCCCATTAAATTACTGTTATTACCTTTCATAGAAGTCTTCATTATAGCTTTTATACCTTTACTACGATTATTTTGGAACTTCAAATCTTTTATTTCACTTCTAAATACAAGAAACTCTGACATACACTTCTTAGCCTCTTCAAAGCATATTTCAAACTAAGTTGAAAGAAAATCCAAAATGGTTCCTTACAATCATTTATCCAATGCACATTTCTTCTGTGAAAGTTGAATGTAAACACTATGCACAAAATACAGACAGCTGGCATGAGATCTGTAACATTCTAGTTCATCTTTGCTCAACAGAGACTTTCATGAGACAACTGTACCTTTCCCTCTCTTCCTTCAGGCTTCTAAGTCGGGCTTTGCTCACATTACCACTTCTATCACCATCCTTCAAGTGACTGAACTGTTTTTTTCTTCTTACAAACACCAAGCGTAAGTATTGCCCTCCACTTTCATTTATACAATACAATTCAGCAGCAGATAACTGATAGAAAGTGGAAAACAAGACACATACACACACAAACAACACCCAAACCAAAAAACAACCACATTTTCTCTGGCCTCTTGCGTGCTACTGCCACCAATGATGAGTTCATATTTTCTTCTAAGCTATGCAGGGTAAGGCGTCATCAGCTTTAGGATGCCAGCTGTCTGAGGAAAATCCAACGTGGTGTAGACAGTGGTGTTGATTCAGTAGGTGGAACCATACTTCTCCCTCTGAATCATTTTAAGCCATTATTCCAGCAGAGAGCTCGAAGCACTCAGTTTTGAATGAGCCATCAAAATGAAGTCGTGATCAATAAGCATGGCAAGAGATGAATCAGAAAAGCAAGTCACTGCCAGAAGAAACTAAATGATCCTCAAATTTTCCCCTCTTAAAAACACAGGTATGGGGGCTGATAGCAACTTTGGAACACCAAACATAACCTGTCTCTCATGTATAAGCTGCTTTAGAAAAGCAACCATTTTAGATAGAACAAGCTGGGCAGAACTAGATGTCAAGATGCAGTGCTTAGAATAGTAACAAAAGATAATGAATGGCCTTTACACATGAATACTCCTAATTTAGCTGGGACAAAAGGTGCAAATCTGGCAGCAGTCATGAGAATGCTTTTCGTTGAAGTACTACTTGTGGACACAGGTCAATGCTATATATCTCCTTACCGAATTCCAGTTTGGGAAGCACTACTTGCTTGTACCACCTTCTTCTCTCATTTCACATGAAAAGCCACATCCCACCTCAGCTCTGAGTGTGACCTGTGCTATTGTTTCTACTCAATGTTTGCAGGAATGGTTTTAACAGCTTTACTCCTATGATGCCTGCTAAGGGAGGTTGAAATATTACCACCTCCAGTGGGCCAATCAAACCTTACATTGGCTGCTACTGCTGTCATTACACAGTAAGTACAAGAAAATGTACCCTCACACCTCAGCTCCTGCAGGCCAATATATCCTATCAACAAATAGTACTATCAACAAACACATAACAAAAAAACTTCCTCTTCTATTCATGTTGTGTATCAATAAAAAGCACAGCAACTGCTAAATAACCCTAATTTTGATTTTCATTAACACAAGGCAATCCCAAACACATTCCATAATAACGGAGAGGAAATAAATGACATCACAATTTGGCTTAAAGTTTAATTCTCTTTGGGATGCTTAAGGATGTCATGCTGTAAAAAATAAATACTGCGTGGCCAACAGGGGTGAAAGCCCCCAATCTAAAGGAATCAACAGAATGATATGCAGTTGCAAATTTTCAAATTTAGGTTTGTTCTGGGGGGTGAGGTCCTAGAATAAATGCTCTCAAATTATGCAGCTATCTGAGTCATTTTCCAACTGGTGACCCTTATAATGATGTTCTCGTTTTCAGAGCCAATATGATGCTACACAGTGATTTGTCTGTTAAATTGAATCTTTGCCTCTAGATAGATAGATAGATATAAAGTTTATTTTGAAATGTCTCCTAGTGCCTCTGAGTCTGACTGATGTGAGATGTTATTTTGAACATGCCAAAGCATCTGAACGGCTCCAGTCCTTTCTTTTCAGCATGCATTCCTTGATAAGTGGCAAAGCTTCCCACTTATCAGTCACTCAAAGTGACTGTGGCTGTCAGTTGTGTACAAAGCGCAATCAGTTTGGAAGCAGAGACACCAGCATTTTTCTTCTCAGCTTGAAGCAAACACGTTTTGACTGCTAGTCATTCAATTTTAAAGCATCTTCAATTAGGGGCGGATGAAGATATAAAGAAAACACATCCTAAACACCTCCGCCAGCCAGCAGTAAAAAATTTATTGTTATCTCCTGCTTTACCTTACTGCAGAGGCAGCAGCAACAGCCTTTTTTGGCTGCACAATAAAACTGCTCATGACTACACATACTCCACATGGACAGGATTTCAGCCATAAAGTGCTCATGTTCATCTTCCTGAGCCACTTAAACAAACTATCCTGGTACTTTCTACTCCTGTGCCTCTGTTGTGTAAATACCTGCACAGGTACACAAATGTGAACATAGCTCTCATGAACACACCACCCCATGTGTTTTGAACACAGACATTCACAAAACTACGTATTCATGCTTTCCAGCCAATAAAACATTGACCAAAACCATTAAAAAGACTGTGGAAATAACAAGGAGGGAAAAGAAAATGCTGGGATGGAAGAAGAGAGGAGCAGCTGTGTAAGGAAGATTGCTCAGTCCTGCCACATCAGGGAGTGGAAGAAATTGATAAAAGTTGCAGGGTGCTTCAAAGAGCACTGAAATTGGAGAGGGGAACCAGAAACAAAGAACAAAGAAAAGGCTCTGGAAAGAGAGGTCTCTGAGAGAACACTTGTTAACAAGAGAGACCAAGATGAGGCCTTGTAGTACAAAGTTGCCAGCTGTGATGACTGTATTTCATTGCTGGTATTTTTCTCACAATCCTATCTGCTGGATTATTTTGGATGTTTCAGTGCTCTCTTTCGTTTTTTTATTAAAAATAAGTTTCTGGCTCTCCCTTGTGATTGTGTGTGAGAACTGGAAAATAGGAACACTGAAACCTCTTGGTAACAAAAAGGAAATTAAGAATAGATGCTAAAATTGTGAGAAAGAAGTCAAGATGTTCAAAACATTCTCATAAGTTTGGAACATTTGGACTGGTATCATTGGAGAAAGCGTCATTATCAGCAAGAGCTGTTGCAATCACGTAGCTCAGCACAAGCAAAAATAAGCTGATTTATCTGATGAAAACAGCCTTTGCAAACTCAATAAAATCAAGCTGTACAAATCCTAAGCAGATTCTCCTTGCCTGAATTGGTGTAACTACACAAGTCTGGAAACTTGGGTTGAATGAGAGTATAGGAAAGGCCCACGACCAAATTCTCTGTTGATGCTTGCTCGACAGGTAATCTTTGGAAGTAAAAGCATGGTACATATTGATTCAAAATGTTGCTCTGCACAGAAATAAGTGTAGATAAACACCTCTGCAATTCTTTTATATGACTTCTATGGTAATGGAAAGAAGTGAAGGCCTTACTCTAAAGTACATGCATAATATCCTTCAGCCAAACAGACACGTTATTTACTGAACTTGAGAGGCCAGCAAGCAATTAGCACATTCTGACTGCTAGCCTAGATTTTTCTCTATTCACTCCTCCCTTTTCCCATTTCCTCCCCCAGCTATGTCTTTTTTCTTTTTTGGTGTGTGTGTGTGTGTGTGTGTGTGTTTTAAATAATTAATTTCCCAGGGGCTTCTTCCTGCTCAAGGGACAGGCAAGTTATTCTGATAACTGATAGGACATCAGCTGCAGAGCTTTTGTGAGAAACAATTGTTTAGCCTCTTTGCCGGCAACCTCAGTTGTTTGGGAAGAGGTTGGAAAGTCATGGGAAAGGCTGAAGTGTGACTCCTCCCTGGGCCTGTCTCACTGAATTCAGTATGCCCATGTTTATAAGTTGCAGGAAAACAGCTGCTCCTGACACATGATGAATTTGGACAAAATGTCCCAAATCTATAAGCCTCTTTGGTTTGACCGTGCAGTCCCAGCTTGTCATATCCACACTGGCAGAAAAACAAAACAAAAAACAAACAGTCTCAGTGGAGGGAGCCTGTTCTGAAAACATTTTGGAGAGTGAGAAGGAAGATACTTTCTCATACTTTCCTACTGAAGAATGGTCTCATTAAACTCCCACTAATACAAATAAGAGCCTTTTCACTATGTTCAGTGGGAGCTGGATCAGGCCCTCACTTCAACAGCTTTAATGTCCACCAAGGAAACCTTTTGTCCTTACCTCTCTCTGATATGCAAAGAGGGCTCTAATTGCAGAAGAACAAATACTGTTCTGCCCAGCAATGGCTTGCAAGGGGGTCATCGGAGTATGAAGCACACACTGCTCTGATGCCACTGACTTCTTAGAAAATCATAATTCCCAGGGCACATGGTAACACAGAAGCAACAGACATCACTAAATCTGTAACCAAGCACTTTTGTAGTGGTTGTTCATTTTTGTATCTCAAGTGATACATTCATCATCTACAGCCCTTTAAATCCTCCTAGAGAACTCTGGGTTGCAGGCAGGAAGCCGAGGACCAGGAAAGGAACTTCACAAGTCCTTGTGACTGCATTAAGGAGATACCGCAGGGCAAGGATAAAGGAGAAGGATCTCTATCCTCCTTATTACACAAAGTACTGCTTATTATACAAAGGCACAAAGTACTCCAAGTATCGAGCTCACCTAGTGGCCTGCTGGAGTTTGCTTTGAAGTAGGAGACAGAAAATGAAAGCATAAGCTGTGTTGGAAGTACAATTTAAAAGTGCGAACTTGTTGGGGGAAGGAACAACTCTTTACATTTCCATATGTACTGTCACACGGTCAGTGTATTCTCACAGCAAGGCAAACAGGTACATTTTACAGCTAAACTTCATCTGAAATATGTCAAATCTCAATATTTTCAAGAGAATACTAACAGGCCCAAATGTCATCATTCAGCCTGTTCTGAATAACAGATGATTGCTCACCCGAGGAGTTTGAAAGCAGCAACAGCTCTAAACAACAATTGTCACCATATTTAACTAGGTGGATATGATGTATGAAAAGCAAAGCACTCTGGAAGCAGGTCTCTTTACCAGGGTTTCAGAAGGCTGGAATCAACCCAGAGCTTCTTGTTGCTTGGAAAGTTTTGACAATAACAACTGTGTCATTTCAGAACTTTGCCCGTTAAGCTTAAGAAATATTTTTCTGAACTTCTGTGTAACTCTGAAACCAAATCCTTCTTTCCTCCCCCAAAAGTATGGCTAGATTTAGAAAAACAGATCTGGCTACAAAAAGGGACTAACCATCCTGCAGGAAATTCCAAGTGTTCAAGATTTTATTACATTTCGAACTGGAACAACACATTAAACCTCAGAACTTAATGAGAATGGGAATATTCTGATTTGGGAACATAGTAGCGCATCCAGGCCTCTCCATCTACCAACACAACTCATGGGGAAAGGGACACAGCCAGATGACAGCAGGTGGGGAGGACAGAAATCTGGATCCAGACTCACAAGGCAAAGCCTTACTTGGAGCTGGGAGGACACCCAGGGCAGCTGAAGGATTCAGGCAAACCAGGAAACCTGCAGGCCCAACAGGCATGGAGTCTGAAGGGTCGAACAAGCTGCTAAAGGTCTGCAAAGCTTGAGGCCATGGTAAACTTTTTGGCTGGGAGAAGGGCTTCCTAGAACACCTGCCAGGTGCCACCAGCCTCTGGAGCTGCCTGCACCAGGCAGGCACCAGGCAGAAGTCCCATCCCATGGGGCAGGCAGAGCAAGGCACCTTTCTTGCTCTGCACCAGAATTTAGCCAGGATCCTCTTGTTCTTCAGAGGTCCAAGCTTTCTGACAGAAAACCCGTCAGAACATCTGCTGACAAGTCTCTAGCTCTGAAGTAAAAAGAAAACCCTCTATCAAAACACATGGAGTCATAAAGTAGTTGCTGTTGAGCAGGAATTGCTCTAAATTTCAGGCAACACTCAGTTCTCAGGCTAAGTATGTCACCCCAAAATGAATATGAATTAGTGACCAAAGAACTGGAAGTATTAAACTAAAAAGTCAAACAAAACTGTCGTCCAAATGTTACAGGCATTAGGAGTAAAGCAGCACTGTTGCTTCTTGCTGCTTTGAGATCTTTGTTTTACATTGTTGGCAACCTGAAGTGTTCCAAGATCTTGAGCTGGGCTCTCCAAAAAAATTTTGACTAAAAATCAGCACAGTTTAAAAAACACTTGGCCTCCGTTTTGTTTGCCTTCTAATTTTGGAACTTGTAGTGCTCATGGTTTCAGATTTTGCCTGGAAATTTGAGAGCTGAAAGTTTACATTTTGAAGAAATGAAAGCTGGCATTTTTGTCATCACATGACTCCAAGAGCTGGGGCTTGAGGGAAAACCATAAAACATTGTCAGGCTTCCTACAAAATTGTGAGATAGCAGCATCAGTTTTACCACAATTTAGGCTGTAAAGTTGACCTATTTTATCAACACTACCCTACTGAATACGAATGGCTTTATGAATTTTAGCAATCATATTTAATTTTAACTATAGTTCAATTAAAGTGACATTCATCACTAAGCTTCAAAGTAAACTATTAAGTTGTCAGCCTGGACTGAACTTTTTCTTTGAGCAATTGGAAAGTGTAAACTGCACCAGCCCAAAAAAGTTTGCATCCCAGAGACACCCGTCAAGGCAGAATAACCCCAAGAACACCCATTGCCTCTTTGAGGGACTGGCTCAGCATCATGAAAAAAGGAGCATCTCGCCTTCCAGTTTCTTTCACTATCTGCCCATCAGCTACAGAACCCCAGACTGCCATGTGCTGGAGCAAGGACACCAGGAAGCAGGCTGTGTCCTCAACAAAAGGAGACAAGGAGGTGACCATCAGAGTTCCCCTGAGGCCCTGAAGGACAAAACTGGATTTAGTCCAAGAATTTGCTGAGCTGTACTTGGCATCTGCATGCTCTTTCCTCTGCCTGTTCTACAACTGCAGACTGCCACAGAGCTGTTCCGAAACACAGCCTGAGACCTTGGGGGTTGTTGATGCACAAGAGCTGACAGAACACACATTCCAGTTACATTTCTAGTAAAACAGCAAGACTGATGTGTGCAGGGGAGAAGACTCCCAAATACTCACGAGGCAGAAACCATTAAAGCGAAAACCTTTTCAATACAAATATACATGAAGATTAAATAGAACAGAAAGCAGTGTGCATGGGAGGATGCATTCCAAAGTGGTACAAAATAGGATGAGGGGTGGGGGGTGAGGGTTAGTTAATTAATCAGAAAAACTCAAACCTCTTCATAAATTAGGTCTAGAACATCCTGAAAAGCAGAAAAAAAATATTATAAACATTTACCAAAACACAAAATTCTGTCTAGATCACAGTTTAGCCTTTTGAGGTCAATACAAATTCTCAATAAAACCTGGGAGTTTTCTCCAGGTTAGCATTATCTCTTGACTTAATTCTCTATATAAAGACAAGCTGTTTGTCTTCTGCATGAGCAACACCTCCTCCCAGTTAATTCAGAAGAGATGGACTTGAAAAAGACATAATGTCAATTAGAGACTCATGTGCCAAGTACATTTTTCTAAGCTTAAGTAGCTAACACATCTTTCTTCAGCATCACAGAAGTGGCTAGTTTAATTGAGCTGTAGTTACACTCAGCATCTGCAGCCCTCAAAGGAGGAGAGATGCTGCAGTTTCTCCCTGCTTACATATTGTACGTGTTACTGGTGACTGTAAACTGCAGTAAGGAGAGAGGGAACTGTTCCCAAGTTAGAGCACTGAGAGAAAGGATTAATAAATCATAGGGTCAGTCAGGTTCTGCTTTTTTTTAACCTTAGGGTATTATGTTTTCAAATACAATATTTCAATAGCTTTTTTTCTGTGTAATAATTTATCTGGAATTATGGCAACTCTTACAAGCCTAGAAAAAAATTGGCTCAAGTAAAACGAATCCTTTGTCATAAATAGGTTGTGTTCATAACTGCAGCCCGATCATTCAATTGCACATAAGTCAAATAGTTACCCAGACTCTGTAGGAATATTTCCCTGTCAATAAATCTCATGCTATTTAAAAACTCTAGGCCAGTGTGACAGAAGCCTGTTAGATTAATTAGAGCAAGGTCAGGATAGCTGAACTCAAGCTACATTCATGTCACAGTTTTGTTCCACCTACCGTAATCTGACTGTAAACTCACAGACCTCTTTAAACGTGGCTATGTTAGGGTGACTTCACTGTCTCCAATTACATACAAATGCAGATTTCTTCAGGAATTGTCTCTTCTCTCTGACAACAGCCAACTGAGCACGCAACTGAGCAGAAATGTTTTGCTTTTTATTCCCTGTCAATAAGGGGTGTTTTATTTTTAAATGTTTTCCCTATCAGTGACTTCACAGTAATTGGACTGCGACCAGGGTTCATGAGACTGCAGGACCGTAGAGACCATGGAACTGTCAAGAAGCAGACAGTATAATCAAAATTTTACTACAAACAGATCATCTCTGTGGGAATGAGAAGACAGTATTGCCTCTTTGCCTGTCCAATTCTTGACCTTTATCATGTGACCGTCCAAAAGGAGGGTGCCCCAAATCTGATGGGGTTTGTGTGAAGTAGACCCTGGAGGTGAAATTCTGACCTTGGCAGGGTCAATATTTCATCCGAAATCCCTTGAGACAGATCTCCACATAATTTCTTAGGCTTGCAGCTTGTATCAGATGGTAGCTAGCTAACTTTCATTTACTACAGACTTAGGTCAAACTTGGACCAGGGATCAAGAGATGAAAGGCTCTATATCTCATTATCAATAGTCAGTGTTCTCCACTACCCTAAAAACGACATACTTCATTCTTATATACAAGGCATTACAACTTAAAAGGGCTGGGGTCAAATTATGTTTCTTCAATTTATTTTTATTCACTGCTTATAAAATAACTTCCTCTCTCACTGCAATAGCTAAATGCTAAAAAAGTAAATACTTTCCTTGTAGAGGTTCTATTATTGTTGTTCTTTTAAAATCTTTTTAAGTATATAGTAATAAAGAAAAATCCCTCCCACACAAAAATTTAAAGAAGAAAAAACCAAAACAAAACAAAAAACAGAGGTCAAGGCCAAGCCAGACCTTACCAATCTCAAAATTATTTTCAGCACAGCACATCTAGTGTATAAGTTGTTTTATAACAGAAGGGTGGACCTTCCCCAGAAATTTTTCATAGTTGCACAAGTCCTGGTACTGACTGAACATCCTCCAAAATGACAGTCAGTTTTTCCTCTAGTGTGAAGCCATACAGCTCCTCTGATTTTTGCTGGAATTAAGTTTTCCTAGATGAGTTACCAATATGGCCCATAATTTTAAGCAACTAATTCTGAAACATTAAAGAGGAGCTTTGGAAAGAAATTCCTGTTGTTACTGAGCAAACAGAACATAGCATCTTTCTCCACAGCAGCTTACAATACTTTATACATAAATGCATACATAAACAGGCAGAGATATTACTATGATTCTAGGTACCTGTAAAATATCTAACCACTCTTTTGTTATTCTATGAAAACTTCCATGGGCAAACTGATTTGAATAATTCCCCAAACAGGGGAATGCATATATACAGATGGAAGAAAAGTAAAGAAATATAGTCAATGTCATGAAAATAAACTTCTGAATACTTCAAGGAAAAAAGAGGTTAAATAAAGTTTACTGGTTACACTGGGTAAACAACAGTTTTCTACTACTAGGAATCAACCTGCTGATACCTAGGACCTACACAGTTGTTCTGCTAAATCTAATCAGCCTTTAGGCCAGTTTCTCATTCAGACAATATTTCACCTTGAGCATCAACAATTTCAGGACTTGCAACACCTGGGACAGATGGAAGAAGAGACACTTGACTGCGGACCACTGAAGAAAACTGCTCCCACAAAACCTCAAAAATATTTGTTTTAGGAGACCCATACCAATCCAACTCTTTCTGGCAACAGTTTTGTCACTCCTGATGTACAGCTGAAGGAGGATTTGGTCTTGCAAACCATGGCTCACATGACCAGGCCCTCTCACATCTACCTCCTGATCCTATAGGAGCCGTGTTAATCACACAGGGCATTCCAGAAACTGACCTTTTTAATGAAAAGTAACATCCTCATGTGTTCCCATAAATAAGATGTAAGCCACCTGCTGAGATTCTTAAAGAAATTATGACAATAATGGCTGGGGGTAAGTGTGAGGAAACGGAAAGAAAAGAGATAACAGAGGCACGGGTGGAGATGCGGTCTCTGACCTGGATCTGTTGCTGAAGAAGATTAATTTTGTGTTGCTGCTGCAGGAGCTGCTGCTGTTGTCTTGCAATCTGTGGAAAAATTGCAGAGAAGAAACGTGAGGTATGATCCAGCATTCCTGGAATTGGTACATAGGAAACTTCCACCCTGCATGATGCTTTAAACTGCTCTATTATGCTACAAAACCTTCAAGGGTGGGTGGCTGCAGCCTGAACTGCTGCTTCAGGAAGAGGCTCATGTTCAGGAGCAAATCATAGCTAGTACTAGTGTGAAAAGAAACCTTATGGAAAATGATGTACTGGCTATCAAGAGGAGGACTGACACAAAAATCTCTCTTCTCTCACTCTCTGAAATGGCACTGCTATAATCCTCAAAAAATAAGTGAGCACTCATTTGCTCCAGCTTGCTGGAGGAAGAACAATACTGGCAGAGAAACTGGAAAATAGTAGGTGAAGGGAGGAAAGACAAAAAAGTGTGATGGACAGTAATATTCTTTTTATGTTTGGCACCACCTATTCCAAAAAAAAAAAAAAGAAATCTGACATCCAATAGGGAAGGTATTAGTGTGCATATTTCCTTGATGCAGAAACAAGACACTTGGTGTTTGGGAAAATCACTGACTTTTTAACGTGTCTATCAGCTGAAAGGAACCATGGGGGCAATGCAAGGCTACACAGCTCAAAATTGAAACCAGTTTATAGAAATTGATGACATTGTCGTAAGTCTCCTCTGAAAGTCTTGTGCATTTTCCACAAGGATTTCTATCCTCTCTCTCAATTGACTAAATGATGGGGAATCTTAGCATAGATGCATTTAACATACATGAAGGAAAAAGCAGACAGTAATGGAACCAAACTAGAGCCATTATATACCTCAAACTTAAAAAGTAAACTTGAAAAACTTTAATTTGATTCCTCACAAAAGCTTTGCTCTCACAAATAGCTAGTACAGCAGTGCAAACATTTAGAAGGAGCATTGCTCTTCTCCTGTGGTATGTGTACACACCTCAGGGTCAGATGAAAACTTACACATACTTACTAGGAGGAATTTTGTGCATTCTTCCCCTTAGGTATTTTCTTTCATTTCTACTATTAAACCATTAACATAAGGAACAGTCACTCATAACTAATTCCACATCTGAAAAATTAAATGTGCTCTTTCTACAGCCCCTCTTTAAGCAACCAAAATATTTTTAATACATTTTTTTGAAAATGTGGTTATTTTACTTTCTATATAACACAGAATTATACACAATTTTTTACATTAGAAGAAATCTGTGTTATAATAATCCTGCAGGATTACCTACTAACGTTTTGCATTTTCCTAATTTTCTTCTCACTTTCAGATGATTGAGACATCCTGTAGCAGCAGGGCAAAGGGATACTTTCTTGCATGATGGCTCCTGGTGGAAGAATTTTGCCAGTGCCACCTTCACATTTTCATCTACCTTCTCCATGAGAACTACAGTGTGATACTCCTGACCCTGTATCAGTCACTTAAGTTCACATAATAGGTGTGAGGTGAAAATACATTGGATTTAATATAAGTTTTTTGAATTATAAAAAAAATGGAAAACCAAGGCTAAAATTCTGAAAATGTCACCAGTGGTTCAAAACCTTAAGACTTGTTTGGTACAATACAAATATTGAAGTATGACTACTATGGCAGATTTCAAAGAATTCTGCGAGTTTCCTAAAATGTACATAGCGGCAAATGTATGATATGAACTCAAAAGTCATTGCAATCTGAAATAGAAGGTTGGGAAGACCAAAATGCTTACACATAAGAGATATTACAATGGACTCCTGACAAAAGTTTAAAACAGATGTATACATTTTCTCTGCTCACGCTGAGGTACAAAAGTGGCCATTCATTTCTGTTAAAACCTGCATGGTAAAAACATGGTAGAAAAGGTGGGTTCTTGCATAGAATATCATGTGTTCATGTGTACATGTTGAAACTGTGCACGTGTGAAAATATGTTTGCATTTTAAGTGGAGGGCACATTTGCTCTCAAGTGCAGTAGGAAAAAAGTCACACTTTTTCACTGGCTTTATATTATTCTCCCTCACTTTCTCGCACAGTTGGCAAAACCAACTATAATCCAAATGGCACATTTTGTTCCTTTTATTCAGCACCACCGAATTCAAGCATCACTGGAAGATTATTCAGGAGGGTGGAATTTGTATGCTTATTCACACTTATTTAAAAAAAAAACAAAACACAACACTATCGGAAGAGAATACCTCATCCTTTGGAAGGTATGTCTTTAAAAAACAAAGACTGCAATTTTATATATTGCAAATCAAAGCATTCTTTCAGTACATTTTTATTCAAAATTAAATGAAAACCAATTCTGGGTGGAAAGTAAATTCGGGAAGTATCAATACTAAAAGGTAAGCTACTGGGAAGTCCTCCCAGGAAATTATTTTAGCTGAAAGCCACTGTACTAATCACTCACCTGTTCTTGCTGCTGCTTAGCCAGCTCCATTTGTTGGCGTTGTTTCTCGATCTGTGATGCAGCCAGTTTCTTCTGTTCATCATGAGCTGCTAGCAGCTGTTCTCGCAAACTGGTCAGCTGATTGATCATACCCATGAGCTGCCTTTCTTTCTCAGCAAGGCTTTCTGGAGTCCCTGGGTATCATATGGTAAAAAAGAGAGAAGAGAAAAAAATTAGAGCTAGCTACATCTTTATTACGCAGGTTCACTGTAAGCAAAGTTCTGGTAGAACCAGAGGCATATTGCAATATATGGCACGTAACACCTGTTCCTCTACAGGAAAATAATAATAGGATAATAGAGGATAAAACTACACACAGGTTTCAATCTGCTGTGCCCCTTCAATGTTTTCTTGCCCTTTCATCTATTTTCTGTTGCCTTCTTGCCAGATTAATAGGGGGGAAAATACAGTCTGTTTTTAAAGAGTTTCAAATTTTAAACAGTTTATAATTTGTGGGGATCAAAATTGACAACTCCGGTTTTGAGAGATAATTACATTTTTGTCAGAAACTTATGGCATGGACACATCACTGCTTTGACAGTAAAAGAAACTGCAAGGTGTGTATTAACATCCCTCTATAATCAAGGGGAAGCAGAGAAGTCTCCTGGGTGCTGGGTACCTCTCTAACTCTCCATGCCCAGCTTTCTCATGGTTACTAGCTCAGCATACTACAGCTGTCAGGATGTTGCTTACTCTATCATTTACAGCTGCCCTGATTAGGATGAAATGATATAGTATTTAAATTGTAACTACTATCACTGTTGCTGCCAGCAATTAGTTTTTTTAATGGAAGAAGTCTTCCGTAAACACATCAGAAGAATGGACTTAAACACAATTCAACATCTCTCTTTTGAACTGTCATTAGATGGTTTTTATCCGACAGTTCAGGAACCACAGACAGAGGAACTGACTACCTCTCTCTCACAATCTGCAAAATTTCTCTTTCTACCCAGGAAGACAGTGGTTATAAGGGAAGGGAAGAAAAAAATCCAAGAAAAATCAAAAGCCATGATTCATACACTAAAACAAAAAATAGCACTATTAGTTTATCCAGTATCATTTGACTTTGAATTTAAAAGACCAGAAAATATGTGTAGCAGCTAATCCACAGATATCTCCAATACTACCACACCCTCTCACATGAGTCAGTGCCTATGAAACTCTTGCTCAAAAAAGCTTTAGGAAAGGATTAAGGCTATCAGTGTCTGCGCCTCTGAAAATAGCCTGCTTTTGGGACAATTCTGCCACACAAACCTTTCTCAAACACAGGAAGCTTTCTTCTGCTGTTACTGTCAATGTCACCACTGGTCTCCAAAAAAAGAAAAATTGGCGACTACACTAAAGATGTTCCTAGCCAACTATCAGTCAGACATGGAAAAGAGCTACTGGTAATAGCTCATTTAGTCTACCCCCCTGCCAGTACAGGAATGTTCCCTACAATATATTTACTGCAGCTTTCTAGATGGGATTGAAATGTCTGAAATGGCGAATCATCTACTGCTTTCTTTGGAAGATTGTACCCCAGCCTGAGAGGTGTCACTGCTAGGGCTCTTTGCTTAGTTTAATTTACATTCACTTAATTTCAACATTGCGTTCCCAAGCAACATCCTATTTGCCATGTTAGCCAAGTCCAAACACTTAAATACATTTGTAGACAGCCATATACAAGTGGGGAAACACAAAGAACCATCATTTTCATATAAAGGAAATGTAACTCAATTAACTTGTTATTAAGATACGAGAGATTTATGTGAACGTATTATCACCACGTAACAAAGAACCACAGCAGAATATTCTCAGCTGTGGTCTCCAAAAAAATGTGTGGTACAAGCTGGAAACTTGAGAAACACACCGAGACACAAACCACGGGACTTCAAAGAAGTTTCTGTTAAAAGCTGTGAGAAAGAATGGAAGCCAGTGCTAAACTACTGAAGAAAACACTTTTAACTTAAGATTTTTATTTTAAACATTGGGAGTCAGAGGACTGCTACAAGTACTGCATTTGCCACCTGGCCATACAATTAATATCAAGTGTGTATTGCCACTCTTCCGTCCTTCATTTGCTTGTCCCTAGGAAAAAGGGTGCAGAGTTTCCAGGTGGCATAGAAGAACTTTTCTAGGAGGCAGCCCCTTTCTAACCTTATCCACAGCTAGCATTTCAGTTTACTGCAATGCTCATCTAATGAAGCCTGCCAGTGTACTGATACTGGCAGCATAAAACTATGGGCACACTGAAACATTTGGAAAATAACGATGTGAATTATTTATTTAGCAGATATTCTATTCCAAACTTGGTCAATGTGCACATGAGAGAGAGGGAGAAGGACTTACAGAGAGAAGGAGTACACAGGACTGGCTCAGTCCTAAAGTTAGGGCAAGTAAAAAGAAATCACTGTCAAATAAACTGTTTAACAAATACACTGGCACACATCCAAGACATTCAGCCAGTACTGGTTCATCAGTGTATTTCAAGCTACTACAGTAGTTTTCAGTTGGGAATCAAAAAGCACTTTGTAAAGTTAAATTAATCCCCACCACACCTTTGAAAGGTGGAAAAATGTTTCCATATGTGTAAACTGACAGACAGAAGGGTCACAGAGTTAGCTGCCGACAGTGGCAGAAGGAGAAATGTTGCTACCCAGCCCTGTGCTGTGAAGCTCAGGCTGTGCTTCCCCCAGAGAGCAGAGTGCTCCCCGTGCTGCTGCCCCGACCACACAACTGCTCAGCTGCCAGGCCACCACCTACCACAGCTTCTTCTCTCATCTAATTTACCTAGAGAGGAGCAAAAAAACTTCCTCGGGAAAGCAACAGCTTTGCTTGAGTTGCAGGAAGGAGAAGGAAGTCCGGATGGACTAAGAGCAAGCAGTGACAGCACTGAAGTGACAGCAAACACTGGGGATGCTGGCACATGGCAGCTGTGGACAAGTCCATTGAACTCAATCTCTTCACTATTGTTCAGTTTTTAAAGAAATTTTGAGATGTCCCAGAGGGTGCTTTATGTATGAACTCAGTAATTAAAATACATCATTCCTTTGGTTTATAAACTGGAGTGGAAGTAGCCTGTCAAAAGGCAGCCTTCTTGAATTGTATTTCTTCAGCTATTTCAGTTTTTTAGCAAACCAAATGGGAGAAATTTGTCACTACCAATTAAAAAAAATATCTTTTTTGCTGGAGAACACTTACTAGAAAACATGACTTAGTAGGCACTTTATTTTCACGTGATTATCCCATCCTTCCAATAATTTCAATAATACTGAACTATAGTTTCAATTCTCTAAGGTATCATTCCTTGCAAATTAAGTACTTGGATAGCCAGACTTTCAAGTGACCTTCAAAAAACAGAGGCAAGACAGATCAGATGTGTGGGTCTAGTGGGAGACTTGTGAGTTTTGGGGTAGATTTCCCCTTGCCTTAGCCACAGAACCATGTAAGTCCCACTGATGATGAATCACAGATAGTCTTGAAGGGGTTTTTAGGTTTCTTGCAGACAACTGGCTAATAGAAGTGTGAAAATTAAGAGAAGTACTTGAATCAGACTGTTTTGATCATAAAGTTAAGTGTTTGTATTTAGCTTGTTCAGTATTTTTTGTTACCCTTATTACCTAAGACACCTTTTCTATCATTTCTTTTGTAAAAATGGTCAACAAAACTGCCATTTCACAGATGCCATTCATAAATTACTTATTTTGCATAGTAAATGAAGGTCAAATGACACTTGGTGTTATTTATGGAATGGTGAGCTGAGGGCAACAGCTTGGTCACTACACAAGTATATTCACTGACAGAAATTTTTCCCAGTATATTAAAATGCACAGCAGACTTAGAGCACCAGTTGCCATTTCTTTAACCCTCCTTGGATGCTGCAGATCAAGGGTAGGCAAGGATGGTGGAATTCTGTCCTATCACCACTATCACTCTCTGCTAACTTGCATGAGACACAAACCTCTAGCATCATGTGAAGTGTCTTGGCAGCTTCAGGATTTCCAGTTTAAGAATTCCTTTGCTTACAGGGCAAAACAAGTTAGCATTTTAAGTAACTACAACACAACACCAACCACATAAAGACAGTTGCCTAAATTGCTTAAGTTGGGAATAAATGAAGTACCCCTGCAGATTGCTAAGAATCCAGGAGGTGGTTTGAAACCTCAGCAAGGATAAGCCACCAGCCCCAGTGGGTACCTGCAGGTGCTCTGTTACCAAACTCAGAGCTGCTCCAAGTAGTACAGTGTTGGGAATGGTTCTGGAGCTGGCCTATGCTCTACACACAGGATCTTCACAGCTGCAGTGCTTTTGCTCTGGCCATGCAGTGTGGCTGGGAGAAAAATCAAGTGTTCACCACTGCTGTGTACAACTTGGCAGCCAGATAGACCCACTTCACACAGGTATTGAGTGAGGAGGAGAAGGAGAGTGGCTTTCATCAATGACTGCCTCAAAATTCACTCTTAATTACTGTCAGATCCACAACAAATAGATATTGCGCATTTTATTTTTAACAAAGCTTTTAACCACTAGGCCACCTGCCTTTCAGGAGATTGCTGTAGCTGCTCATATTTTTCTCTCTGTATACTATCACTGCAATAGCAAAATGTGGATTTTTTCATAACTTATGATAATCATAACTACTCCAGCAAGACAGCGCTGATGTATACACTATGGGTTAATACAGTGAATGGCCCAAGAAAAGATGCTTTCCAGATGCATCAGCTTATTCTCTAGCATCACAAAAAAAAAAGATTCAGAAAGAAAAAAAAAAAAAACCCAAACAAAAAAAACATATTTGTGGATGCAACACCCACAGCAGATGGCAATAAAAGAAGACTCAAATTAGTGGCATTCTGTATCGCCAAACCTAAACTTCATCTCAAATCAACACTATCCATAATAGTGTTTAAGTAGTAAAAGAAATTTACTCAAATGTGAAATAAACTATTACACATTCTTAGTTCTGATTCACAGTCTCAGACTGGCAGTGACAGTAACATTTTAATAAACATTAGAATGAAGACACCAATATGACCAAATGACACACATAAAGTGAGAAAATGAACAGGAGAAACCTTGGCATATCCACCCAAAACAGAACCAAAGCAAAAAAAAAAAAGGCAGAGAAACCACTTTTGCGATCAAAATAGTAAATACTTTATTATAATTTATTAGACAGAATGAGAATGCAAATAAGAAATTAGGAAAGCCAATATTTTTCTTCAGCAGGCATTTTAAGCTTTTGCTGTGAATGCTGAAGCACTGGGAATGTTTGCTCGCAGCCAGCCTACAAGATCTGCTCCCAGCCTCGCAGCACCTGGTATATTCTGTGAGGGACAGAGACGTGGCAAGGCTTCCCTCCATCCCTCTGACATGTCTCAGTTCAACTGCTGGGACTGTTATCAATCATGGTGCTCGCACACACATCTACACACACCCAAACAGACAGTGAAATTTATCCCCCGAGTCAGTTTACTATCAAAGTAATTACATAAATAGCTTTTGAACTGTCAGCATCTGTCTTTCAAAGAAAAATCAAAGGAAACAATGTGCAAGCACAAAGCCTGGAAGACACTATAATATTGTATTATGTTTGTATTATCTATGGTTATAAAAGAAAAAAAAAATCCTCCTGTATCTAAAAAGCTTTGTAGAGAAAAAAGAAGCAAACCACTACATGGAAATAAGAATATTTTGAAGTACTATGTATTCAAATTATGTTAGATGTATAATAATAATTAGAGCATGCAGTGTAGAGAATATTTTAATTTCAAAGCATTAGCTAACTGATCTTAAAGACTGTGAGCAGGCAGAAAGGTAGTGGTGTTACTTTCACATATGAGAAAACTGAGGAATGAAGTTTTTAGCAACTCACCTAGAATCATTCTTAACTTGATGTGCTGTAAGCCCTCTTGTTGCTGGTCTCACTGAAGTCACCAGCAGAACTGCATCAGTAAGGCCAAGGGATAACTTATATAAATTATGGAATCTTTGCTGGAGTTGCTTTGATACCAGGCATGATGACCTGCTATGAATGAAGCAATCACTGATGCCATCCAACTAAGGCAGCTAAAGAACCATGCCACAGCACAGTTCCTGTGTAACTTTGTTCTGATGTAACATCAGTACAATGAGGAACACAACTCCATCACATGCACCAGCTAAAAACTGAGTCATCTCCAAGCATTTCCTGTGATGTGTTTTTTTTTTTAATTCTATTGTTAAGCTAGGGACATAACAGTTGCAATATAAAAACAAAATGAGCCAAGAAGGAGGTTTTTCAAACTAAATAGCCTATTAACTAAGCTGTATTCAGAAGAATTAAACTCCTACAAGCTAACATTATGATAAACAAAGAATAAATAAACTACCAGCAGTCTATAAAATAAGGATCTGTTCTTGAGGGGTTTACTCCAGTATCTTTTCTTGAGAGTTAAATTCTCATCCCTTTGTCAACTATTTTTCTTTCTGCATTCCTCACCCTGGTTTTAACTTTGAAACGTTTGAAATCCAAACCCAGTATTATTCCACTCAGTAAGGAAATGTGGAAAGTCAAACAGAGAGGCCACCTACTCATCTTCTACGTAAAAGCAAACCAATCTTTGCCATGCTCCTTCTAAAAAAAAAAAAATAATCTATTTAAAACCTGATAATAATTTTAAAGAGGTGTATTCTCCCCTCACTGCACAGACAGCCACGCTCCTGACGTCACCCCAAGTTGTATATGTGAGAAAATGGGGAGCTGATGTTGCAGGCCTTCAGGAAACCTACCCTGATCAACAGATCTAACTGGCTGAGGTAAGTTGAGAATTTAAACTCTCCTTTCCTCTGTCTTTGATGTCTATGACCAAGCAGTGAGTATATACTTTAAATTATGTACTTGCCACGATGTGTTTGTGGGTGGATGTGGGCATGGACTTGCACACATGTGCAAACTTCCTCAATGCTTCCCTAATCAATACTTCAGAGAGTGTTTTAGTATGGACTTGCACACAGCTTTTCAGGATGGTAAATCCTGGAGCTGCCAGGATTTAAACATCTAAAACCATGGCATTTTTCATTAAGCATTTAAGCCAACTTTACTACACAATGACTGCCATCACTTACAAATACCTACCTTGCTAAATTAAATTACTTCATCTGATTGATATGGGAAGTCAGTATTACAGAAGAAACCTTTCTGACTGCTTTATACTCAACAAGCTGTAGCCACCAGAAAAAGGAACAAGAAAAAGACCAGAAATCAGAGTGATTTGTCTGTACATACAGCTTTATGTAATGAATTTTCTCTGTTTGACAAATAAAAGTCCTTTTCAGAATAAGAAGCTAGAAGAAAGTTACTTATTTCAGAATACAGATAGTCTTAATCTTTTAGATGCCAGTGGCTTTGCAAAATGAATAAAAACAAATGATGAACAATTACCATCTTTTGCCATTACTACCCTCTAGAATTAATATTCTGTGGGGATAAAAACTTAGCCGTCTGCTCAGAAACAGACCAGCAAAGTGTTATTTCGCAATGCTGGAAAGAAGTTGTCAGTGAGTATTCTTTATTTGCTGTCAGGAAAAGTTTTGGTACAGTAGACTGCAAACAAAGCTTGGTATTCAACCAGGTTAGTAACTTATTGTCAAGGTTACAAAAGGAATAGACAACATTTGTATTGCGACTATTTCTCTGAGGTTGTTCATTTTTACTGTCTAGACAACAAGCTAGAACTCAGACAGAGAAATAGCATTTGCTGCTGGAATTTTAGACAGCAGCAGGAAAAAACAGTAAAAAATATGTATGTGTATGTATATTTGCTTTGTTTTGACAAATTGGTAATCAGCACGTATTTCAGGTAATTTTAGTACAAAGAAGAACTGGTTATGGTCCCCTTTTGTCATCCAGCCCTCCGGAAAATTTTTTAAATATAGTGGTTTGGCCTCCAAATGTTCAAACAAAATAAAGCCATTGGCATTTGATACTTCAAATAGTTCAATTTTATTCTGTTTTCTCTAGTAATAATCACTTCTGAAAAATAAAAGCTGTGTTTGATTTAAATAGAACCTGCTTTTTTTCTGATCAAATGAAGTACCTTTACATAAAAAATATAAACCTGGAACAGCCTGAATTTGCTGCTTTGTCACAAATTCACACTTTTTTTCACATTTTAGAAATTTTTGAAAAGACTCCTCCAACCCTTCTTCCACAGATACTACCCTCGACTAACCTCCTGCTCTAGGGTCAAGTAGGAGCAGCTCCATCCCATCACAATCTCCATTTCAGGTTTTCATTTGGCCTGAAAGAAGTTCTGCGTTGGTGTGCCTCAGTTGGCACTGTCTCCTTCTCTGCAGCCTGAGAGTATCATATTGCTTTGTGATCAACCTCCACTATTTCAGCAGCTGCCAAATTTCCTCTCAAAACGTGGGTTCCCCTGTGTGCCACTGGGCAGGTTCCCCCTCCCCCTCAGCACTGCTGAAATATTAACAAAGGGCTAAATCCCACTCCCAGCAATTTGCTACTATTAAACACCCCCCCCAAAAAATAAACACAGAGAAGAAGATACTAAGTAGGTTGCAATAAATATTGAATTTATCACGGTTAAAAGCCAACAACCAAACATCTTACCTCTTTCACTTATGACTCTCTCACCCTCCTTCTCTCCCCACTCCAAAGAAATTACTATCCACACAAAAAATAATTCAAAGCATCCAGATCTGACACAAGTTTGCAAACATTTTTCAACTATCAATTTGCAAATGCAAAATTCACAGTCTCCTAAGAAAAGTGAGCAGCTTTCATACATCTCCTGGGGATCTCTGCGTTATTAGTCAAAGATTTAAACCCAGTGTATTCCCCATGAATAATCTCTCTTCCCTTCCCCCTCCTTCCTCCTGTCCACATCTAAACGCAGAATTCCCTGTCTTCGGTTTACAGATTATGTGATCCAAAGTGTCACTCACTGGATTACTGCACGTAACCTGAGCACCACCCGAAGCTTAGTTGTCTTCAACTTGTCCAGCATTACTTAAAAGGAATTATCCGAACAATCCATATACCGAATCTGCATAGCCCACTTATCTCAAGATTCTGTGTGTCACCTACCAGCTTATCCGTTTTAATCCATACATTGAATCTACATAACATATGTCTTTAATTCATAGGCTCTGATGAGCTATAGTATCACTGAGTGGATTATTTCTCTTTATCCATTATTGGCAGTTGTAAGATTGTTCACTGCATACTCTCTCATGCCCCATCTCCTCAGCATATAAGCAAGATTAGAGTCTTCAGCAAACACAGCTCTATCACCCATCAAACACAGCTTGATGTAATAATACCTGCACTGATACCTGGAACCCAGTTCCTCACACAAAGCAAATGTCTAAATTATTATGCACTAAAGATTAGGATTGGTAGCCTAATCTGGCCTTCAGTTACAGTCACAAATCTGTGATTACTCCAGGACCATCTTTAGAGTCACCTCAATTTCAGTGGTTACAACAAAAAGTTGATTTTACAGTAATGATGATCCCTTTCACAGGAAGGGTGTAAAACTCTTCACCCCAGTTGTTTAGGACCTGACCTGTACAACAGAGAAGGATTTTCAAACGACAACAACAAAAAAATCAGGTTCAGGCTTGCCCAGTCTTTCTTGAGAGACTCAGGCACAATCACTGCTAACAATGCCTTCACTTCAACAGAAAACCAACTGAGACAGATTAGAAACAAAAGGCAGTTTAGCCTTTTGTTCCACACTAGCTAAGTGGGAAACATACAAAATATGCATTATTATTTCTTGACAACTCCTGATAAGCGAGAGATGGACAAGATTAGAAGAAAGGCTTTGTGTACACAGGGGAAGTTTCATAAAGAGTTTTCATCATGGTTAAAGCTGCCTCAAATTAGCAAGACTGAAGTCTTCTCAGAGAAGGCAGTGAAAAACTAGTTTCATGATTGTTCTCTAAGTGCAGAGATGGCCACAGACACTGAAGAGGACAGAAATAAATTTCTTATACCTTTTCTTTATCAATGGTTTGCCTTATATGATGCATCTGCTGCATCCGATAATGTTGCTTTGGAGAAAAGCAACCACTTTCACCCAACAATGCACAGGTGTCAGGCAGCTATGTTAAAAGCAGAAAAGGAGCACAATTTTTCTTTCTGCAGATGGTCGGTTTGAAACCTGAAGTTCTCTCTGCTCCACTGAATCCAATAAACTGCATTATCCATGAATAATCCACAAGCCATTTGAGTCCCGCTCTTGAATATGATGGATGTAAGTAAATTTGAACAGGCTTTAACCAAGTCAATATACAGTTTTACAGCTTTATTTTAAGAGATTTCAATTCAACAGCATGTTTTGTGGGCTTTACTATAGACTGACTTTTTCTGAAGAGAGAAAAAATTCCAAGGATTTCAAATCAGAAGTTCTTTAGAACTTTCCAATGCCAGACTTGTATTATGTATTTAGCCCCAGAATATCTCCCTAAACAAACACAGGCACTTGAGCTAAAATACCTACAGTTATGAAAGGTTCTAGATTTTGCCCCATTTTAAGTGTTAGAGTGTTCCCCTGCAGTACCTTTCAGTCAAGCCCTGGAATTAAATACATTTCCTTTTTCATTAGTAAATACACATATCCAGAACCTTCTAACTGTGGTCTTGAAGTCTACAGCTAGACCGCTGCCGATACTCAGAGATGTTTCTCCCCTTCTCACATGCAGGCAGATGAAGAAAGGGGGAGACTTAAAAGTAGATGCCAAAAGTAACAAAGCAACTAAGAGAAACAACTGGATACAAAACGTGGGAGTCTGGTGACTTCCAGCCATTCACAACTCCCCTATCTTTAATAAAATATTACTGCTTTCTAACTTAAAAGTAATAACACTAATAGAAAATAAAGTCTTCCGCTTCATCTCCCTTCCTTTTAATCTCTCCCAGAGAATAAAACTCAATGGCAATAACACAGACTGGGGCATTAACAATATGTAGCCTAGTGCTGACTTTAGTACATGACATACTAAAACTCCCCCGGATCTAATGAAAAACACAATGAAATTTTGAACAGTTAAATGGAAAAAACTATTCAGTGCATACGACAGTTGGGCAGTACAGCTTCTAGTGCTGTCCACATTCCAGGGTGTATTAATAAGACACTACTTGTGCAGGGTTTCCAAATATCACTAATAGAGAAATGAGGGAAAAAAGAGCAGCTGCCAAGCCAAATATGGAGAGAAGTTAATTAAAAAATCACAACTGGAAAACTTAATAATTCTATGTGCCTATAGAAGAACAAACACATCTTCTAGCATAATATATGTGTGTTTGTACACGCATACATGACTGTAAAACAGCTCAACTTGCACACCTTTCATGTTGCCTCACTAAATACAGCTGCAATACAGCTGAGCCATTGTTTGTTGGCCGCTCATGGCTGGCGGTGCCATGAAAACCACATTCCTGGGCACTAAATAATCAGCCTGCCTGACCCCCCAAGAACCTGTAAGTCAAATTCATTTACCCCCAGAGGGCAATGCTCTATTGTATCCTCCCTCCTTTCTAGCCACCTAGGAACAATGGACAATAATTGCAACTGTCACGGCAGTCAGGAGGAAAAATAAACCAGTGCCTGTTTTCACAGCTTACTGCCAAACCTGATCCAAACACCTAATAACCATGCCCCCAACCATAGAACCACAGTTGCACTAAAAAGCCTCAGATGTGAGGCTTTTGAACAGAGCTACAGAACAATAACTCGACTTGTGTTCAAAATATGAAGCTAAAAACAAAAATTAGAGCAAAGAAAACTCTTCTTTGAGGCTGTGCTGTTGCTCCCCATCCTCCCCCCAGGCAAGACTGAAAGGACTGTTGAATTTCTTTCGTGCTAGCATATAGCTGCTGCTGCTGCTTTCAAGTTTAACTTGTGAAAGGGAACCAGAGGAAGAGAGGAAGAAAAAAAAATTGCCCTCCAACAGAACAAGATCATAAGGACAGGGAACAGACTGTCTTCTCACTGCACAGCACTTTTCAGAGCAGCTTTACCGAGCCCAAAGGCAGAGGAGAATCCCTGGAAGTCCTTCTCAAGGCTTCAGCCTTTCAGGAGTTAAAGAGGCTCCAGACAACACGCAAGAACTGCTTGAAACACACACCCAAAAGTGGATGGGAAAGCCGCCTGTGTACTTTGGGCCTGAAACATCTTAAAGATTCATCAGTTCAGGGCAGATGATGATGTTGTTTTAAAACAATACATTTTTACAAGCCAGAACTCGCAGACAGGCCCAGTGGCTACCCTGCCTCTTTATGACCTGTTGCTTTACGCACGTGGAGAAAACACGCGCGGTGGGAATAAAGAACGCAGGGTCTGGCCCTCTGTTATTATAATAATAATAATAATAATATTGTCTCAGCCTACTTGGGGCCAAAGCACTGTATTCTGTTTTAAAGTTATTCTACATATGTAATAAATACATATTTTTTTGAATTACAGCCTCCTAGGGAGAAGCTAGGGAAAGCAAGTGGCATACTTTCCTACTTGTGTAAGTCAGGGGATGACGAGCCCAAACTAATGCCGGTGGCTTATCAGAGACAAACTGGAAGGCACATGAAAATAAAATAACAGTATCTTTGTATATGTACTGGTAAATTAACCTCTCCAAGCACATCATGTTGTATTCTTTACTGAACGCTGCCCACCACCTGTGCAGAAGGTCCTTAAACCTGGCAGACACAAGGTCTGCAGGCCTACCCGAATAAGGATCTTGGTATCAGGGACAACATTAGTAAGCAAGAAAACATAAGTAATGGAGAGACATTAAATCTACTTTATAAACATAAAAGAAGGGTCTAATTTTAATCTCATTCTTTCACATTTCCAAAACAACACTGGCTTTTATTTTGCTACTCCAGATGTACACTGATATAAATGGGAGAAGAATCAGAGTCACTGTTTCTTCTCAGAGTGGTAATGGCTGCTCTGGAAACTAAAAATTTTGACACATATGTATTTTGAGTCAGCTTCTCATCGCAGTCACAGAGGAACAATTATAAAAATATTAAACTACATGAAAACAAACAACTACAGGTTCCCTAAAATAACCTCAACATACATAAAATGGGGAAATATCTTGGCAAAGCAGAAGCTACTGCTGTTGGAGAGTGGTCAAATTTTGTCATTTTCCTTCTGGAGTACAGCTTTAAAAGAACATGCTTTAGTGCACAGATGTTGTACGCTGCCTTTTAAAATCTGCACTGGCTAATTTTGGTACCTAGAGGTATCATTACACAAACTTTGTTTGGTTTTTGTTTTTTTTTTTCCCTACACACAGGAAGTAAAAAAAATCTGTATCAAAATCTGCCAAAAAATTAACAAGGACTTCTGATCACCCTCAGATTTCAGAAGCTGAGCTCTGATATACTCTGATTCAACGTAAGCCTGTGTTTGATTTGTGAACTGACATATTTATTTTTTTTTCAATCCAGCAATGGGATGTATCCTCTTATAATGCTGAATACTATATGCAACAAAAGCTTTGCAGAAGTTCAGTCACTAAGGGTAATGCATAACTTAATATATAATTTCCTTTATTTGTATTATCGCAGATAGAGACCATACATTTAAGGCCCAAGTGAGGATATTTCAAGGGGAAGAGAAGAGGAGCAAACAAACAAAATTCCAGAAAGCCAGTGGTATCTGTATATTCATAATTTGTTTTAACACAGAAACAGTGTTACCTTTTATTTCTCCAAAGTTCCCTGATCCCATGGCAAGAAGCTTGTCTTTCCAGTCCTTTGATAGTAGCTTTTCAATACTGGGAGTTTCTGAGTGAAGGGGGGAAAAAAAAATGTAAGCAAATCAACATGACTGTCTCCACAATAGAACTCATTAAAAGTCTATCTGCTAAAAATAAGACCAACCCTATTCTGGGCCCCAGTTCGTAATGACTTCATCAACAAACTGATAAGAGGGGAGGGGAAAAAAAAGGGGGAAAAAAAAAAAAAAAAAGAATGTGCTTTGTCACCTGCTGTTTC
This sequence comes from Heliangelus exortis, assembly GCF_036169615.1. Classification (NCBI taxonomy): domain Eukaryota; kingdom Metazoa; phylum Chordata; class Aves; order Apodiformes; family Trochilidae; genus Heliangelus; species Heliangelus exortis. The sequence continues at coordinate 153,670,831 of NC_092422.1, read as the reverse complement.
AAAACCATTAGCTTTTTCCTCTTATG